>NC_079213.1:116798319-117447251 GCF_029633865.1 Lampris incognitus | reverse complement strand
GTCTCCCCTTTCCTCCTGTCTCCCTCCTGTCAGAGCGTGTCTCCCCTTTCCTGTCTCCCTCCTGTCAGAGCGTGTCTCCCCTTTCCTCTGTCTCCCTCCTGTCAGAGCGTGTCTCCCCTTTCCTCTGTCTCCCTCCTGTCAGAGCGTGTCTCCCTTTCCTCTGTCTCCCTCCTGTCAGAGCGTGTCTCCCTTTCCTCGTCTCCTTCTGTCAGAGCGTGTCTCCCCTTTCCTCTGTCTCCCTCTGTCAGAGCGTGTCTCCCCTTTCCTCTGTCTCCCTCCTGTCAGAGCGTGTCTCCCCTTTCCTCTGTCTCCCTCCTGTCAGAGCGTGTCTCCCCTTTCCTCTGTCTCCCTCCTGTCAGAGCGTGTCTCCCCTTTCCTCTGTCTCCCTCTGTCAGAGCGTGTCTCCCCTTTCCTCTGTCTCCCTCTGTCAGAGCGTGTCTCCCCTTTCCTGTCTCCCTCCTGTCAGAGCGTGTCTCCCCTTTCCTGTCTCCCTCTGTCAGAGCGTGTCTCCCCTTTCCTCTGTCTCCCTTCTGTCAGAGCGTGTCTCCCCTTTCCTCTGTCTCCCTCCTGTCAGAGCGTGTCTCCCCTTTCCTCTGTCTCCCTCCTGTCAGAGCGTGTCTCCCCTTTCCTCTGTCTCCCTCTGTCAGAGCGTGTCTCCCCTTTCCTCTGTCTCCCTCCTGTCAGAGCGTGTCTCCCCTTTCCTCTGTCTCCCTTCTGTCAGAGCGTGTCTCCCCTTTCCTCTGTCTCCCTTCTGTCAGAGCGTGTCTCCCCTTTCCTCTGTCTCCCTCCTGTCAGAGCGTGTCTCCCCTTTCCTCGTCTCCCTCCTGTCAGAGCGTGTCTCCCCTTTCCTCCGTCTCCCTCCTGTCAGAGCGTGTCTCCCCTTTCCTCTGTCTCCCTTCTGTCAGAGCGTGTCTCCCCTTTCCTCTGTCTCCCTTCTGTCAGAGCGTGTCTCCCCTTTCCTCTGTCTCCCTTCTGTCAGAGCGTGTCTCCCCTTTCCTCTGTCTCCCTTCTGTCAGAGCGTGTCTCCCTTTCCTCTGTCTCCCTCCTGTCAGAGCGTGTCTCCCCTTTCCTCTGTCTCCCTCCTGTCAGAGCGTGTCTCCCCTTTCCTCCGTCTCCCTCCTGTCAGAGCGTGTCTCCCCTTTCCTCTGTCTCCCTCCTGTCAGAGCGTGTCTCCCCTTTCCTCGTCTCCCTCCTGTCAGAGCGTGTCTCCCCTTTCTCTGTCTCCCTTCTGTCAGAGCGTGTCTCCCCTTTCCTCTGTCTCCCTTCTGTCAGAGCGTGTCTCCCCTTTCCTCTGTCTCCCTTCTGTCAGAGCGTGTCTCCCCTTTCCTCTGTCTCCCTCCTGTCAGAGCGTGTCTCCCCTTTCCTCTGTCCTCTCCCTTCTGTCAGAGCGTGTCTCCCCTTTCCTCTGTCTCCCTCTGTCAGAGCGTGTCTCCCCTTTCCTCTGTCTCCCTCCTGTCAGAGCGTGTCTCCCCTTTCCTCTGTCTCCCTCCTGTCAGAGCGTGTCTCCCCTTTCCTGTCTCCCTCCTGTCAGAGCGTGTCTCCCCTTTCCTCTGTCTCCCTCCTGTCAGAGCGTGTCTCCCCTTTCCTCTGTCTCCCTTCTGTCAGAGCGTGTCTCCCCTTTCCTCTGTCTCCCTCCTGTCAGAGCGTGTCTCCCCTTTCCTGTCTCCCTTCTGTCAGAGCGTGTCTCCCCTTTCCTCTGTCTCCCTCCTGTCAGAGCGTGTCTCCCCTTTCCTCTGTCTCCCTCCTGTCAGAGCGTGTCTCCCCTTTCCTCTGTCTCCCTCCTGTCAGCGTGTCTCCCCTTTCCTGTCTCCCTCCTGTCAGAGCGTGTCTCCCCTTTCCTCCGTCTCCCTTCTGTCAGAGCGTGTCTCCCCTTTCCTCTGTCTCCCTCCTGTCAGAGCGTGTCTCCCCTTTCCTCTGTCTCCCTCCTGTCAGAGCGTGTCTCCCCTTTCCTGTCTCCCTCCTGTCAGAGCGTGTCTCCCCTTTCTCTGTCTCCCTTCTGTCAGAGCGTGTCTCCCCTTTCCTGTCTCCCTTCTGTCAGAGCGTGTCTCCCTTTCCTCTGTCTCCCTCCTGTCAGAGCGTGTCTCCCCTTTCCTCTGTCTCCCTTCTGTCAGAGCGTGTCTCCCCTTTCCTCTGTCTCCCTTCTGTCAGAGCGTGTCTCCCCTTTCCTCTGTCTCCCTTCTGTCAGAGCGTGTCTCCCCTTTCCTCCTGTCTCCCTCCTGTCAGAGCGTGTCTCCCCTTTCCTCCGTCTCCCTTCTGTCAGAGCGTGTCTCCCCTTTCCTCTGTCTCCCTTCTGTCAGAGTGTGTCTCCCCTTTCCTGTCTCCCTTCTGTCAGAGCGTGTCTCCCCTTTCCTCTGTCTCCCTTCTGTCAGAGCGTGTCTCCCCTTTCCTGTCTCCCTTCTGTCAGAGCGTGTCTCCCCTTTCCTGTCTCCCTTCTGTCAGAGCGTGTCTCCCCTTTCCTCTGTCTCCCTTCTGTCAGAGCGTGTCTCCCCTTTCCTCTGTCTCCCTTCTGTCAGAGCGTGTCTCCCCTTTCCTGTCTCCCTTCTGTCAGAGCGTGTCTCCCCTTTCCTGTCTCCCTTCTGTCAGAGCGTGTCTCCCCTTTCCTCTGTCTCCCTTCTGTCTGCTGTGTCTCCCCTTTCCTCTGTCTCCCTTCTGTCAGAGCGTGTCTCCCCTTTCCTCTGTCTCCCTCCTGTCAGAGCGTGTCTCCCCTTTCCTGTCTCCCTTCTGTCAGAGCGTGTCTCCCCTTTCCTCTGTCTCCCTTCTGTCAGAGCGTGTCTCCCCTTTCCTCTGTCTCCCTTCCTGTCAGAGCGTGTCTCCCCTTTCCTCTGTCTCCCTCCTGTCAGAGCGTGTCTCCCCTTTCCTGTCTCCCTCCTGTCAGAGCGTGTCTCCCCTTTCCTCTGTCTCCCTCCTGTCAGAGCGTGTCTCCCCTTTCCTCTGTCTCCCTCCTGTCAGAGCGTGTCTCCCCTTTCCTCTGTCTCCCTCCTGTCAGAGCGTGTCTCCCCTTTCCTCTGTCTCCCTTCTGTCAGAGCGTGTCTCCCCTTTCCTCTGTCTCCCTCCTGTCAGAGCGTGTCTCCCCTTTCCTGTCTCCCTCCTGTCAGAGCGTGTCTCCCCTTTCCTCCGTCTCCCTCCTGTCAGAGCGTGTCTCCCCTTTCCTCTGTCTCCCTCCTGTCAGAGCGTGTCTCCCCTTTCCTCTGTCTCCCTCCTGTCAGAGCGTGTCTCCCCTTTCCTCTGTCTCCCTCCTGTCAGAGCGTGTCTCCCCTTTCCTGTCTCCCTCCTGTCAGAGCGTGTCTCCCTTTCCTCTGTCTCCCTCCTGTCAGAGCGTGTCTCCCCTTTCCTCTGTCTCCCTTCTGTCAGAGCGTGTCTCCCCTTTCCTCTGTCTCCCTCCTGTCAGAGCGTGTCTCCCCTTTCCTGTCTCCCTTCTGTCAGAGCGTGTCTCCCCTTTCCTCTGTCTCCCTCCTGTCAGAGCGTGTCTCCCCTTTCCTCTGTCTCCCTCCTGTCAGAGCGTGTCTCCCCTTTCCTCTGTCTCCCTCCTGTCAGAGCGTGTCTCCCCTTTCCTGTCTCCCTCCTGTCAGAGCGTGTCTCCCCTTTCCTCTGTCTCCCTCCTGTCAGAGCGTGTCTCCCCTTTCCTCTGTCTCCCTCCTGTCAGAGCGTGTCTCCCCTTTCCTGTCTCCCTTCTGTCAGAGCGTGTCTCCCCTTTCCTGTCTCCCTTCTGTCAGAGTGTGTCTCCCCTTTCCTCTGTCTCCCTCCTGTCAGAGCGTGTCTCCCCTTTCCTCCGTCTCCCTTCTGTCAGAGCGTGTCTCCCCTTTCCTCTGTCTCCCTTCTGTCAGAGTGTGTCTCCCCTTTCCTGTCTCCCTTCTGTCAGAGCGTGTCTCCCCTTTCCTCTGTCTCCCTTCTGTCAGAGCGTGTCTCCCCTTTCCTGTCTCCCTTCTGTCAGAGCGTGTCTCCCCTTTCCTGTCTCCATCTGTCAGAGCGTGTCTCCCCTTTCCTCTGTCTCCCTTCTGTCAGAGCGTGTCTCCCCTTTCCTGTCTCCCTTCTGTCAGAGCGTGTCTCCCCTTTCCTCTGTCTCCCTTCTGTCAGAGCGTGTCTCCCTTTCCTCTGTCTCCCTCCTGTCAGAGCGTGTCTCCCCTTTCCTGTCTCCCTTCTGTCAGAGCGTGTCTCCCCTTTCCTCTGTCTCCCTTCTGTCAGAGCGTGTCTCCCTTTCCTCTGTCTCCCTCCTGTCAGAGCGTGTCTCCCCTTTCCTCTGTCTCCCTTCTGTCAGAGCGTGTCTCCCCTTTCCTCTGTCTCCCTTCTGTCAGAGCGTGTCTCCCTTTCCTGTCTCCCTTCTGTCAGAGCGTGTCTCCCCTTTCCTCTGTCTCCCTTCTGTCAGAGCGTGTCTCCCTTTCCTCTGTCTCCCTCCTGTCAGAGCGTGTCTCCCCTTTCCTCTGTCTCCCTTCTGTCAGAGCGTGTCTCCCCTTTCCTCTGTCTCCCTTCTGTCAGAGCGTGTCTCCCCTTTCCTCTGTCTCCCTTCTGTCAGAGCGTGTCTCCCCTTTCCTCTGTCTCCCTTCCTGTCAGAGCGTGTCTCCCCTTTCCTCTGTCTCCCTCCTGTCAGAGCGTGTCTCCCCTTTCCTGTCTCCCTCCTGTCAGAGCGTGTCTCCCCTTTCCTCTGTCTCCCTCCTGTCAGAGCGTGTCTCCCCTTTCCTCTGTCTCCCTCCTGTCAGAGCGTGTCTCCCCTTTCCTCTGTCTCCCTCCTGTCAGAGCGTGTCTCCCCTTTCCTCTGTCTCCCTTCTGTCAGAGCGTGTCTCCCCTTTCCTCTGTCTCCCTCCTGTCAGAGCGTGTCTCCCCTTTCCTGTCTCCCTCCTGTCAGAGCGTGTCTCCCCTTTCCTCCGTCTCCCTCCTGTCAGAGCGTGTCTCCCCTTTCCTCTGTCTCCCTCCTGTCAGAGCGTGTCTCCCCTTTCCTCTGTCTCCCTCCTGTCAGAGCGTGTCTCCCCTTTCCTCTGTCTCCCTCCTGTCAGAGCGTGTCTCCCCTTTCCTGTCTCCCTCCTGTCAGAGCGTGTCTCCCTTTCCTCTGTCTCCCTCCTGTCAGAGCGTGTCTCCCCTTTCCTCTGTCTCCCTTCTGTCAGAGCGTGTCTCCCCTTTCCTCTGTCTCCCTCCTGTCAGAGCGTGTCTCCCCTTTCCTGTCTCCCTTCTGTCAGAGCGTGTCTCCCCTTTCCTCTGTCTCCCTCCTGTCAGAGCGTGTCTCCCCTTTCCTCTGTCTCCCTCCTGTCAGAGCGTGTCTCCCCTTTCCTCTGTCTCCCTCCTGTCAGAGCGTGTCTCCCCTTTCCTGTCTCCCTCCTGTCAGAGCGTGTCTCCCCTTTCCTCTGTCTCCCTCCTGTCAGAGCGTGTCTCCCCTTTCCTCTGTCTCCCTCCTGTCAGAGCGTGTCTCCCCTTTCCTGTCTCCCTTCTGTCAGAGCGTGTCTCCCCTTTCCTGTCTCCCTTCTGTCAGAGTGTGTCTCCCCTTTCCTCTGTCTCCCTCCTGTCAGAGCGTGTCTCCCCTTTCCTCCGTCTCCCTTCTGTCAGAGCGTGTCTCCCCTTTCCTCTGTCTCCCTTCTGTCAGAGTGTGTCTCCCCTTTCCTGTCTCCCTTCTGTCAGAGCGTGTCTCCCCTTTCCTCTGTCTCCCTTCTGTCAGAGCGTGTCTCCCCTTTCCTGTCTCCCTTCTGTCAGAGCGTGTCTCCCCTTTCCTGTCTCCCATCTGTCAGAGCGTGTCTCCCCTTTCCTCTGTCTCCCTTCTGTCAGAGCGTGTCTCCCTTTCCTGTCTCCCTTCTGTCAGAGCGTGTCTCCCCTTTCCTCTGTCTCCCTTCTGTCAGAGCGTGTCTCCCCTTTCCTCTGTCTCCCTCCTGTCAGAGCGTGTCTCCCCTTTCCTGTCTCCCTTCTGTCAGAGCGTGTCTCCCCTTTCCTCTGTCTCCCTTCTGTCAGAGCGTGTCTTCCCTTTCCTCTGTCTCCCTCCTGTCAGAGCGTGTCTCCCCTTTCCTCTGTCTCCCTTCTGTCAGAGCGTGTCTCCCCTTTCCTCTGTCTCCCTTCTGTCAGAGCGTGTCTCCCCTTTCCTGTCTCCCTTCTGTCAGAGCGTGTCTCCCCTTTCCTCTGTCTCCCTTCTGTCAGAGCGTGTCTTCCCTTTCCTCTGTCTCCCTCCTGTCAGAGCGTGTCTCCCCTTTCCTCTGTCTCCCTTCTGTCAGAGCGTGTCTCCCCTTTCCTCTGTCTCCCTTCTGTCAGAGCGTGTCTCCCCTTTCCTCTGTCTCCCTTCTGTCAGAGCGTGTCTCCCCTTTCCTGTCTCCCTCCTGTCAGAGCGTGTCTCCCCTTTCCTCTGTCTCCCTCCTGTCAGAGCGTGTCTCCCCTTTCCTCTGTCTCCCTCCTGTCAGAGCGTGTCTCCCCTTTCCTCTGTCTCCCTCCTGTCAGAGCGTGTCTCCCCTTTCCTCTGTCTCCCTTCTGTCAGAGCGTGTCTCCCCTTTCCTCTGTCTCCCTCCTGTCAGAGCGTGTCTCCCCTTTCCTGTCTCCCTCCTGTCAGAGCGTGTCTCCCCTTTCCTCCGTCTCCCTCCTGTCAGAGCGTGTCTCCCCTTTCCTCTGTCTCCCTCCTGTCAGAGCGTGTCTCCCCTTTCCTCTGTCTCCCTTCTGTCAGAGCGTGTCTCCCTTTCCTCCGTCTCCCTCCTGTCAGAGCGTGTCTCCCCTTTCCTCCGTCTCCCTCCTGTCAGAGCGTGTCTCCCTTTCCTCTGTCTCCCTCCTGTCAGAGCGTGTCTCCCCTTTCCTCTGTCTCCCTCCTGTCAGAGCGTGTCTCCCCTTTCCTCTGTCTCCCTTCTGTCAGAGCGTGTCTCCCCTTTCCTCTGTCTCCCTCCTGTCAGAGCGTGTCTCCCCTTTCTCTGTCTCCCTCCTGTCAGAGCGTGTCTCCCCTTTCCTCTTTCTCCCTCCTGTCAGAGCGTGTCTCCCCTTTCCTCTGTCTCCCTTCTGTCAGAGCGTGTCTCCCCTTTCCTCTGTCTCCCTCCTGTCAGAGCGTGTCTCCCCTTTCCTGTCTCCCTTCTGTCAGAGCGTGTCTCCCCTTTCCTCTGTCTCCCTTCTGTCAGAGCGTGTCTTCCCTTTCCTCTGTCTCCCTCCTGTCAGAGCGTGTCTCCCCTTTCCTCTGTCTCCCTTCTGTCAGAGCGTGTCTCCCCTTTCCTCTGTCTCCCTTCTGTCAGAGCGTGTCTCCCCTTTCCTCTGTCTCCCTTCTGTCAGAGCGTGTCTCCCCTTTCCTGTCTCCCTCCTGTCAGAGCGTGTCTCCCCTTTCCTCTGTCTCCCTCCTGTCAGAGCGTGTCTCCCCTTTCCTCTGTCTCCCTCCTGTCAGAGCGTGTCTCCCCTTTCCTCTGTCTCCCTCCTGTCAGAGCGTGTCTCCCCTTTCCTCTGTCTCCCTCTGTCAGAGCGTGTCTCCCCTTTCCTCTGTCTCCCTCCTGTCAGAGCGTGTCTCCCCTTTCCTGTCTCCCTCCTGTCAGAGCGTGTCTCCCCTTTCCTCCGTCTCCCTCCTGTCAGAGCGTGTCTCCCCTTTCCTCTGTCTCCCTCCTGTCAGAGCGTGTCTCCCCTTTCCTCTGTCTCCCTTCTGTCAGAGCGTGTCTCCCCTTTCCTCCGTCTCCCTCCTGTCAGAGCGTGTCTCCCCTTTCCTCCGTCTCCCTCCTGTCAGAGCGTGTCTCCCCTTTCCTCTGTCTCCCTCCTGTCAGAGCGTGTCTCCCCTTTCCTCTGTCTCCCTCCTGTCAGAGCGTGTCTCCCCTTTCCTCTGTCTCCCTTCTGTCAGAGCGTGTCTCCCCTTTCCTCTGTCTCCCTCCTGTCAGAGCGTGTCTCCCCTTTCCTCTGTCTCCCTTCTGTCAGAGCGTGTCTCCCCTTTCCTCTGTCTCCCTCCTGTCAGAGCGTGTCTCCCTTTCCTCTGTCTCCCTCCTGTCAGAGCGTGTCTCCCTTTCCTCTGTCTCCCTTCTGTCAGAGCGTGTCTCCCCTTTCCTCTTTCTCCTCCTGTCAGAGCGTGTCTCCCCTTTCCTCTGTCTCCCTTCTGTCAGAGCGTGTCTCCCTTTCCTCTGTCTCCCTCCTGTCAGAGCGTGTCTCCCCTTTCCTCTTTCTCCCTCCTGTCAGAGCGTGTCTCCCCTTTCCTCTGTCTCCCTTCTGTCAGAGCGTGTCTCCCCTTTCCTCTTTCTCCCTCCTGTCAGAGCGTGTCTCCCCTTTCCTCTGTCTCCCTCCTGTCAGAGCGTGTCTCCCCTTTCCTCTGTCTCCCTCCTGTCAGAGCGTGTCTCCCCTTTCCTCTGTCTCCCTTCTGTCAGAGCGTGTCTCCCCTTTCCTCTTTCTCCCTCCTGTCAGAGCGTGTCTCCCCTTTCCTCCGTCTCCCTCCTGTCAGAGCGTGTCTCCCCTTTCCTCTGTCTCCCTTCTGTCAGAGCGTGTCTCCCCTTTCCTCTTTCTCCCTCCTGTCAGAGCGTGTCTCCCCTTTCCTCCGTCTCCCTCCTGTCAGAGCGTGTCTCCCCTTTCCTCTGTCTCCCTCCTGTCAGAGCGTGTCTCCCCTTTCCTCTGTCTCCCTTCTGTCAGAGCGTGTCTCCCCTTTCCTCTGTCTCCCTTCTGTCAGAGCGTGTCTCCCCTTTCCTCTGTCTCCCTTCTGTCAGAGCGTGTCTCCCCTTTCCTCCGTCTCCCTCCTGTCAGAGCGTGTCTCCCCTTTCCTCTGTCTCCCTTCTGTCAGAGCGTGTCTCCCCTTTCCTCTGTCTCCCTTCTGTCAGAGCGTGTCTCCCCTTTCCTCCGTCTCCCTCCTGTCAGAGCGTGTCTCCCCTTTCCTCCGTCTCCCTTCTGTCAGAGCGTGTCTCCCCTTTCCTCTGTCTCCCTCCTGTCAGAGCGTGTCTCCCCTTTCCTCTGTCTCCCTTCTGTCAGAGCGTGTCTCCCCTTTCCTCTGTCTCCCTCCTGTCAGAGCGTGTCTCCCCTTTCCTGTCTCCCTCCTGTCAGAGCGTGTCTCCCTTTCCTCTGTCTCCCTTCTGTCAGAGCGTGTCTCCCCTTTCCTCTGTCTCCCTTCTGTCAGAGCGTGTCTCCCCTTTCCTCTGTCTCCCTTCTGTCAGAGCGTGTCTCCCCTTTCCTCTGTCTCCCTCCTGTCAGAGCGTGTCTCCCCTTTCCTCTGTCTCCCTTCTGTCAGAGCGTGTCTCCCCTTTCCTCTGTCTCCCTCCTGTCAGAGCGTGTCTCCCCTTTCCTGTCTCCCTCCTGTCAGAGCGTGTCTCCCCTTTCCTCTGTCTCCCTTCTGTCAGAGCGTGTCTCCCCTTTCCTCTGTCTCCCTTCTGTCAGAGCGTGTCTCCCCTTTCCTCTGTCTCCCTCCTGTCAGAGCGTGTCTCCCCTTTCCTGTCTCCCTCCTGTCAGAGCGTGTCTCCCCTTTCCTCTGTCTCCCTTCTGTCAGAGCGTGTCTCCCCTTTCCTCTGTCTCCCTTCTGTCAGAGCGTGTCTCCCCTTTCCTCTGTCTCCCTTCTGTCAGAGCGTTTCTCCCCTTTCCTCTGTCTCCCTTCTGTCAGAGCGTGTCTCCCCTTTCCTCTGTCTCCCTTCTGTCAGAGCGTGTCTCCCCTTTCCTCTGTCTCCCTCCTGTCAGAGCGTGTCTCCCCTTTCCTGTCTCCCTCCTGTCAGAGCGTGTCTCCCCTTTCCTCTGTCTCCCTTCTGTCAGAGCGTGTCTCCCCTTTCCTCTGTCTCCCTTCTGTCAGAGCGTGTCTCCCCTTTCCTCTGTCTCCCTCCTGTCAGAGCGTGTCTCCCCTTTCCTCTGTCTCCCTCCTGTCAGAGCGTGTCTCCCCTTTCCTCTGTCTCCCTTCTGTCAGAGCGTGTCTCCCCTTTCCTCCGTCTCCCTCCTGTCAGAGCGTGTCTCCCTTTCCTCCGTCTCCCTCCTGTCAGAGCGTGTCTCCCTTTCCTCTGTCTCCCTCCTGTCAGAGCGTGTCTCCCCTTTCCTCTGTCTCCCTTCTGTCAGAGCGTGTCTCCCCTTTCCTGTCTCCCTCCTGTCAGAGCGTGTCTCCCCTTTCCTCTGTCTCCCTCCTGTCAGAGCGTGTCTCCCCTTTCCTCTGTCTCCCTTCTGTCAGAGCGTGTCTCCCCTTTCCTCCGTCTCCCTCCTGTCAGAGCGTGTCTCCCCTTTCCTCTGTCTCCCTCCTGTCAGAGCGTGTCTCCCTTTCCTCTGTCTCCCTTCTGTCAGAGCGTGTCTCCCCTTTCCTGTCTCCCTCCTGTCAGAGCGTGTCTCCCCTTTCCTCTGTCTCCCTCCTGTCAGAGCGTGTCTCCCCTTTCCTCTGTCTCCCTTCTGTCAGAGCGTGTCTCCCCTTTCCTCCGTCTCCCTCCTGTCAGAGCGTGTCTCCCCTTTCCTCTGTCTCCCTCCTGTCAGAGCGTGTCTCCCCTTTCCTCTGTCTCCCTTCTGTCAGAGCGTGTCTCCCCTTTCCTCCGTCTCCCTCCTGTCAGAGCGTGTCTCCCCTTTCCTGTCTCCCTCCTGTCAGAGCGTGTCTCCCCTTTCCTCTGTCTCCCTTCTGTCAGAGCGTGTCTCCCCTTTCCTCTGTCTCCCTTCTGTCAGAGCGTGTCTCCCCTTTCCTCTGTCTCCCTTCTGTCAGAGCGTGTCTCCCCTTTCCTCTGTCTCCCTTCTGTCAGAGCGTGTCTCCCCTTTCCTCTGTCTCCCTCCTGTCAGAGCGTGTCTCCCCTTTCCTCTGTCTCCCTCCTGTCAGAGCGTGTCTCCCCTTTCCTGTCTCCCTCCTGTCAGAGCGTGTCTCCCCTTTCCTCTGTCTCCCTCCTGTCAGAGCGTGTCTCCCCTTTCCTCTGTCTCCCTTCTGTCAGAGCGTGTCTCCCCTTTCCTCCGTCTCCCTCCTGTCAGAGCGTGTCTCCCCTTTCCTGTCTCCCTCCTGTCAGAGCGTGTCTCCCCTTTCCTCTGTCTCCCTTCTGTCAGAGCGTGTCTCCCCTTTCCTCTGTCTCCCTTCAGCCCTGTGTGTCTTCTGTGTCTCCGTGTGTCGGTCAGTCAGTCAGCTCAGGACCACCTTCCCTGCGGTATATAAGGCGCTGGTTGTTCGTTTGACACACCTGAGACTATCGTGTCTGCTCTCCCTTGAGCCACACTCCCTGTCTTCACTTGCAGCTGAGCCCTCCCACCACCACCACCACCACCACCACGGTGACGTAGTGTTTATGTGCATATGGAGCGGAGAAGTGAAATCTGATCACAAGTGGTCACTAGAGACGCATGTGGAGACACACTCTAGCGCAGGATGTGGACTGACGCACTCAGAGCTGTCCACTTGTGTTCGGATTGCGCAAGAAGCATGTTAATACCAGGCGTAGACACAGCCTACTGTATTACCAACTACATCACACTGCATGTGGGATACTGCTGTACGGTGACAATGACTGTCATGTACACATCGTTATCACATGTCATGTACACATCGTTATCACATGTCATGCAGACATCGTTATCACATTTCAGTCTCTTCTTCCTGTGGAGCTGTTTTCATCACGTATGTGTTTGCCACTGCACCAGTGTTCCCCATACCTGGTCATAACCTTTCAGCAGCAGTATATGGGGACTGGGTGGGTCTCCAACCACGGCAAGGATGACTGGTAGTACAATGGAACCCGACTCCATCATACATATGGATGAAATAACCACTAAGGGAGAAAGTAGCAGATTTCAGCATTAAAGTTTTAAATTGAACATCAATGTTGTCAAATAACACATTCATTCTTTAAAAAGGACAATCTGTTCTTCTGGTTCATACTTGTATCACATTTATTCTTTAAAAATGACAATCTGTTCTTCTGGTTCATACTTGTATCACATTTATTCTTTAAAAATGACAATCTGTTCTTCTGGTTCATACTTGTACCACATTTATTCTTTAAAAATGACAATCTGTTCTTCTGGTTCATACTTTTAACACATTTATTCTTTAAAAATCCCAAACTGTTCTTCTGGTTCATACTTTTAACACATTCATTCTTTAAAAATGACAATCTGTTCTTCTGGTTCATACTTTTATCACATTTATTCTTTAAAAATCCCAATCTGTTCTTCTGGTTCATACTTTTATCACATTTATTCTTTAAAAATGACAATCTGTTCTTCTGGTTCATACTTTTATCACATTTGTTCTTTAAAAACGAAAATCTGTTCTTCTGGTTCATACTTTGCTCATTTTTTCTGCACCGTAAATATCACGTGACACGAAAATTCATTCACTCTTGTTACCTCTATTATCTGCACTTAATTTACATCTCTTTAACACTATGACCTTGAAATTCACAAAACATTTAACTTTTTTGTTTACAAGAATGTTTTTATGTTTCTGAAAACACAATTATTTTTTTTCATTATGTCATCCTGCACTTGCAGATGTATGCTAGCAAAAATGTCCAACCAATGAATGGGAGGGAGACAGTCTCTGTCTACTGACTATTCTGGTTGTAAAACTTTTCCAATTCCCTTGCATATTCATTTATGGTTTTTTCAAATATTGTGCTTCATTTATCAATGTCCAAAAAAAAACCAATCAAAGACAAGCCTCTGTTGGTGGAAGTGTATAATTTTCAAGACACTTCTTTGCTGTCTGCCCATCTGTCTGATGTGAGACAGCGGGCACTGCAGTAAGCAACACATTTTCTAGTGTGACTGTTGAGTTGGTGTAGTAAGTCAGCCGGGCATCACAGCCCTTCTTCTGCAGGTAGTGGACTCGGCCTTGATCAATAAACAGTTTGCAGAGACGGCCTATATGTTCACGGTCTTCTGGGGATGGAACCCTAAAAAACAAGGGAAAAACCAGCTGTTTAAGAGTGTTATGATGAGAACAGTTTTTTTTTTCATTAGCCATTTGGAAATCAGATGTGATAAAAACGATATATATCACCATGAATTTTATTTTTTTTAAAATAATGACTTGCATATTTGTAAAGAAGGTTTGGAATTTAATTTAGTTTAATAATTATATTGGTGGTTGCAGTCCCCATAAAGTATTTCTATTAGTATATTGGATTTGTTTACAATTTAGGAAAAATTTGGATTAGGGTTGTTGTTTGTAGCTTGGATTAAATTATCATATGCATCTTCCACTGCAACAGTACAGTTTCCCGACCTTTTGCCCTAGGCCGTGGAACCCATAAAGGTTGCCCACTAAGTCCAATCCTCTTTGACCTAGGTATCGAACTGCTTGCAATCGCTCTTCGTAACAGCTTAGACATTGCTAGTATTTTGGGGTGGGGGGTGAGGCTATAGAACATAAAGTGTCTTTATATGCCGATGACCTTTTGTTATACATTTTAGACCAAACAACCTCTCTACCAGCAGCACGCTCTCTGCTTAACCAATTTGGATTCCTATTGGGATACAAGATAAACCTGCACAAACGTGAACTGTTCCAACTGAATAAAGGATCATTCGACCTAGACTGCAATGACATTCAATTCCAGATTGAAGAAAGACAATTAATTCATTTACATGGGAGTCACAGTCACACGGAAATTCGAAAATCTTTTTAAGGATTTTTTTTTCATGACTCTACTAAATCAGGTTAAAACATTGCTACTGCAGTGGTCCCCTCTTACATTGTCACTTGCTGAATGAATAAATTCTATCAAAATGAATTTACTCCCAAATTTACACATGTATTTCAGTGTGTATCAATATTCATTCTAAAACCATGTTTTTGTTTCACTAGATTCGATTATCTCCTCATATACAGAAGTGCTCAAATTTGTTGGTAACCTTACAGCTCATTGAAATGGTGCTGCATTCCTCCTGAAAAATGATGAAAATAAAAGCCATTTTGTCATGTATACTTGCATGGCTTTGGTATGTCATAGAATAAAGCAAAAAAAGCTGTGAAAAGATATTAATTATTGCTTATTCAACAAAGATATTCTAAAATGGCCTGGACACATTTGTTGGTACCCAAAGATAACAAATAATTGGTTTACAGTGATATTTCTAATTAATTAATTAATTAAATTTGTATTACATGTCTCCAATTATGTAATCACTCATTCATCCTGTTTAAATGGAGTAAAGTAGTCACTGCGCTATTTGTTATCATTGTGTGCACCACACTGAACATGGACCAGAGAAAGCAAAGGAGAGAGTTGTCTGAAGAGATCACAAAGAAAATAATAGACAAGCATGGTAAGGGTAAAGGCTACAAGACCACGTCCATGCATCTTGATGGTCCTGTGACAACAGTTGCAAATATTATCAAGACATTTAAGGTCCGCAGAGCTGTAGTCAACCTCCCTGGGCGCAACCGCAAGAAGAATATTGACCCAAGATTGAACAGAAGGATAGTTCAACTGGTAGAAAAAGAACCAAGGATAACTGCCAAAGTGATACAAGCTGAACTCCAAGGTGAAGGCATGTCAGTTTCTGATTACATCATCCGTCGCTTTTTGAGCAAAAGTGGGCTCCATGGAAGAAGATCCAGGAGGACTCCACTATTGAATGAAAAATATAAAAAAGCCAGACTGGAGTTTGCAGAAATGCATATTGACAAGCCAAAATCCTTCCGAGAGATTGTCGTGATGCATGCTCAATAATCCAGGTAAGAAAATCAAATAAGGTTGAATCAGTTCATGTGGACGCAACGTTCATTGACAGAAACATTTCATCATCATCCGACCTCTTCAGTCTCAACTGACTGCAGGTATCCCCACTCCTTATATAAACTATACAGTACAATACAGTTGCATAACAACCGAAACCAACGACCAGTTTCCTGTGCAAATATGGGTGTGACCAGGGATCATCGTTTCGAATCCCTGTGTTACCTTCGGCTTGGTTGGGCATCCCTACAGACATGCGCTACTTCCCACTGGTGAAACTCCTCACCATCAGGTGAAGAGAAGCAGCTGGCGACTCCACATGTATTGGAGGAGGCATGTGGTAGTCTGCAGCCCTCCCCGGATCGGCAGAGGGGTGGAGAAGAGACCGGGACAGCTCAGAATATAGGGTAATTGGCGTTGTACAATTGGGGAGAAAAAGGGGAAAAACTAAAAAAAGAAAAATAAATATGGGCGTGATCATTAACTAGAGTTTCGATGGCAATGTGTACTATTCACTGAGGATTTGGGAATGTTTGCAATCACAGCATTGTAAGCACTCACCGCTTAGCTACTCTCTGACTAAATCAACGGACAACTCAGTTGTGTCCCATACCCTCAAATTTTGGGCTCAGTTCAGAGGACCTTTGATTAGAGACTTCTCTCTTCTGAGTACTGCTGCTTCTGACCATCTTTTCATCCCATCTTGACATGACTTAACTTTTCAGGACTGGCACAGGAAAGGCATCAAAGGGTTTAAAGATATGTTCAGAGATAACTTTTATTTCCTTCAACCACCTGTCAGAGAAATACGACTTACCCAAAACACATTTCTTTTGATATTTACAGGTCAGACACTATGTGTGCTCTATCCTACTGTGCTTTCCTGAGGAACCTGACACTAACCCTATTGACACATTTCTTTCTTTTGACCCACTATTTACAGGTGCACTGTCAACACTGTATAGCAAATTTTGCATGCTGACATGTCCACCACTGAACGGGATTAAAATCTAAGGAACATGATTTGGGGCATACAATATCTGCTGGCCGATGGGATTCCGTCTTCACATCAATACACAAATCCTCACTCTTTTGCAAGACATAGGGTCCACATGCCCAAGATTAAATTGTCTAGCATCTACCCTGATATTATTATCATAATAATAATAATGATAATGCATTTTATTTATCTGTGCCTTTCAGAGCATTCAAGGACTCCTTACAAAACACAGTTAAAACAAGCAGCACTGTATCAGACAGCATAAAATTAAACAAAGCAGGGGTATATAATAATAAGTTAATATAACAGATAGGTATAACATCATCTGTGCAAAACTCAATGTGGGTGTAACCATTAAAGTCGGGATCAGACTGAATATGCCAGTTTGAAAAGGTGCGTTTTGAGATGGGAATTGAAGGTGGAAAGAATCAATGTTGCAAATGTCTTGTGAGAGAGAGTTTCAGAGGTGGGGGGTAGAATAACTGAAGGCTCTAGACCCAATGGTAGTCAAGCGGGCAGACGGTGTAGTGAACTGGCTGGCAGAAGAAGATCTGAGAGTACAGGAGGGTGTATGGATATGAAGGAGTTCAGAAAGATATGAAGGTGCTAGGTTATTAATAATACATTTTACATTTTACTTTTTGGGTGCCTTTCAGAGCACTCAAGGACACCTTACAGAACACAGTAAAAAAAACAAAAAAACAAAACAAAACAAGAAGCACTGTATCAGACAGTGTAAAATCAAAACAAAGCAGGGTAGACAATAAAAAGTTAATACAACAGATAAGTATAAAATCAACATCTGCACAAAACTCAATGAAGTGTGTATCAGACTGAATATGCCAGTTTGAACAGGTACGTTTTGAGATGGGATTTGAAGGTTGAAAGCGAGTCAATATTGCAAATGTCTTATAGGAGAGAGTTCCATGGGCGGGGGGCAGAACGACTGAAGGCTCTAGACCCCATGGTAGTCAAGTGGGTAGTGAGTTGGAGAGCAGAAGAGGATCTAAGAGTGTGGGAGGGCGTGTGGATATGAAGGAGTTCAAAAAGATATGAAGGAGCTAAGTTATTAAGAACCTTAAAGGTGAGGAACAGGATCTTGAAGTCAATACGGTATTTAACAGGGAGCCAATGGAGTTGCTGAAGAATAGGAGTGATATGATCTATGGAAGGAGTTCTGGTAATGATACGGGCAGCTGAATTCTGGACCAATTGAAGCTTGTGAAGACACTTGAGGGGGAGACCAAAGAGGATAGAATCACAGTAGTCAATATGGGATGTAACCAGGGTGTGATTGAGTATGGCAGAAGTATGCAGACCGAGTAACAAGGTTTGATGTGGGCTTCAAAAGATAATGTGCTCTCCAGGATGACACCCAAGTTATTAAGAACCTTAAAGGTGAGGAACAGGATCTTGAAGTCAATACAGTATTTAACAGGGAGCCAATGGAGTTGCTGAAGAACAGGAGTGACATGATCTATGGAAGGAGTTCTGGTAATGATACAGGCAGCTGAGCTCTGGAGCAACTGAAGTTTATGAAGACACTTGAGAGGAAGACCAAAGAGGATAGAATTGCAATAGTCAATACAGGATGTAATCAGGGTGTGAATGAGTATGGTGGTGCAGTTAGGTGTAAGCGATGGGTGGAAACGATTAATAATGCATAGGTGGAAGTATGCAAACCGAGTAACATCGTTGAGGTGAGCTTCAAAACATATCGTGCTGTACAAGATGACACCCAGACTCTTCACCTGAGGGAAAAAAGGAACTATAGAATTGTCAATAGAGAAAAAACTGTCAGGTTTAGCCAAAGTAGATTTAGTACTTATGGGGAGAACCTCGGTTTTTATCACTATTAAGTTTGAGGAAGTTGTATAAGAATCAGTCAATAAAGAATAATTTATAGTAAGCAGTCAGAAAGGGAAGTGGGTGGAAGAGTGGAAGTAGGCCTGATTGATAGATAGAAGTGGGTGTCATCTGCGTAGCAGTGAAATTGAATGCCCGATTTCTTGAAAATGTGGCCAAGAGGTAAGAAGGTAAATGATAAATAGGAGGGGGCCCAAAACAGAGCCCTGGGGAACACCGGTAGTAACAGGAAAGGACTGTGATCTCAAATGTTTTACATTGGACAAACTTGAGCGGCCAGACAGACAAGATCTAAACCAGGCAAGAGAGACGCCAATGATTTCAATGGAAGTTAATGTCTCTAAGAGGATGTTAGGTGAGACGGTATCAAAGGCTCCACTCAGATCAAGAAGGACGAGTATGGGTACGAACCCAAAGTCAGCTGCCATCAACGGATCAAGTGAGCATGTACTTGATCTGCAACTGTTCTTTCAATTATTTTAGAGCGAAATGGTAAATTTGAATTGGGCAAAAATTATTCAAATTGTTGGGGTCTACATCAGGTTCCTTGAGAATTGGAGTTAATTCAGCTGTTTTGAGAGATGAAGGAACAAGACCAGAAACAAGGGAGGAATGTATGAGATCAGTTATTAAAGGAGGACAGAGAAGGTAGACAGGCTTTCACTAAATGAGTAGGAAGGGGGTCTAACTGGCAGGTAGATGATTTGGATTTATGAATGACACTAGATATTTCAGCAACAGTTGGGAGTTTTAAACTAGATAGCGAAGAAAAGAGGGGAACATAGACAGGTGAACAAGGTGAAAGGTATGTAATACCGATCGAAGAGGTAAATTGCTGGTGAATTTTTTTTTAATTCTGGCATTAAATACTTTTAAAAAACCCAGCCACTGAGGATGCACAAGCCAGCGCATTCTTAGTACCAGTCCCAAGCCAGTATAAATGGGAAGGGTTGCATCAGGAAGGGCAGCCATCCTAAAATCTTTTCCAAATCAAATAGGCAGATCATAAATCAGATTTCCATACCGGATCGGTCGAGGCCCGGGTTACCAACGACCGCCATGATACTGTTGGCCAGCAGGGTGCCGGTGGAAACTATGCTACTGTTGGGCGAAGGAGAAGGAGAGGGGGAAGGCATGTCCAGAGGCAGCGGGAGAGGAGGAAGGGTAGGAGTGTGGAGTTGAGAGTCAGAACTTTGAATGTTGGCACTATGACTGGTCAAGGTAGAGAGCTGGCTGATATGATAGAAAGAAGAAAGGTAGGTATACTGTGTGTGCAAGAGACCAGATGCAAGGTGAGTAAGGCCAGGAGCATCGGAAGTGGGTTCAAACTCTTCTACCATGATGCGAATGGCAGGAGAAATGGGGTAGGCGTAATTCTGAAGGAAGAGTATGTCAAGAGTGTGCTGGAGGTGAAGAGATTGTCAGATAGAGTGATGAGTATGAAGCTGGAAATCGAATGTGTATTGATGAATGTTATCAGCATATATGCCTCGCAATTTAGGTGTGAGATGGAAGAGAAAGAACAATTCTGGAGTGAGTTGGACAATATATTGGAGAGAGTACCCAAGGAGGAGAGAGTGGTGAATGGAGCGGACTTCAATGGACATGTTGGTGAAGGGAACAGGGGTGATGAGGAGGTGATGGGAAGGTATGGAGTCAGAGAGAGAAATGTGGAAGGACAGATGGTGGTCGATTTTGCGAAAAGGATGGAAATGGCTGTGGTGAATACGTATTTCAAGAAGAGGGAGGAACACAGGATGATGTACAAGAGTGGAGGAAAGTGCACACAGGTGGACTATATCTTGTAGAAGGTACGATCTGAAAGGGATTGGAGACTGCAAGGTAGTGACAGGGGAGAGCATTGGATGGTGGTCTGTAAGATGACTTTGGAGACCAAGAAGAGGAAGAGAGTGAAAGCAGAGCAAAGGATCAAATGGTGAAAGTTGAAGAAGGAAGACTGTTGTGTGGAGTTCAGGCTGGAGTTAAGACGGGCACTGGGTGGTAGTGAAGAGCTGCCGGATGGCTGAGCAACCACTGCAGAAATAGTGAGGGAGACAGCTAGGAAGGTAATTGGTCTGTCATCAGGACAGTTGAAAGAAGACAAGGAGACTTGGTGGTGGAATGAGGAAGCACAGCAAAGTATACAGAGGAAGAGGTTGGCAAAGGAGAAGTGGGATAGTCAGAGAGATGAAGAAAGCAGACAGAAGTACAAGGAGATGCAGCGTAGCATGAAGAGAGAGGTGGCAAAGGCAAAAGAAAGAAAAAGGCGTATGGTGAGTTGTATGAGAGGAAGGAGAAAAGGACTTGTATCGATTGACTAGACCAGGGGTCCCCAATAGGCGGCCCGTGGGCCACGTCCGGCCCGTGACAGGTTGATTTATGGTCCGCGAGAATTTTTGGAGAAATGCCAGAAGGAAGATTCTTTTTATTTCCCTACCAAAAAAAAAAAAAATTAATTTCTTAGTAAAAGTAAGTAGTAATATATCGAAAAATAGATGAAAAATTATAATACCTGCAACGTATCAACACCAAAACAAACTAACGAACAACATGCTGCTGGAGGTTGAGTGGCCCGTGGTTTTAAAAGTGGCCCTAAAAGTGGCCCACTATGAAAAGTAATTGGGAACCCCTGGACCCCTGGTGTGAAAGATGTTCAGCAGGTAAGGGCGATTAAGGACTGGGAAATGTGCTGACAAGTGAGGAGAGTGTGTTGAGAAGGTGGAAGGAGTACTTTGAGGGGCTGATGAATGAAGAAAATTAGAGAGAGAAAGTTGGATGATGTGGGGATAGTGAATCAGGAAGTGCGGTGGATTAGCAAGGAGGAAGTGAGGGCAGCTATGAAGAGGATGAAGAGTGGAAAGGCAGTTGGTCCAGATGACATACCTGTGGAGCATGGAGATGTTTAGGAGAGATGGCAGTGGAGTTTTAAACTATATTGGAAAGTGAAAGGATGCCTGAGGAGTGGAGAAGAAGCATACTGATGCCGATTTTCAAGAATAAAGGCAATGTGCAGAGCTGTAGCAATTACAGAGGTATAAAGTTGATCAGCCACAGCATGAAGATATGGGAAAGAGTAATAGAAGCTAGGTTAAGAGGAGAGGTGATGATCAGTGAGCAGCAGTATGATTTCATGCCATGAAAGAGCACTACAAATTCTGATTCTGATACAAATGCGATGTTTACTTTGAGAATGTTGATTGAGAGGTATAAATAAGGTCAGGAGGAGTTACATTTTGTCTTTGTGGATTTAGAGAAAGCATATGACAGGGTGCCAAGAGAGGAGGTGTGGTATTGTATGGGGAAGTCGGGAGTTGCAGGAGTGGTGCAGGATATGTATGCAGGAAGTGTGACAGTGGTGATGTGTGCAGTTGGAATGACAGATGGGTTCAAGGTGGAGGTGGGATTACATCAAGGATCGGCTCTGAGCTATTTCTTGTTTGCAATGGTCATGGACAGGTTGACGGGCAAAATCAGGCAGGAGGCACCGTGGACTATGATGTTTGCGGATGACATTGTGATCTGTAACGAGAGTAGGGAGCAGGTTGAGGAGAGCCTGGAGAGGTGGAGGTATACACTGGCGAGAAGAGGAATGAAAGTCAGTAGGAGCAAGATGGAATACATATGCATGGATGAGAGGGAGGACAGTGGAATGGTGAGGATGCAAGGAGTAGAGGTGATGAAGGTGTATGAGTTTATATACTTGGGGTCAACTGTGCAAAGTAACAGGGATTAGAGAAGAGAGGTGAAGAAGAGAGTGCAGACGGGGTGGAGTGGGTGGAGAAGAGTGTCAGGAGTGATTTGTGACAGAAGGGTACCAGCAAGAGTTAAAGGGAAGGTTTACAAGATGGTAGTGAGACCAGCTATGTTATATGGTTTGGAGACAGTGGCACTGATGAAAAGACAGGAGACAGAGCTGGAGATGCCGGAGTTGAAGATGCTAGGATTTTCATTGGGAGTGACAAAGAAGGGCAGGATTAGGAACGCATATATTAGAGGGACAGCTCAGGTTGGACGGTTTGGAGACAAAGCAAGAGAGGCAAGATTGAGATGGCTTGGGCATGAGTGGAGGAAAGATGCTGGGTATATTGGGAGAAGGATGCTGAATATGGAGCTGTCAGGGAAGAGGAAAAGAGGAAGGCCAAAGAAGAGGTTTATGGATGTGGTGAGGGCGGACATGCAGGTGGCTGGTGTGACAGAGGAGGATGCAGAGCACAGGAAGCAATGGAAACGGATGACCCACTGTGGCGACCCCTACTGGGAGCAGCCGAAAGTAGTAGTAGTAGTAGTAGTGGTAGGGGTAGTGGTAGTGGTGGTAGTAGTTGTAGTAGTGTCTCTGGCTTAGCTCTCTCTTGGCTTAAGGCCTACTTATATGAAAGAACTCATAGTGTCTGCTATGGTAATATTACATCAAAATTCTCTTGACATTAAATATGTTGTACCTCAGGGCTCAGTTCTTGGCCCTCTACTTGTCTCTCTTTATATTTCACCTCTTGGCCAAATTATACACAGTTATGGAATAAATTCCCATTGCTATACTGATGATACTCAGCTGTATGTTCCTATAACGGCTGATAATCATACTCAAAGGACTAATTTAGAGGCCTGTTTGGTTGCTATGAAAAAGTGGATGTCACTAAACAAAGTTTTTTCAAATTCGGATTAAACCGAGAAGCTGGTCATTGGCCCTGCTAGACACAGACAACAATTTGATCAAGTAACGATAACAATCGACAACTCTGTGATTTCACAAAGTGTGGCAGCCAAAAACCTTGGTGTTATGTTTGATCACAGCCTTTCCTTTGATAAGTAATTTACAGAAATCACCAACACTGCCTTTTTTCACTTACGTAACATCGCTAAAATTCGGTCTTTTCTGTCCATGGCTGACACAGAGACTGTAATGCATGTATTTGTTTCATCCAGACTTGATTACTGTAATGTCCCATTTTCAGGTTCAAGTTCAAGTATTTTATTTGTCACATGCACAAAAATACAGAGTAAAACATGCAGTGAAATGAAAAGGGAGAATTAGTCTGTCGCTGTGTGAAAAAAGACATAGGCCTAGTATATAGAGATAAAAGACAAAAGATCAGTGCACTCTTAAGTCAAAATAAAATAAACAATAAATAAAAAATAAAACCCTAGTTGTTTCAAGTATGTGAAAGGTCATATATGTTGAGAGTTCTTATAGCCTGTGGATAGAAACGTCTCTTTAGTCTCTCTGTTTGGCCCTAAGACTACAGAGGCATCTACCAGACCCCAATAGACTGAACAGTCCATTGTTAGGGTACGAAGTGTCGCTCATGATCTTGGCTCTCGTCCTCACCCTTCTGGTGTAAGTGTCCTGCAGGATGGGAAAAGATGTTCTGGCACCACTCTCTGCAGGTCAACTCAGTCACGGGCAGAACAGTTTCCATACCAGGCGGTGATGCAACCTGTTAGGACGCTCTCCATAGCCAAAGGATAGAATGTCTTCAGGATAAAGGGTGAGACCTTGAATTTCCTCAATCTTCGGAGCAAGTAGAGCCTCTGTCTGGACTTCTATAGAGTGTGCTGGGTGTGAAGAGTCCAGGTGAGGTCCTCAGCAATGTGTACACCAATGTATTTGAAGCTGGAAACCCTCTCCACAGGTTCCCCGTTGATCTTTAGTGGGTTGTATCCTTTCCCCTGCTGTCTCCTGAAGTCCACCACCATTTCTTTGCTCTTGCTGACGTTCAGGGTCAGGTTGTTGGACTGGCACCACTGTGCCAGGTCATCTACTTGGTTCAGATAGGCCTGTTCGTTGTTGTTAGAAATCAGGCCTATTACCACTGTGTCGTCTGCAAATTTGATGATGGAGGTGGAACTGTCCGTGGCTTTACAGTCATGTGTGTAGATGTTTTACAGTAGAGGGCTCAGTACACACCCCTAAGGAGCACCCGTGTTGAGGATCAATGTTCCGGAGGTTAGGCCGCTGGCCCTAACTACCTGGGACCGGTCAGTGAGAAAGTTGTACACCCAACTGCACAACGAGGTGTTGATTCCTAACAACCTTATCTTAGTGACCAGATTGAGGGGGACTACAGTATTAAACGCTGAACTGTAGTGAATGAACAGCATACATACGTAGTTCCCTCTCCCCCCATCCAGGTGGGTTAAGGTGGTGTGCAAGAGGTTGGAGATGGCATCGTCTCTGCACCTGTTGTTTTTATTGGCAAACTGGAGGGGGTCGAATGAGCTGGGCAGGGATGAGCAGATGAAATCTTTCACCAACCTCTCAAAGCATTTCATCAATACTGACATCAGGGCCACTGGTCGGTAGTCATTCACATGCTAGTATTAAAAGTCTTCAGATGGTTCAAAATACTGCAGCTAGAATCCTAACTAAATCTAGGAAATTTGACTGACCATATTACACCAATTCTTGCCTCCCTTCTTTGGCTTCCTATCCATGTTAGATCAGAATACAAGGTGCTTCTGCTGACTTATAAAATCCTAAATGGGCTTGCCCCATCCTACCTGTCTGATCTCCTAAAACCTTACATTCCATCTCGAGCTCTTCATTCTCAAAATACAGGGCTCCTGTGTGTACCCAAAGTTAAAAAGAAGTCAGCTGGTGCTAGCAGGGCCTTTTCCTATCGCGCTCCATTGTTGTGGAATAACCTGCCTGCTGCCATCAGACAATCAGACTCTGTAGAGTCTTTAAATCCAAACTTCAAACTCATATTTTTAAATTAGCCAACAATTAGTTGCCTGCAATTACTTGACTGCTACACAACCTGTACTGCATGGCGGGTCAGTTTTTGTCTTGATGAATTTACCAACCACTGTTCTGCTGATGAGATTATAGAGTACAGATTATTGACTATTGACTATTGCAAACTGTTCTCTTCTCTCATTTCTTTTCTCTCTCTCTGAATGATGTCTTCTCCTTTCTCTTCTCCTGTGTGTGAATGGTGTCATGTGGGTCTCCCTTGTGTGCACATGCAGTCTGTCCTCCTCCCAGGTCTCCATGGTGATCACCACCTGGACACTGCTTGGCATCCCCCTCATCACATTTTCTTTTTAGAAAACTTATAAATTCATATAATTTTGTTATCCTGTTTCAATGTTATGTCCTATATATATATATATATATATATATATATATATATATATATATGTAAATAAATAAAATAAATTAAATAAGGTAGTCACACATCTGAGTTCTCTCACTCAGACGTGTGACTAATTTTTTTTACATCGTGATGGTGGTCACGTGGCTCAGGTTCTGGGCTGTTCTGGTGGCATCTGGAAACTGCTTGGCATCCTCTTCATCATATTCTTCATATAGTTTACAATTCCATTATAGTTGTGTTATCCTCTTTCAACGTTGTATTGTGTAATTTGTGTAAACACAACATCAATGCACGCTGTCCGTCTTGGGAGAGAGATCCTCCTCTGTTGCTCTCCCTGAGGTTTCTTCCTATTTGCTCTCCCTGTTAAAGGTTTTTAGGGAGTTGTTCCTTATCCAATGTGAGGGTCTAAGGACAGTATACTGTGTTGCTGTAAAGCCCCCTGAGGCACACTTCTAATTTGTGATATTGGGCTATACAAATAAAATTGACTTGAGCTGACTGCCACAGCTTCAGGACATTTGCACCAGCCATTGCAGAAGCAAGGCTCAAGTGTCATGGAAGACACCAGCCACCCAGCACATGGTCTGTTCACACTCCTTCCCTCAGGACAATGCTTACAGAGCATCACAGCTCAGACCAGCCGCCTCAAAGACAAATTTTACCCCCAGGCAGTTAGAATAATGAACAGTAGATGCTTTAAATAACTTCAGTGATTTATTATTTTGTGGGATTTTTGATTTCTTATGAATTGTTGTTGCTACTATTTATTATTTCCTTATAAAGTTAGCACAAAAAGTAAGGAAAAGTGTGTTTGGTAGATTATCTCTGTTGTAACAATGCTTCTTGGCAATAAATCTTATATCAGGCACCTGATTGTCAGCACCTGGGGTACCAGAAGCTCAAAACAAGAGTCAATAGCAACAGCAAAATCAGCTGTTTGGCATTGGCAGAGAAGATTTGGCAAATTTTTCAAGGGCGCAACCCACATACTCAGCTCTGCTGCTCATCCCACAAATGCATGTTCCTTACACATGTGGCCCCATTTAAAAGGCAAATAAACAGGCTTTCCAACGGTACAAGATTTATTGCCAAGAAGCATTGTTACAACAAAGAAATAATCTACCAAACACACATTTCCTTACTTTTTGTGCTAAGTATATATAAACTTTTACGGGCTGAGAGAGGCAGGGCACATGCATTTCATTGCATTTGCAGGTACATGGTATTTTTCATATGTATATGACAATAAAGTTATACTTGAACTTCCATCCATCCACCCATTATCTGAACCGCTTACCCTGCTCTCAGGGTCGTGGGGATGCTGGAGCCTATTCCAGCTGTCACTGGGCAGCAGGCGGGGAGACACCCCGGAGCACCCGGAGGAAACCCATGCAGACACGGGGAGAACATGGGAACTCCACACAGAGGACGACCTGGGGAGTCGTCCCAGGTCGTCCTCTACCCCGGGTCTACCCTGGGGCTCGAACCCAGGACCTTCTTGCTGTGAGCCGACCGCACTTACCGCTGCGCCACCATGCCGCCCTAGACTTGAACTTGTACAGCAACATATTCGAAAAGAGATTATAAAATGTAAATTGCAAACAACATTTAAACATGTCACTAACAAAATTAAAATTTTTAGGCCTTTTCCACAGTCCAAATTTCCCCTTTTCAGATGTTTCCTTTTTTTTTTTTTATTGAGCAATACCTAGCTACTTGCATTAGCCAATGCAACAGTTAGATTGTTGTAGCAGCCCTGAAAGACTGCTAAGCTAACGGTGAGAATAGGTTTGGAGGACAGCGGTGCTGCTATTGCTAACGAGGCAAGTAACGGCAGCATGAGGGGGTGATCACAGAGAGGCATGGACACATACGCAGAGTGGGACAGGGAAGAACATCTTTTGGATTATTTGTTGTCACAGCCATTCCACAGTTTGGATTACGCAGCAAAGGCGAGGACCAAGACTGCTAATCTTGGAAAGCATCGTTTTATTGCTTAATTCTTTGTTGCACATAAGAAAGTAGAGATAAGTAGCCAACTAGTGTAAAATAACATGACGCTGTGGGTTGGCTTTCATCCTGTCCTCCCAAAATTTTTTGTCACCAGCCACCACACACACACACACACACACACACACAAGTAAATAGATAAGAGAAAATAACAGTGACAGTTAAAGATGTAGAGAAATGTCCAGTCTGGAAAAGAAGAAAAAAAGAGACTCAAAAAAGGGCCTGGTAAATACACACCCTGACAATCCTCACAACCATCAATTACCCCACGGAGATGTAAGCAACAAGATGACGTTACCCACACAGAGTTTTGTATTTACCCGTTGAAACTGTCAGGATCTGATTCTTCTGTCACCTTGTGGTCTTCGTCATGGTCCTTACTGCCGTAATCATGGGATGGACAGACGTCGTGGACCGGCCTCTGGCCGCATGTTGCCCAACTTGACATGCGTGTGAAGGCAGCAAATTCACAAGCCCCCAATCCCCTCTGACGGAAGAAGTCCTTCCCTACATAGTGCCTCCACACACAGCGGTGGTGACAGCACAAGGCGATGGTTAACCCACACACATCCGGCCCGGCACCGCCTGGTTCTGCTGTTCTGTCGGTCCATTCGTGACGTCTGCATGCTGACTCAGAGGTACCACACACTTCCGATCTTTCCAGCAAACACCGAAGGGCAAGGTCTATTTAGAGAGAGTTTGACAGTAAAGGAGAGAAACGAGACTACTTTTATAAGGACAGAAGTTTAATTGTTAATCGTTCACTTGTTTACCAGGACACACACTAAGAATACATCTGAAGCACAACAGTGAGGACACAAGTTATGGCAGAATGTGTGTTTTGTTTACCAGTATACACACTAAGAATATATCTGAAGCAGTACACATTAACCCTGCCCACACCCATGCAAGTGAACAGAGCACAGGCAAAATAAAAAAAAAAACAAAAAAAAAAAAACGGACTACGTGCCAAATAAACTTTCATCTGAAGTGAGTTCCATCATTTCAGCTAGCAGTTGTGCCAAAAGTGCGACATTTTGGCTTCACAACAGCACTATGAGCATGAATAGTGTTATGTAGTGTACTTACATATACAGTCAACGACGTGAGTCAACAGACTTCCCTTATCAGTGGGGGAGGGGCTGTGAGTGTTACAACCCATACATCATAACAATAATAATAATATTAATTATTATTACTATTATTGACATCAGGCCATAGAAATCATATTCAAACCTAGAACTGATTTCTAATGCCATGCACTGAAGACGGTGTTTTGGCTTAATCTAAGATGGCAGTTGGCCATTTCATGTAAAAATTAGTAGGATTCTGGGTGAGGGGGGGTGCTACTGTGGGGGTAAAAATGGAACTAGAAACATGAGATTTTATTTCAGCCCTAATGGCGGAGTCCCTGATGGTTGAAACTGTAGTTTCCTCAAGCATCAGATCACCATATGCTTGTGTTTTTGTGCTGTATGTACATCTTTGATAAAGACTCAGATTATATTTTACTCATTTTTCATTCAGCTTATTTGAGCCGCACATGACGTTAGTTTAATACTAGATGCTAACCTCACTAAAACTAATGCTACGTATCACAAATTGCTAACAACCTAGCTTTGATTAGGCCTACAGTTTCACAGCCTTGGTTTATTATGGCAGACTGTGGAGAAATGCTGCCTTTTGACTTAAAAACCCGGGAGAAACGTTGATCCCCTGCATTAGACCAATAAAGGAATGGAACTGAAGTGTAGGTGTTGGGTGGGGCTCATTTTCTAAAGCCCAGTGTTTAACACGATTACAGAGCTTACCTTTAACTTTGAAATATGGAGGGGGGCAGTTCTGTGAAACCAGAGATTCCTGTTGAGCTTGCTGGAGGGTCTGTGAACCTAATTCACAATACATGCTGCTACCAACCCAATTCTTCCTAAAATACCCAAGACAGATTAATGGAAAAATGCTTATTTGAAATATAAACAATATATGTCCAATAGATACTGTGGGGGCAGGGGGGGGGGTGCTTGTCCTCTCAGAAACCAACTGCCCAGATTCTGTACTTTGTTCTTACAAATTCAGTTCAATTCAATTCAATTTTATTGTCATTAAAAACAATGTGCAGGCACATGTTAAAAATGAAATGAGGGCTGTGGCTTCACCAAACAGTGCAAGACAGACACAGACAAACACAGCAAACACAGTATAAGATATACACACATGAAGACCAAAGCTAAAAATAAGTTAAAAGAGAGCTGGAGTACAAAATATTTAAAAATATCTACAGACATTCAGTGGGTAGGCAGATTCAGGTGGGCAACAGCTTGTGGAAAGAAGCTGTTTTTGAGCCTGGTAGTGTGGACTCTGAGGCTCCTGTAGCACCTCCCAGAGTGCAGGGGGGAGAACAGTCCATGGTTGGAGTGGGTGGGATCTCTGCTGATGCTCAGACCCCTTTGAAGGCAGCGTTTGTGATAAATGTCTTTTATGGCTGGGAGCTGGGTACCGGTGATCTGCTGGGCTGCCTTGACGACCCGCTGCAGAGCTTTCTGGTCTACTGAGGTGCAGTTGCCGTACCACACTGAGATGCAGATGGTCAGGATGCTCTCTATGGTGCAGTGGTAGGAGTTAGTGAGAATTTTGTGGGGTAGATGGGCACTCCTCAGCCTCCTCAGAAAATGCAGGCGTTGTTGGGCCTTTTTCACAAGGGCCTGGGTGTTTGATGTCCAGGAAAGTTCCTCGCTGATGTGGACACGCTCCACTTCCACCCCATTGATGTGTACGGGGGAGTGGCTGCAGCTTCTATACCTCCTGAAGTCCACAATCAGCTCCTTTGTCTTCTGCACATTAAGGACAAGATTGTTGGTAGTACACCATGATGTGAGGTGCTGGATCTCGTCTCTGTAGGCCATCTCGTCATTGTTGGTGATACGGCCAATGACTGTGGTGTCATCTACAAACTTAACTATTACATTTGAAGGGTGAGTTGGCAGGCAGTCGTGGGTAAAGAGGGAGAAAAGGAGGGGGCTCAGAACACAGCCTTGAGGGGCACCTGTGCTGAGGGTCAGGGTGGAGGAGGAGTGGTCACCTAACCTAACAGACTGCGGTCTGTTGGTCAGGAAGTCCAGGATCCAGTTACAGAGGGAGCGGTTGAGGCCAAGGGAGAGGAGTTTGGTGGTTAGTTTGGCGGGGATGATAGTGTTGAAGGCAGAGCTATAATCTATAAACAGCATCCGGATGTATGTGTTGTTAAGTTCAAGGTGGGTCAGAGCAACGGGCAGGGCAGTGGCAATGGCATCCTCCTTTTGGGACGGTAGGCGAACTTATGTGGGTCGAATGTGGGGGGGATAATGTTTTTGATGTGAGCCAGAACCAGTCTTTCAAAGCACTTCATGGCAATGGGGGTGAGTGCTATGGGTCGGTAGTCATTCAGACATGTGGATGTTGGTTTCTTAGAGACAGGAATGCTGAGCCGCAGTAGCCGCTGCGTCCAGCGCGCCGCCATCTTGGATTTCTTGATTTCTTACAAAGGGGTTACTAGTATAAATTAAGATTTTTATTTAGAAAGTTGAAAATTACTTCTCAAGTATGTTTTTATGTTTCTAGATTTTATTCTTCTCATGGAACTTAACGGTGTTCTATATCTTACTGAAGATTTGTTGCTGTTATTCACACTCTCCGATCCTTTCCTTCTAAATTCAACACAGCAGTGGATTTATAGAAGAATAAAATAGAATGTACTTTATTTGTTATTTAATAATAATAATAATTTTATTTATATAGCACTTTTTTAAAACAATGTTTTCAAAGTGTTTCAGTAAAAAAAGATAAAACCAGACAAGGCAAAAATATGAGTAAGTTCCAATGAGTAAAAATAAAAACAGTATAAATAAAAACAAATACCAACCATTTGTAAAAGCTTTCAAAGAGGAAAGCTTTCAAAGAGAAAAGTTTTAAGACGAGATTTAAAAGAAGCTAGAGACTTGGTTTGTCTTAGCTCAACAGGAAGAGAATTCCATAGTGTGGGGCTCTAACAGCAAAAGCCCCATCAGCCTTTTTAACAAACCAAGACCTGGGAATAACCAGCAGGGCTCCATCGGCAGAACTTAATGTTCCAGGGGGGACATACCAAGTCAATAAATCACAAATGTATGAAGGAACAAGACCATTTAAAGCCTTAAAAGTGACCAGTAAAACTTTAAAATCAATTTGAAATGTAACAGAGAGCCAGTGTAGAGAGGCAAGCACAGGAGTGATATGGTCATGCCTCTTTGTCCCGGTAATGAGCCGAGCCACAGCATTTTGTACCAGTTGCAGACGATGGAGGGAGCCTTTGCTGATACCAGAATAAAGTGCATTACGATAGTCAAGCTGAGAATAAATAAAAGCATGTACAACTTTTTGCAGATGCGCAATTGATAAAAATGACCTAATTTTGGAGATTACTTTGAGCTGGAGAAAACATGACTGAACTACATGTTTGATTTGATTATCAAAACTGAGGTTAGCATCAAATGTCACCCCAAGATTTCTAGCGGCCTGCTTAAGACTACCCGACAGACCACCAAGATTAGCAAAAGGGCTAATGGAATTATTCTCCTCATGTCTGCGGTGGGGTTTCTCCGGGTGCAACTCAGACTTACCATCATTAAATTTAAGAAAAAATTTGGACATCCAGGATTTAATGTCAGAATGGAGTTGAATCAAGTGCAACTGGACTTGTATATATCCGTGAAGACGTTTCGCCTCTCATCCAAGTGGCTCCCTCAGTTCGTGCCTTTCTGACTAGACTCAGCCAGTCAGACTAGCTTGGTCTAGTCAGAAAGGCACGAACTGAGGAAGCCTCTTGGATGAGAGGTGAAACGTCTTCACGGATATATACCAAGTCCAGTTGCACTTGATTCAACTCCTTTGGATAACCATGACCTGGATGAATGAGAACATTCACAGACAATGTCAGAATGGCAAGTTGTGAGATTTGCTAGGGTGATAGGATCTGTGGGTTTTAGTGGCATGTATAGCTGAGATATGGCATGTATAACTGACATATTTCAAACTTTGTTTAAAGGTATCCCTACTGTGATGAAACATGTGTTTTGAGAGAGACCTGGTCAGCAAAGCGGCAGCACAGCAAAACACAAAGGGTTGCAGACAATGTTAAACAATTTCCAAATAAAACAAATACGAAAGGTGAGGGAACAAGCCATACACTTTGTGTTACACAGAACACAATAGCTATAAAGGGGTACCAAAATAATTTCCTCCTAAGAAAAGGAGAACCAATCAAAATTCCCCCATTTAGCTGACCAATGGTATTTCAGTTCATAACCACTAACATGCATTTTAAACCACCTGCGCCTGGTGCGAAAACACAACAAAGGCACAAATGTCTGCTTGTCTGGGGTTTGATGGCCTGAGACTGAAAGCTGGTTGCCTTGGGCACCTGTACAACGTATTTGTCCAGACCTGCAACAGAATTGTCGGTTCGCCTCCGATACTCAGAATATACATGCAATGTTATTGATATGAGGAGTGCAAAAAAAAAACTTAAAAGTTTCTGCTGTAATACTTTCACATACCTCACCACTTTTTCCTGGTCCTGTGCTCTGACTTCAAGATCTTTTTTCCTTTGCTAGAGGACTGTAGTTTTTATTCTGTGTTACAGTTTATCAGTGGCTACCTGGACATATTTTAAGACTATTACTGGACTGTATCTCAGGGCTTAAACCCATCTTTTAGCCAATATCTCTCATGAACTCCAAAGGCTGAGCTGAGTTTTTATCTGGTGTTGTTTCACAATCCAGGGAGAAGACTAGATGTGACTTAGGTTATCTCCGTCAGGACCCAAAGACTAGAACAACCTGTCAAACGACTTCACGTATGATCAGCATCACCAATTTATAGTGAAAAATGTCCAGGCTTGCTTTCAGTTTGTCTATAATTGACGTACTGTATGTTTTGTTGCAGGATTCAGCAGGCTCAAATGGCATTACAGAGGCCCAAACTGAAGCCATCTCCTTCAAAAGGTTACCTTTAGTGACAACCATTGGAAAAAAAGAAAGAAGAATAAACCATGTTGAAAATTAAAACAAACTACAATTTGTTGAAACGGCTATAGGGCAGCTTTTACTTTGCTACAGAGATAGCTTTAGTGTGCCTGCTCTGTGTGAAAGATTAAAACAACAGCTGCATGTATACACATTTTGAGTAAACTTAAGATGTACTTAACTTCTCCGTTAGCTCAGGGCAACCATATAGCTAGTACTAAACTCAGTAGGTAACCTCTAGAGCAGTGGTTTTAAATCACCATGCCATTGCCTTGCACCAGTTCATAGACTACTTGCTACTGCGCTGTGAACTCACACTCACTTCGTTTTCCCCACAATGCATAATTTCTTACTTTTTTCCTATATAGTGCACCAATTTGCACCATATACAGTGACTAGTGTATATATGCAAATGATTGAGGGGGATTAGGGTAAAATATCAATCAAAATGATGCTGATTTCTTTTTCTTTTCATGCATTTGTGGCAGGAATGAGTATTGTCAGTGCTAATGCAGGAGGGAGCAACTCCCCTCTCCACCACTAGCGGGTGCTGGAAAGATGCTTGCTTATGCTGCATTTCATTTATCTCACACTTCTCCCCCCTCCCGGTTTTGAAAACAATATTCAAAAATGCATACCAGTTCCCAGGGACAAAAGAATGTTGAGAACCCCTGCTGTGGTGGATGTACCAGGTCTCACCTGTCGCTGCTCCACATAAGTGCTTTCCAACACCAACAACTGGAATTTTCTTCTCTCTGAGCAGTGGAACTTTACCTGCAAGCAAGATTAAATATGCAAAATAATGACTTCAACAATTTGACCAAATTAACTCTGAGCAACAGTGATGGAAACAATTCAAGTGTCCTGGAATAGCTTTTTACAACGCTCTAGTTTAACTAAGTGTATTGATTATACTGTAAGTGTATTGATTATTGATCTAAGTGTGGCCAGAGAGATATGATCTATACCAGTCAAGGGGGGTGCCAGTTATTCCAATGGAAGCTAATCTCTCTAGGAGGATGTTATGTGAGATGGTATCAAAGGCTGCACTCAGATCAAGGAGGACAAGTATGGTTAAGAGCCCAGAGTCAGCTGCCATCAACAGATCATTAGTGATTTTCACCAAGGCTGTCTCCGTCCTGTGCATGGACTGAAAACCAGTCTGGAATTGTTCCAACAGATTGTTGTTAGTCATGTGAGCATGCACCTGAGATGCAACTGTTCTTTCAGGTGTTTTAGAAAGAAATGGTAAATTTGAGATTGGGTGAAAATTATTCAAATTGTTTGGGTCTGCACCAAGTTTCTTGAGCACTGGAGTTATTGCAGAGGTTTTGAGAGATGAGGGAACAAGGCCAGAGGTAAGGGAGTAATGTATGACATCAGTTATTGAATAGGACAGAGAAGGAAGACAGGCTTTTACTAAATGAGTAGGAAGGGGATCTAACTGACAGGTAGATGATTTGGATTTGTTTGTTTGGATTTGTTGTGTATTTCAACATTGTAATATGGAGGAGCCAACTTTAAAACACAACTGAAAAAAATCGAAACGCCTTGCTGTCCAGCAAAAAAAAAAAAAGAAAAGAAAAGAAAAAAGAAACACAACATAAATGCAGCTCCAAATGGGATGATAAACAAAGGTATCGCTTTTGAGAGGGGCCAAAAACTTAGCCAGTATTTAGGCATAAAAACCAATGGTGAGCTGGCCATGCTATTGTTGGACAGCCAAGCAGCAAAACATGGAGCCAGATGTGATAAGTTGAACATTTTCAGAACCAGAACCAGAAATACTTTATTCATTCCCCAGGGAAAATGAGGTATATTCTGTACAGTATTTTACAACATGATTACTTCTTCACTTGACATTTTTGTGGGACCTCTGCATTAAGTAGCATGTAGAATTGTGGTATGTTATTTGTGATATTTGTGTCATTTGCGGGCCACCGTCACTCGAGGGAAGGGGGCAGCTTACAAGTAAAAACACAGCACTTGTGCCTTTAAAGCTGCAGTTTTCAATGTGCTGACACACACAGGTGTGTAACATTCATAATGTCATCTGTGCAGGCGTAGAGTGTGTTGTCAGACGCCACTATGTTGACCAAAGTTTGTGCTCTACAAGATGCTTGAAAAATCTTGATTTTTTTAACGCTCGGCAACTACAGTATTTCAAGTATTTCAGTATTTAAATAACTACAGTATTTCCATTACAAGACTAATGACTGCATGTGGATTTCAGTGCAGCGGCCTGTAGAGGACGCTCCAACCCTTCATCTGACTGACAGCCTGAGTTGAAAGCATTCAAGGTAACAGCTCCTGCAGCCAACCTGACCCAAACTGGTCAAAAACACACAACGATGTTGACCAAAGTGGAAATCAAACTGAATAAAATGCACAGACAAACAAACTAGTGAAACATTAAAGAGGGAACATCTTAAATGAATACAAACTTTGGACATTTAGCAGTTGTATGATTATTTGAATGATTTCCATCAACTGCAAACTGTAGTCTATGATGACCTCCTTTTGAAATAGTGGAACTAGTCCATCTTTAGGCTTCTGCAACTTGTCTTGACAGTTTGCATGAGAGCTGCAGTGAGCATATTATTAACATTGTCATTATTATTCCGTTAACTCCCTCAACAAGTAATGTGTGTATTGTACTGTACTTCCCTAACTATGAATGAACTGAGAACTGGGCTTGGGCTATATGGTGATTAAAAAAAAAACAACACTGAATTCTTTAGTTACATGAAGTCCCTTTTTTCATTAACATTTTGGGGGAAAAAATCACTTTACTCACTTAAGTCAAGATGCTGAATGTCCACCTGTAGTCTTTCAAATTCAGCAGTGAAATGTTGGTTTTTGCCGTCAACCTGGAGAAAAAAAGGGCCTTTTTATTCTGCTGCAGGACAAAGTTCCAGATGTCTTATTTTTCTCAACCCTCCAATTGTGTTCCTTTCAAATTTGACCCATTTACAATTTTTGTGTGTCATAGATAGGGTTACTTCATCTAACTGGCCTGAGGCTTCATGACAGCTTCCACCGTAGGCATTAAACACATAAACTGACCCATCACCACTTTAAAGGTCAACAAAACAGCACAGGTTAGAGACTGCAGTCCCATCTGAAATTAAACAACTGACAAATCTTGGGATAATATTGGGATGGGCTACAGGTATTAAACCATGCCCTGCAGTTTGTTTGTTTTTTTACTTCGGGAATAGCTCAGTCTACTCTGGACAATGCTCAAGCCAACAGCAACCATGCTGGGAAGCAAGAGCGCTAATTCGATAAACTAACTATAAAACTATATATAACTACTGGAATAGAAAAACATAACAATATGTAACTTTGATCCATTTCTCTTGATAACTGGATCTGTTCTCTCTCTTTCAGTACATCTCTAACTCACTACTCTCCTCAACGGAACATTTCATTTCTTTTTTACTTTTACAAGGTGGAAGGACGTAGCTAGTGGGTTGTGACTCGAATCGCATCACATAGCCAAGCCTATGAACATCCATGTAATCCATGTATGAACAGCCATGTAATAATGCAGTAATAACCACATCTATGAACATCCATGTAATAACGCAGTAATAACCACGTGTATGACCATCCATGTGATAATGCAGAAATAATGCAGTAATAACCACGTGTATGACCATCCATGCGATAATGTAGTAATAATGCAGAAATAATGCAGTGATACCCACATGTATGGCATCCATGTGATAATGCAGTAATAACCACATGTATGGCCATCCATGTGATAATGCAGTAATCATGCAGTCTACTACTACTACTACTACTACTTTCGGCTCCTCCCGTTAGGGGTTACCACAGCGGCTCATCGGTTTTCATCACTTCCTGTCCTCTGCCTCTTCCTCTGTCACACCAGCCACCTGCATGTCCTCCCTCACCACATCCATAAACCTCCTCTTTGGCCATCCTCTTTTCCTCTTCCCTGGCAGCTCCATATTCAGTATCCTTCTCCCAATATACCCAGCATCTCTCCTCCACACATGTCCAAACCATCTCAATCTTGCCTCTCTTGCTTTGTCTCCAAACTGTCCAACTTGAGTGGTCCCTCTAATATAATAATTCCTAATCCTGTCCTTCTTCATCACTCCCAGTGAAAATCTTAGCATCTTCAGCTCTGCCACCTCCACCTCCTGTCTTTTCGTCAGTGCCACTGACGCCTTCTCTATACTTAATCAACATTCTCAAAGCAAACATCACATCTGTGGTGCTCTTTCATGGCATGAAACCATACTGCTGCTGCTGATCACCACCTCTCCTCCTCTTAACCTAGCTTCTATTACTCTTTCCCTAATCTTCATGCTGTGGCTGATCAACTTTATACCTCTGTAGTTGCTACAGTTCTGCACATCACCCTTGTTCTTGAAAATCGGTACCAGTATGCCTCTTCTCCACTCCTCAGGCATCCTCTTACTTTCCCAGATTGTGTTAAACAATCTAGTTAAAAACCCCACTGCCATCTCTCCTAAACATCTCCATGCCTCCACAGGTATGTCATCAGGACCAACTGCCTTTCCACTCTTCATCCTCTTCATTGCTGCCCTCACTTCCTCCTTGCTAATCCACCGCACTTCCTGATTCACTATCCCTACATCATCCAACCTTCTCTCTCTCTTTTTCTTCATTCATCAGCCCCTCAAAGTACTCCTTCCACCTTCTCAGCACACTCTCCTTGCTTGTCAGCGCATTTTCATCTCTATATCCTTTATCCCCTAACTTGCTGCACATCCTTCTCAGCTCGGTTCCTCTGTCTACCCAATCAGTACAAGTCCTTTTCTCGTTCCTTAGTGTCTAACCTGTCATACAACTCACCATACGCCTTTTCCTTTGACTTTGCCACCTCTCTCTTTGCTTTACGCTGCATCTCCTTGTACTCCTGTCTACTTTCTTCATCTCTCTGACTATCCCACTTGTTCTTTGCCAACCTCTTCCTCTGTATACTTTGCTGTACTTCCTCATTCCACCACCAAGTCTCCTTGTCTTCCTTCCTCTGTCCTGATGACACACCAAGTACCTTCCTAGCTGTCTCCCTCACTATTTCTGCAGTGGTTGCCCAGCCACCTGGCAACTCTTCACTACCACCCAGTGTCTGTCTTAACTCCTGCCTGAACTCCACACACCAGTCTTCCTTCTTCAACTTCCACCATTTGATCTGCGGCTGTGTCTTCACTCTCTTCCTCTTCTTGGTCTCCAAAGTCATCCTACAGACCACCATCCGATGCTGCCTAGCTATGTTCTCTCCTGTCACCACCTTGCAGACTCCAGTCCCTTTTAGATTGCGCCTTCTGCATAAGATATGGTCCACCTGTGTGCACTTTCCTCCACTCTTATACATCACCCTGTGTTCATCCATCTTCTTGAAATAGGTATTCACCACAGCCATTCCCATCCTTTTCGCAAAATTGACCACCGTCTGTCCTTCCACATTTCTCTCTTTGACACCATACCTTCCCATCACCTCCTCATCACCCCTGGTCCCTTCACCAACATGTCCATTGAAGTCCGCTCCAATCACCACTCTCTCCTCCTTAGGTACCCTCTCCACCACGTCATCCAACTCACTCCAGAATTCTTCTTTCTCGTCCATCTCACACCCAACTTGCAGGGCATATGCACTGATAACATTCAGCAATACAACTTCAATTTCCAGCTTCACACTCATCACTCTGTCTGACACTCTCTTCACCTCCAGCACGCTCTTGACATACTCTCCCTTCAGAATTACCCCTACCCCATTTCTCCTCCCATTTGCACCATGGTAGAAGAGTTTGAACCCACCTCCGATACTCCTGGCTTTACTCCCCTTCCACTTAGTCTCTTTCACACACAGTATGCCTACCTTTTTTCTTTCCATCATGTCAGCCAGCTCTCTCCCTTTACCAGTCATAGTGCCAACATTCAAAGTTCTGACTCGCACCTCCACATGCCTACCCTTCCTCCTCTCTAGCTGCCTCTGGACATGCCTTCCCCCTCTCCTTCTCCTTCACCCAACAGTAGCATAGTTTCCACCGGCACCCTGCTGGTTAACAGTACCGGTGGCGGTCGCTGGTAACCCGGGCCTCGACCGATCCGGTATGGAAATCTTATTTATGATCCGCATATTTGATTTGGCAAAGATTTTATGCCGGATGCCCTTCCTGACACAACCCTCCCCATTTGTCCGGGCTTGGGACCGGCACTAAGAATGCACTGGCTTGTGCATCCTCAGTGGCAAGGTTGCAGTAATCATGCAGTAAGAACCACGAAAGCAATACTACTTAGCCAACATTTGCTGCTTTGTGTACACATCGTATATATTGTGCTAAAATGTCAAGATAAGCACCAGGGTCGATGTGTCTGACTCGGATGTGTGCAAGTACATCAGTATTCAGTGAAAATAAGTTCTTTTAGTGTTGTATGACCTTTAATGGAATTTTAGGTGTTTCGTTTATATTTTTATATCTGTTGTGTTTCTGGTAACTCCACTGACTATTGCAAATTAATGAGTGACATTACAATAAAAAGCAAAAAGTAGCAAAGTTCAGGAATTTAGTTTCCAAATATCATGTCCATTATGGCATCACACAAACAAAGGGGAAAGTGGTTCTGATGTATTGATATACAGTTCTGTTTATGGCATCTTTTAACCTGTTTTGAGTTTGTGATAATTTGATTGAATTTGTGAAATTGTCTTCTCATTTAGCCAAAGCATCTATCCAAACCAATTTATAAGAGTAAACAATTAGCAGATACAGTATTCAAACCCCTTGACAGTCATCACTAATGGGAGAAGGTTCACCTTCCTGCAGGACAATGATCCTAAGCACAAGGCTAAAGCAACAATGGCATGGCTCAGCAACAAAAAGTTGAAGGTTTTGGAGAGGCCAAGTCAAAGTCTGGAGCTTAACCCCATTGAAAATCTGTGGCACAAACTGAAAATCGCAGTCCAGAGGTGACTTCCCACCAACCTGCAAGACCTGTACAAATTCTGCCAAGAAGAACGGGCAAAAATTACTCCATTAGAAGGTGCAAAGATTGTACATACTTACCCCAAGAGAATCATGGCTGTTACTGCAGCAAAAGGGTACTCTACACAGTATTGATATGTGGGGGTTGAATACTTAGGCAAGCACTATATTTTAGTTTTTAATTTATTTACACAAAGTCATTGAAACACAACTTATTTTGTCTTGATGCTCAATAATACCGGTAGGAAAATCAAAGAAGGTTGAATCAGTTCATCTGGACACAACGTTTATTGACAGATATGTCAATAAACGTTGTATCCAGATGAACTGATTCAACCTTCTCTGATAACTTATTTTGGCTGTGAGAAAATGCTGGTAGAGCTTATGGGTTCACAAAAATAATACTGTTCAGGACCAGATGTATGATATCTTTTATAATCCAGAAATTAGTGATGACTGTCAAGGGGGTTGAATACTTTTGCAAGGCACTGGAAATTCATGTTAACCTACACAACATTAATTGCACGTTGTCCGTCTTGGGAGAGAGATCCCTCCTCTGTTGCTCTCCCTGAGGTTTCTTCCTAGTTGTTCCCCCTGTTAAAGGTTTTTAGGGAGTTGGTCCTTATCCGATGTGAGGGTCTAATGACAGGATGTTGTGTTACTGTAAAGCCCCCTGAGGCAATTTTGTAATTTGTGATATTGGGCTACACAAATAAAAGTGATTTGACTTGACATACATCTTAGAGCACTAAAAAATAATCACATCATAGCCAATAATACATCTTGATGTATGCTCAATAATCCAGGTAAGAAAATCAAAGAAGATTGAATCAGTTCATCTGGACATAACATTTATTGACAGATACATTTCTATCTGTCAATAAAGGTTGTACCCAGATGAACTGATTCAAACTTCTTTGACCAATAATACATCATTTCAAGTGCAGCTACAATTTCATTTAGCAGACACTTTTATCCAAAGCGACGTACATCTGAGAGTTAATACAACACAAGGCTCTTGTCAGCAGACAACAACACAAGTAAGTGCCAAAAAACTAGGTTCAAGTCCGATAGGACATAGGTGTCAACAGGCAGTGCATAGAGTGCATAGAAGCCTTTTTTTCCCCCTTTTTTGTATTTTTATTAATACCATCAGGTGTGGAGGTATTCGAGAAAGAGCTGGGTCTTTAGCGTCATCGTAAAGATGGAGAGGGACTCTGCGGATCAAATGGAGTTTGGTAACTCATTCCTCCATCGGGGAACTACAGAAGAAAAGAGTCTGCCTAGTGACTTACGGCCCTGTTGTGGTGGAAGTGCCAGGTGACTTTCATTGGCACAGCGTAGTGAGCAGGACTGAGTGTAGACCTGAATGAGGGAGTTCAGGTAGGCAGGAGCTGTTTTAGTTTCTGTTTTGTAAGCGAGCATCAAGGTTTTGAATTTGATGCAGGCAGCAACTGGGAGCCAGTGGAGGGATATGAACAGCGGAGTGACATGTGCTGTTTTGGGTTGGTTGAAGACTAGATGCACTGCTGCGTTCTGGATAATTTGCAGAGGTTTGAAAGTGCATGCAAGGAGACCTGCCAGTAAAGAGTTGCAGTAGTCAGTGCGTGATATAACAAGAGCCTGTACCAGGAGTTGTGCTGCATACTCAAGATAGGTAGGGTCTAATTTTCCTGATGTTGTACAGGGCAAACCCGCGCGACCGAGCAATCAAGGCCAAGTGAACCTTAAAGGTTAGATGGTCATCAATCATGACACCCACGTTTCGGGCAGACTTTGTGGCCATGAGTTGGGTTGATCCAATCTGGATATTGACCTGCTGGACTGGTGGGGATGACAAAAAAAGCCACGGGACCGCTTTGTCCACGCCAAAAGAAAAAAAAAAGAAAAAAGGAAGGTCGTCTGTAGCGGCGATGCAGCCCCTGGATATGGGTGTCCGTCAGTAATCCGGTTGTTTGGGTGGATGCAACCGTACATTAAACATCGAATGACAGAGTCAAATTTGAATGATTCAGTGACGTTGTGCATCATACTATTTTTGTAATGTTTGGGTCAAAACGTATGTGTGTTAAACTTTTTGTGTTAAACATCTGAGTAGTTAAAGTGGTTTGTCCATTTTGTTACCCATCCATCCATCCATCCACTATCCGAACCACCTATCTTGCTCTCAGGGTCGCGGGGATGCTGGAGCCTATCCCAGCAGTCATTGGGGGGCAGGTGGGGAGACACCCTGGACAGGCCACCAGACCATCACAGCTGGAGCCAAATGAGGATTGTGTAGATGAGGATAGCTGCCCTGTCTACAACCTGCCCCATCTCTACCCCTGCCCAGTCTCCCAAGGGGCGACTGAAGATCCTGAATCGTGCCACCAGGATCCCGAAAGCATTTTCAATTACGTGTTTTACTCTTGCTTGGTGGTAATTGTAAATTACATTAGGTCTACAGTCTGTCTATTTATCTATAGTAGTGTCATAGAAACATAGTCTCTTATTTGGTAACATGATCCAGTTTTAATAGACTTTTTTGGCTATTTTTGCTCACTCAAGTGAGTTAGGCTATCACTTTACTTTTAACTGATTTGCTAAAGCAATGCCTAATTATGGTGGTGGATTTTGCGAAAAGGATGGAAATGGCTGTGGTGAATACATAGTTCAAGAAGAGGGAGGAACACAGGGTGACGTACAAGAGTGGAACAGTGCACACAGGTGGACTATATCTTAGGTGGAAGGTGCGATCTAAAAGGGATTGGAGTCTGCAAGGTGGTGACAGGAGAGAACAAAGCTACGCAGCATCAGATGGTGGTCTGTAGAATGACTTTGGAGACCAAGAAGAGGAAGACAGTGAAGGCAGAGCGCAAGATCAAATGGTGGAAGTTGATGAAGGAAGACTGTTGTGTGGAGTTCAGGCAGGAGTTAAGACAGGCACTGGATGGTAGTGAAGAGTTGCCAGGTGGCTGGGCAACCACTGCAGAGATATTGAGGGAGACAGCTAGGAAGGTACTTGGTGTGTCATCAGGACAGAGGAAGGAAGACAAGGAGATTTGGTGGTGGAATGAGGAAGTACAGCAAAGTATAAAGAAGAAAAGGTTGGCAAAGAACAAGTGGGATAGTCAGAGAGATGAAGAAAGTAGACAGGAGTACAAGGAGACGCAGCGTAAGGCAAATTGGCTAAACAGAGGAATTGAGCTGGGAAGGACGTGCAACAAGTTAGGGAAATCAAGGATAGAGATGGAAATGTGCTGACAAGTGAGGAGAGTGTGCTGAGAATGTGGAAGGAATACTTTGAGGGGATGATGAATGAAGAAAATGAGAGAGAGAGAAGGTTGGATGATGCGGGGATAGTGAATCAGGAAGTGCAGTGGATTAGCAAGGAGGAAGTGAGGGCAGCAATGAAGAGGATAGAGATGGAAAGGCAGTTGGTCCAGATGACATACCTGTGGAGATATGGAGATGTTTAGGAGAGATGGCAGAGGGTTTTTAACTACATTGTTTAACACAATCTTGGAAAGTGAGAGGATGCCTGAGGAGTGGAGAAGAAGCATACTGGTACCGATTTTCAAGAACAAGGGCGATGCGCAGAACTGTAGCAACTACAGAGATATAAAGTTGATCAGCCACAGCATGAAGATTAGGGAAAGAGTAATAGAAGCTAGTTAAGAGGAGAGGTGACAATTAGCGAGCAGCAGCATGGTTTCATGCCATGAAAGAGCACCACAGATGTGATGTTTGGTTTGAGAATGTTGATGGAGAAGTATAGTGAAAGCCAGAAGGAGTTACACTGTGTCCTTGTAGATTAAGAGAAATCCTACGACAGGGTGCCGAGAGAGGAGGTGTGGTATTGTATGAGGAAGTCGGGAGTTGCAGAGCAGTATGTAGGAGTGGTGCAGGATATGTATGAGGGAAGTGTGACACTGGTGAGGTGTGCCGTTGGAATGACAGATGGGTTGAAGTTGGGGGTGGGATTATATCAAGGATCGGCTCTGAGCCCTTTCTTGTTTGCAATGGTGATGGACATGTTGATGGACATGTTGATGGATGGGATCAAGCAGGAGTCTCCATGGACTATGATGTTTGCGGATGACATTGTGATCTGTAGCGAGAGTAGGGTGCAGGTTGAGGAGAGCCTGGAGAGGTGGAGGTATGCACTGGAGAGAAGAGGAATGAAAGTCAGTAGGAGCAAGACAGAATACCTATGCGTAAATGAGATGGAGGACAGCGGAATGGTGAGGATGCAAGGAGTAGAGGTGACGAAGGCATATGAGTTTAAATATTTGTCCAAAGTAACGGGGAGTGCAGAAGAGATGTGAAGAAGAGAGTGCAGACAGGGTGGAGTGGGTGGAGAAGAGTGTCAGGAGTGATTTGCGACAGAAGGGTACCAGCAAGAGTTAAAGGGAAGGTGGTTTATAAGATGGTTGTGAGACCAGCTAAGTCATATGGTTTGGAGACAGCGGCACTGACGAATAGACAGGAGGTGGAGCTGGAGGTGGCAGAGTTGAAGACGCTAAGATTTTCACTGGGAGTAATGAAGAAGGACAGGCTTAGGTATAATTATATTAGAGGGACAGCTCAGGTTGGACGGTTTGAAGACAAAGCAAGAGAGACAAGATTGAGATGTCTTGGGCATGAGTGGAGGAGAGATGCTGGGTATATTGGGAGAAGGATGCTGAATATGGAGCTGCCAGGGAAGAGGAAAAGAGGAAGACCAAAGAGGAGGTTTATGGATGTGGTGAGGGAAGACATGCAGGTGGCTGGTGTGACAGAGGAAGATGCAGAAGACAGGAAGAAATGTAAATGGATGATCCGTTGTGGTGACCCCTAACGGGAGCAGCTGAAAGTAGTAGTAGTAGTAGTAGTGGTGGTAGTAGTAGTAGCTAAAGCAATGCCTACACGGGAATAGTTGCATCACGGTCTCTTTGAATGGAAATGCCTCGTCAGCCAAAAACGCATACAGGCTCCACACTGTGCTTCAAGGCAAAAGACCTGGACCCAGCATTTGAAGTTTTCCCTCAATGAGCCTGGATCCAAAGCTGCTTTTAGAAAACACCCCGCCGTCACTCTCCTGGCTGAAAGTCCCGACATCAATATATGTAAACCTGTAGCGTCCATGCAAGCTGCCATCAGAAGCAGTGAGAAGTAACCTTTATAACTGAAGAAGTCACTTGCCGACTTCACTGGCGCTATGAGGCGCATGTGGTCCCATCTATTGCGCCTAAACACGTAGGGAAATCCCATTGCTTCCAAAATCATTCGTAATCTTCTTCCTCTCTTCACCTGAGGGAAATCAAATGAAGTCAACCGCCAGAGCATCCCAAATCACTCTCCAGACCTCGGAGGTGATCTGGCAGGCAGTGCTGGACCCGAGCTTGTAACTAGCAGAGAGTACACGGTGACTCATTCCAGTGGCCAGGTAGCGAAGAGTGACACCCAAGTGCTCATATGGGCTTACTGGGACGCGGTGAGTCTTCTGCTGTGAAATGAGCAGTCGCATGAGGTGGAGCAGCTCGTGGAATTTCCTCATTGGCATGTGGAAATATTCAAAGTGCTTTGTCCCGTCCACCTCACACATAGGATGGATGAGGCTGGTATATTCGCCGTCGATGGCCCTTGTATGGTTCAGTGGCTGCACTCCCCACCGCCTACCATGCCGTTTCTTTTTTCTTCTCCTATTCAGCAAATACAAAAGAATGCACTCCTCCGCTGTAGATATGGCTATCAATGAACTTTCCTACTTCCTGAGAACTTCCTACTTTCCACCAAAAAAAATATCCGCCAATATCACCCCCCCCCTCAGTAACTTACATTTATTACAGCCAGATCAACGCATGACTGCACACAGAGTATGGACACGCGGCCCTGCGTTTGCCCTACGTCTGCCTTCCATTGATGCCTGCGTTTGCGTATTTGCATAAAGTATGTTTCTCGCCTTAGTCACAGAAAGTTGGATCAGTTCATATGGACACACCGTTTACTGAGAGAGAAACGTTTCATCATCACCTAAGTGACCTCATCAGTCTCAGCCGACTGCAGGTATCCCAACCCTTATAAACAATACAGTGGCATCACGACTGAAAACAATGATCGGTTTCATATGCTAATTGCCATGACCATTAACTAGAGTCACAATGGCCATGTGTACTATTCACAGAGAATTTGAGAATGGTTGCAATCACAGCATTGTAAGATGGTGACAGATGTGCTGTTAGCCCCCCCCCCCCAGTTAAGGGATGGTTGTCCCCTTTTCACATAGATGGCCTCTTTGACTCTGTTCAAACAGTGTTCTTCCCTATAAAGGATTTGCACATCCTTATCCCTGAAAGAGTGGCCACTGGTCTGTAGATGGTGTAGACTGTGGAGTCCTGGCCTGATGTGTTAGCTGCCCTGTGTTGTGCCATCCTCTTGGCCAGCATCTTAGTTTCCCCAATGTACAAGTCATGACAATCGTCCTGGCTCTTAACAGCATACACTATATTGCTCTGTTTGTGCTGGGGGACCCAATCCTTGGGGTGGATGAACTTCTGGTGCAGTGTGTTTTGGGGTTGGAAAGCAACTGAGATGTGGTGTTTGGAAAATACACATCTCGGTTGTTCTGACACTCCCACCACATATGGAATCACCACGGGTTTACACTTAGACAGCTGTTGTCCTTCTCGCTTCAATCAGCTGGTGCACTGTTTGGGCATCTTTCTGGCTTTGACAAACACCCAGTTAGGATAACCACACTTAACAAGGGCCTGTTTAATGTGGGATTTCTCCCCTTCCCCAGCCGCTGTGTTGGTGGGGACGTTGTCAGCTCGGTGGTCCAGCGTCCTGATGACTCCTAGTTTGTGCTCCAGTGGATGATGAGAGTCAAACCTTAAGTACTGATCAGTATGTGTTGGTTTACGGTAAACATCAACAATCAAATGTCCCCCATCACGAACTGTAATGTCACAGTGTAAGAGGAATAACCTGTCATGTTCCACATCCTCCCTGGTGAACTTGATGTGGTGTCCACAGAGTTAATGTCCATCTATCCATCCACTATCCAAACCGCTTATCCTGCTCTATGGATCATGGGGATGCTGGAGCCTATCCCAGCAGTCATTGGGTGGCAGGCGGGGAGACACTCTGGACAGGCCGCCAGACCATCACAGGGCGCATGCACACACACACACACACACACACACACACACACACACACACACACACACACACACACACACACACACACACACACACACACACACACACGCACACCGAGGGACAATTTAGTGGGACTGATTCACCTGATCTACAGGTCTTTGGACTGTGGGGGGAAACCGGAGCATCCGGAGGAAACCCATGCAGGCACGGATAAAACATGCAAACTCCACATAGAGAACGGCCCTGGACGACCCCTAAGGTTGGATTACTCCAGGGCTCAAACCCAGGAACTCCTTACTGTGAGGCAACTGTGCTAACCACTGCACCACCATGTCACCCACAGAGTTAATGTGGTCGGCAAAATGTGGTACGTCCTGAGATTGAATGTTAACCCAGGTGTCGTCCACAAATCTGAACCATTGGCTAGGTGGTGTCCCTGGATAGGACATCAGAACCTCTTTTCCACTCCCTCCACATACAAGTTGGCCACAACAGGTGAGACTGGGGAACCCATAGCACACCCATGCCTCTGCCTATAGTACTGCCTCCTGTATGTGAAGTACGTGGACTGAAGACACAGCTTCAGGAGCACACACACTTGGTCTGTGTTAACACTAGAATGACCGGGATTTCACTCCTACCTGAAACGACCATGGGCGGTTAAAATGAAGTTCGGTTTTTAAACTCTATATTCTGTCAAGATAAATACCCAGTTGAGATATTAATGCATTGCATATGTTAGTATGTCTGTTATGAAACTAACTGACACCAAAATTAACATTTTAACAACTTTAATACTATTTTTCTCTGTTGGACTGTTAGCAACAGTAACAGTGAAAGAAGGGTGGCTTCTTCGGTTTTCTCATGTGACAAATATAATGGACAATCCCACTTCATAACCTACCCCCTGCCCTATCTCCTGCCTGGTTTCTCACTTTCTGTCCAAATCCTCCTATTGTGTCTCTGGTCTGTCCAGAGTCCAGCAGGCTGTATTAGGTTAAATGACGAGAACTGGAAGGAAACCCGACTGACCAACACCAATCATTATTTAAATTATATTCAGTATTCTTATGACATTATGTAGGACTACCAGGTTGTAACCCCAGCAGAATGCATCACGGTATCTGAAATAACAGGGCCCAAGATATCTACAGTATATTTATTTGGGTGCACCACATCAATATAATTATTACTGTGGAAAGTATTGATGATCACTGTCATGACAGTGACTGATGAAACTGCTTGAACAGAACCAGCTCTGAGGTGACCGATGTTGTAAAATGACCCAAACTGAGTTGCGTAGAATTAGAGGCAACAGATAACTCGCCTTGAATCTTGTGCTTGATCTCTCCACCAGAAGGAAGTGGAAGTCTTCATAGGTCTTCAAAGCCTCATGGATCCAATGAGACAGCTTGCCTCTTCCTGCTCCAAATTCCACAAAACACTTGTTGGCTCCTAGTAGGCTCAACGCCTCCATGTTTCCTAAAATAGAAGCCTGTTGAAGTCTCAATAATTAGCCCTTGTTAAAAACTAGTTTACTACAAGGGCCCAGGATATTTGTAGCCCTTTAATCATCATTAAGAGTGAATTTGTACCTGCTGTTTTAAGTGTTTAAATGCAGCATCACCATTCTTTGGATTATCTAATTCTTGGTTGAGAACAGGATGGGAAAGGATGCTCTCATCAAGTTTGAGGTCAAATTCTGTAAGAGTGATAACAGGAAAAAAAGCACATTGACAGATCTCATTTTCAGCAGTTTTGTACAATCTTAAAAAGCAGAGTCAAGGGTAAAAAATAGTGGTTAATTATGACTACAGCAACATTTTGATAATTCAAGATGTAACTTGCTAGATTGGGCTACTTTTTTGAACCACAACCAGGTTCATAGAGTCCAATGCATGGCTGACATGAATGTTGTCGGGCTTATTTAGGCTAAGAGGATAAGTGATGGGGGACATCTTGCAACCAAGCTGGTGCTGCAGACAGCGGCGTTGATTCTGCGCTCTCTGGTACTTTTTCTGTTTTTGTTTATTTGTTTAGTTTCTAGCTGTCACTCTCTGATCACATTCAGCTGGGAAGAACTTTTAAAAGTCCGACAATGAACTGGTCACATTTTTTCACATTTTACCAAGCTTTTAGTTGGAGGAGCAGAAGCTCGGTATGGCCTCCACCAGAGCTGACGACAGCGGAAGAAACCTGGAATGCTCATGAAACTGCAACAACGGGGAAATCAAACTGCACTCCCATCAATCCACCTGGCAAATGTCTGCTCTGTGGCCAAAAAAATGTATGAACTGCTGCTCCTCAACAGAACAAACAGACTTTTCCTGATGTGCCACACTGTGCCTCGATGAAACCTGGCTTGGTGAGCAGATACCAGATAGCTCACTTCATCTGCCACACTTCCAACTCCTCTGAGCAGACCATGAAACGGAGCTAACGGGGGAAAAATGAAGAGAAGGAATCTGCTTCTATATAAACGAAGGTTGGTGTGCAGATGTCACAGAGTTGAGGAAATCATGTAGCCCTCACTTAGAGACCATTTTCATTGACTGTAAACCATTTTATTCACCATGGGAGTTTTCCTCCATTATTCTAGTTCATGTTTAACCCAGCCACTGGGGAATGAACAAGCCAGTGCAATCTTAGTGCTGGTCCCAAGTCCGGATAAATGAGGAAGGTTGCATAAGGAAGGACATCTGGCATAAAAACTTTGCCAAATAAAATATGTGGATCATAAATCAGATTTCCATTCCAGCTCAGTCAAGGCCCTGGTTACCAACAACCGCCACCGGCAATGTTGACGACTAGGGTGCCGGTGGAAACTATACCACTGTTGGGCGAAGGAGAAAGAGAGGGAGAAGGCATGTCCACAGGCAGTGGGAGAGAAGGAGGGTAGGAGTGTGGAGGTGAGAGTCAGAACTATGAATATTGGCACGATGACTATAAAGGGAACGAGCTGGCTGATATGATAGAGAGAAGGAAGGTAGGTATACTGTGTGTACAAGAGACCAGGTGGAAGGGGAGTAAGGCCAGGAGCATGGGAGGTAGGACCAACTCTTCTACCATCATGTGGATTGCAGGAAAAATGGGGTAGGGGTAATCCTGAAGGAAGAATATGTTAAGAGTGTGTTGGAAGTGAAGATAGCGTTGGACAGAGTGATGAGTATGAAGCTGGAAATTGAAGGTGTGATGATGAATGTTATCAGCGCCTATTCCCCATGCAATCTGGGTGTGAGATGAAAGAGAAAGAAGACTGTTGAAAGAGCCACAAAACTGGAGTCTAATTCCATGTATGTGCAAACCTACATGGCCAATAAACATGATTCTGATTTTGGAGAGAGTTGGATGAAGTGGTGGAGAGTTTACCCAAAGAGGAGAGAGGGGTGATTGGAACGGACTTCAATGGGCATGTTGGTGAAGGGAACAGAGGCGATGAGGAGGTGATGGGTAGGTATGGTGTCAAGGAGAAAAACGTGGATGGACAGATGGTGGTGGATTTTGCAAAAACAAAGGAAATGGCTGTGGTGAATACATATTTCAGGAAGAGGGAGGAACACAGTGACGTATAAGAGTGGAGGAAAGTGCACACAGGTGGAGTATATCTTATGCAGGCGGCGCGATCTGAAAGGGATTGGAGACTACAAGATGGCGACAGGGGAGAATGTGGCTAGGCAGCATGAGATGGTGGTCTGTTGGATTACTTTGGATATAAAGTAGAGGAAGAGCGTGAAGGCAGAGCAAGGGATCAAATGGTGGAAGTTGAAGAAGGAAGACTGTTGTGTGGAGTTCAAGGAGGAGTTTAGACTGGAGCTGGGTGGTAATGAAGAGTTGCCGGACGGCAGGACAACCACTGCAGAAATAGTGAGGGCGACAACTAGGAAGGTACTTGGTGTGTCATCTGGGCAGAGGAATGAAGACAAGGAGACTTGGTGGTGGAATGAGGAAGTACAGGAATGTATATGGAAGAAAAGAAGATGAAGAAGAAGAAAGCCACTTTATTTTGTCATTGTATTCTTAGAACGAATTTGTTCTCTGCATTGAACCTATCCCATTGTATAGGAGCCGTGCCCGGGGACCAACTCCAGGTCTTCTTTCCACCACTTTGAAGTTGGTGAAGAAGTGGGATAGTCAGAGAGTTGAAGAAAGCAGACAGAAGGACAAGGAGATAAGGCATAAAGTGATGAGAGAGGTGGAGAGAGGTGGCAAAGGAAAAGGCGTACGGTAAGTTGTATGAGAGGTTAGACATTACAGAAGGAGAAAAGGACTTGTACCGATTGGCTAGACAGAGGGATTGAGCTGGGAAGGATGTGCAGCAGGTTAGGGCGAAGAAGGATAGAGATGGAAATGTGCTGACAAGTGAGGAGAGTGTGTTGAGAAGGTGGAAGGACTACTTTGAGGGGCTGATGAATTAAGAAAATGAGAGAAAGAGAAAAGCATGGATTACATGGGGACAGTGAATCAGGAAGTGCGGTGGATTACCAAGGATGAAGTGAGGGCAGATATAAAGAGGATGAAGAGTGAAAAGGCAGTTGGTCCAGATGAAATCATACCTGTGGAGGCATGGAGATGTTTAGGAGAGATGGCAGTGACAGATATTATACCTCTCTACCAACTAAAGAGGTATAAAGTTGATCAGCCACAGCATGAAGATATGGGAAAGAGTAATAGCAGCTAGGTTAAGAGGAGAGGTGACGATCAGCGAGCAGCAGTATGTTTTCATGCCACGAAAGAGCACTACAGATGTGATGTTTGCTTTGAGAATGTTGATGGAGAAGTATAGCGAAGGCCAGAAGGAGTTACATTGTATCTTTTTGAATTTAGAGAAAGCATACGACAGGGTGCCGAGAGACGAGGTGTGGTATTGTATGAGGAAGTCGGGAGTTGCAGAGAAGTATGCACGAGTAGTGCAGGATATGTATGAGGGCAGTGTGATAGTGATGAGGTGTGCTGTTGGAATGACAGATGGGTTGGAGGTGGAGGTGGGATTATGTAAAGGATTGGCTCTTAGCCCTTTCTTGATAGATAGGTTGATGAATGAGATCAGGCATGGACTATGACGTTCACGGATCACACTATAATCTGTCATGACAGTAGGGAGCAGGTTGAGGAGAGCCTAGAGAGGTGGAGGTATGCACTGGAGAGAAGAATGAAAGTTAATAGGAAAAAGACAGAATACATATGTGTAAATGAGAGGGAAGATAGCAGAATTGTGCAGATGCAAGGAGTAGAGGTTACAAAGGTGGATGCGTTTAAATACTTGGGGTCAACTGTCCAAAGTAACAGGGAGTGCAGGAGAGAGGTGAAGAAGAGAGTGCAGGCAGGGTGGAGTGGGTGGAGAAGAGTGTCAGGAGTGATGTGTGACAGAAGGGTACCAGCAAGAGTTAAAGGGAAGGTTTACAAGATGGTTGTGAGGCCAGCTATGTTGTATGGTTTGGAGACAGTGGCACTGATGAAAAGACAGGAGGCGGAGCTGGACGTTGCAGAGTTGAAGATGATAAGATTTTCGTTGGGAGTGACAAACATGGACAAGACTAGGAATGAGTATGTTAGAGGGACAGCTCAGGTTGGACAGTTTGGAGACATAGCAAGAGAAGCAAGATTGAGATGGTTTGGACATGTTTGAGTACAAGAAAAGCGCTATATAAGATTGATTTATTATTATTATTGCGAGAAGGATGTTGAATATGCGGCTGATGATGAGATGAGATGAGATGAGATGAGATGAGATGAGATGAGATGAGATGAGATGAGATGAGATGAGATGAGATGAAACTGCCAGGCAAGAGGAAAAGAGGAAGGCCAAAGAGGCGGTTTATGGATTTGGTGAGGGGGGGATGTGCAGGTGGTTGGCATGACAGAGGACGACACAGAGGACAGGAAGAGATAGAAACGGATGATCCACTATGGCGACCCCTAACGGGAGCAGCCAAAAGGGAAAGAAGAAAAGGATTCTGGTCAGTGTTTACATCCCACCCCAGGCCTGTGTTAGTGAGGCGTTACAACACCTGGCTGAACAAATAATAAACATGGAGCACAAATATCCAGAGTCCCTTTGAATTATCCTTAGGGATTTTAACAGAGAAAACATGAGCCACAAACTGCCAAAATACAGACAGCATGTTAAGTGTCCCACCATGGACAAAAACACATTAGATCATTGCTACAAAATGTTAAAGGACCCCTATGTCCCCCGTGCAGCTCTCTGATCACTGTCTGATTCATCTTCTCCCAACTTACAGGCAGAGACTAAAATCAGCAAAGCCTGTGGTTAAAATTGTGAGGAGATGGTCCTATGGCTACTACTACTACTTTCAGCTGCTCCCATTAGGGGTCGTCACAGCATATCATCCATTTCCATCTATGCCTGTCTTCTGCCTCATCCTCTGTCACACCAGCCACCTGCAGGTCCTCTCTCACCACAGCCATAAACCTCCTCTTTGGCCTTCCTCTTTTCCTATTCCCTGACAGCTTCATATTCACCATCCTTCTCCCAATATACCCAGCATCTCTCCTCCACACATGTCCAAGCCATCTTAAATTTGCCTCTCTTGCTTTTTCTCCAAACCGTCTAACCTGAGCTGTCCCTCTCATATACTCGTTCCTAATGCTGTCCTTCTTCATCACACCCAATGGAAATCTTAGCATCTTCAACTCTGCCACCTCCAGTACTGCCTACTATTTTTTCATCAGCGCCACTGTCTCCAAACCACACAACATAGCTGGTCCCACTACCATCTTGTAAACCTTCACTTTAACTCTTGCTGGTACCCTTCTGTCGCAAATCCCTCCTGACACTCTTCTCCACCCACTCCACCCTGCCTGCACTCTCTTCTTCACCTCTCTTCCACACTCCCCGTTACTTTGGACAGTTGACCCCAAGTATTTAAACTCATATGCCTTCATCACTTCTACTCCTTGGATCCTCACCATTTGACCGTCCTCCCTCTCATTCAGACATAGCTATTCCATCTTGCTCCTACTGACTTTCATTCCTCTTCTGTCCAGTGCATACCTCCACCTCTCCAGGCTCTCCTCAACCTGCACCCTACTTTCACTACAGATCACGATGTCATCCGCAAACATCGTACTCCATGGAGACTCCTGCCCGATCTCATCCATCAACCTGTCCATCACCATTGCAAACAAGAAAGAGCTCAGAGCCGATCCTTGATGTAATCCCACTTCCACCTTGAACCCATCTGTCATTCCAGCCCCACACCTCACCACTGTCACACTGCCCTCTATCCTACACCATGCCTACATACCTCCATTCCTGACTTGTTCATACAACACTACACCTCCTCTCTCGGCACCCTGTCATGTGCTTTTTTTAAATTCACAAAGACACAATGTAACGCCTTCTGACCTTCTCTATACTTCTCAATCAACATTCTCAAAGCAAACATCACTTCTGTGGTGCTCTTCCATGACATGAAACCATACTGCTGCTCACTAATCAACACAGCTCCTCTTAATCTAGCTTCCACTACTCTTTCTCATATCTTCGTGCTGTGGCTGATCAACTTTATACCTCTGTAGTTGCTACAGTTCTGCGTACCAGTATGCTTCTTTTCCACTCCTCAGGCATCCTCACTTTCCAAGTGTGTTAAACAATCTAGTTAAAAACCCCACTGCCATCTCTCCTAAACATCTCCATGCCTCCACAGGTATGTCATCTGGACCAACTGCCTTTCCACTCTTCATAGCTGCCCTCACTTCCTCCTTGATAATCCACCGAACTTCCTGATTCACTATCCCCACATCATCCAAACTTCTGTCTCATTTTTTCATTCATTAGCCCCTCAAAGTATTCCTTCCACCTTCTCAACACATTCTCCTCACTTGTCAGCGCATTTCCATCTCTATCCTTCATCGCCCTAACCTGCTGCACATCCTTACAAGCTCAATCCCTCTGTTTAGCCAATTGGTACAAGTTCCTTTCCTCCTTCCTTCATGTCTAAACTCTCATACAACTCACCATATGCCTTTTCCTCTTCCTTTGCCACCTCTCTCTTCGCTTTATGCTGCATCTCTTTGTACTCCTGTCTACTTTCTTCATCTCTCTGACTATCCCACTTGTTCTTTGCCAACCTATTCCTCTGTATACTTTGTTGTACATCCTCATTCCACCACCAAGTCTCCTTGTCTTTCTTCCTCTGTCTTGATGACACACCAAGTACATCCTAGCTGTTTCCCTCACTATTTCTGCATTGGTTGCCCAGCCATCCGGCAACTCTTCACTACCATTCATTCCGTCATTCATCATCAGCCACTTCTCCGGGGTCGGATTGCGGTGGCAGCAAGCTAAGTAGGGCACTCCAGATGTCCCACTCCCCAGCAACACCCTCCAGCTCCTCCTGGGGAATCTCAAGGCGTTCCCAGGACAGATTGGACATGTAGTCCCTCCAGCGAGTTCTGGGTCTACCCCAGGGTTGAATTTGAATGCCTTTGTTGTCATCGTATGAGGTTATTTGCAGAGCACCACTCAGACTCATCACCGCCTGTTATGAGCCCGACTACAGTGGTGTCATCAGCGAATTTTATAATGGAGTGTGAAGGGAAAGCTGGTAAACAGTCGAAGGTATACAGTGAGTAGAGGGGGGGGCTCAACACACAAACCTGCGGTGAGCCGGTGCTGAGTGAGATGGTGGAGGAGAGGTGGTGACCAACTCTGACTGACTGTGGGCGGTTTGTTAGAAAGTCATTGATCCAGCTGAAAGTAGACGGGGGGAGGCCGAGGGTCAGCAGTTTGTTTATCAGGATGTCAGGAATGATTGTGTTAAAGGCGGAGCTGTAGTCCACAAAGAGCATCCTGACGTAGCTGTTCCTCTGTTTGAGATGGCTCAAGGCAGCATGAAGGGTGGTGGACAATGCGTCTTCTGTGGATCTGTTTGGCCTGAATGCGAACTGATGGGAGTCCAGGGAAGGAGGGAGACTGGTTTGTATATGTTTAAGTACTAGTCTCTCAAAACACTTCATAACCAGAGGGGTGAGGGCTAACAGTCTGTAGTCTGCTAGGCTGTTTGAGGATGGTTTCTTAGGGACCGGGATGATAGTTGCTGATTTCAGAGGGGTGGGGACAGAGGCCTGCGAGAGGGATAGGTTGAAGATGTTGGTAAAAACACCAGAGAGTTCGTGGCAGCATGCTCTGAGCACCTTTCCAGGTATCCTGTCAGGGCCAGCAGCCTTCCTTGGATTCACTGCTTTGAAGGCTTGTCTCACCTCATGCTGTTGAAGTACAGTTTCTGTGTATTCCTGGGGATCCCCTTGATCAAAAATGGACCAGTCTGTGTTTGAAAAACAGTCTTGGAGTTAAGACAGTGCTCCCTCAGGCCAAGTTGTAATGGTTTTAGTACATGGCTTTACTGTCCTCCTGAGGGGGGTGTAGGTAGGGAGGAGGAGCAGGGAGAGGTGGTGCTTTAAATTACAATAGACATGATCAAGGGTGTTTTTACCCCTGGTAGGGCAGTTAACATACTGAGTAAATTTGGGAAGCACCAACTTTAAGCATGCTTGGTTAAAGTCACCCGCGATCACATGAACACTGTCAGGATGTGTTTTCTGCTGCTTACTGATGGTTTGGTGGAGGTGAGCCAGAGACAGGCTAACATTTGCGTCGGGTGGGATGTAGACAGCTGTCAAAATTATTACTGTTAGCTCTCTTGGTAAGTAGAAAGGTCTGCATAACACTGAAAGGGACTCCAGATCACGGGAACAGTGGCCGTCTATAACGCGGCTCTGTGTGCACCAGTTGGAATTCATGTACACACATAGCCTCCCTCCTCTGTTCTTACCGGTATCCCTGGATCTGCCCTGTCCGTGAAGCGACCTGTCAGTCAGCTCAACAGCGGTGTCAGGGATTGAGGAGTTTAGCCAAGTTTCCGTGATTATCATGGTGTTGCAGTTCCGTATTGAGTTGTTTGCGGCCACGGATAGCTCCAGATCGCCGATCTTGTGGACAACGGACCTGGCATTTGAGAGGAACAGGCTGGGGATGGGTGGTCTGTGTGGGTCTCTCCGTAGCCTGGCACAGAGACCCGCCCTGCATCCCCGCTTCTGTTTTCTCTCTTTCCGGCGTCTGCGTCACTTTTCCGGGATGACAATCCATGGGGAACCCGGTGTTCTGGTAATGGTGTCGGGGATGTCGTGAGTCCGACGGAAAGATGATGTTATTGCCCTGCTATGGGCAACTCCAATGTTAATCAAGTCCTGACGACTGTAAGAGTTAGTTGACTGATATAGATCTATTAGTAGCAGCGACCAAACAAACAAAATTAAGCACCAACTCAGAGAGCAAAGAGCCGCAGCACTCACGCGTGCTGCCATGTTTGGGTCTCCTCCCAGTTGGCAGTGCCCCGAAAACTTCCAAAGGAAGGCACTCAGGAGGCATCCTCATCAGATGCCCGAACCACCTCACCTGGCTCCTTTTGACGCGAAGGAGCAGCGGCTCTACGCCGAGCTCCCTCCAGATGTCCGAGCTCCTCACCCTATCTCTAAGGCTGAGTCCAGACACCCTACGGAGGTAACTCATTTCAGCCGCTTGTAACTGCAATCTCACCCTTTCGGTCACTACCACCATTACTTAATTAATTGTAATTGGTCATTACCACCATCTTATGAGACCGATTTGATAAGCTTGTTACGCCTACAATATTTATATAAAGTCTTTTTTTTTACATTTAATATTTATCACATCACTCCTAGCATTCTTCACTTCTTTGCAATATTTTTATCCTGTTTGCAGTTCACAGGCACAGTTTCATCTGTATACAGTCATTCCTTTCATATCAAAATAAGCAGAATCAGTTCATCTGGACACAACCTTGGTAAACGTTGTGTCCAGATGAACTTATTTATCTTTCTTTGATTTTCTTACTTGGATTATTGAGCATGCATAAAGACATTCCTTTAATTTATATATTCCTGAAGATTGCAGTGTTGTTATTCTGTGTAAGTACATTGACAGCCACTAAACCAGAATCAAATTCCTTGCATCTGCAAAGATACTTGGCCAATAAAGATGATTCTGATTATTTAAGTAGTGTATTTGACGTGATAATTATCAATTTACATGAACACAGATGATCTCCGTTGTGGACTACTATGAACCTTGGTGAAGTTAGTTTGAAAGTGACTATTTGACAGTCATTCACTCCAGATCCAGCGGCTTCTTCTTATTCACTTTCAACCAGTGCTGGCAGTAACAGGATGAGTAGTTAACCTCCCGACCGCCCGCCCACTCGTAAAAACAGGGGAAGCCGCTGCATCCGGAGTGACTGTCTGTCGAATATCCAACTCAAAACTACTTCACCGCAGTCTGCTCCGCTCACCTCTGCTGGGGTCATCTGACAGGTGTGATCAGTGGTGTTCCAAATACGTGTATTGCCAACAGTGGAGTTGCAAACTACACAACAACAATCTTCCACCTCTCCATTTCTTTTTTAATTGTCATTTATTGGCTGTTATAAATGGCGATACTGATTTATTTGCAATTAGCTCATATTGGCAGATAATATCGGCACGCCAATTTATTGGTCGGGCTCTAATTTTGTTAGCTACGCATAGCTAGCTCACATAGCTAAAAAAACCCCAAAACAAAACACTGAAGGCATAAGGCGTGGATAAGTAATGTTTAATTTTCAAGAATAAACACTATAATAAATAAATAAAAACTTCCTGCTGAATATTAATGATTACAAGACTTACCTTTAACTGCTGTCTTGAGTTTCTGAAGGTATACATCCAACTCTGCCTTGCTACGCTGTGCCAAAGCTATCTGTAGTAAAATGGAAAAACAGAAGAAAATCAGAAATAATACATCCTCTCTCCATCTCTCAGTGCATGATGGGAGTAGAGGTGGGAGCGTGCAGCCAGCGTTTGGTCAGCGGGGAGCTTTTTCTAACTTTCTTTTTTGTTCGTCGTGTCGTACTGTGTGGTATTATTGCGGCGTGTATATCTATTGTTAGTGTTTGTTGGTTTTGTGTACTTTATGTCGGGCAGCAGCAGCATCATGGATCTCTCCAAACTGACGAGGCAGCATGGTCTTAAGAGCTGTCCGGGGTTCTCTTGTTCGGTGGAGGAGTGTGTGTTAGCGGTGGCAGAGGTTGTCGGGGCCGGCAGTGTTAAATCTGCGGTCATGGACGTCCGGATGGCATGGCGGTCTATTCCGTTGCCTACCAACACGGGGATCGCGGTTCGAATCAGGAATCAGGAACACTTTGTCATTTCACTTCTTGCATTTGCACACATGAAATGAAACGAAATGCCGTTTCCCCCAGCCCACAGCAGTGCAAAACAAAGACAAAAACATGCCCAAAAACTACAAGAACACACATACCCAAACTAACACATATATCCAAACTAAAAAAAAAAACACTTTTCAGGAGAACGAACACCAGCCAGGATGACTGTCGGAACTGCTGGTCTGCATGGGCTAGCAGTTAGCTTGGCCTGCCCTGCTTCCACGTCCTGTCAGACCACCCTCGGCGTTTCCTCCTCAAGCGCAGCTCCAGGCAGGGGCCATGGTCTCTGGGCCCACCGGACGAAGCAGACCAAGCTCTCTCAACTGATCCAGCGCCAGCTCTCCTAGCCAGACACCCTCGACACACCTACCCGCACGCCACACTTAAGAATTGTAGTTGTTAAAATGTTAAGTTTGGTGTCAGTCGTTTCCTGACAGACATACTAACATATGCAACGCATTAATATCTCAACTGCGTATTTATCTTGACAGAATATAGAGTTTAAACACCGGCTGTCAATTTGACTGCCCATGGTCGTTTTAGGTAGGAGTGAAATCCCAGTCGTTCTAGTGTTAAGAAACGGGTTATGTATTTTAACGCAACATCAAACCATATCGACATAAATGGTATTGTCTCATTATATATCTTGTTTGAAAATATATCGATATAATGTAAAAAGTAAATGTACCGCCCAGCCCTAGTGAGCTGGACTGAGTGTAGACCTGAATGAGGGAGTTCAGGTGCGGGAGCCATTATAGTTGCGGTTTTGTAAGCAAACATTAAGGTTTTGAATTTGATACAGGCAGCAACTGGGACCTAGGGGATATGAATGGCAGAGTGACGTGTGCTGTTTTGAGTTGGTTGAAGACCGGATGCACCACCATGTTCTGGATCATTTGCAGAGGTTTGAAAGTGTATGCAGGGAGACCTGCCAATAGAGAATTACAGTAGTCAGTGCGTGATAATAACAAGAGCCTGTACCAGGAGATGTGCTGCATGCTCAGACAGGTAGGGTCAAATTTTCCTGATGTTGTACAGGGCAAATCAGCACGACCGAGAAATCGAGGCCATGTGAACGTTACAGGTTAGTTGGTCATCAATCATGACACCCAGGTTTCGGGCAGACTTTATGGGCATGAGTTGCGTTGATCCGAGCTGGATATTGATCTGTTGTTGTAAGGATGGACTGGCTGGGATGACAAGGAGCTCAGTCTTAGGTTAAGCTGAAACTGGCAGTATTTCATCCATGCAGAGATATCAGCAAGGCATGACGATATCCGTGCCGAGACTGTGAGGTCATCTGGCGGGAATGATAGGAAGAGCTGGGTATTGTCAGCATAGCAATGGTATGAGAAACCATGGGAGTGGATGATTTGCACCAAGTAAGGTGGTGTATATTAAGAAGAGAAGGGAACCAAACACTGACCCCTGCGTGCTCCGGGACCTACCAGATTTGGACCAGCACCTATTTGATTGGCTCTGCCACCTCTTTCATCACTATAAAAATCTGTAAAAACATTTTCTCTAATATTTAGTGTTATCTGTTCTGTCACTCTATTATTTTCCATTGACGTTTTTCGTAAATCACTTGTTTGCCTACGTTTGATGTATTTTAAATCAGCTATTCAAAAAAAAAAAAAAAAGAGAGAGAGAGTGAGAGAGAGAGAGACATCAATCGCTCAAGTCACGCAGTGCACGCCACGTCACAGGAGCTAATATTACCACGATATTAGACTCACAACAACTAGCCGCCTACTCTATCAAAAGCCATTGATTAAAAAATGTCAAAAAGACAGTCAAATTTGTTCAGTTTTTTCAGACCAGCAGGCTAGCCGAACGCTAAGACATGGTAATTTTGGAAGACCAACAAGGAAGGGCACAGCACAGCAGCAGCTAGCTAGCACAAGCGTGGCAGCACCTGCTACTAGCAAATGTGATGAGCAGGAGGAAAAAGAGGAGGATACAGAGCCAAAGGGCAAGTGAAGAGAACTTTTTTCAAGGTGTGCCCCTACATACAGGGCGAACAAGCATTAGAGCCTTGGACCAGAGGGCATTTTTTGGAAGCCTGGCAAGGAATCTGGAGAAACGTATTGTAATGATCACGGATGAATAGGCTCAGTGGCCCTTGGCTAACTGGTCGGACCCTTTAGTCAACTGGTAAAGTTGTTAACCACCGGTCACGGCTGTGACAGTCTGGCCGCTGGGACGCGAACTCATCTATTCCGCACCGCGGGCAACAACGTTAACCAGTCGACTAAAGGGTCCGACCCCTTAGCCAAGGGCTACCAAGCCTATTCATCCGTAATCGTTACATTATGCTAACACAAGGGACATACCAAACAGGATACAATGTGTTAATTGATGATTTAAAAGTACTCCACCCACAACATTGGTCGGACAACCCTGGGGCACTGTCTGGTGAAGATGAAGTCGAAAGTCTCTGCCAGCAGTTTACAATCGATGGCGCGCGGAATGTCATTCGGGCATATAGATAATATAGGGACAATGGTGGGAAATTTGTCCCAGATGGACTGATAGACCTCTTGGCAGCAGTCAACACTGTCCCCATCTCAACTGCAGAGTGTGAGAGGGGCGTTTCCCCAGATGTACCTACTCTGCATCGCCAACAGCTATCCATCAGCAATCCATTATCGGCAATCTATTGCCAATAACGTGAAGTGATCAACAAATCCTCACGTCAAACTCTGTGAACAAATGTCCGTATGCATCAGAATATTTGTTACATGTTGAAAAGGGAGTAGGAGGAAATATGGGTTATTCTCAATCACGTGACTTTTTCATTGACAACGAACAGCTCTGCCATGCTGAAGGACAGCTAGACCTCAGCAACTATTGTTTACACTGAAGTTGTCTCTAAATATGGTGTGCCTCTGGGCTCAGTTCTTGGCCCTCTACCTTTCTTTCTTTATATGTCACCTTTTGGCCAAATTATACACAGTTATGGAATAAATTCATTGCTATGCTGATGATACTCAGTTGTATGTGTCTATAAGGGCTGATGGTCATACTCAAATAACTAATTTAGAGGCCTGCTTGGCTACTGTGAAAAACTGGATGTCACTTAACTTTCTGCTTTTAAATTCAGATAAAACCAAGATGCTGGTCATTGGCCCTGCTAGACACAGACACCAGTTTGATCAAGTAACAATAACAATCGACAACTGTCTAGTTTCACAAAGCGTGGCAGCCAAAAATCTTGGTGTTACGTTTGATCCCAGCCTTTCCTTTGATAAGCACATTAAAAAGAATCACCAAGACTGCCTTAACATAGCTAAAATTCGGTCTTTTCTCCCCATGGCTGACGCAGAGACTCTAACACATGCATTTGTTTCATCCAGAGTTGATTACTGTAATGTTCTGTTTTCAGGTCTGCCACATTCTAGTTCTAAATGTCTTCAGATGGTTCAGAATGCTACTGCTAGAATCCTAACTAAATCTAGGAAATTTTACTATGTTACACCAATTCTTGCCTCCCTTCATTGGCTTCCTATCCATGTTAGATCAGAATAGAAGGTGCTTCTGCTGACTTATATGATCCTAAATGGGCTCCCCCCTTCTTACCTGTCCGATCTCCTTAAACTGTATATTCCATCTCGAGCTCTTCACTCTCAAAATACAGGGCTCCTGTGTGTACCCAAAGTTAAAAAGAAGTCAGCAGACTTCCAGTTATGGCGAGGGACTAGGAGGTCGCAAATCTCAAGCTCTGCAGCTAGCGTGTAAATTAATCCTACAATACTAATCCGAATCTTGTCCAAAGTCACGCAATACATGTATAAGAGTACCCAGAACTAAAATGTCAGGGGAAACCCGAAAGAAAAGGCAAAGAAAGAGAAAGAGAAGGAAATCGCGACACGAGGAAGGGGCTGAGAAGGCTAGCGACGCCATGCAGGTTGAAAATATGGCTAATGAAGAAGACGACCATGAGGAAGAAGATGACGAAATGTTAGACACAGATAAGAATAGCAACCAAGATATCATGAAAGCCACACAGTCTTTGAAAAGTGGACTTTACAAGAACATTGATGGAGTGCAAGCGACAATTGCGGATGTAAAGAAACAAATACAGGAATGCACGGGTTGCATGGAACAGGCCGAACAACGGATTTCTGACGTGGAGGACGACGTTAAGAAGCTAACACCCCGAGTCAGCACGCTGGAGAGCAACGTCAAAAGCCTTACTGACAAAGTGGATGACTTGGAATGCAGGAGTCGGCGAAATAACGTAAGGTTGGTGGGCCTACCGGAGAAAAAAGAGGGCCAGGATGCACCTGCATTTTTGGAGAAGTGGTTGCCGGAGGCTCTGAACATGGATCCGCGGGAGGGCTTGGTAGTGGAGCGGGCTCATAGAATCGGCGCTCTGGTAGACTCTCGCACGGGTCGTCCAAGGACATTGATCATGAGGTTCATGAACTTTAAGGACAGGAAGCGAGTACTAAAGGCAGCAAAACCCAAGGGACAGGTCCTTTACAAGAACTCGCCAGTCCGTTTTCACATCGACCTCTCTGCTGGGGTGCACAAGATGCAGCGCGACTACGATGAGGTCCGAAAAAAGCTGAGAGACCAGGGGATCCACAAGCACAGCATCCTCTTTCCAGCCCGGCTCCTGGTAACACACGGCGAGAGACCCCACACCTTTCAAACCCCAGCAGAAGTGGAGAGGTTTATTCAATCCCTTGGATAAGGACTGATGCAGTAGGCTATTAAGCCCACTTTATTTCATTTTATTTCCATTTACACGAAAGATGTAGCTACGTGTTCGGGCTCTCGCCGTTTTGTTTTTGTTTAGGCTTTCTTTTTCTACCTGGACAGGACTGAGTCTCGTTTATAGCTAGACTATTCAGCCTTTGTGGAATGCACTTAACCATGAATGAGAGACAATGTCCAAGCACCAGCCGAAATGACATGGGCACATCCAAGTAGGCCTAGGCCTAAGGGACAGAGAGAGTCATCATCGGTTTATGCGCCTGTCGGAGGAAGGAAGGCCCAATGCATCGCGGACTCTTGTGACCAGGCTACAGACTTTTCCCTCTCCTCGTCTTCCAGTCTGCATGCACGGGTTCCAGGTTTGTGTATGTGTTCGGATGGTTAATTTTATATATGCCTACATGTTGTAAGCGTTGCACAGTTCATTACTGATGTTATGTGTGATTAGTATTTAGAAAAAGTAAGATAGCGAGCTAGAGCGAGAAGAAAAGAAAAGGTAGAGAAACTCGTTTTAGCGCTAGTTAAATGTGGGATGGGAGGGGATGTCCAGAGTTCGTGTACTTCAGGTTCGTATGGGGTTGAGGGTGGGTTTTTGTGGTTTTATTTTGTTATTTATTCTTTCATCAGTGGGTGTGGTTTGTCAAAGTTCCTTTTTCACTACGGTTCCTAATATAACATACCAGAATCAATGTCAGAGAGTTTCAAGGTAAAATTTACTTCGTGGAGTTGTAGGGGTTTGATCAAACTCACAAAGGTGAAGCAAGTAATGAACAGGATAAACTCCTTGAAATCAAAAATCGTTTTTTTACAAGAAACACACATGGTGGATGAGGATGTTCCCAAAATAGCAAGACGATGGCAGCGTCAAGTGTTGTCTGCTCCTTACATCACTCATGCTAGAGGAGTTATGATACTAATTCATAAATCGGTTCCATTACGGGTACAGCATGTAGTTAAGGACCCTGCAGGGAGGTATATTGTAGTCCAGGGTAGGTTATTATCTGAAACCTTAACTTTGATAAATGTTTACGGCCCCAATGAAGATGACTCTAAATTCTATAATAGTCTGTTTTTGACTGCTTCAAATCATCCTGGGAAATACATAATAGCTGGCAACTTTAACTGTACGTTAGATCCTTCAAAAGACAGGTCAACTGGTTTAGATGATACCCACAGTGAGTCCAGAAAGACGATACACCATTTTATGAAGGAACTGAATTTGTTTGATGTTTGGAGGCATGGTAAACCGAACGCAGTAGAATATTCCTGCTATTCCGGTACTCATAGAACTCACTCACGCATAGACTACTTTTTGGTTTCAGCACTACTTGCCTCCAAAATAGATGAATGTCATTATAGTAGTATAATTCTGTCTGACCACGCTGCAGTATCCTTGACCTATGAAGGTAATGACTTGGTGTGCGACCCCCCGAGATGGCGTTTTCAACCCGGGTGGCTTGCGGAGCCTACATTCATAGATTTCTTAGATAAGCAGATTGACCTGTATTTTGAATGTAACAAGCCCCAGATTTCTGCTAGCACAAGGTGGGAGGCCTTCGAAACCTTTATTAGGGGCCAAATAATTTCTTTCACTAGCTCCAAGAAAAAGGCTACACGACTTGAAATGAAGACATTAGATGAGGAAATTAAAAAACTGGAAACAGAAATATATAATAATAGACATATACCTACAGATGTTCATGCAAGACTGCTACTGCTTAGATCACAGTACAATTAATTGGCAGCTAATAAAGCGGCTGCTTATTTAATGAGACTCAAACAGTCCTACTATGACAGGGGGAAAAGCCCAGGAAACTTCTAGCATGGCGCATTAAACAACAACAAACAGAAAGGTCTATTAATTGTATTGAAGTCCCAAGTGGTAGAACTATAGTGGACCCGACAGAGATTAATGAAGCCTTTAGAGACTTCTATGGGAAATTATACAGCTCGGAGCGCTCTCCTAATCTGGACACACAGACACAATTCCTAGACAATCTTAATATTCCTAAAATTTCGGAAGAGGAATGTAGAGTATTACATCAAGATGTAACTGCGTTGGAAATTGCAGAAGCAATTGGGTGTATGCAGGCTGGAAAATCAGCGGGTCCAGATGGCATCCCTATAGACATTTATAAAAAATTTCAAACCAAATTAATACCACCCCTCTTGGAGATGTTTCAGGAATCCTTTGAGAATGGTCTTCTCCCTACATCTATGAGGGGCACTCTAATCACTTTACTCCCAAAACCGAGGAAACCAAATACAAAATGTGAAAATATGCATCCAATTAGTCTCCTAAATTCTGATACAAAAATACTCTGTAAAATTCTTGCAAGAAGATTGGAGGATCTTCTACCTAGAGTAGTGGGGGAAGACCAGAACGGATTCATTCAAGGGAGACAGGGTTTTCATAACGTTAGACGAGTGCTCAATATTTTATACAGTCAGAGGGAGGCGCCTGACACGGCCTTACTTTCACTTGATGCAGAGAAGGCCTTCGACCGTGTTGAATGGCCTTATCTGTTTGAGGTGTTAACACAATTTGGCTTTGGGGATACATTTATCAAATGGGTAAGATTGCTTTATACAGGGCTTACTGCAGAAGTTTTGACGAATAGTAAGGTTTCTAAACCTTTTAACATTTGTAGAAGTTGCCCTCAAGGGAGCCCTTTATGGCCTTTACTTTTTATCCTAGCGACAGAACCATTTGCTATAGCGGTGAGGACACACAGCCATATTTATGGAATTCGAGAGGGACATCTGGAACACAGGGTAGCACTCTTCGCCGATGATGTGATATTAATGCTTAAAAATCTGCATAAATCTATCCCAGCGCTCCTAAGCCTTATTGAAACATTTGGGAAAATATCCGGTTATAAAGTTAATTACTCCAAATCATCTATAATGTTACTGAATGAAACAGAGAGGAAGAATGGTCTTGTTTATGCTTCTACCTTCAACTCAACAGATACATTTACATATTTGGGAATAAAAATTGTCCCTGAGGTGAATAAGATTGCTCAGTCAAATTATGAGCCCATCCTGGATGCTAGTATTGCTTCGATAGAGCGTTGGACATCCTTACCTATTTCAATGATCGGCAGGATTAATATCCTAAAGATGAATATACTTCCCAAATTTCTTTATTTGTTCCAGAATATCCCCCTACCCCCTCCTTCATATTTGTTCACGAAAACCAAGAAACTTTACCAACTTTATTTGGCAAAATAAACGTCCTAGATTACGTCTATCTCTACTTATCTACCATATGATCGCGGAGGCCTGAAATGTCCAAATATTCAATGGTATTACTGGGCAGCACAATTAAGGTCGATTATGTTTTACTTGTCATCTGGAAGTCCCCCAGCTTGGATTGATCTGGAAGCCTGCTCTGTAAAACCGGGCTTACCATTGCACCTGTATTTGTATTCAGCAGACCGTAAATATCTGAAGAAAAATACAGACAACCCTATAATATTGAATATGATTGATGTTTGGTTCGATGCTTTTAAGTATGTGAATATAAATATGTCCCGGTCACGCTTCAGTCCTATTTGGGGTAATACCAATTTCAAACCAGGCCAAAATGATAGGGGATTTAAATTATGGGCTGAAAAGGGGTTAAGGAAAGTGCAAGACATGTACAGGGAGGAGGATGAAGTATTCATGTCCTTTGAGGAAATATCTACCAAGTATGACATTCCAAGGAATCCTTTTTTCAAATATCTTCAGCTAAGGAGTTTTATATCATCCTGTCAAAGCCATTCATTAGACATTCCTACCATTTCTATATTAGAAGTTGCAGTCACAAAACACTGTTATGATAAAGGTTTAATTTCAACTATGTATGACTTATTTGTATCTGGATCTGATGAATCATCAGAGACAAAACTGAGATGATGGGAGGGAGATATAGAGGAGGAAATATCTTTAGAAGAATGGAGTGAGGCATGTAAAGAGGCCCAGAGACAGACAGTTAGCAGCAACCTAAAGCTTCTATAAATGGCTGATGCGTACATATATAACTCCTGTTAAATTGCACAAGTTTAATGACAATATTCCTGATACCTGTATTAAGTGTAGTGAGGCAAGGGGGACGCTGTTTCACTGTATATGGGAATGTGTGGAAAGTGAAAACCTTCTGGCAAGATGTTGATATGATTGATCAAATTTTGTCAAAGAAATTACCATTGAGTCCAAAGCTTTTTATTCTTGGTTTATATCCTACCATCCCACATTTACATAGCAATGAGTTCAGATTTATAGATATGTGTATATTACAAGCAAAACGTGTAATTGCTCTTAATTGGAAAAGTGTTGATGGACCAAGAATTGGTATGTGGGTTAAAGAAATGGCTTCAAACATGTCAATGGAAAAGATAATGTATATTGTTAGACGTAAACAAAGTATTTTTGATAAAATCTGGGGATTGTTTCTGTACTTCTTAAGACATAATACTCATGTTGGTAACTTGCTTCAGCAAGAACAAGCTCTGGGGGAGTAGAACAACTCTATCTGATTGTTTATATGCGTAAAAGCAACTGAAAAAAACCACACCCTCTAATCAGTCTGTGAAAGAAATTATTATTATTATTATTACTTTTTAATTTAATTTTTATTTTTATTATCTTCTTTAACCCTGCTTTGAATTGTATTACTTGTTACAGGGACGGGGTTACTGCGGGGGGGGGGGCAGGGTGAAAATGTTTGCTGTACTGTGTTATTACTTGTTTTGATGTAATTTGCAAACAAAATTCAATAAATATATTGCTTAAAAAAAAGAAGTCAGCTGGTGGCAGGGCCTTTTCCTACCGGGCTCCATTCTTGTGCAATAACCTGTCTGCTGCCATCAGAAAATCAGAGTCTGTTGAGTCCTTTAAATCCAAACTTAAAACTCATCTTTTTGCCTTCGCTTACAATTAGTTGCCTTTAAGTTGAGTGCTTCACAACCTGTACTGCATGGTGGGTCAGTTTTCTGTCTCAATGAATTTACCAACCACTTTATATCATAGCGTATAGATTATGACTAATTGATAACTTAATTGATTATGACTAATGACTATTGCAAACTGTTCTCTTCTCACATCTTTTCTCTCTCTCTGAATGATGTCTTCTCCTTTCTCTTTTTCTGTGTGTGAATGGTGTCGTGTGTCTCCCTTGTGTGCATGTGAAGTCGGTTCTCCTCCAAGGTCTCCGTGGCGATGGTGGTCACCACTTGGATGCTGCTTGGCATTCCCCTCATCACATGTTCTTTTTATATATCTTATAAATCCATATCATTTTTTTTTTTTTACATGATGATGCTGGTCACGTGGCTTGGTCCTGGACTGTTCCGATGGCGTCTGGACACTGCTTGGCATCCTGCGCATCATATTCTTCATACATTATATAAATCCATTATAATTCTGTTGATTCTCTTTCGATGTTGTATTGTGTAAACTGTGTAAATACAACATACATTTCACACTGTGCGTCTTGGGAGAGAGATCCCCCTCTGTTGCTCTCCCTGAGGTTTCTTCCTATTTTTTCTCCCTGTTAAAGGTTTTTTTTTAAGGGAGTTGTTCCTTATTTGATGAGAGGGTCTACGGACAGGATGTTGTGTTACTGTTAAGCCCACTGAGGCAAATTTGTAATTTGTGATATTGGGCTATACAAATAAAATTGACTTGACTACTCTATAATCTCGTCAGCAGAACAGTGGTTGGTAAATTCATTCAGACAGAAACCGACCCACCATGCAGTACAGGTTGTGAAGCACTCAACTTAAAGGCAACTAATTGTAAGCGAAGGCAAAAAGATGAGTTTTAAGTTTGGATTTAAAGACTCAACAAACTCTGATTGTCTGGTGGCAGCAGGCAGGTTATTCCACAAGAACGGAGCCCGGTAGGAAAAGGCCCTGCCACCAGGTGACTTCTTTTTAACTTTGGGTACACACAGGAGCCCTGTATTTTGAGAGCGAAGAGCTCGAGATGGAATGTACAGTTTAAGAAGATCAGACAGGTAAGATGGGGCAAGCCCATTTAGGATCATACTATAAGTCAGCAGAAGCACCTTGTATTCTGATCTAACGTGGATAGGAAGTCAATGAAGGGAGGCAAGAATTGGTGTAATATGGTCAAATGTCCTAGTTTTAGTTAGGATTCTAGCAGCAGCATTCTGAACCATCTGAAGACTTTTAGTACTAGCATGTGGCAGACCTGAGAACAGAACATTACAGTAATCAAGTCTGGATGAAACAAATGCATGTATTAGAGACTCTGCACCAGCCATGGACAGAAAAGACCGAATTTTAGCTATGTTACATAAGTGAAATAAGGCAGTCTTGGTGATTTTTTTTTTAAACTTTATTTTCCAATTTTCATGTTTTTTTGGAACAGGTATACAAGACACACGAACAACAACAACAACAACAAAAAAGAAATGTGTAGGAATCCCCCCCGCCCCAAGGCTCAAAGAAAAACAAAAAGAAAGAAAAAAGGACTATGCAGGGATTTCTTATTCCAATTCCACATAATATCCATGTTTTTGAAGACGATATAAAGTTGTACACATATATCTATAAGTATTGTCGTTACAACCAGGTAAATAAAAAGTATATTCAATAAAAGGGAAAACCTTCAATAAAGTCTATGAAAGGACTCCAGGTCAAAGTAAAGTTTTTGCGAGTTTTACATATTTTATATTGGAGCTTTTCTAAAGGTGTAAAGGACAGCACCTCCCTCACCCACTGCAGAAATTATGGAGCTTTATTCGACTTCCGGCTAAACAGGATACGTCTGCGTCCTGGTAATGAGGCAAATGCTAGAGCATTTGCCTGCAAAGTGGTGACCTTACAGTTAGGGGGTGGTATGCCAAAGATGGCTGTGTGAAAATCAGGGATTATGGTCTGTTTACAGATATGTGAGAATATATTAAATATCTGTCCCCAATAACTGTTGAGGGAGGGGCATGCCCAGAACATGTGTCCGACCGAGGCTGGACTATGGCTGCACCTCGGACACCCAGGGTCTGTGGTGGGAAAGATTCTGGCAAGCTTGTCCCCCGAGTAGTGAAGACGGTGAAGCACCTTAAATTGAATTAAACCATGTCGCATACACAATGAGGACATATATGTATACGAGTTAAGCTGTCCCGCCATGCCTCTTCAGAAAGCTCTACACCCAAATCTCTCTCCCATGCAGTTTTTGTTTTGTCCCAGGATATCTGTTTCAATCCCTGTATCAGTGTGTAAATTATAGAGACCCGTTTTTTCCCAAAGGGATCCATCTCTAGAATAACATCTAATTGGCTCCTGGGTGGCAGATACGGAAATAAGGGAAACACCTTCTTGGCAAAACTATGGATTTGAAGGTATCTAAAAAAATGGGATCTGGGTATGTTATGTCTTTGGTAAGTGTTTCAAATGAGGTGAATGTTCTGTCTTTAAACAGATCACAGAAAAACACCAGTCCATTTCTATGCCAATATTGGAATGCGTTATCTAACACAGATGACGAGAAGAATTGATTATTTGCTACTGGAAAAAGACTGCTAGCATGCTTTAATCCAAAATGCCTCCTAAACTGTAGCCATATCCTAAGTGAAGCTTTAACCACCGGGTTAAAGTTTCTCTGAACAATCTCTGTCCCCTCACCTCCAGGCCTGCATGCCCAACTCCACCTGTCCCTTGGCTGACCGACTCAGTATGTACTGACAGATGGAGCCTGAGAGTGGCAGAGCGCAAATGGAGAAAAGGCAAACTCCCAGAGGACCTTCTCAACTTCCAATCTCTTCTTTCCACTTTCTCCTCCTCCCTTTCTGCCGCCAAGGCTGCCTTCTATCGCTCTAAAACCCTATCCTCTGCCTCTAATCCCAAGAAACTCTTTGAAACCTTCTCTACACTTCTTCAACCCCCACCTCCTCCTCCTACTTCCTCCCTTCTCCCTGATGACTTCGCTAACTTCTTTGACAAGAAGGTAAACAACATCAGATCCTCCTTTTCTCGCCATCCCGTTAGTGCTGCTTGCACTATCCCACCCTCTGCACTCTCCCTCACCTCTCCACGTCCCACCCTATCCCACCTCGCTCCCCTCTCCCTCGATGAGGTTCTAAACCTCATCATATCCAGTCGCCCCACCACATGCTCCCTTGACCCGGTCCCCTCCCCTCTTCTTCAGACTATAGCACCTGAACTCCTTCCCCATCTAACCCACCTCATCAACACCTCCCTCCAGGCAGGATGCTTTCCATCTGCCTTCAAGACTGCTAGTGTCCCCCTCCCTTCTCAAGAAACCATCACTTAACCCCTCTGATGTCAAAAACTACAGACCGGTTTCCCTTCTACCCTTTCTATCCAAAACTTTCGAACGTGCTGTCTTTAACCAACTTTCTTTGTACCTCCACCAAAACAACCTCCTGGACCCCAATCAGTCTGGGTTCAGGGTGGGTCACTCGACAGAGACGGCCCTCCTTGCAGTGACAGAATTGCTGCACTCTGCGAGAGCAAATTCTCTCTCCTCTGTCCTGATACTCCTGGACCTGTCAGCTGCGTTCGACACAGTGGACCACCAGATCCTCCTCTCTACCCTCGAGGGCCTGGGTGTCCCAGGCTCTGCACTCTCAATGTTTGCAACCTACCTGACAGGTCGCTCCTACCAGGTGACATGGAGGGGATCTGTGTCGGAGCCTTGCAGACTGACTACAGGCATTCCACAGGGTTCGGTTCTGGGTCCTCTCCTTTTCTCCCTGCATACGACATCCCTGGGTTCTGTTATTCGCTCGCATGACTTCTCTTTCCATTGTTATGCCAATGACACCCAGCTGATCTTGTCCTTTCCTCCCTCTGACACACAAGTAGAGACACGCATTGCTGCGTGCTTGACTGACATCTCAGAGTGGATGGCGACACACCACCTGAAGCTCAATCTGTACAAGACAGAGATGATGTTCCTCACGGGGAAAGGTTGCCCGCACCGAGACCTGGCCATCACCATTGAGAACATTGTGGTGATGCCAACTCGGACTGTTAGGAATCTGGGTGTGATCCTGGATGATCAAATGTCGTTTGCTGAAAACGTTGCATCAATTGCTTGCACCTGCAGATTTCTCCTCTATAACATCAGGAGGATTCGCCCATTCCTCACCGACGAGACGGCACAGGTGCTCATCCAGGTTCTGGTCATCTCCCGGTTGGATTACGGCAACTCCCTCCTTGCTGACGCCCCGGCGTCGGCCATCAGACCTCTGGAGCTTGTTCAGAAAGCTGCAGCTCATCTGGTGTCCAACTGCCCTAAGTCCTCCCACACAATTCCCCTTCTCATGCCCCTACACAGGCTCCCAGTAGCGGCTCGCATCCAGTTTGACTCTGGTGCTAGCCTACAGGGCAGTGAAAGGAACAGCTCCTTCCTATCTCCAGACCATGATCAAGCCCTACACCCCCACCTAACCACTTCGCTCTGCTGCCTCAGGACGCGTCGTTGCCCTGTCGCTCAGAGGCCCTTGCTGCCGATCGACCCGGTCACAGCTCTTTTCTGTCCTGGCCCCACAGTAGTGGAATGAACTCCCCACTGATGTCAGGACAGCGGAGTTGCTGCCCATCTTTTGGCGCAGGTTGTTCTTAGCATTTATTGTATTCACTCATTTGAAAAAAAAAAACTCTTTCTTGCCCTTGTGCTTTAGCACTGGTTTTGCTCTTAGATGCGTGTTTAGATGCACTTATGACTTCTGATGACTAGTAGTTCTCCTGATTTCCCACAATAAATGCACTTATTGCAAGTTGCTTTGGATAAAAGCATTGGCTAAATGACTGTAATGTAATGTAATGTATGTTACAATTATGTGGTAGTAGAGAGGTGAATATCGGTAAAGGATTGGATAAGAGTTCCATGTGAACCCAATCTGTACCCTGTTGATTCTTATAAGTAAATGCCCAATGTAAAACTTTTACAATGTTCCCAGCCCAGTAGTAACAAATAAAGTTAGCTAAGCCTAATCCCCCCGTCTCCTTAGGGACCTCCAAGTATATTTTCTTCATCCTGGGGTTTGAATTGTTCCAGATGAATGACGAAATTAATCTATCTAATTGTTGAAAAGTTGTCTTAGGTATGAATATGGGAATCATTTTAAAAAGATAGAGAAATCTGGGTAAGACTGTCATCTTAACTATAATAATGTGGCCCGCTAATGAAATTGGTAGCGTTGACCACTTTTTAAAATCTTGTTTTGTTTGTTCTATTAGTGTTTTAAAGTTATGGTAATATAACCTCCCCATTGTACGGGTGACTTTGATTCCTAAATATGTAAATACATTATGTTCAAGTTTAAATGGAAAGCTAGAGTAGTCTCTATCAGTGTGGTTAATCGGAAAAAGCCCGCTCTTTGAATAGTTTATCTTATAACCTGACAGGGGACCAAAGTTATCCAGGGTAAGTATTAATATTCTTGGTATGGATTCTATTGGGTTGGATATATATAACAACAGGTCATCTGCATAAAGTGATACCTTACGACGCAATTTACCGCCTCGTGAGATACCTTTAATGCCTTTAATTAGTGATTGTTTTTTTTAATGTGCTCATCAAAGGAAAGGCTGGGATCAAACGAAACACCTGTTACGTCGGCTGTTAGTCCAATTTCATGCAATTCCGCGATGGCTTCGATCAAGAATTATGTACAAGCTTTAGATGGAAAAACCAAGTAGAGGTATATGGAAAAACTCGCACTTATCAATACGTTAGACCAATATGTTAACAAATTTACACAACAAAAGCAGTTTCTCTCCCTCTTGTAGTAATTATATTCAAACCACGTCATTCTATGATTTAACTTCTAACTGCTGATGATGACCGACACAAAACTGAAAAATGTCTAATAAAATTGAAATGTCTTTATTTTCAAATGGTTTTGTTTCCTAAAAAAAGTACATTATAACAGTTTTATACAGTGAATAATATATAACTTGAAAGTTGTATCAGTCTAAAGGAAGTACTGAGTCACACACATTTGCTCCCAGCCATAAAAGACATTTATCACAAACGCTGCCTTTGAAGGGGTCTGAGCATCAGCAGAGATCCCACCCACCCCCACCATGGACTGTTCTCCCCCCTGCGCTCTGGGAGGCGTTACAGCAGCCTCAGAGCCCGCACCACCAGGCTAAAAAACAGCTTCTTTCCACAAGCTGTTGCCCACCTGAACCTGGCCACCCACTGAATGTCTGTAGATATTTTTAAATATTTTGTACTCTTGCTCTTTTTTTTTAACTTATTTTAGCTTTTGGTCTTCATGTGTGTAAATCTTATACTGTGTTTGTTGTGTTTGTCTGTGTCTGTCTTGCACTGTTTGGTGAAGCCACAGCCCTCATTTCATTTTTAACATGTGCCTGCACATTGTTTTTAATGACAATAAATTGAATTGAATTTTTCAGTGCACATAAAACCAAGGCAGTGTTATCCACTGTTGTCATACCAGCACTATCTTATTACTGACGTAGTCCGTTGGTAAAATTCATTGTAAAATTGTAAATTTTCTCCATACTAGGCCAATGACACGCCCCACATGGATGCAGACAGATGCCATTTTTCTTGTTGCCTCAATTTCTAAAGGATCAAGCTGCTTTTTCCCTTCTGCATGATACTAATTTTTCATCTGTAAGATCTTCCCGACTTATTCTCGATATCCATTTTCTTCTTCTTTCCTCTGACAACCTTCGAGTTTTTTCTCCTTGATGGCTGATTATCTTTGGAAAGCAAAAGTAGGATTTGTTCTGCTCTCTCGCAGCTCAATTGGAACAACCAAAAACAGCGCAGAAATGAACCACTGTAAAATATGAACCACGACAGCCATTCTGTATGAAGCAAACCTTGAAACACGTTCTGTCACTCTGACTGTTTAGAACACGTTTAGCATCGCGCAGAGAGAGCAACACACTATCCTATGGATTGGAGCCATTGTCCTTCAACATGGCGGATGTGTTGCTGTCACGTGATATGTGACTTAATATGAGAATAACCCATACACTGCTGCAAAGGTTATTGTTAGAATGTCCCAGTTTTTAATCATACTATGTCTACTTAAATTACCTGATCATCCAGCACATCTTCATCCCCTGATCCTGCGTTAACATCTTCTACATAGTAAACCTGCACATGGAAAACAAAAGGGTCTTTTATAACAATAGAATCAGCCAAAACACTTGGTTCTAAGGACTGATGAATGGAACTGCTTTTCTCTTTTTGGTCTTGCAAGCAAATCTTCGGAATACTAACTCTGCAGAGTTCACTATGGTAAAGACTTCATATGATTCTTAAATCTTTTTTCTAAGGAAAGGTCTATCTTGTTGCGCTGGTAATAGATCCTAACAATGTCTTGGGAAAGGTATGAAGAAGATAAAGTCACTGTTGATGTCAATAGAGTGGTTAAATTGCTATACGATGAAAAACTTTATACACTGAGTGCAATTCTTATGATACATTGGTGCTTTCAACACTGTAGACCATTTTTCATTCTATACTGTTTGGTGACAAATCCATGATCAAACTACTAAGTAATTCTGAAAATGTGGGCATCCGGGTGGTATAGCAGTCTATTCTGTTGCCTGCCAACACGGGGATCACGGGTTTGAATCCCCGTGTTACCTCCCGTTTGGTCAGGCATCCCTACAGACACAGTTGGCCATGTCTGCGGGTGGAAAGCCGGATGTGGGTATGTGTCTTGGTCACTGCACTAGCGCCTCCTCTGGTTGGTTGGGGCGCCTGTTCGGGGGGAGGGGGAACTGGGGGAAATAGCATCATCCTCCCACATGCTACATCCCCCTTGTGAAACTCTTCACTGTCAGGTGAAAAGAAGCGGTTGGCGACTCCACATGTATTGGAGGAGGCATGTGTAGTCTGCAGCCCTCTGCGGATCAGCAGAGGGGGTGCAGCAGAGACCGGGATGGCTCGGAAGAGTGGGGTAATTGGCCAAGTACAATTGGGAGGAAAAAAAGGGGGGGGGTTTCAAAAAAAACAACAAACAAACAAAACATGAAGAAAATGTTTCACAGTCCAAAACACAGCCATTTGCACGACTCTGCAGTGGCCTGTGAACGTCCCCACAAAGCTCAAGCAACATCCCAGTCAGCTGAGCAGCTCTCATCATTTGGCCATCAGCTGGGATGGTGACAAGGAGCTCCTTCAATAGTGTTACTAGATATGATAGTAGTGACATTGTGGGTAATGCACTCTGCCCATCTGTCTAGCGGTCATTGTCATTTGCCAATTCTTAAATAATTGTACTTCTACAACTCCCCCCCCCCTCCTAATCGTAAAAAGAATGAGTGTTCTTGGAGCTAAGGAGAAATATGGGGTTTTTTTTCTATAAAGCACAGCCTATTACATTCCCCCTCAAAGTCATATGTGACATAATTTGAACATAACAAACACATTATTACATGTACAAGCCTGTTTCATGCCAAAACAGGCTTGTACTGTCTCATACAGAATTTACTATATACGTATATATACGTGTGTGTGTGTGTGTGTGTGTGTGTGTGTGTGTGTGTGTATATAAAATCCAGTGAGTCAAGTAAGTTCTTTATGAGACAGTACAAGCCTGTTTCATGCCATAGGCAGTCATCAGCTGTCAATAAAGCTACCTGAGGAAAGAGCATACCATTTACTGCTCGTCATGCACATAACGTGCACAATGTCCAATGGGGAAGGGAGAGGTGTGACATACAAAAATTCAAAAACACATGATCGTTAACGGTCCAATGGGGGAGGGGGTATTTGTCTATTGTCATGATTTATTTATAATTACAAAATAAGTGCTTATATCTATGTGTGCAACTGCTGGCCAATCATTCCTGTTATTTAATGTGGGCATTTGTGATTTGCAATGATAAAATGTGTCAGTGAGACATAGGTTACACAGTTTAGCAGGATCTCCCTCTGTCTGGCATTTTCCTTCAAGAGGACACGATGCCTTAACACAGCAGTTGCAGTTGGAGGTGTTTGGTTGTGGTGAGGGGGTGTGTGTCTTGGTCATGATGCTGTGTTGTGGGATGAACCAACCTGCTGAACATCTGGCATGCAGCTGTAGCTTATTTTGACTGTGTTCCTGCTGAATATTTTTCTTAGCTGATACACACACACACACACACACACACACACACACACACACACACACACACACACACACACACACACACACACACACACACACAGCAGAGGTACAAAACACAGTGACTCGTTAGATGGAGTTCACTTACAGGTTTTGGTTTGTCCCTGTTGTTGCACTTCTTCAGATGTTGGGAGAGGCAGTTTTCAAACACAGTGCTGAGGTAAGACAGATGTGTAAGGACAGAGGTAAGACAGATGTGTAAGGAGAGAGGTAACACAGTTGTGTAAGGAGAGAGGTAAGACAGATGTGTAAGGAGAGAGGTAAGACAGTTGTGTAAGGACAGAGGTAAGACAGATGTGGAAGGACAGAAATAACACAGATGTGTAAGGACAGAGGTAAGACAGATGTGGAAGGACAGAGGTAACAGATGTGTAAGGAGAGAGGTAAGACAGTTGTGTGAGGGCAGAGGAAAGACAGATGTGTAAGGAGAGAGGTAAGGCAGTTGTGTCAGGAAAGAGGTAAGACAGATGTGTGAGGAGAGAGGTAAGACAGTTGTGTGAGGAGAGAGGTAAGACAGTTGTGTAAGGAGAGAGGTAAGACAGATGTGTAAGGAGAGAGGTAAGACAGATGTGTAAGGAGAGAGGTAAGACAGTTGTGTAAGGACAGAGGTAAGACAGATGTGGAAGGACAGAGATAACACAGATGTGTAAGGACAGAGGTAACAGATGTGTAAGGAGAGAGGTAAGACAGATGTGGAAGGACATAGGTAACAGATGTGTAAGGAGAGAGGTAAGACAGTTGTGTCAGGAAAGAGGTAAGACAGATGTGTGAGGAGAGAGGTAAGACAGTTGTGTAAGGAGAGAGGTAAGACAGTTGTGTAAGGAGAGAGGTAAGACAGATGTGTAAGGAGAGAGGTAAGACAGATGTGTAAGGAGAGAGGTAAGACAGTTGTGTAAGGACAGAGATAAGACAGATGTGGAAGGACAGAGATAACACAGATGTGTAAGGACAGAGGTAACAGATGTGTAAGGAGAGAGGTAAGACAGATGTGGAAGGACATAGGTAACAGATGTGTAAGGAGAGAGGTAAGACAGTTGTGTCAGGAAAGAGGTAAGACAGATGTGTGAGGGCAGAGGAAAGACAGATGTGCAAGGAGAGAGGTAAGACAGTTGTGTAAGGACAGGTAAGACAGATGTGTAAGGACAGAGGTAAGACAGATGTGGAAGGGCAGAGATAACACAGATGTGTAAGGACAGAGGTAAGACAGATGTGGAAGGACATAGGTAACAGATGTGTAAGGAGAGAGGTAAGACAGTTGTGTCAGGAAAGAGGTAAGACAGATGTGTGAGGGCAGAGGAAAGACAGATGTGCAAGGAGAGAGGTAAGACAGTTGTGTAAGGACAGAGGAAAGACAGATGTGTAAGGACAGAGGTAAGACAGATGTGTAAAGACAGAGGTAAGACAGATGTGTAAGGAGAGAGGTAACACAGTTGTGTAAGGACAGAGGTAAGACAGATGTGTAAGGAGAGGTAAGACAGATGTGTAAGGAGAGAGGTAAGACAGTTGTGTAAGGACAGAGGTAAGACAGATGTGGAAGGACAGAGATAACACAGATGTGTAAGGACAGAGGTAACAGATGTGTAAGGAGAGAGGTAAGACAGTTGTGTCAGGAAAGAGGTAAGACAGATGTGTGAGGGCAGAGGAAAGACAGATGTGCAAGGAGAGAGGTAAGACAGTTGTGTAAGGACAGGTAAGACAGATGTGTGAGGACAGAGGTAAGACAGATGTGGAGGACAGAGATAACACAGATGTGTAAGGACAGAGGAAAGACAGATGTGCAAGGAGAGAGGTAAGACAGTTGTGTAAGGACAGAGGTAAGACAGATGTGTAAGGACAGAGGTAAGACAGATGTGGAAGGACAGAGATAACACAGATTTGTAAGGACAGAGGAAAGACAGTTGTGTAAGGACAGAGGTAAGACAGATGTGGAAGGACAGAGATAACACAGATGTGTAAGGACAGAGGTAACAGATGTGTAAGGAGAGAGGTAAGACAGTTGTGTCAGGAAAGAGGTAAGACAGATGTGTGAGGAGAGAGGTAAGACAGATGTGTAAGGAGAGAGGTAAGACAGATGTGTAAGGAGAGAGGTAAGACAGTTGTGTAAGGACAGAGGTAAGACAGATGTGGAAGGACAGAGATAACACAGATGTGTAAGGACAGAGGTAACAGATGTGTAAGGAGAGAGGTAAGACAGATGTGGAAGGACAGAGGTAACAGATGTGTAAGGAGAGAGGTAAGACAGTTGTGTCAGGAAAGAGGTAAGACAGATGTGTGAGGGCAGAGGAAAGACAGATGTGCAAGGAGAGAGGTAAGACAGTTGTGTAAGGACAGAGATAAGACATATGTGTAAGGAGAGAGGTAAGACAGATGTGTAAGGACAGAGGAAAGACACGTGTAAGGACAGGGGTAAGACATATGTGTAAGGAGAGGGGTAAGACAGATGTGTAAGGACAGAGAGAAGACAGATGTGTAAGGAGAGGTAAGACAGATGTGTAAGGACAGAGGTAAGACAGATGTATAAGGGCAGAGAAAAGACCGATGTGTAAGGACAGAGGAAAGACATATGTGTAAAGACAGAGGAAAGACAGATATGTAAGGACAGAGGAGAGACAGATGTGTAAGGACAGACCGATGAAAGACAGATGTGTAAGGACAGGGGAACGACAGATGTGTAAGGACAGAGGAGAGACAGATGTGTAAAGACAGACAGAGGAAAGACAGATGTGTAAGGACAGACAGAGGAAAGACAGATGTGTAAGGACAGAGGTAAGACATGTGTATGGACAGAGGAAAGACAGATGTGTAAGGACAGACAGAGGAAAAACAGATGTGCAAGGACAGGAAAGACAGATGTGTAAGGACAGACAGAGGAAAAACAGATGTGCAAGGACAGGAAAGACAGAGGAAAGACAGATGTGTAAGGACAGAGGAGAGAGATTTGTAAGGTCAGACATAGGAAAAACAGATGTGCAAGGTCAGAGGAAAGACAGATGTGTAAGGACAGAGGTAAGACAGATGTGTAAGGACAGACAGAGGAAAAACAGATGTGCAAGGACAGAGGAAAGACAGATGTGTAAGGACAAAGAGCAAGAAGCACAACAAAAATAACCCTTGAAATAAATTAATGAATGTGAGAAATTAAAGTAACAATGTTCACATCTTTGTGCATTAGAAGATGCAAACTTTTCTGTGCTGTTTTCAAGTAAATCCTTTTGGCAAAGCTGTTGAAACTAAAAGAAGTTTGCAGTTTCAGTAAAGTTATATGACGATGTATTCTAAACTACTGTGAAAAAACATCAAGTTGAAAAGCCGTGAGCATCATCATAACTTGAAAACAATACATATAATTTCAAAACAGTCCAGAATTGCGGTGGCATGATGTTAAGTTAAAGATGCAGTTAGTGGTGGAATGTAAGTAAGAACATTTATTCAAGTACTGTACAAATTCCAGGTACTTTACATGAGTGTTTCTATCTTATGCAAGTTTGTACTTCTACTTCACTACATTTCAGCGGCAGATATTGTACTTTCTACTCCACTACATTTGTCTGACCAGTTACTTTTTGTTTCCGTTTTCCATCCATCTATTATCCAAGCTGCTTATCCTGCTCTCAGGGTGGCGGGGATGCTGGAGCCTATCCCAGCAGTCACTGAGCGGCAGGCGGGGAGACACCCTGGACAGGCCGCCAGGTTTTATTATTTGTATTTTTCACCCTGTGATGGACTGGCGGCCTGTCCAGGTTGTCTCCTCGCCTGACGCTCAGTGACTGCTGGGATAGGCTCCAGCATCCCCGCCACCCTGAGAGTAGGATAAGCGGCTTGGGTAATGGATGGATGGAAACGTAATTGTTCACTTGCTGTTTTCATGTTGTGTACCAGTATGCATTTTCACAGAAGGTTGAACCAGTTCATCTGGACACAACGTTTATTGACAGAAATGTTTCATCATCATCTAAGTGACCTCTTCAGTCCCACCTGCCTGCAGGTGTCCCCACCCATATAAACAATACAGTGTCTCAACGGACTGCAGGTGTCCCCACCCTTTTACTTGACTGCAGGTGTCCCCACCCTTATAAACAACCGTGTGTCACCTGACTGTAGGTGTCCCACCCTTATAAACAACAGTGTCTCACCTGACTGCAGGTGTCCCACCCTTATAAACAATAGTGTCTCACCTAACTGCAGGTGTCCCACCCTTATAAACAACAGTGTGTCACCTGACTGCAGGTGTCCCACCCTTATAAACAACCGTGTGTCACCTGACTGCAGGTGTCCCACCCTTATAAACAAGTGTCTCACCTAACTGCAGGTGTCCCACCCTTATAAACAATAGTGTCTCACCTGACTGCAGGTGTCCCACCCTTATAAACAACCGTGTGTCACCTGACTGCAGGTGTCCCACCCTTATAAACAACAGTGTGTCACCTGACTGCAGGTGTCCCACCCTTATAAACAATAGTGTCTCACCTGACTGCAGGTGTCCCACCCTTATAAACAATAGTGTCTCACCTGACTGCAGGTGTCCCACCCTTATAAACAACAGTGTCTCACCTGACTGCAGGTGTCCCACCCTTATAAACAAGTGTCTCACCTAACTGCAGGTGTCCCACCCTTATAAACAATAGTGTCTCACCTAACTGCAGGTGTCCCACCCTTATAAACAACAGTGTCTCACCTAACTGCAGGTGTCCCACCCTTATAAACAACAGTGTCTCACCTGACTGCAGGTATCCCCACCCTTATAAACAATACAGTGTCTCACCTGACTGCAGGTCTCCCACCCTTATAAACAACAGTGTCTCACCTGACTGCAGGTGTCCCACCCTTATAAACAATACAGTGTCTCATCTGACTGCAGGTGTCCCACCCTTATAAACAACAGTGTCTCACCTGACTGCAGGTGTCCCACCCTTATAAACAATACAGTGTCTCACCTGACTGCAGGTCTCCCACCCTTATAAACAACCGTGTGTCACCTGACTGCAGGTGTCCCACCCTTATAAACAATACAGTCTCACCTGACTGCAGGTGTCCCACCCTTATAAACAACAGTGTCTTACCTGACTGCAGGTGTCCCACCCTTATAAACAATACAGTGTCTCACCTGACTGCAGGTATCCCCACCCTTATAAACAATACAGTGTCTCACCTGACTGCAGGTGTCCCACCCTTATAAACAACAGTGTCTCACCTGACTGCAGGTGTCCCATCCTTATAAACAATAGTGTCTCACCTGACTGCAGGTGTCCCACCCTTATAAACAACAGTGTCTCACCTGACTGCAGGTGTCCCCACCCTTATAAACAACCGTGTGTCACCTGACTGCAGGTGTCCCACCCTTATAAACAATAGTGTCTCACCTGACTGCAGGTGTCCCACCCTTATAAACAATAGTCTCACCTAACTGCAGGTGTCCCACCCTTATAAACAACTGTGTCTCACCTGACTGCAGGTATCCCACCCTTATAAACAATACAGTGTCTCACCTGACTGCAGGTGTCCCCACCCTTATAAACAATAGTCTCACCTGACTGCAGGTGTCCCACCCTTATAAACAACAGTGTCTCACCTGACTGCAGGTGTCCCACCCTTATAAACAACAGTGTCTCACCTGACTGCAGGTGTCCCCACCCTTATAAACAATACAGTCTCACCTAACTGCAGGTGTCCCACCCTTATAAACAACAGTGTCTCACCTGACTGCAGGTGTCCCCACCCTTATAAACAATACAGTCTCACCTGACTGCAGGTGTCCCACCCTTATAAACAACAGTGTCTCACCTGACTGCAGGTGTCCCACCCTTATAAACAATACAGTGTCTCACCTGACTGCAGGTGTCCCCACCCTTATAAAAAATACAGTCTCACCTGACTGCAGGTGTCCCACCCTTATAAACAACAGTGTCTCACCTGACTGCAGGTGTCCCACCCTTATAAACAACAGTGTCTCACCTGACTGCAGGTGTCTCACCTGACTGCAGGTCTCCCACCCTTATAAACAACCGTGTGTCACCTGACTGCAGGTGTCTCACCTGACTGCAGGTGTCCCACCCTTATAAACAACAGTGTCTCACCTGACTGCAGGTGTCTCACCTGACTGCAGGTGTCCCACCCTTATAAACAACAGTGTTTCACCTGACTGCAGGTGTCCCACCCTTACAAACAATACAGTGTTTCACCTGACTGCAGGTGTCCCCACTCTTATAAACAATACAGTGTCTCACCTGACTGCAGGTGTCCCACCCTTATAAACAATAGTGTCTCACCTGACTGCAGGTGTCCCACCCTTATAAACAACAGTGTCTCACCTGACTGCAGGTGTCCCACCCTTATAAACAACAGTGTCTCACCTGACTGCAGGTGCCCCACCCTTATAAACAATACAGTGGCATAACCACCCTAACCAACGACCAATTTCGGATTCAGAATCAGAACCATGTTTACTGGCTATGTAGGTTTGCACATACATGGAATGTAACTCTAGTGTCGTGGCTCTCTCAGTGTACTTAACATAGAATAACAACACTACTACACAACAACCTTCGGATATATACACAAAGATTGACTTATACAGGTGAAATAAGAGGTGATAAAGTACAATGGTGGAGAGACTATATCAGAGATGCTGAAACAGATGTTAGCAGCTTACTTACATACATGCCTGAGGTAGATGTACAAGACAGAGTGTACCAGTATACGTACAATGTACAATACAGTATATACAACATGTACAGTACAGTATATACAGCATGTACGGTACAGTATATACAACATGGTTGGATTTATTGACAGTGTTAAATGTTCATTTGAATGACAGCCCGCGGAAAGAAACGGTTTTTGTATCTGGTTATTTTGGGGTACAGTGCTCCGTATCACCTGCCAGAGGGGAGGAGTTGGAACAGGTTGTGTGACCAGGGTGTGATGGGTCTGCATTGATGTTGCCTGTCCGTTTCGGGAGTCTGGAGGTGTATAAGTCCTGAATGGAGAGCAGGTTGGCACCATGATTTTCTCTGCAGATCTAACTGTCCGTTGTAGTCTGTCAGTTAAGCTGCATATGCAAATTGCTGTGACCATTAACTACACAGTAAAAAAATTGGTGGTAATACTTCAGAGTTGACTTATTTAAATCCAGAGTAAGTATTTTCAACACCGTCAAGAGTAAAGGCACTCTAATGGTGGAGTTAAAAGAAAGTGTAAAATTCTGCAGACATGCAGTGAAAGTTCTACTCTACAGTGTGATAAATATGAGCCACTCTGCTGTGCTGTGGTCGTGCATGCTGGCTGATGGATCATTTTGTAAAACTGCTCCGGAGTGCTGACATTGTCTGGTAAGTAACATTACTGTGTTGTCAAGAAAAAATAGCTAATTTTTCAACTTGACATATTTTTAGAGTTGTATTGATGTTAATTGAGGTCATATTTGTTACGTTTATGTCTTATCTAACATTGTGTTGTTGAGCTCCAATGTGGCAGTACAACTTACCGTTATACCGTTAACTAATGGTAACTAGGGCCCTATTCACAACTGGCATTAACATGCGTCTTGGGTGATCCAATCACAAGTTATCTTGCTGGACAGTTAACATTCACATGGGCAACAGTTCACAGCTAACTTAGGTATCATAATTTAGACGAACATTTTTCCGTTTGAGTTGACAACTGCCCATTTAGCGTGCTAGCTATTATTGTGAATACCTCAGCTTCATTAATATTATATTTAGGAAAGAATAGGTAAGGTAACCATAGTTTGTTTTAAGGAAATCTATATTTTTAAAATGGCTGCAAAGGACTGAAAAGGCAAGTCTCTGAAGGTGGATTGTACTTGTCGTTAGCTAGCAAGCTAGGAGTCCTTATCTGTATTTTTGCTTTGTTTATAGATTAATGTTGTTATAAAGGGTTACGATATAAATATATATATATATATATATATATATATATATATATATATATATATATATATATATATATATATATATATCCATTTAATATTTATGATTGAAGTTAGTCAGAATGTGTAAATACTTAAAACAACATTAGTTCAGTTCGGTAGCTAATGTGGCCAAAATTAGCATTATACAATTTTTAGCTATGCTTAGCTAAAGTTATGTTGTCAGCAGAAATTGTTATATTGATCACACACTACTAAGAGAACAATTGTGAAATTGAAGTGAGGCTGCTGATTCATTTCTGTCAGCACTAAGGTTTGAAAATACTGCCTGAAATGCTGCAAGATGAATATACTGAATCGCATACGTGGTTCTGACAGTACAGTGACACTATAGGATATGATGCATTGCTGTAAACTTAACTACCCAACAGTATATAAAGTATGTAAAATTAGCTCAATCTTAAAACATCAGCAGTGAAATGCAATACACATTATTGGAGCAGTAATATATATACATATACAGGCAGGGACAGGGACCATTTTTCTGTAGAATGAGTGCTTTTACTTTTGCTGATAATACTTTTATACTTTTACTTAAGTAAGGTTTCGAATGCAGGACTTGTAATTGTAGTGGAGTATTTTTATAGTGTGCTATTAGTACTTTTCCTTAAGTAAAGGATCTGAAAACTTCTTCCACCACTGGATGCAGTACTCTAGGACACAAGATAGTTTAGTAACAAGCACTCTGCTGTGAATTATGCCTACTTTTTTACTTTACAGCAATGCTTAGCTAGAGAACATTCCATCAAAATAGCAAGGACTCTTTCTTTAGGTGAAGTAAAACACAACAATCATTGGAATTTAGTTAGAACCCATTCAAGATTTGTCCAATGAACTCACTGTTTTGGATCCAAGGGACAAGGGATTCTTCTTTTAGTGTTTCCATTCTCCTGAATCAAAAGAAAATTGAGAAAAATAATTACTGAGGCTCTGTCAGCTCAAAACAGAGCTGCTATTACAACTGCTGCTCAAAGCCACTGATATAAATGTAAGGCTGTCATTTGATGCTACTTTTGGGAACAAGTGATATATCATTTGATCTATCGATCATTCTGATGATTAATCGAGGTCATCAGATTAAAGACTAGGTCAAAACCTAGCATATGTCTGGACCGTGTATGATCAGTGTTCGAAACTGTGGCCAATTTGTTACAGGCGTAGTCAGTAGTAGTGTCTACAATGTGAATTCCTGGATAGTAAATGTTCATCTGCAACTTTCTGTAGCGGCCCCAGTAACACCTGTTGTTAAAGTGTACTAAAGCAGCATGTCACATGACATGGTTGAGCTATGTTGAAGTAAAAAAAAAAAGTTATAAATGCAGTTGCAAGAACAATATGAAAATCATTCATGTCAGTGACCTCTGAGGTCTCTGACATGAGTGATGAAACATGTCTGTTAATAAACGTTATGTCTAGATGAACTGATTCAACTCTCTGTTATGTCTTGATGCATGCTCAATAATCCAGGCAAGGAAATCCTAGAAAGGTGAACCAGTTCACCTGGACACAACGTTTAGCGGGAGAAACGTTTCATCATCATCTAAGTAACCTCTTCAGTCTCACCTGACTGCAGGTGTCCCACCGTTATAAACAGCACAGTTGCACAATGACCGAAACCAACGACTGGTTTCATATGCAAATTGCTGTGACCATAATCTTCCTTATATTAAGCCAGGACAACTTTGCGGCATGATGAAAAATGGTCAGATTACATGTGCTTGAATACATTCTTGAGTCTTGAGGCTACCAATGCAGCATACTTGTTGCTTTCTTTCATAGAATTTGAAGCTACTACCAAAGTCAGAGAACAATTACACAATAAAGGAGTTGCGTTACCTGGTCCGTGCATGTAAAATATCCACCATGTCCAAGCCTCTAAGTGGTCACATATTTATTTCGTAGTTCGTGCGTTTGTTTTATTAAATCATGTGCATGTTTTATTCATGTGTGTGGTCACATCATATATTTTTTTCTAGTTTGTGCGCTTGTTTTCGTTTTTTTTTTTATTATTAAAAATTCCTCATTTTTCTCCCCGATTTTACTTGGCCAATTACCCCACTCTTCCTCCACCTCTTCTGCTGATCCAGGGAGGGCTGCAGACTACCACATGCCTCCTCCGACACATGTGTGGTCACCAGCTGCTTCTTCTCACCTGACAGTGAGCAGCTTCACCAACAGGACGTGGTGTGTGGGAGGATCGCGCTATTCCTCCCAGTTCCCCCTCCCACCTGAACAAGTGCCTCGATTGATCAGAGGAGGCGCTAGTGCAGCGACCAGGACACCTACTCATATCTGGCTTCCCACCCACAGACACAGCCAATTGTGTCTGTAGAGACGCCTGACCAAACCAGAGGTAACACAGGGATTGGAGCCAGCGAGCCCCATGTTGGGAGGCAATGGAACAAACAGCCACGCTACCTGGACGCCCTTATGCGCTCATTTTACTAAATCACGTGTCCTTGGAATTCGGTAAACTTTGAAATATATTCACAGATCGAAGTTCCCCGATCAATAACTCATAAGCAAAACACTGTTAAAACACAAACGATGTCTCATAATTCTTCTGCACAGGAGAGAACTTGAATATTTTTCCGAATAAAATTTCCACAAAATTATGCAAAAGCACATTTTTACAAACTGTGGTAGTATAACTAACAGCACACCATTGATGTGTGAAGTGGTTTTGGGGACACTACACTGTATGAGTGAAGTTACGGAATATGTTTGTAGTATCTCTTTTCGGTGCTGCACTTTTTAGACAGTCCCTGTAATGTACATAGAGACCAATGGTATTTTTCCAGCTCGGAGGACGGCTTGCTTTGGTGAATATTAGGTTGTAGCTCGTCGACTATCCTACTATGGTAGGATAGAGGCATCGTTTGTTTTTAACAATGTTTCGCTTATGAGTTAAGTTCGAATCTGTGACTTTATTTCAAATTTACCTAACTCCAAGGACATGTGATTTAGTAAAACGAACAACAAACTAGTAAAAAAATATATGATGTGACCACACACATAATGAGTAAAACGCCTGAACGATTTAGTAAAAAGTGTATGATTCAGTAAAACGAAAGCACGATTTAGTAAAACGTGCATAGGGTTTAGTAAAACAAGCGTAGGGTTTCGTAAAACGAGTGTAGGGTTTAGTAAAAAGTGCGTAGGGTTTAGTATAACGTGTGTAGCGTTTAGTAAAAGGAGCGTAGGGTTTAGTGAAACAGTTTAGTAATTCGTAGGGTTAAGTAAAACATGCGTAGGGTTTAGTAAAACGTGCGTAGGGTTTATTAAAACGAGCGTAGGTTTCAGTAATGCGTAGAGTTTAGCAAAACGTGTGTACGGTTTAGTAATGTGTAGGGTTTAGTAAAACGTGCGTAGGGTTTAGTAAAACGTGCGTAGGGTTTAGTATAACGTGTGTAGGGTTTACTAAAACGAGCGTAGGGTTTAGTGAAACAGTTTAGTAATTCGTAGGGTTTAGCAAAACGTGCGTAGGGTTTAGTAAAAAGTGCATTGCGTTTAGTATAACGTGCGTAGGATTTAGTAAAACGTGCATAGGGTTTAGTAAAACGTGCGTACGGTTTAGTAAAACATGCTTAGGGTTTAGTAAAATGTGCGTACGGTTTAGTAATGCGTAGGGTTTAGTAAAACATGCGCAGGGTTTATAAAACAAACCAACAAGTTGGTTCAACGAGCGCACGAACTAGAAAAGAAATATGACGCCACCAGTCAGGGGGCTGTACTGACGTAATAGCAGAGAATGTCTCTCTCTGTTTGTCTATCATCAGCAAGTCCTCTTATATAGACGAATGTTGTACAAACATAGTTTTACTCCTCATCCCACAGCGCTGTGGAACAACAGAGACAGTCTTTATAAAAATAAATCCCTGTTCTACAAAGAATGGATGGACAGGAATATTTGGTCTGTTTTAGATGTCTTAGGTACAAATTTTAGACTTGTTAGCACATAATGATTTTTTGTGTTAGATTAGATTTTTCTGTCATCCTAAACAGTTTGCCAGCCTTACTAATGCTACCCCAAAACCATTCTTACTTTCGGCCAAAGCAGTAGTCCTACACACCAATTAAATAGCAACATTGCCAAATAAAACATGTTGTCCTATGACTTATACCCAAACCAGTTCAACAGAGTACTTAACTTGGACCCATGGACCCTGCAAAAGTGCTACGATTAAAAACGGATTTCTTATATTATCCCCTACTACCCAAAGCTAAGCTAATCCATTTTTAAATTAATTAATGATACAGTTAAGGTCGAAATTATTAGCCCCCAAGGAACCATGGAACACTTCCCTAAGATTCTGCCCGATGTTTGCATCATTCATAAAACTTTACATAGTAAAACATTCATCAATGTTAAGGCCCGTATTTGGTACATTTTGGAATGTAAAATAAATCTTCAGCTTTGCTTTATACCGAATTATACCAAATTGAGGTGGTCAATATTATTAGCCCCCATGTGATTTTTTACTTTCAAAACACACCTGACCAATCAATTAGCTTTCAAACCACACCTGACCAATCAATCAGCACTGACCTTCACTTAAGGGACTCCAATCAACAGGGCTAGTGGCACTTGAACACTTGATTGAGAGGGACAACTCTTAAATTCTTGGTAAGAAGTAATTTCCATCCATCCATCCATTTCCTTAACCGCTTATCCTGCTCTCAGGGTCGCGGGGATGCTGGAGCCTATCCCAGCAGTCATTGGGCGGCAGGCAGGGAGACACCCTGGACAGGCCGCCAGGGCCCCCCCACACACACACACACACACACACACACACACACACACACACACATTCACTCCTAGGGAAATTTTAGTACGGACAATTCACCTGACTTACATGTCTTTGGACGGTGGGAGGAAACCGGAGCCCCCAGAGGAAACCCAAGCAGACACGGGGAGAACCCGCAAACTCCACACAGAGGATGACCCGGGATGACCCACCAAGGTTGGACTACCCCGGGGCTCGAACCCAGGACCTTCTTGCTGTGAGGCGACTGCACTAACCACTGCGCCACTGTGCTGCCCAGAAGTAATTTAATCATGCCAAAAAGTAAAGAAACCAGTCTGGAACTCAGAAAGAAGATACTGACCCAGCCACAAAAATCCCCAGCCACCCAGAAAACCAGGTGCTCACTCTATCAGTCGCAGAGGTCAGAGAATCACTGCGCAGAGTGAACACACGGAAGGCTGCCGGACCAGACGGCATACCGGGTTGGGTCTACCGGGAATGTGCCGACCAGCTGGCTGAGGTCTTCACACCTGTATTTAACCTCCCACTGTCCCAATCTAAAGTCCCGGCATACTTTAAGACCACCTCTATCATTCCTGTCTCCAAGAAACCAACATCCACATGTCTGAATGACTACCGACCCATAGCACTCACCCCCATTGCCATGAAGTGCTGTGAAAGACTGGTTCTGGCCCACATCAAAAACATTATCCCCCCCACATTCGACCCACATCAGTTCGCCCACCGTCCCAAAAGGTCTACTAAGGATGCCATTGCCACTGCCCTGCACGTTGCTCTGACCCACCTTGAACTTAACAACACATAGTACATCCGGATGCTGTTTATAGATTACAGCTCTGCCTTCAACACTATCATCCCAACCAAACTAACCACCAAACTCCTCTCCCTTGGCCTCAACCCCTCCCTCTGTAACTGGATCCTGGACTTCCTGACCAACAGACCGCAGTCTGTTAGGTTAGGTGACCACTCCTCCTCCACCCTGACCCTCAGCACAGGTGCCCCTCAAGGCTGTGTTCTGAGCCCCCTCCTTTTCTCCCTCTTCACCCACGACTGCCTGCCAACTCACCCCTCAAATGTTATAGTTAAGTTTGCAGATGACACCACAGTCATTGGCCGTATCACCAACAATGACGAGACAGCATACAGGGACGAGATTCATCACCTCACATCATGGTGTACTACCAACAATCTGGTTCTCAATGTGCAGAAGACAAAGGAGCTGATTGTGGACTTCAGGAGGTCTAGAAGCTGCAGCCACGCCCCCATACACATCAATGGGGTGGAAGTGGAGCGTGTTTCCAGCTTTAAATTCCTCGGAGTCCACATCAGCGAGGACCTTTCCTGGACATTAAACACCCAGGCCCTTGTGAAAAAGGCCCAACAACGCCTGCATTTCCTGAGGAGGCTGAGGAGCGCCCGTCTACCCCCCAAAATTCTCACCAACTTCTACCACTGCACCATAGAGAGCATCCTGACCATCTGCATCTCAGTGTGGTACGGCAGCTGCACCTCAGTAGACCAGAAAGCTCTGCAGCGGATCGTCAAGGCGGCCCAGCATATCACTGGTACCCAGCTCCCAGCCATAAAAGACATTTAACACAAACGCTGCATTCGAAGGGGTCTGAGCATCAGCAGAGATCCCACCCTCCCCAACCATGGACTGTTCTCCCCCCTGCGCTCTGGGAGGCGCTACAGGAGCCTCAGAGCCCACACTACCAGGCTCAAAAACAGCTTCTTTCCACAAGCTGTTGCCCACCTGAACCTGGCCACCCACTGAATGTCTGTAGATATTTTTAAATATTTTGTACTCCAGCTCTTTTTTAACTTAGTTTTAGCTTTTGGTCTTCATGTGTGAATATATTATACTGTGTTTGCTGTGTTTGTCTGTGTCTGTCTTGCACTGTTTGGTGAAGCCACAGCCCTCATTTCATTTTTAACATGTGCCTGCACATTGTTTTTAATGACAATAAAATTGAATTGAATTTAATTGAATTGAATAGTTGTCAGAGGGCTAATAATTTTGGCCTTGTCATGTTAGTTTTTCTTGTTTCAATTCAGCACATCAGTAAAATATCTTAATCAAGCTTAGTGGAGATTTTGTCTTTGTTCTTTTGGAAGCAATTAAACTATGAACACTTTTGGTTGTGGTCATTTCCATGGAAAAGTTAAAAGTTTTGTTTGATTTCATAAAGGGCGCTAATAATTTTGACCTTAACAGTATATATATATATATATATATATATATATATATATATATATATATATATATATATATATATCCCTGCAATGAATTTCTTAGATTAAGGTTCAATTTTGAAAATAAAGTCTGTTCATTTTGCAATTCAGATATTGAAACCACGGAGCATATTTTCTACGCATGTTGTCACTCCCAACTATTTTGGAAACAAATGGAAGAATGGCTTAAACAAAAAGAATGTATCTGTTGAACTCAGATCACATGTGGATGTAATGTATGGACTGGTGATTTATGAAAACCCCACCCATTTTCAATGCTTTTTGTAAGGAATTTAGACTGCATTGTAAATCCCTGAAATGTCCATCCATCCATCCATCCATCCATCCATTATCTGAACTGCTCATCCTGCTCTTGGGGTCGCAGGAATGTTGGAGCCTATCCCAGCAGTCATTGGGCAGCAGGTGGGGAGACACCCTGGACAGGCTGCCAGACCGTCACAGCCCCCCCCCACACACACACACACACACACACACACATTCACACCTAGGGGACAATTTAGTACTGTTGTGACTTATTTGGTCACATGATTGAGTTGAATAGTAGTTCAATAATTAATTCATGAAAACAAGTGAATTATATTGTTTATTTGATTGATTGATTATTGTATTGAATTCATGATTAGAGATATGATTGATTACTATATGTGATACATGATTACAGAAATATTATTTGTGATGTTAAAAAGAATAGATCGAATGTTCAGGCTTAGCGACAAGGAAATAGGAAGTTGATTCGGTTGACAGTCGAGACTCGTGTGAGAGCAGTGCGCTCAGAGATTAGCAAGAAAAACGTTACCATTAGCTTTGTCGAATGTATGTCTGCAACCATTTTCATATAAAGAAGCTTCGTTTTATAATCCGGTTTTTGTGGTCTTTGCTGTTCGAGAAGGGAATATAATTCCTACATTTTTTGGTGCCGAAACCCGGGAGATATGGACATTGAGAACCCCGACGAGAACGCAGCTCAGGCTGCTGAAATGGCGGACCAAGAACTCCGGAGCGATATGGAAAGAATGAAACGAAAGCGCGATACCATACGAGGTGGTGCTACAAGAATTCTGAACCAGATTGACATGGAAATGGTAAAAGAAGACCCAGGCATTGATCACTTGACAACTTTATTGGATGCTATGGGCGTTAAAGAAGACAGTTTGTTCGAACTGGACAGATGAATAGAACAGCTAACAAAGATGGACGACTTGGAGGCTGAGATTGAAACTGCGGAGCAGTACAGGGAGCGCGTGGTCATGACAAGAAGCCGCGCGCAACGGATGATAAGAAAAAATGAAGAACAGAACCAAGCAGCAAGACCACAGCGGGTGAGTGATGCTAACTCAAATGACTCAGCCAGATCCTCACAGAGACAATCAGTAAAACTACCGAGGCTGGTCATTGAAAGATACAATGGAGATGTTAGCATGTGGCAAGAGTTCTGGAGCCAGTATGAGACTGCTATTCACAACAATGATGCACTTTGCAAACAAGAGAAGTTTCCCTACCTGAAAACTTACCTCACAGGACCAGCTGCAAAGGCAATAGCAGGACTGACTTTAACAAATGACAATTATGATGCCGCAGTCACCTTGCTACAAAGCAGATTTGGAAGAAGAGATCTAGTGATCAGCGCTCACATGTCAAAGCTCCTGAATCTAACTCCTGTGAAGAATCCTCCGACGTGTATGCACTGAGGCAGCTACACTCACTGGCCACTTTATTAGGTACACCTTGCTAGTACCGGGTTGGACCCTCTTTTGCCTCCAGAACTGACTTACTCCTTCGTGGCATAGATTCAACAAGGTACTGGAAACATTCCTCAGAGAGTTTGGTCCATATTGACATGATAGCATCACGCAGTTGCTGCAGATTTGTCGGCTGCACATCCATGATGCGAATCTCCCGGTCCACCAAATTCCAAAGGTGCTCTATTGGATTGAGATCTGGTGACTGTGGAGGCCATTTGAGTACAGTGAACTCATTGTCATGTTCAAGAAACCAGTCTGAGATGATTCGAGCTTTATGACATGGCGCGTTATCCTGCTGGAAGTAGCCATCAGAAGATGGGAACACTGTGGTCATAAAGGGATGGACATGGTCAGCAACAATACTCAGGTAGGCTGTGGCGTTGACACGATGCTCAATTGGTACTAAGGGCCCAAAGTGTGCCAAGAAAATATCCCCCACACCATTACACCACCACCACCAGCCTGAACCGTTGATACAAGGCAGGATGGATCCATGCTTTCATGTTGTTGACGCCAAATTCTGACCCTACCATCTGAATGTCGCAGCAGAAATCGAGACTCATCAGACCAGGCAACGTTTTTCCAATCTTCTACTGTCCAATTTTGGTGAGCCTGTGCGAATTGTAGCCTCAGTTTCCTGTTCTTAGCTGACAGGAGTGGCACCCGGTGTGGTCTTCTGCTGCTGTAGCCCATCTGCCTCAAGGTTCGACGTGTTGTGCGTTCAGAGATGCTCTTCTGCATACCTCGGTTGTAATGAGTGGTTATTTGAGTTACTGTTGCCTTTCTATCAGCTCGAACCAGTCTGGCCCTTCTCCTCTGACCTCTGGCATCAACAAGGCATTTTCGCCCACAGAACTGCCGCTCACTGGATATTTTCTCTTTTTCGGACCATTCTCTGTAAACCCTAGAGATGGTTGTGCGTGAAAATCCCAGTAGATCAGCATTTTTTTAATACTCAGACCAGCCCGTCTGGCACCAACAACCATGCCACGTTCAAAGTCACTTAAATCACCTTTCTTCCCCATTCTGATGCTCGGTTTGAACTGCAGCAGATCGTCTTGACCATGTCTACATGCCTAAATGCATTGAGTTGCTGCCATGTGATTGGCTGATTAGAAATTTGTATTAACGAGCAGTTGGACAGGTGTGCCTAATAAAGTGGCCGGTGAGTGTATATGATGAATGTAACATTCAAATAAGGAGCTTGGAGTCACTGGGTGTAGTGTCAGAAACCTACGGAAGCCAGCTATGCCCAATCCTGCTACAAATGATTCCAGATGATGTAGCTCTTGAATATAGTCGTCAGAGGGGAGTGGATGATGAATGGAAGGTCTCTGAAATAGTGACATTCCTACAGAAGGAGGTTCAGAGCAGAGAACGAGCACTACAGATGACAAAGTCAACGACGCCCAGCCCACAGAAATCAGAGAGCAAGCCATGGAAGCAAGCATGCTCATCCAGCGAGGCCAAAGTGAAGAGACCCAGCACGCAGTCTGCCGCTGCTCTGCACACAGCCAGTCAGAAGACACACAACTGTATATTCTGTGACAGTGCAGAACATAGATCAGAACAGTGCCCAGACCACAACGTTGCGGAAAGAAAAGAAAAGATCAAGAAAATGGGAAGATGCTTTGTATGCTTGGGACAGAAACACATCGCTAAGAACTGTAAGGAGAAGGATGTGTCATGTGCAACGTGTGGGAGAAGACATCACATTGCTGTATGCCTGGGCAAGAAAGAAGATGTGGGGGCAGCGGTGCAGCCCACCGCTACCTCTGGAGGCACTAACTAATGGTTATGCTGTGAATAGTACATGTGGCCATGGTAACTAATGGTTACTCTGTGAATAGTACATGTGGCCATGGTAACTCTAACTAATTGTTATGCTGTGAATAGTACATGTGGCCATGGTAACTCTAACAAATGGTTATGCTGTGAATAGTACATGTGGCCATGGTAACTAATGGTTACTCTGTGAATAGTACATGTGGCCATGGTAACTCTAACTAATGGTTACGCTGTGAATAGTACATGTGGCCATGGTAACTAATGGTTAAGCTGTTTAATAGCACGTGGCCATGGTAACTCTAACTAATGGTTACCTGTGAATAGTACATGTGGCCATGGTAACTCTAACTAATGGTTATGCTGTGAATAGTACATGTGGCCTTGGTAACTAATGGTTAAGCTGTAAATAGTACATGTGGCCATGGTAACTAATGGTTACTCTGTGAATAGTACATGTGGCCATGGTAACTCTAACTAATGGTTACGCTGTGAATAGTACATGTGGCCATGGTAACTAATGGTTAAGCTGTTTAATAGCACGTGGCCATGGTAACTCTAACTAATGGTTACCTGTGAATAGTACATGTGGCCATGGTAACTAATGGTTACTCTGTGAATAGTACATGTGGCCATGGTAACTCTAACTAATGGTTATGCTGTGAATAGTACATGTGGCCTTGGTAACTAATGGTTAAGCTGTAAATAGTACATGTGGCCATGGTAACTAATGGTTACGCTGTGAATAGTACATGTGGCCATGTAACTCTAACTAATGGTTATGCTGTGAATAGTACATGTGGCCATGGTAACTAATGGTTACGCTGTGAATAGTACATGTGGCCATGGTAACTAATGGTTACTCTGTGAATAGTACATGTGGCCATGGTAACTCTAACTAATGGTTATGCTGTGAATAGTACATGTGGCCTTGGTAACTAATGGTTACTCTGTGAATAGTACATGTGGCCATGGTAACTCTAACTAATGGTTATGCTGTGAATACTACATGTGGCCTTGGTAACTAATGGTTACGCTGTGAATAGTACATGTGGCCATGGTAACTAATGGTTACGCTGTAAATAGTACATGTGGCCATGGTAACTCCAACTAATGGTTACACTGTGAATAGTACATGTGGCCATGGTAACTAATGGTTACGCTGTGAATAGTACATGTGGCCATGGTAACTAATGGTTATGCCCATTTGCATGTGAAACCTGTGCTGGACCGCCGAATTCAGTCGTTATATAACTGTGCCATTTATAAGTTTGGGGATACCTGCAGTCAGCTGAGACTGTCCAGATGAACTGATTCATCTTTCTGGGAACTATATAACTACATATATAAAACGATAGTAAATCAAGCAAAAACTAAGTAAAAAAAAAAAACAACTATCAAATTAGAACTAAAGAAAAATACAAAAATATGTAACTTTGGTCTGTCTCGATAACTGTTTTCCCCCTCTCTCCGCCCTCATTCAAATACTCCTCAACGAAAGAATTTGATTTTTATTTATTTATTTAGCCAAGCCCATGTCAATCTGTGGTTGGAATAATCCAGTCATAGCCACAGAAGCAGCACACTTAGCTGAAATTCGCTGCTTTGCGTACAGATGGCATGAAGCGGTTTACAGCTGTGGTGAGGGAGGACATGCAGGGGGCTGGTGTGACAGAGGACAGAAAGAGATGGAAACGTATGATCCGCTTTGGCGACCCCTAACGGGAGCAGCCGGAAGTACTAGTAGTACTAGTAGTAGTAGTAGTAGCCCATCGATCGTATAATTTGCGTTAAAATGTCTAGATAAACGCCAGGGTGGATGCCTCTGACTTGGATGTTCTCGAGTACATCGGTGTTGAGTGAGATTAAGTTGTTTTAGTGTTTAACTGAAGTTCATATCGCTAGACACACACACACACACACACACACACACACACACACACACACACACACACACACACACACACACGGATGTTATGAATCACACTCCAATTAAAGTTAAAGGGAAGGTATGTCTACATTATTTTTTCCTGCATTGGGCTCCAAATTCAGTTAAAGAATTTTTTTCACCAGGCAGAAATAACTATTTTATCTTGTTTTACCCAGCTCAGGGTCTACTAAGGAAATAGGAATGAGCTTGTCGAATATCTTTACAAGTAATTACGTTGAAACCCACTTACTGCATTTGCGTGTTCTCCACAAAACTGGTTTCCAATTCCAACTACCATTTTACAAAATCGCCTTTTCCTCTCCACGTAAAACCCACATCTCGCAGGCAGCGGCGCAGCCATGCTGTCGTGGAAACGGTGAAGCTGGCAGGAAGTGACGTAACGTATGGCGCTTGTGCTGCTGTTTATGGGCTCACATGCCGGTTGCCAAATACCATTATAGCGCATTACCGTCATCTGTTGGACTGGAGTGTGGGTTGCTACACCTGTTAGCCACACAAACCTAAATGATGAACTTTGCTACTGAATTTGATAAGACCTGCATTCTTTAGAAAGCAACATATCACTTGAAAAATAGTCTGAGAACTTTTCGGGAGAATGTCAATCATATTCATTTTGTTTTCTGACAAATTTGAACTCAACTGATCTCTCTTGACTGTATTTTGGACACCTAAGCAGTACATGCGCGAATGTGATTAACCTCATAAACTCAGCACCTGTTTTCAGATCATGCCTCTGCTAGGACATATGTTGCCCCTGTATTCAAAACAAACACGGACAGCTCTTTATGCACGTTCAATAATCCAGGTAAAAATCCCAGTAAATTGAATCAGTTTATCTGGACACAACGTATAAACAATACAATACGTATGAACAATAGAGTCACGGTAATTTGCATATGAAACTGGTCGTTGGTTTGGGTCGTGATGCCACTGTATTGTTTATCAGAGTGGGGATACCTGCAGTCAGTCAGGTGAGACTGAAGAGGGCACTTAGGTGATGATGAAACGTTTCTGTCAATAAACGTTGTGGCCACATGAACCAATGACGTGCGGTCAGGGTAGGCTGTGATAATTCAATCAAAATAACCACAGAACTTATTCATAACATATCAAAGTGTCCCTGTAGTATTTTTAATGTCCTTGTCTTTTTTAATTCCTTAAATTGTATTGTAATGCATTTTATGTAAATGTGCTATAGAAATAAACTTGACTTGACTTGAACTTCTGAGAGCGAAACGCCGTACAGCGCACAAGCTCGCCTGTTGTCACGTATCAGGAAAGAACCCAAAAGCAGACGGGACAAACAGGTAAGGGAAGAAATCAAGTCTTTATTGAAGTGACCGATCTCAGGGGTAGAGCAGGAGTTGGCTCAGTGGCAGGTAGACTGGCAGGCAGAAGTCCATGAATGGCGACGTTCCAGCGAAGACTGGTCCATAGTGGAGGCTTTTTTAGGGTGATGGCGATTGCTTTGATGGCCAGCTGGTGTACCGGGGTGAAGGGGGGTCAGCAGGTGTCAAGGGCGATTGCTTTGATGTCAAGGGAGAGAGGGCGACAGCAGGTGTCAAGGGAAAGAGGGCGATTGCTTTGATGTCAAGGGAGAGGGGGCGATTGCTTTGATGTCAAGGGAGAGAGGCTGTGACAGTACCCCCCCCTCCGAGGGGCGCCACCAGGCGACCTACCAGGCCCATCAGGGTGCGTCCTGTGGAAGTCCCGGATGAGGTTCGCGTCCAGGACAAGGCGACGAGGGACTCAACACCTTTCCTCCGGGCCATATCCCTCCCAGTCAACGAGATACTGCAGGCCGCGACCGCGGCGACAAGAGTCCAGGAGACGACGAACCGTGTAAGCAGGATGATCATTGATCATACGATGAGGTGGGGGCGGGGGGAACTAGAGGGCTGGTAGAGACAGGTTTGAGGCAGGACACATGGAAGGAAGGGTGAACCCGGAGAGTGCGGGGCAGCTTCAGATGGACCACATAGGGGTTAATGACTTTGACAATGGAAAAGGGACCAATATACCTGGGGGACAGTTTTTTAGCGTCCGATTTCAAGGGTAGGTCATTGGTAGAGAGCCATACCTGGTCACCGGGGGAGTAGTCCGGAGCAGGGGTGCGATGACGATCCGCCAAGCGCTGGTAACGGCCGGAGGCCCTGAGCAGTGCAGCACGGGCTCGCCGCCAGGTCCGACGGCACCGACGGACATGGGCCTGGACAGACGGAACCGGAATGTCTACCTCTTGAGAAGGAAAAAGGGGGGGCTGATAGCCGTAAAGGCATTGAAAAGGGGACAACCCAGTAGCAGACGATGGCAAGGTGTTATGGGCATATTCTACCCAGGGAAGTTGTGAGGACCAAGAGGATGGGTTGGCAGACACCAGACAGCGGAGAACAGTCTCCAATGCCTGGTTGGACCTCTCGGCCTGGCCGTTGGTCTGAGGATGGAACCCCGATGACAGGCTGACGGTGGCACCGATGGCAGAGCAGAAAGCCTTCCAGACCGCAGAAGTGAACTGGGGGCCACGGTCAGACACTATATCACGGGGAAGACTGTGGACCCGGAAAACCTCCCTGACCAGCAGATCCGCAGTCTCCCGAGCCGAAGGCAGTTTAGACAAGGGCAAAAAATGAACAAATTTACTGAAGCGATCAACAACAGTCAGTACAACGGTGTTACCGTCGGAGGCGGGCAGACCAGAGACGAAATCCAAGGACAGATGCGACCAAGGACGGTGTGGAACAGGCAGGGGGCGCAGCAGACCGGCACTGGCCCGAGTGGAGGACTTATTCTGGGCACAAACAGGACAGGCAGAAACAAAAGACCCAGTATCCTCGGTCATGGAAGGCCACCAGAACCGCCTACGGAGGAAGGCTAGGGTCCGGGTTACTCCAGGATGGCAGGTAAGTTTGGAAGAGTGAGCCCACTACAACACACTAGATTTAACAGCATCTGGAACAAACAAGCACCCAGGGGGACCGTTACCTGGGTCAGGCTGAGTCCGTTGTGCTGCCATGACCTCCCTTTCAATGTTCCAGGTGACAGCCGCAGCCGCAACCACACAGGTAGAGGGAATGATGGTGTCAGGTTGGAGCTTGGGCTCAGACTCCTCCCCATGCACACGAGACAGAGCATCGGGCTTGGCATTCCTAGAGCCAGGTCTGTACGTCAAAGAAAAATTAAAACGACCAAAAAAGAGCGCCCACCTGGCTTGGCGCGCGTTGAGCCGCTTTGCTGACTGGATGTATTCCAGGTTCTTATGGTCAGTCCACACTATAAAAGGAAGCTCAGACCCCTCCAGAAAATGTCGCCATTCCTCCAGTGCCAATTTCACCGCCAGGAGCTCACGATTCCCCACATCATAGTTCCTTTCAGCTGGGGAGAGACGGCGAGACAGGAAGGCACAGGGGTGTGTCTTGCCATCCTCACTGGAGCGCTGAGAAAGGACTGCCCCCACCCCAATCTCAGAGGCGTCCACTTCTACAACGAACTGCTTGGTTGGGTCTGGCTGGATGAGGATAGGAGCTGTGGTGAAGCGGTGCTCGAGGGCTTGGAAAGCTGCCTCTGCTACAGGGGTCCACAGGAACTGTCTGGAGGTGGAGGTAAGAGCGGTTAGTGGGGCCGCAACGCGGCTGTAATTACGGATGAACCGTCTGTAGAAGTTGGCAAAACCGAGGAACCTCTGAAGCTGCTTACGGCTGGTCGGGCTTGGCCACTCAAGAACCACTCTGACCTTGGCGGGGTCCATTCTCACCTGCCCATCGGCCACAATGTAGCCCAGGAAGGTGACTGAAGGGGCATGGAATTCGCACTTCTCTGCTTTTATGAAAAGGCGGTTCTCCAGAAGCCGTTGAAGGACTTGGCGGATGTGCATTACATGCTCTGACAGGTCTCTGGAAAAAATCAGGATATCATCCAGGTAAACAAAAACGAAACGATCCAACATGTCACATAGGACGTCATTGACCAGACTCTGGAAGACAGCTGGGGCATTAGTGAGACCAAACGGCATCACCAGATATTCAAAATGCCCCAGGGGGGTGTTGAAGGCAGTCTTCCATTCATCTCCGTCTCGAACCCGGACCAGGTGGTAAACATTGCGGAGGTCTAGTTTAGTGAACACTGTGGCTCCCTGGAGAGAATCAAAAGCAGAAGTCATGAGGGGCAGAGGGTACTTATTCTTGACTGTGATGTTATTGAGGCCTCTATAGTCAATACACGGCCGGAGGGTCTTGTCCTTCTTGGCCACAAAAAAGAACCCCGCACCAAGGGGTGATGATGACGGGCGAATAAGACCAGCAGCCAAGGAGTCCTTGATGTACCTCTCCATGGACTCCCGCTCAGGCTTGGAGAGGCTATATAGGCGGCTGCTGGGGAGGGGAGCGCCCGGCAGCAGGTCAATAGCGCAATCATAGGGGCGATGAGGAGGCAGGGAGAGAGCTTGCTGCTTGTTGAACACAGCTTGGAGGTCATGGTACTCTGGAGGCACCAGTGACAGGTCAGAGGTCTCAGAGCTTGACACCTGACAGGGGACAGACTGAGGCAGAGCAGACTGGAAGCATATGGCATGACAGACGGGACTCCAACTTGAAATTCTGGCCGATGACCAATCAATATGGGGACTATGCTTAACCAGCCAGGGATGACCAAGTATAATGGGAACAAATGGAGAATTGATAAAAAAAAATTCACTCCTCTTGATGGTTTCCCGACAACAGGAGGCGCACAGGCTCGGTCTTAGAGGTTATCCGGGCCAGGAGACGTCCATCCAGAGCATTAGCTTCAAGAGGCTGGTCCAGACTCACAGTGGCAAGACCTAACTGCTTCACAACACTTGCATCCAAAAAGCTTTCATCAGCTCCAGAGTCAATTAAAGCCAAAAGTTTAGTGGACTGACCTTTAAAACTGATGGTAGCTTGCAACTGGGTACATGGACGAGGAGACAGGGGGCAGACAGTTGGGCTCACGAGGATCCTCCTCCTCCCTCGTGAGCCTACTAGTTTGACAGACGGTGAGGGCAGGAGGCGAGAAAGTGACCAGGCTGACCACAATACGAGCAGCTGTTCTCGGTGATGCGGCGTTGACGCTCCTCCGGGTTGAGCCGGAAGCGGCCGAGTTGCATCGGCTCCGAAGCTGGGGAAGAGTCACGCCTCGGGCTTTCTCGGAGGACGGCAACCTCAGTCGAGCGAGCTCGGCCCCCAGAGTTTGGAGGTGTGGCCCGTGGAAAGTTGTTGTGACCAAGAAAGCGGCGCGTCCTCTCTCTCCTCCGCTCCCGGAGACGGTTGTCCACACGGATGGCCAGGGTAACCAATTCCTCCGACCCTCCAGGCTCGGGGTAGGAAACCAATTCGTCCTTTATGGATTCGCTTAGACCGTTGGAAAACCCGGCCTGGAGGGACTCGTTGTTCCATCCGCTCTCCGCTGATAGCGTACGGAACTCAACTGAGTAGTCAGCGACGCTGCGGGAACCCTGGCGGAGAGAGATCAGTCTTTTTGACGCATCCTTTCCCCGCACGGGATGATAAAAAACCTGGCGAAAAGCAGTGGTGAACTCAGCGTAGGATGAGGAAGTGGAGGCCCGCATCTCCCACACCGCCTAGCCCAATCCAGAGCGCTTCCCCGGAGAAGATCCATGATGTAAGCGACTTTGGCTCCATCCGTGGAATATGACTGGGGCTGCTGGTTAAACACAATCTCACACTGCATCAAAAAAGGGCGACAAAGTCCAAATTCTCCATCATACTTATTGGGCGGGGCAACCCATGGTTCCTTAGCCGAAGTTGATGGCGCTGAGGGTGGCGGAGCTGGAGGGGCGGGTCCCGGGCTAGCGGAGGCACTAAGTTGGGTCTGGATTCCGGAGATCTTTGAGTCGAGCTCACGGAGGGCGTCAGCCATCCCCTGTAGCTCCTGGCTGTGCTGGCCGAGGACCGATTCCTGGTTGGCTGGTCCGCCAGGTCTGTGGCGGAATGGTCTGCTGGGTCCATAGTGGCTGGAACGTACTGTCACGCATCAGGAAAGAACCCAAAAGCAGACGGGACAACCAGGTAAGGGAAGAAATCAAGTCTTTATTGAAGTGACCGATCTCAGGGGTAGAGCAGGAGTTGGCTCAGTGGCAGGTAGGCAGGCGGAAGTCCATGAATGGCGACGTTCCAGCGAAGACTGGTCCACAGTGGAGGCTTTTTAAGGGTGATGGCGATTGCTTTGATGGCCAGCTGGTGTACCGGGGTGAAGGGGGGGGGTCAGCAGGTGTCAAGGGCGATTGCTTTGATGTCAAGGGAGAGAGGGCGACAGCAGGTGTCAAGGGAAAGAGGGCGATTGCTTTGATGTCAACGGAGAGAGGCTGTGACGGTTTCATCAACGGGAGGGGAGGCTCGGGCTTCTCACGTTGTGACGGTCCGAGTGTGCGCATGCGTATTGCGTAGTTTAAGGCGATTTTTTAAAAACATTCAAAATACAACAGTCCAGACATGTGTTCAACAAGATTATAAAAACGGGTAAGAACTACACAAACGAATAAAATAAAAGATAAATGAGAAGATACAAAAAGTAACATTGAGGTAATTAACTACATTATTATAAAACTATGAGAAAGATCTCGTATCATAAACTATCAAATTGTTCCTCTTTAAATAATTCATCATACATTTTCACAGTGTTATTGCTTTTTTATCATTCATAAGTTCCAGAGTCTTAACATACTCTTTAAATTCACCTAAATTCCAGAAAAATTGGGGCTCACTTTTGTTATTCTGCATTTATGTATGTGAAATTTACCGTATAGGATGAACAAATTTACAATGAATTCAATGTTATTTTATCCTGTTCAGAATATGCAATGACTTCTTTCCATTCAAATGTAATGTTACGTTTAGTTTTGCACGGTAAATAATTCTTAACTCGATTCCAAAAGGTTATTGAATTTATAAAAAGGTAAAACAAATGTGTTAGGGATGCTGGTTCACTATTGCAAAAATTGCATTTGTTTTCTACATCTAAGAACTTGGAGAAATAAACGTTTGTTGGGTATATACTGGGCGGCATGGTGGCGCAGTGGTTAGCGCGGTCGCCTCACAGCAAGAAGATCCTGGGTTCGAGCCCCGGGGTAGTCCAACCTTGGGGGTCGTCCCGGGTCGTCCTCTGTGTGGAGTTTGCATGTTCTCCCCATGTCTGCGTGGGTTTCCTCCCACAGTCCAGACATGTAGGTCAGGTGAATAGGCCGTACTAAATTGTCCCTGTGTGTGTGGGTGGGCGCCCTGTGATGGCTTGGCGGCCTTTCCAGGGTGTCTCCCCGCCTGCCGCCCAGTGACTGCTGGGATAGGCTCCAGCGACCCTGAGAGCAGGATAAACGGTTCAGATAATTAATGATGGGTGGGTATATACTGTACAAAACTTGAATGTGGACTTCTTTGACCTTGTTGTTGATACTGTCTCGCCGAGAGCAGGAGAGGACCCAAATGCAGACAGCAAGGACAGGCGGGGCTTGAACAAAGCTTTAAATAGTGAATTCACCATACTGAGTTTACGTCTCCTTTTTCTTTTTCTTTTTCTTTTTCTTTTAAATTCTAGACCCAATTATTTGGTCTTAGAATGTTGCCTCCAAAAAGCACTGTAGTGGCATACAGCACTGAGTCTCTGTCAGGCTTTGCTGGGAGATTGGTTTCAATATGTGTGATTATTCACAAGCTGATTAATTTGACCATTTCTTTTTTTTTGTTGCACTTAAACGTTTACTTTCTTTTGCATAGAATCAGGCAAGACACTGAGACTGAGACCGCCCACTTCCACCGGGTTGACTGATCACTGCCAGCTGTTTTCAGCTTCCGCCTTTGTGAGCTGCGGCTTCGTGAGATCGACAACTTTTATTCTTCTTTTATTAGTTCTTTATATTCTGCTGTGGAGTTAGAAAACAACGAGACAGGAGACGTGAGAGTAGACGTAGTCGAGGTAGTTTACTAGCTCCAACTTAGCATGTCATACATTCGACAACGACACTGAACTGTGAACTGGAAGCGGAAGTGCATTATCTGACCCCTCGCCTCTTCTCTTGAAGGTACACCGTCCTCTTAGGTGAATGTCTCTCGTTATATAGATGTGGGTCACCACACAGGCCTCCCCAGAATTCACCTACACAAAACAATGCAAAACAGCAAAAGTGCAAGTCATGAACATAAAAATAGACTCTACAACAGAACAGTCAATGACATAGTGCAAAGTCACGGGGAAAACAGGGGACGAGTCGGGGGGCGGACCCTGCGGCCATAACGGCTGCGCTTCACAGGAGGGGAAACAGATGGGGCCGAAACCCGGGCCATAGGCGGGGCCGAAGCAGGAACAGAGGCAAGTGCCGGGCCGACCTAGGAGGGCAGTTTTACAGACAGAAACACGGCTGTGCAGTGGGCTCACCAGTATCTCCCATTGTGGCCAACTTATATATGGAAGAGGTAGAACACAGGGCCCTGAACTCCTTCAGAGGAACACCTCCGAGCCACTGGTTCAGATATGTGGACGACACATGGGTCAAAATCCAAACACAAGAGGTGCAAGCGTTTACCAAACACATCAACTCAGTGGACAAGAACATTAAGTTCACAAGGGAAGACGTAAAGAACAACAGTTTGCCCTTCTTGGACTGTGACGTCCACATTGGGGAAGACAGGAGCCTCCACATTGGGGTTTACAGGAAACCTACACACACAGACCAATGTCTGCTTTTCGACTCACACCACCCTCTGGAACACAAACTGGGCATCATCAGAACTCTGCAACACAGAGCTGACAATGTGCCCAGCAGCACTCAGGCCCAACGAGATGAACACAAACACCTGAGGGGAGCTTTAAAAACCTGCGGCTACCCCAGTTGGACCTTTGTGAAAACTGCAACACATTCCAGAAAGACCAACCAGGTGAGCGACGAGGAGAAAAGGAACAGAAGGAATAGCACAGTCATCCCGTATGTTTCTGGGGTCTCCGAGAAACTCAGGAGAATTTTTAACAAACACCGCATCCCGGTATACTTCAAACCCAGCAACACACTCCGACAAAGACTGGTTCATCCCAAAGACCGTGTACCACACACCCGGAAAAGCAATCTGGGGTATGCTGTACAATGCAATGAGGATTGCACTGACCTATACATAGGAGAAACCAAACAACCACTACACAAACGGATGGCCCAACACAGAAGGCCACACTCCTCAGGACAAGACTCAGCAGTCTATCTACACCTAAAGGAGAAGACACACTCCTTCCAGGACAGCAACGTACACATTTTGGACAGAGAAGATAGATGGTTTGAAAGAGGGGTGAATGAAGCCATCTATGCGAAACTGGAAAAACTATCCCTCAACAGAGGAGGAGGTCTGCGACACCACCTATCTCCCACTTACAATGCCGTCCTTTCATCTCTACCCAGGAGACTCAAGAAGCCTAGCCTCCAAGACCAACAGTCGCTCACTAAGGGCTTCAACGACTCTCATGACCGCTGAATAACGAAGTCGAGACTAACACCCCCAACGACCGTTGCTGCTAAACAAATGCAAATCCATAGCTCCGATGGCGACGGGCGCGGCCAAACATCGGTACACAAAAGAGCCACTCATATCTATGGCTCTGTTAGCGACGGGCGTTGGTAAACATCGGGACACAAAGAGCCACGCATATCTATAGCTCTGACAACGACTCCTAGAGGATAAATGCTGAGTCTCATCACCAGCCAGTCAGACTAGCTTGGTCTAGTCAGAAAGGCAGGAACTGAGGAAGCCTCTTGGATGAGAGGCCAAACGTCTTCACTCGACACGGTAGCACACTGCAAAACTTTATTTCGACAGTTGAAATGTTTCATAAGAATATTGATAGTTGTGTCGCGCTGTATCCAAACACTACAAAAAGGTGTCCTGTTATGAGATGGGTTCGTCAAGGATGCCCCATTTCACCGGTTTTGTTCCTGATTGTGGTTGAATTACTTTCTTTGCATATTTTACATAATCCAGTCTTCAAAGGCTTACCTACTTTTGGTAAAGAAATAAGACTGACGCAGCTAGCTAGCTGATGATACAGCATTGTTTTCTAAGGGATAAACGTCAGACTGAATATGCTATATCCCGAATAGACCAGTTCTCGGCTGCATCAGGTTTAAAACTTGAACTGAACTGGTGCCCTTTGTAGTAAAACAAAACAAGACAAAACGTGGGTACTCTGCATAAAAGTTGAAGAACTTTAGATCAAAATTCAGTTACAGGTGCTGAAGCAAAAAGTGTTACAACAGAAATCGGTCTGCCCTGTAATATTTCTGTAGAATGTTTGCAGCGGATCTGCACAAACTTGACGCTGTGCTGCAGTGACGGCAAAACCCCGTCTGCTACCGTAGAAGCCGTGATGAGTTTCGTTGGCTCCGGCTGTGGGGTCGTTGGATCCGGCTGTGGGGTCGTTGGATCCGGCTGTGGGGTCGTTGGATCTGAAAAGCTGCGGACGGTCAGCAACGCCTTCATCGTGAGCGGCTGCGTGTCCAACCTGCTGCCACGCACCAGCAGACGGCGCTGCTGAGTGACGGAGCTCCGTTCACTGGATGCTAGGTTTTAAGGATGCGCTTCTGGTCCTCAGGACCACGGTTTCCCTTCTATCCCATTCCCTGGTCGCCATTAATCGGTGCATAGTAATCACTAAACCACCAGCAACACGTGTTCACCGGAGGAAGCACGTGGGATGGATGACCGCCGGCTCGTGCCGCTGATCTTCCTGCTTCCGTCCGCGGGGCCGAGTCACATCCTGTCCGCCGGGTCTCTGGTTTTATGTCTTGGTGTTCAGATGTCGGTTCTCCTCTACTGTTCCTTCAAAATCTTCAGCAATGTCCAAAGCAGCGTGAAGAGGGTCTTCATCCTTCGGTTCCCGGCAGTTCAGAACATCAGGAGAGACAGACACCCCGGTCGCCATGTCCATTTCATTGTCAATAAAGATGTCAAAAAAAGAAGAAAAAAGATCTCCATGCTCCATGTCCGTCTGCTTTGTCTCTCTGATCAACTGGATTTTTCGCGAGGGCACAGTTTCCTGACCATTTAAACTCCTCTCGTGGTTGATGTTCTGCACATTTGTTTTGTAACAAACTCTTTTCTGTTGAAGAATGGGGAGTTCATGAAGTCCTTTCAGTCAGTTCTGAAGGGCGATAAGGAGGTTATGAGGGGAGATAAGGAGGTTCTGGGGAGGAGCCCATTCATAGCATCTCCCACATCTTGCCACCAAGAGTGTTTCTGGAGAACACAACTAGATATTGCTGAGACCCTAAAGCTCTCATTCTTTATTCTAAAGACGGCGGTTTTAAACGTGCCCGCGCGCGCGTGTGTAATGGACAAGAGCGAAGCGTTGGCATAGTGAGCTGCCATCTCACTTCAACACAGTCTCGACGTGTCAACAGAAACTTGGTGACAAAACCACCAGCGATGCCATCAAGACTGCCACGTGTGCAGCTTCTCATTCAAACTCAAACTACTCCCCTTCCACCTGGTCTCACAGTATGTCTGCTTTCTTCTCTCCATCATATCAGCCAGCTCTCTCCCTCTACCAGGCATGTTGCCAACATTCAAAGTTCTGACTCTCACCTCCACACTCCTACCTTTCCTCCTCCTCCTCCGCTGCCTCTGCACGTGCCTTCCCCCTCTCCATCTCCTTCACCCAACAGTAGCATAGTTTTCACCAGCGCCCTGCTGGCCAGCAGTACAGGTGGCGGTCGTTGGTAACCTGGCCCTCGACCGATCCAATATGGAAATTGATTTATGATCCGCATATTTGATTTGCCAAAGGTTTGATGCCGGATGCCCTTGCTGACGCAACCCTCCCCATTTATCCGGGCTTGGGACCGGCACTACGAATGCCCTGGCTTGTGCATCCTCAGTGGCTGGGTTTCAAACTAAAAAACATTACTTAACTACATTTTCCTCCCTGAGCAGATGCACTTATCCAAAGTGATTTCCAGGAGGCTTGGCAGATGTGCGCGTGTTAGCCAATAGACGTTGTAGAGCACTCAGGAGAAGTCCTCCGAGCCCCTTGTTTTTTCCCCCCACCCGCATTCCGGGAACTCTGCCTCTGATTGGCTAGTACTGTTGCCTCCGTTGGTCAGGTTGGTTAGGGTTAGGGTGGGGTTAGGGATAGGGTTAGCCAATTAAAGATAGAGTAGGGGCGGGTCTTCCCGGAATCCATGTGGGAACAATAATAACGCCTCCGAGCCAATAGCGCACGTTGTCTCAAATGCAACTGTTCTGCAGGGGAACGTGGAAATGTGAATAACCACAGGGTTACACAGTGTAAGCAGACAGTACCACACATCACACAAGCTACCTTCCTGTTTACAGGCCATCTATGAATTACGGTAGACCTGCAGAAGGACTTCCTGGAATGAAGCGAGTGAGGGTGCAGGCCGGGAGGAAGATGGCGCTTCAGTCCACCATTCTGCGGCCGGGTCGGAGAAAAGTCTATGAATGAATTAGCCCGCTAATACAGTGGCACGTGTTGGACACTACTTCTTTAAAATGCAAAGTACTTCCTTTACACATAAATATGGGGAATTTGTAACAACTAAAAAGTTTTTTTTAATAATCTGATTTTTTCCCTTTTTCTCTCAATTTAGTGGCCAGTCGCTCCCTGATTCTGGTTCCAACACCCACCCCCGTACTACATGCGTTCGCCAGCTGCATCTCTCCGGCCGGCAGTCTGGAAGGAGACGCCTCGCCACTTCCGGGACAAGGCGACTCCACACCGCTTTGGTAGAGGCTAGTTTCCATCGACGCAGAGAACGGAAATGGAGTAGAGAACGGTCAACTGAGCATGCGCGAAATGCCTCTACCAGGCCTCCAAGCGCCCCGCGTAGCATCCAGGCGCTAGGATTCTAGGAAGCCCCGCCCCTACTCTGCGTCTGATTAGCTAACTTTAACCCTAACCCCGCCCTAACCCTAACCTTAACCTACCCAAACAACGGAGGCAACGAGTACTTGCGCATGCTCAGTTGACCGTTCTCTGCATCGATGGGAACTAGCCTCTACCAGGCCGCTTTTCCCCACACGCACAGAGACGCATCCATGTGACGAACACGAGCCGACTCCGCCCCCTCCCGAAGACACGCTGCCAATTACTTCATCGAGTCCGGCCATAGTCGGATCTGACGAGACCGAGGTGCGAACCCCGGTCCCCAGCGGGCGACTGCATCGACACAAAGCCGACGCAACTAAAACCTTTTGATACACCAGGAAACTGGAGCGTATGAAGGGAAGGTATCCCAGGAGTCTTTGTTGGAGCTTTTAGACCTCGGTCCACTTCATTCGATGATTGTGGGTTGCTGTGTATTCCACAGCAAAGCTTCAGTGCCTCTCCTGGAAAGAAGCATCTCATGACACCTCATAGACAGGTCCTGTCAGGTCCATTATTTGCAGTGATGGGCGGGGCAAGTCTTTAATTGACGGTCTAACCACTAAATGAGTGACAGCCTCCACCTGAGTGACCACTACAAGGAGCTCATTGGCTGAAGGTCAGACATTAACACCAGCCAGGTTCTCTACACAGCCCTCCGATAAGAACCTAACTACATTATTATATATTATATTATCCACCTTATTACTGGCCCCATGATACCTTGCGTGAATTATGGGCGCGACTTCCGGTACGTCCTGTCACTGAACCAGAACCGGCGTTTTCCATGGTAACGGTATGCTAACCGTCTTAGAGTGATTTGTAGGGCGTCTCATTGATTCATGAAGAGCTAGCCAGCCAGGTGAGCTATTGATGGGGGAACACCACCTCACACAGCTCACAAAGGGTGGAGTAAGAACACCTTTGCCATCCGTAACAGACGGCTATGAAGATGACGTGAAGAAGTGTCCTCGTATCATGGACGGTGGCGTTTTTACCTATTTTGTTGAGTCCATTGTCTGTGATGGTGAGGCGATGAGCAAGTTCAGAAGCTCGGAGGTGTAGCAATAGCTACACAGCAATGAGGCGAGCCGGCTGTTGTTTAGAGTCCGAGCCTGCACATGTGTCATCAGGAGGCCTGGGTGCGAGCATGAGTGTCAGGTGACATACAGGCAGCGGGCTGCTCATGTGTTGCAGGGCCAGCACGCTCTTGTAGCCATGCAGTCATGCAGCAGCAACTCTGCGGAAGGTCGGGAAAGTAAAGACAAGGAAAATGGCTTCATTGTGATGTTTTCACAAATACATTTACTTACCGAACCGAAAATTGTACTCTACTTCAATTAACTCACTGCTTAATATGATGTTGTTGTTGTTGAACGTCATAGTAACAATACACAGGAAACCTACACACACAGACCAATATATACTTTTCGACTCACACCACCCGCTGGAACACAAACTGAGCGTCATCAGAACTCTGCAACACAGAGCTGACAATGTGCCCAGCAGCACTCAGGCCCAACGAGAAGAACACAAACACCTGAGGGGAGCTTTAAAAACCTGCGACTACCCCAGTTGGACCTTTGTGAAAACTGCAACACGTTCCAAAAAGACCAACCGGGTGAGCGACGAGGAGAAAGGGAACAGAAGGAAGAGCACAGTCATCCCGTATGTTTCTGGGGTCTCCGAGAAACTCAGGAGAATTTTCAACAAACACCGCATCCCGGTATACTTCAAACCCAGCAACACACTCCGACAAAGACTGGTTCATCCCAAAGACCGTGTACCACACACCCGGAAAAGCAATCTGGTGTATGCTGTACAACGCAATGAGGATTGCACTGACCTATACATAGGAGAAACCAAACAACCACTACACAAACGGATGGCCCAGCACAGAAGGCCAAACTCCTCAGGACAAGACTCAGCAGTCCATCTACACCTAAAGGAGAAGACACACTCCTTCCAGGACAGCAACGTACACATTTTGGACAGAGAAGATAGATGGTTTGAAAGAGGGGTGAAGGAAGCCATCTATGCAAAACTGGAAAAACCATCCCTCAACAGAGGAGGAGGTCTGCGACACCACCTATCTCCCACTTACAATGCCGTCCTTTCATCTCTACCCAGGAGACTCAAGAAGCCTAGCCTCCAAGAACAACAGTCGCTCACTAAGGGCTTCAACGACTCCCATGACCACTGAATAATGAAGTCGAAACTAACACCCCCAACCACCGTTGCTGCTAAACAAATGCAAATCAATAGCTCCGATGGCGACGGGCGCGGCCAAACATCGGTACACAAAAGAGCCACTCATATCTATGGCTCTGTTAGCGACGGGCGTTGGTAAACATCGGGACACAAAGAGCCACGCATATCTATAGCTCTGACAACGACTCCTAGAGGATAAATGCTGAGTCTCATCATCAGCAGCCAGTCAGACTAGCTTGGTCTAGTCAGAAAGGCACGAACTGAGGAAGCCTCTTGGATGAGAGGCGAAACGTCTTCACGGATATATATACCAAGTCCAGCTGCACTTGATTCAACTCCTTTGGATAACCATGACCTGGATGAATGAGAACATTCACAGACATCATAGTAACAACACACACAACCTCAAATCTCACAACCAACTTACATTTAGTCAAGTACTGTGCTTGAGTACAATTCTGAGGTACTTATACGTTACTTGAGTATTTACATTTTATACTATACTGTACTTAGTGCCACCTGGAGCAAAGACAGTGGTAAAGTTGCCTACTGCTTCCATATCAATATATCACTATGACCCAGTAACACTATCATACAACTGACAGTAGCCACTGTGCAGTACTGTGTACTTTTACTCCTGATTCTTTAAGTCAAGCCACGTGTGATGGTTACTGCTTTGGAGGAGCTGTGGTCCTCCATTGCTGGGTCTGCCTGCTGGGTTTGGGCATCATGGAGAGTCTTCGACAGAGGACCTGGTCCCCCAGAAACCTGCACCTCGCCACACTCGTCTGCAGTAATGCATCAGGTGCATCTTCAGGTCACACTTTGTTGTTCAACCTTTACTCGCACAGGTGGTCCCATTGAGACGACGGGGTCTCGTTTTCAAGAGACAGCTGCCCTGGGACACACATACACAACACAACACAACACAACACAACACAACACAACACAACACAACACGGAGTTACACACACGCAGGTTGATCAGCACAAAGCACACCACATGTACTGCTTCAGTAGTTACCAAGTCAAGCAGAGGGAAAAGTACACAAAGACTGACAGAAATTAAATGTACCCACATGTAAAGTACTACCATGTTCGGATCATATGAATGAATGACTAGTTCATAGTAGTATTTGTGAAGGATCTGGAAAGGCGACTAATACCAGCAAACTAGGGCTACTTTAAATAAACGATTTCCAACACTGTGTCTTACTTGCAGCTGTTGTCAGAGTATTCCGTACTGCAAGTACTCCCTCTGACCCAAGTGGTGTGTACGGGGGACTAGCCCTATTCCCCCGTACACACCACATATCTGTGTGCGAGTTCGATTCTGATGAGCCAGGGCTGGCTCATCAGAATCGAACTCGCACACAGACATCAGGACGCATAGCCCAGGTTTAATATGGTCAGAATGAATATTCTGTATGCCTTGGTTGAAACAGGAATTGCCAGGAGCACCTGCCAAATAAAGGGTAACGTTACATGTCCGTGGCAGGTCAAACGGTCAGGTGAGCTGTCTGTCGCCATGGCGACAGACAGACAGGTTTCTCCTGCACTCACCGTATCTTAAAAACAGGGCTTAAGTTAAAGACAGTCAGGGGTAGTACTACCTCTAGCTCTGCTGTATTAGTACTACCTCTGCTCTGTTACTACTACCTCTGCTGTGTAAGTACTGCTGTGTTAGTACCTGTCTGTCGCCATGGCAGACAGACAGGTTTCTCCTGCACTCACCGTATCTTGAAAACAGGGCTTAAGTTAAAGACAGTCAGGGGTAGTACTACCTCTAGCTCTGCTGTATTAGTACTACCTCTGCTCTGTTACTACTACCTCTGGTGTGTTAGCACTGCTGTGTTAGTACCTGTCTGTCGCCATGGCAGACAGACAGGTTTCTCCTGCACTCACCGTATCTTGAAAACAGGGCTTAAGTTAAAGACAGTCAGGGGTGGCCAGACTGAATCTTTGACACGAGCTTTGTATTTAAATTCCATGTTTGGCCAAATGGAGGCGCTGTCGCTCTATTTTCTCTTTGTGAGTTGAGGAGCGAGAAGGACAAAGAGGGATATCGTATATGCAGGACCTGCTGGGAGTCAGAGCAGGAGGTGTGCGCCTCTCACCCATCCCAATGCTTCTTCACCCGCTCCTTCCCATGTAGGCTAAACCAAGCTGACGTATTGACAGACAGACGTCTACAGACAGACACCTACAGACAGACACCTACAGACAGACCCCTACAGACAGACACCTACAGACAGACACCTACAGACAGACACCTACAGACAGACACCTACAGACAGACACCAGCTCTCCGTGTGTTGCTATCTGGAAACATACACGCGTCTGTTCTGCTTGTTTCAGGTCTCTGAAACAATGCTGCGGGAAACGGCTTTGTTGCCTTTCTTCTGGATACTGATTCGCTTCTCCTCAGGTAAGCGGCGCTTGGTGTGGTGAGAGAGCTTCACTCCAGCTCTGGTGTGGCTGTCTCTATTAGTACTACCTCTGCTCTGTTACTACTACCTCTGCTCTATTAGTACTACCTCTGCTCTGTTACTACTACTTCTGCTCTATTAGTACTACCTCTACTGTGTTACTACTACCTCTGCTCTGTTACTACTAGCTTTACTGCTTTAGTACTATCTCTGCTCTGTTACTACTACCTCTGCTGTGTTAGTACTACCTCTGCTCTGTTACTACTACTTCTGCTCTATTACTACTACCTCTACTGTGTTACTACTACCTCTGCTCTATTAGTACTACCTCTGCTCTGTTACTACTACCTCTACTGCGTTGGTACTACCTCTGCTCTGTTACTACTACCTCTGCAGTGTTAGTACTACCTCTGCTCTGTTCCTACTACCTCTGCTCTATTAGTACTACCTCTACTGTGTTACTACTACCTCTGCTCTGTTACTACTAGCTCTACTGCGTTAGTACTATCTCTGCTCTGTTACTACTACCTCTGCTGTGTTAGTACTACCTCTGCTCTGTTACTACTACTTCTGCTCTATTAGTACTACCTCTACTGTGTTACTACTACCTCTGCTCTGTTACTACTAGCTCTACTGCGTTAGTACTATCTCTGCTCTGTTACTACTACCTCTGCTGTGTTAGTACTACCTCTGTTCTGTTACTACTACTTCTGCTCTATTAGTACTACCTCTACTGTGTTACCACTACCTCTGCTCTGTTACTACTAGCTCTACTGCGTTAGTACTATCTCTGCTCTGTTACTACTACCTCTGCTGTGTTAGTACTACCTCTGCTCTGTTACTACTACTTCTGCTCTATTACTACCACCTCTACTGTGTTACTACTACCTCTGCTCTATTAGTACTACCTCTGCTCTGTTACTACTACCTCTACTGCGTTGGTACTACCTCTGCTCTGTTACTACTACTACTGCAGTGTTAGTACTACCTCTGCTCTGTTCCTACTACCTCTGCTCTATTAGTACTACCTCTGCTCTGTTACTACTACCTCTGCTGTGTTAGTACTACCTCTGCTCTGTTACTACTACTTCTGCTCTATTACTACTACCTCTACTGCGTTAGTACTACCTCTGCTCTGTTACTACTAGCTCTACTGCGTTAGTACTACCTCTGCTCTGTTACTACTACCTCTGCTGGGTTAGTACTACCTCTGCTCTGTTACTACTACCTCTGCTCTATTAGTACTACCTCTACTGTGTTAGTACTACTTCTGCTCTGTAACTACTAGCTCTACTGCGTTAGTACTATCTCTGCTCTGTTACTACTACCTCTGCTCTGTTACTACTACCTCTGCTCTATTAGTACTACCTCTGCTCTGTTACTACTACCTTTGCTCTATTAGTACTACCTCTGCTCTGTTACTACTACTTCTGCTCTATTAGTACTACCTCTACTGTGTTACTACTACCTCTGCTCTGTTACTACTAGCTCTACTGCGTTAGTACTATCTCTGCTCTATTAGTACTACCTCTGCTCTGTTACTACTAGCTCTACTGCGTTAGTACTACCTCTGCTCTGTTAGTACTACCTCTACTGCGTTAGTACTACCTCTGCTCTGTTACTACTACCTCTACTGCGTTAGTACTACCTCTGCTCTTTTACTACTACCTCTGCTGTGTTAGTACTACCTCTGCTCTGTTACTACTACCTCTGCTCTATTAGTACTACCTCTACTGTGTTCGTACTACCTCTGCTCTATTAGTACTACCTCTGCTCTGTTACTACTACCTCTGCTGTGTTAGTACTACCTCTGCTCTGTTACTACTACTTCTGCTCTATTACTACTACCTCTACTGCGTTAGTACTACCTCTGCTCTGTTACTACTACCTCTACTGTGTTAGTTCTACCTCTGCTCTATTAGTACTACCTCTACTGTGTTAGTACTACCTCTGCTCTGTTACTACTACCTCTGCTCTATTAGTACTACCTCTACTGTGTTAGTACTACCTCTGCTGTGTTAGTACTACCTCTGCTCTGTTACTACTACCTCTGCTCTATTAGTACTACCTCTACTGTGTCAGTACTACCTCTGCTCTATTAGTACTACCTCTGCTCTGTTACTACTACCTCTACTGTGTTAGTACTACCTCTGCTGTCTTAGTACTACCTCTGCTGTCTTAGTACTACCTCTGCTCTATTACTACTACCTCTACTGTGTTAGTACCACCTCTGCTGTCTTAGTACTAAATACCTCTTCTGTGTTAGTACTACCTCTGCTCTATTAGTACTACCTCTGCTGTGTTAGTACTACCTCTGCTGTCTTAGTACTACCTCTGCTGTTTTAGTACTACATACCTCTGCTGTGTTAGTACTACCTCTGCTGTCTTAGTACTACATACCTCTGCTATGTTAGTACTACCTCTGCTCTATTAGTACTACCTCTGCTGTCTTAGTACTACCTCTGCTGTCTTAGTACTACCTCTGCTCTATTAGTACTACCTCTGCTGTGTTAGTACTACATACCTCTGCTGTGTTAGTATTACCTCTGCTGTCTTAGTACTACCTCTGCTGTATTAGTACAACCTCTGCTCTATTAGTACTACCTCTACTGTATTAGTACCACCTCTGCTCTATTAGTACTACCTCTACTGTATTAGTTCTACCTCTGGTGTATTAGTACTACCTCTGGTGTATTAGTTCTACCTCTGTTGTATTAGTACTACCTTTGGTGTATTAGTTCAACCTCTGGTGTATTAGTTCTACCTCTGCTGTATTAGTACTACCTCTGGTGTATTAGTACTACCTCTGGTGTATTAGTTCTACCTCTGGAGTATTAGTACTACCTCTGCTGTATTAGTACTACCTCTGGTGTATTAGTTCTGCCTCCGGTGTATTAGTACCACCTCTGGTGTATTAGTACTACCTCTACTGTATTAGTTCTACCTCTGGTGTATTAGTACTACCTCTGCTGTATTAGTACCACCTCTGGTGTATTAGTTCTACCTCTGTTGTATTAGTACCACCTGTTGTATTAGTACCACCTCTGGTGTATTAGTTCAACCTCTGGTGTATTAGTACCACCTCTGGTGTATTAGTACTACCTCTGGTGTATTAGTTCTACCTCTGGTGTATTAGTTCTACCTCTGGAGTATTAGTACTACCTCTGCTGTATTAGTACTACCTCTGGTGTATTAGTTCTACCTCTGGAGTATTAGTACTACCTCTGCTGTATTAGTACTACCTCTGGTGTATTAGTTCTGCCTCTGGTGTATTAGTACCACCTCTGGTGTATTAGTACTACCTCTGCTGTGTTAGTACCACCTCTGGTGTATTAGTACTACCTCTGCTGTATTAGTACCACCTCTGGTGTATTAGTACTACCTCTGGTGTATTAGTTCTACCTCTGGAGTATTAGTACCACCTCTGGTGTATTAGTACTACCTCTGCTGTATTAGTACCACCTCTGCTGTATTAGTACTACCTCTGGTGTATTAGTTCTACCTCTGGAGTATTAGTACTACCTCTGCTGTATTAGTACTACCTCTGGTGTATTAGTTCTGCCTCTGGTGTATTAATTCTACCTCTGGAGTATTAGTACCACCTCTGGTGTATTAGTACTACCTCTGCTGTATTAGTACCACCTCTGCTGTATTAGTACTACCTCTGGTGTATTAGTTCTACCTCTGGAGTATTAGTACTACCTCTGCTGTATTAGTACTACCTCTGGTGTATTAGTTCTGCCTCTGGTGTATTAGTACCACCTCTGGTGTATTAGTACTACCTCTGGTGTATTAGTTCTACCTCTGATGTATTAGTACTACCTCTGCTGTATCAGTACCACCTCTGGTGTATTAGTACTACTGCACATTGATGTGTTGTTGTAGTGTCGGTTGGACATTGATGCGTGTTTTGTTGTGTTGTATCAGTTGATGTGTGTGTTGTTGTGTTGATTGATGTGTGTTGTTGTGTTGGTTGGACATTGATGTGTGTTGTTGTGTGGGTTGTGGTGTGTGTTATTGTATCAGTTGATGTGTGTGTTGTTGTTTCGGTTGACGTGTCATTGTGTGGGTTGATGTGTGTGTTGTTGTCTGGGTAGATGTGTGTTGTTCAGTTGGTTGGACATTGATGTGTGTTGTGTCAGTTCATGTATGTTGTTGTGTAAGTTGATGTGTGTTGTGTGGGTTGCGTAACACTTTAGTATGGGGAACGTAGTCACCATTAATTAGATGCTTATTAGCATGCAAATTAGCAACATATTGGCTCTTCATTGGTCATTATTACGTACTCATTACTGCCTTATTCTGCATGGCCTTATTATACAACCAGTCAGCCATTAACTATGAGTTGTCCCTCTGTAACCTCAGAAGTATTGCTTATTAGTAGTACTATCTCAGTATGCTGCTTTGCTTAGTATGGCCTTTATAAGGTGGTAGTACCACGAGAAGAGGTATTCTCCCTTACTAACACTTAATGAATATGCTCTGTTCTTACACAACACAACACACACAGACAAAACTACAAGTGATCATAGTGTTACATTACTGTACATTAAGTTGTTGTTACTTAGAATATGTTCCCCATACTAAAGTGTTACTGTGGGTTGATGTGTGTGTTGTTGTGTGGGTTGATGTGTGTGCTGTTGTGTGGGTTGATGTGTGTGTTGTTGTGTGGGTTGGTGTGTGTGTTGTTGTGTGGGTTGATGTGTGTGTTGTTGTGTGGGCTGGTGTGTATGTTGTTGTGTGTGTTGTTGTGTGGGTTGGAGTGTGTGTTGTTGTGTGGGTTGACGCTGACGTGTGTGTCGTTGTGTGGGTTGATGTGTGTGTTGTTGTGTGGTTTGATGTGTGGGTTGATGTGTGTGTTGTTGTGTGGGTTGGGGTGTTTTGTTGTGTGTGTTGGTGTGTGGGTTGTTGTGTGGGTTGGTGTGTGGGTTGTTGTGTGGGTTGTTGTGTGGGTTGTTGTGTGGGTTGTTGTGTGGGTTGTTGTGTGGGTTGGTGTGTGTGTTGGTATGTGGGTTGTTGTGTGGGTTGGAGTGTGTGTTGTTGTGTGGGTTGATGTGTGTGTTGTGTGGGTTGGTGTGTGTGTTGTTGTGTGGGTTGTTGTGTGTGTTGTTGTGTGGGTTGGTGTGTGTGTTGTTGTGTGGGGTGATGTGTGTGTTGTTGTGTGTGTTGTTGTGTGGGTTGTTGTGTGGGTTGTTGTGTGTGTTGTTGTGTGGGTTGATGTGTGTGTTGTTGTGTGGGTTGGTGTGTGTGTTGTTGTGTGGGTTGATGTGTGTGTTGTTGTGTGTGTTGACCCTGACGTGTGTGTTGTTGGGTTGGTTGATGTGTGTGTTGTTGTGTGGGTTGGTGTGTATGTTGTTGTGTGGGTTGTTGTGTGGGTTGGAGTGTGTGTTGTTGTGGTGGTTGGTGTGTGTGTTGTTGTGTGGATTGACCCTGACGTGTGTGTCGTTGTGTGGGTTGATGTGTGTGTTGTTGTGTGGGTTGACGCTGACGTGTGTGTCGTTGTGTGGGTTGATGTGTGTGTTGTTGTGTGGTTTGATGTGTGGGTTGATGTGTGTGTTGTCGTGTGGGTTGGGGTGTGTTTTGTTGTGTGGGTTGGTGTGTGTGTTGGTGTGTGGGTTGTTGTGTGTGTTGGAGTGTGTGTTGTTGTGTGGGTTGATGTGTGTGTTGTTTGGGTTGGTGTGTGTGTTGTTATGTGGGTTGGTGTGTGTGTTGTTGTGTGTGTTGTTGTGTGGGTTGTTGTGTTTGTTGGTGTGTGAGTTGATGTGTGTGTTGTTGTGTGGGTTGGTGTGTGTGTTGTTGTGTGTGTTGTTGTGTGGGTTGACGTGTGTGTTGGTGTGTGTGTTGTTGTGTGGGTTGGAGTGTGTGTTGGTGTGTGGGTTGGAGTGTGTGGGTTGTTGTGTGGGTTGGAGTGTGTGTTGTTGTGTGGGTTGTTGTGTGGGTTGGCGTGTGTGTTGTTGTGTGGGTTGACGCTGACGTGTGTGTCGTTGTGTGGGTTGATGTGTGGGTTGGTGTGTGTGTTGTTGTGTGGGGTGATGTGTGTGTTGTTGTGTGTGTTGTTGTGTGGGTTGTTGTGTGGGTTGATGTGTGTGTTGTTGTGTGGGTTGATGTGTGTGTTGTTGTGTGGGTTGGTGTGTGTGTTGTTGTGTGGGTTGATGTGTGTGTTGTTGTGTGTGTTGACCCTGACGTGTGTGTTGTTGGGTTGGTTGATGTGTGTGTTGTTGTGTGGGTTGGTGTGTATGTTGTTGTGTGGGTTGTTGTGTGGGTTGTAGTGTGTGTTGTTGTGGTGGTTGGTGTGTGTGTTGTTGTGTGGGTTGACCCTGACGTGTGTGTCGTTGTGTGGGTTGATGTGTGTGTTGTTGTGTGGGTTGACGCTGACGTGTGTGTCGTTGTGTGGGTTGATGTGTGTGTTGTTGTGTGGTTTGATGTGTGGGTTGATGTGTGTGTTGTCGTGTGGGTTGGGGTGTGTTTTGTTGTGTGGGTTGGTGTGTGTGTTGTTGTGTGTGTTGACCCTGACGTGTGTGTTGTTGGGTTGGTTGATGTGTGTGTTGTTGTGTGGGTTGGTGTGTATGTTGTTGTGTGGGTTGTTGTGTGGGTTGGAGTGTGTGTTGTTGTGGTGGTTGGTGTGTGTGTTGTTGTGTGGATTGACCCTGACGTGTGTGTCGTTGTGTGGGTTGATGTGTGTGTTGTTGTGTGGGTTGACGCTGACGTGTGTGTCGTTGTGTGGGTTGATGTGTGTGTTGTTGTGTGGTTTGATGTGTGGGTTGATGTGTGTGTTGTCGTGTGGGTTGGGGTGTGTTTTGTTGTGTGGGTTGGTGTGTGTGTTGGTGTGTGGGTTGTTGTGTGTGTTGGAGTGTGTGTTGTTGTGTGGGTTGATGTGTGTGTTGTTTGGGTTGGTGTGTGTGTTGTTATGTGGGTTGGTGTGTGTGTTGTTGTGTGTGTTGTTGTGTGGGTTGTTGTGTTTGTTGTTGTGTGAGTTGATGTGTGTGTTGTTGTGTGGGTTGGTGTGTGTGTTGTTGTGTGTGTTGTTGTGTGGGTTGACGTGTGTGTTGGTGTGTGTGTTGTTGTGTGGGTTGGAGTGTGTGTTGGTGTGTGGGTTGGAGTGTGTGGGTTGTTGTGTGGGTTGGAGTGTGTGTTGTTGTGTGGGTTGTTGTGTGGGTTGGCGTGTGTGTTGTTGTGTGGGTTGACGCTGACGTGTGTGTCGTTGTGTGGGTTGATGTGTGGGTTGGTGTGTGTGTTGTTGTGTGGGTTGATGTGTGTGTTGTTGTGTGGGTCTATGTGTGTGTTGTTGTGTGTGTTGTTGTGTGGGTTGATGTGTGTGTTGTTGTGTGTGTTGACCCTGACGTGTGTGTTGTTGGGTTGGTTGATGTGTGTGTTGTTGTGTGGGTTGGTGTGTATGTTGTTGTGTGGGTTGTTGTGTGGGTTGTAGTGTGTGTTGTTGTGGTGGTTGGTGTGTGTGTTGTTGTGTGGGTTGACCCTGACGTGTGTGTCGTTGTGTGGGTTGATGTGTGTGTTGTTGTGTGGGTTGACGCTGACGTGTGTGTCGTTGTGTGGGTTGATGTGTGTGTTGTTGTGTGGTTTGATGTGTGGGTTGATGTGTGTGTTGTCGTGTGGGTTGGGGTGTGTTTTGTTGTGTGGGTTGGTGTGTGTGTTGGTGTGTGGGTTGTTGTGTGGGTTGGAGTGTGTGTTGTTGTGTGGGTTGATGTGTGTGTTGTGTGGGTTGGTGTGTGTGTTGTTGTGTGGGTTGGTGTGTGTGTTGTTGTGTGTGTTGTTGTGTGGGTTGTTGTGTTTGTTGTTGTGTGAGTTGATGTGTGTGTTGTTGTGTGGGTAGGTGTGTGTGTTGTTGTGTATGTTGTTGTGTGGGTTGACGTGTGTGTTGGTGTGTGTGTTGTTGTGTGGGTTGGAGTGTGTGTTGGTGTGTGGGTTGGAGTGTGTGGGTTGTTGTGTGGGTTGGAGTGTGTGTTGTTGTGTGGGTTGTTGTGTGGGTTGACGTGTGTGTTGGTGTGTGTGTTGTTGTGTGGGTTGGAGTGTGTGTTGGTGTGTGGGTTGGAGTGTGTGGGTTGTTGTGTGGGTTGATGTGTGGGTTGATGTGTGGGTTGGTGTGTGTTTTGTTGTGTGGGTTGATGTGTGTTGTTGTGTGGGTTGGTGTGTGTGTTGTTGTGTGGGTTGGAGTGTGTGTTGTTGTGTGGGTTGGTGTGTGTGTTGTTGTGCGTGTTGTTGTGTGGGTTGTTGTGTGGGTTGGTGTGTGTGTTGTTGTGTGGGTTGGAGTGTGTTGTTGTGTGTGTTGTTGTGTGGGTTGATGTGTGTGTTGGAGTGTGTGTTGTTGTGTGTGTTGTTGTGTGGGTTGGAGTGTGTTGTTGTGCGGGTTGATGTGTGTGTTGTTGTGTGGGTTGGTGTGTGTGTTGTTGTGTGGGTTGATGTGTGTGTTGTTGTGTGTGTTGACCCTGACGTGTGTGTTGTTGGGTTGGTTGATGTGTGTGTTGTTGTGTGGGTTGGTGTGTATGTTGTTGTGTGGGTTGTTGTGTGGGTTGGAGTGTGTGTTGTTGTGGTGGTTGGTGTGTGTGTTGTTGTGTGGATTGACCCTGACGTGTGTGTCGTTGTGTGGGTTGATGTGTGTGTTGTTGTGTGGGTTGACGCTGACGTGTGTGTCGTTGTGTGGGTTGATGTGTGTGTTGTTGTGTGGTTTGATGTGTGGGTTGATGTGTGTGTTGTCGTGTGGGTTGGGGTGTGTTTTGTTGTGTGGGTTGGTGTGTGTGTTGGTGTGTGGGTTGTTGTGTGTGTTGGAGTGTGTGTTGTTGTGTGGGTTGATGTGTGTGTTGTTTGGGTTGGTGTGTGTGTTGTTATGTGGGTTGGTGTGTGTGTTGTTGTGTGTGTTGTTGTGTGGGTTGTTGTGTTTGTTGGTGTGTGAGTTGATGTGTGTGTTGTTGTGTGGGTTGGTGTGTGTGTTGTTGTGTGTGTTGTTGTGTGGGTTGACGTGTGTGTTGGTGTGTGTGTTGTTGTGTGGGTTGGAGTGTGTGTTGGTGTGTGGGTTGGAGTGTGTGGGTTGTTGTGTGGGTTGGAGTGTGTGTTGTTGTGTGGGTTGTTGTGTGGGTTGGCGTGTGTGTTGTTGTGTGGGTTGACGCTGACGTGTGTGTCGTTGTGTGGGTTGATGTGTGGGTTGGTGTGTGTGTTGTTGTGTGGGGTGATGTGTGTGTTGTTGTGTGTGTTGTTGTGTGGGTTGTTGTGTGGGTTGATGTGTGTGTTGTTGTGTGGGTTGATGTGTGTGTTGTTGTGTGGGTTGGTGTGTGTGTTGTTGTGTGGGTTGATGTGTGTGTTGTTGTGTGTGTTGACCCTGACGTGTGTGTTGTTGGGTTGGTTGATGTGTGTGTTGTTGTGTGGGTTGGTGTGTATGTTGTTGTGTGGGTTGTTGTGTGGGTTGTAGTGTGTGTTGTTGTGGTGGTTGGTGTGTGTGTTGTTGTGTGGGTTGACCCTGACGTGTGTGTCGTTGTGTGGGTTGATGTGTGTGTTGTTGTGTGGGTTGACGCTGACGTGTGTGTCGTTGTGTGGGTTGATGTGTGTGTTGTTGTGTGGTTTGATGTGTGGGTTGATGTGTGTGTTGTCGTGTGGGTTGGGGTGTGTTTTGTTGTGTGGGTTGGTGTGTGTGTTGTTGTGTGTGTTGACCCTGACGTGTGTGTTGTTGGGTTGGTTGATGTGTGTGTTGTTGTGTGGGTTGGTGTGTATGTTGTTGTGTGGGTTGTTGTGTGGGTTGGAGTGTGTGTTGTTGTGGTGGTTGGTGTGTGTGTTGTTGTGTGGATTGACCCTGACGTGTGTGTCGTTGTGTGGGTTGATGTGTGTGTTGTTGTGTGGGTTGACGCTGACGTGTGTGTCGTTGTGTGGGTTGATGTGTGTGTTGTTGTGTGGTTTGATGTGTGGGTTGATGTGTGTGTTGTCGTGTGGGTTGGGGTGTGTTTTGTTGTGTGGGTTGGTGTGTGTGTTGGTGTGTGGGTTGTTGTGTGTGTTGGAGTGTGTGTTGTTGTGTGGGTTGATGTGTGTGTTGTTTGGGTTGGTGTGTGTGTTGTTATGTGGGTTGGTGTGTGTGTTGTTGTGTGTGTTGTTGTGTGGGTTGTTGTGTTTGTTGTTGTGTGAGTTGATGTGTGTGTTGTTGTGTGGGTTGGTGTGTGTGTTGTTGTGTGTGTTGTTGTGTGGGTTGACGTGTGTGTTGGTGTGTGTGTTGTTGTGTGGGTTGGAGTGTGTGTTGGTGTGTGGGTTGGAGTGTGTGGGTTGTTGTGTGGGTTGGAGTGTGTGTTGTTGTGTGGGTTGTTGTGTGGGTTGGCGTGTGTGTTGTTGTGTGGGTTGACGCTGACGTGTGTGTCGTTGTGTGGGTTGATGTGTGGGTTGGTGTGTGTGTTGTTGTGTGGGGTGATGTGTGTGTTGTTGTGTGGGTTGTTGTGTGGGTTGTTGTGTGGGTTGATGTGTGTGTTGTTGTGTGGGTTGATGTGTGTGTTGTTGTGTGTGTTGTTGTGTGGGTTGATGTGTGTGTTGTTGTGTGTGTTGACCCTGACGTGTGTGTTGTTGGGTTGGTTGATGTGTGTGTTGTTGTGTGGGTTGGTGTGTATGTTGTTGTGTGGGTTGTTGTGTGGGTTGTAGTGTGTGTTGTTGTGGTGGTTGGTGTGTGTGTTGTTGTGTGGGTTGACCCTGACGTGTGTGTCGTTGTGTGGGTTGATGTGTGTGTTGTTGTGTGGGTTGACGCTGACGTGTGTGTCGTTGTGTGGGTTGATGTGTGTGTTGTTGTGTGGTTTGATGTGTGGGTTGATGTGTGTGTTGTCGTGTGGGTTGGGGTGTGTTTTGTTGTGTGAGTTGGTGTGTGTGTTGGTGTGTGGGTTGTTGTGTGGGTTGGAGTGTGTGTTGTTGTGTGGGTTGATGTGTGTGTTGTGTGGGTTGGTGTGTGTGTTGTTGTGTGGGTTGGTGTGTGTGTTGTTGTGTGTGTTGTTGTGTGGGTTGTTTGTGTTTGTTGTTGTGTGAGTTGATGTGTGTGTTGTTGTGTGGGTAGGTGTGTGTGTTGTTGTGTATGTTGTTGTGTGGGTTGACGTGTGTGTTGGTGTGTGTGTTGTTGTGTGGGTTGGAGTGTGTGTTGGTGTGTGGGTTGGAGTGTGTGGGTTGTTGTGTGGGTTGGAGTGTGTGTTGTTGTGTGGGTTGTTGTGTGGGTTGACGTGTGTGTTGGTGTGTGTGTTGTTGTGTGGGTTGGAGTGTGTGTTGGTGTGTGGGTTGGAGTGTGTGGGTTGTTGTGTGGGTTGATGTGTGGGTTGATGTGTGGGTTGGTGTGTGTGTCGTTGTGTGGGTTGATGTGTGTTGTTGTGTGGGTTGGTGTGTGTGTTGTTGTGTGGGTTGGAGTGTGTGTTGTTGTGTGGGTTGGTGTGTGTGTTGTTGTGCGTGTTGTTGTGTGGGTTGTTGTGTGGGTTGGTGTGTGTGTTGTTGTGTGGGTTGGAGTGTGTTGTTGTGTGTGTTGTTGTGTGGGTTGATGTGTGTGTTGGAGTGTGTGTTGTTGTGTGTGTTGTTGTGTGGGTTGGAGTGTGTTGTTGTGCGGGTTGATGTGTGTGTTGTTGTGTGGGTTGGTGTGTGTGTTGTTGTGTGGGTTGATGTGTGTGTTGTTGTGTGTGTTGACCCTGACGTGTGTGTTGTTGGGTTGGTTGATGTGTGTGTTGTTGTGTGGGTTGGTGTGTATGTTGTTGTGTGGGTTGTTGTGTGGGTTGGAGTGTGTGTTGTTGTGGTGGTTGGTGTGTGTGTTGTTGTGTGGATTGACCCTGACGTGTGTGTCGTTGTGTGGGTTGATGTGTGTGTTGTTGTGTGGGTTGACGCTGATGTGTGTGTCGTTGTGTGGGTTGATGTGTGTGTTGTTGTGTGGTTTGATGTGTGGGTTGATGTGTGTGTTGTCGTGTGGGTTGGGGTGTGTTTTGTTGTGTGGGTTGGTGTGTGTGTTGGTGTGTGGGTTGTTGTGTGTGTTGGAGTGTGTGTTGTTGTGTGGGTTGATGTGTGTGTTGTTTGGGTTGGTGTGTGTGTTGTTATGTGGGTTGGTGTGTGTGTTGTTGTGTGTGTTGTTGTGTGGGTTGTTGTGTTTGTTGGTGTGTGAGTTGATGTGTGTGTTGTTGTGTGGGTTGGTGTGTGTGTTGTTGTGTGTGTTGTTGTGTGGGTTGACGTGTGTGTTGGTGTGTGTGTTGTTGTGTGGGTTGGAGTGTGTGTTGGTGTGTGGGTTGGAGTGTGTGGGTTGTTGTGTGGGTTGGAGTGTGTGTTGTTGTGTGGGTTGTTGTGTGGGTTGGCGTGTGTGTTGTTGTGTGGGTTGACGCTGACGTGTGTGTCGTTGTGTGGGTTGATGTGTGGGTTGGTGTGTGTGTTGTTGTGTGGGGTGATGTGTGTGTTGTTGTGTGGGTTGTTGTGTGGGTTGATGTGTGTGTTGTTGTGTGGGTTGATGTGTGTGTTGTTGTGTGGGTTGGTGTGTGTGTTGTTGTGTGGGTTGATGTGTGTGTTGTTGTTTGTGTTGACCCTGACGTGTGTGTTGTTGGGTTGGTTGATGTGTGTGTTGTTGTGTGGGTTGGTGTGTATGTTGTTGTGTGGGTTGTTGTGTGGGTTGTAGTGTGTGTTGTTGTGGTGGTTGGTGTGTGTGTTGTTGTGTGGGTTGACCCTGACGTGTGTGTCGTTGTGTGGGTTGATGTGTGTGTTGTTGTGTGGGTTGACGCTGACGTGTGTGTCGTTGTGTGGGTTGATGTGTGTGTTGTTGTGTGGTTTGATGTGTGGGTAGATGTGTGTGTTGTCGTGTGGGTTGGGGTGTGTTTTGTTGTGTGGGTTGGTGTGTGTGTTGTTGTGTGTGTTGACCCTGACGTGTGTGTTGTTGGGTTGGTTGATGTGTGTGTTGTTGTGTGGGTTGGTGTGTATGTTGTTGTGTGGGTTGTTGTGTGGGTTGGAGTGTGTGTTGTTGTGGTGGTTGGTGTGTGTGTTGTTGTGTGGATTGACCCTGACGTGTGTGTCGTTGTGTGGGTTGATGTGTGTGTTGTTGTTTGGGTTGACGCTGACGTGTGTGTCGTTGTGTGGGTTGATGTGTGTGTTGTTGTGTGGTTTGATGTGTGGGTTGATGTGTGTGTTGTCGTGTGGGTTGGGGTGTGTTTTGTTGTGTGGGTTGGTGTGTGTGTTGGTGTGTGGGTTGTTGTGTGTGTTGGAGTGTGTGTTGTTGTGTGGGTTGATGTGTGTGTTGTTTGGGTTGGTGTGTGTGTTGTTATGTGGGTTGGTGTGTGTGTTGTTGTGTGTGTTGTTGTGTGGGTTGTTGTGTTTGTTGTTGTGTGAGTTGATGTGTGTGTTGTTGTGTGGGTTGGTGTGTGTGTTGTTGTGTGTGTTGTTGTGTGGGTTGACGTGTGTGTTGGTGTGTGTGTTGTTGTGTGGGTTGGAGTGTGTGTTGGTGTGTGGGTTGGAGTGTGTGGGTTGTTGTGTGGGTTGGAGTGTGTGTTGTTGTGTGGGTTGTTGTGTGGGTTGGCGTGTGTGTTGTTGTGTGGGTTGACGCTGACGTGTGTGTCGTTGTGTGGGTTGATGTGTGGGTTGGTGTGTGTGTTGTTGTGTGGGGTGATGTGTGTGTTGTTGTGTGTGTTGTTGTGTGGGTTGTTGTGTGGGTTGATGTGTGTGTTGTTGTGTGGGTTGATGTGTGTGTTGTTGTGTGTGTTGTTGTGTGGGTTGATGTGTGTGTTGTTGTGTGTGTTGACCCTGACGTGTGTGTTGTTGGGTTGGTTGATGTGTGTGTTGTTGTGTGGGTTGGTGTGTATGTTGTTGTGTGGGTTGTTGTGTGGGTTGTAGTGTGTGTTGTTGTGGTGGTTGGTGTGTGTGTTGTTGTGTGGGTTGACCCTGACGTGTGTGTCGTTGTGTGGGTTGATGTGTGTGTTGTTGTGTGGGTTGACGCTGACGTGTGTGTCGTTGTGTGGGTTGATGTGTGTGTTGTTGTGTGGTTTGATGTGTGGGTTGATGTGTGTGTTGTCGTGTGGGTTGGGGTGTGTTTTGTTGTGTGGGTTGGTGTGTGTGTTGGTGTGTGGGTTGTTGTGTGGGTTGGAGTGTGTGTTGTTGTGTGGGTTGATGTGTGTGTTGTGTGGGTTGGTGTGTGTGTTGTTGTGTGGGTTGGTGTGTGTGTTGTTGTGTGTGTTGTTGTGTGGGTTGTTGTGTTTGTTGTTGTGTGAGTTGATGTGTGTGTTGTTGTGTGGGTAGGTGTGTGTGTTGTTGTGTATGTTGTTGTGTGGGTTGACATGTGTGTTGGTGTGTGTGTATTGTGTGGGTTGGAGTGTGTGTTGGTGTGTGGGTTGGAGTGTGTGGGTTGTTGTGTGGGTTGGAGTGTGTGTTGTTGTGTGGGTTGTTGTGTGGGTTGACGTGTGTGTTGGTGTGTGTGTTGTTGTGTGGGTTGGAGTGTGTGTTGGTGTGTGGGTTGGAGTGTGTGGGTTGTTGTGTGGGTTGATGTGTGGGTTGATGTGTGGGTTGGTGTGTGTTTTGTTGTGTGGGTTGATGTGTGTTGTTGTGTGGGTTGGTGTGTGTGTTGTTGTGTGGGTTGGAGTGTGTGTTGTTGTGTGGGTTGGTGTGTGTTTTGTTGTGCGTGTTGTTGTGTGGGTTGTTGTGTGGGTTGGTGTGTGTGTTGTTGTGTGGGTTGGAGTGTGTTGTTGTGTGTGTTGTTGTGTGGGTTGATGTGTGTGTTGGAGTGTGTGTTGTTGTGTGTGTTGTTGTGTGGGTTGGAGTGTGTTGTTGTGCGGGTTGATGTGTGTGTTGTTGTGTGGGTTGGTGTGTGTGGGTTGTTGTGTGGGTTGGAGTGTGTGTTGTTGTGTGGGTTGGAGTGTGTGTTGTTGTGTGGGTTGTTGTGTGTGTTGTTGTGTGGGTTGACCCTGACGTGTGTGTTGTTTTGTGGGTTGTTGTGTGTGTTGTTGTGTGGGTTGACGTGTGTGTTGTTGTGTGTGTTGTGTGGGTTGATGTGTGTGTTGTTGTGTGGGTTGTTGTGTGGGTTGGCGTGTGTGTTGTTGTGTGGGTTGACCCTGACGTGTGTGTTGTTGTGTGGGTTAATGTGTGGGTTGGTGTGTGTGTTGTGGTGTGTGTTGGTGTGTGGATTGGCGTGTGTGTTGTTGTGTGGGTTGACCCTGACGTGTGGGTTGGAGTGTGTGTTGTTGTGTGGGTTGGTGTGTGTGTTGTTGTGTGGGTTGATGTGTGGGTTGTTGTGTGGGTTGGTGTGTGTGTTGTTGTGTCGGTTGGAGTGTGTGTTGTTGTGTGGGTTGGAGTGTGTGTTGTTGTGTGTGTTGACCCTGACGTGTGTGTTGTTGTGTGTGTGGTTGCGTGGGTTGTTGTGTGGGTTGATGTGTGGGTTGTTGTGTGTGTTGTTGTGTGTGTTGTTGTGTGGGTTGGTGTGTGTGTTGTGTGTGTTGGAGTGTGTGTTGTTGTGTGGGTTGGTGTATGTGTTGTGTGTGTTGGAGTGTGTGTTGTTGTGTGGGTTGGTGTATGTGTTGTTGTGTGAGTTGTTGTGTGGGTTGTTGTGTGGGTTGGAGTGTGTGTTGTTGTGGTGGTTGGTGTGTGTGTTGTTGTGTGGGTTGACCCTGACGTGTGTGTCGTTGTGTGGGTTGATGTGTGTGTTGTTGTGTGGGTTGACGCTGACGTGTGTGTCGTTGTGTGGGTTGATGTGTGTGTTGTTGTGTGGTTTGATGTGTGGGTTGACGTGTGTGTTGTCGTGTGGGTTGGGGTGTGTTTTGTTGTGTGGGTTGGTGTGTGTGTTGGTGTGTGGGTTGTTGTGTGGGTTGGAGTGTGTGTTGTTGTGTGGGTTGATGTGTGTGTTGTGTGGGTTGGTGTGTGTGTTGTTGTGTGGGTTGGTGTGTGTGTCGTTGTGTGTGTTGTTGTGTGGGTTGTTGTGTTTGTTGTTGTGTGAGTTGATGTGTGTGTTGTTGTGTGGGTAGGTGTGTGTGTTGTTGTGTGTGTTGTTGTGTGGGTTGACGTTTGTGTTGGTGTGTTTGTTGTTGTGTGGGTTGGAGTGTGTGTTGGTGTGTGGGTTGGAGTGTGTGGGTTGTTGTGTGGGTTGGAGTGTGTGTTGTTGTGTGTGTTGTTGTGTGGGTTGGCGTGTGTGTTGTTGTGTGGGTTGACGCTGACGTGTGTGTCGTTGTGTGGGTTGTTGTGTGGGTTGATGTGTGGGTTGATGTGTGGGTTGGTGTGTGTTTTGTTGTGTGGGTTGGTGTGTGTGTTGTTGTGTGGGTTGACCCTGACGTGTGTGTCGTTGTGTGGGTTGATGTGTGTGTTGTGGTGTGTGTTGGTGTGTGTGTTGATGTGTGTTGGTGTGTGTGTTTTTGTGTGGGTTGGTGTGTGTGTTGTTGTGTGGGTTGATGTGTGTTGTTGTGTGTGTTGTTGTGTGGGTTGGAGTGTGTGTTGTTGTGTGGGTTGGTGTGTGTGTTGTTGTGTGTGTTGTTGTGTGGGTTGATGTGTGTGTTGGAGTGTGTGTTGTTGTGTGGGTTGGAGTGTGTTGTTGTGTTGGTTGATGTGTGTGTTGGTGTGTGTGGGTTGTTGTGTGTGTTGTTGTGTGTGTTGTTGTGTGGGTTGGAGTGTGTGTTGTTGTGTGGGTTGTTGTGTGTGTTGTTGTGTGGGTTGACCCTGACGTGTGTGTTGTTGTGTGTGTTGTTGTGTGGGTTGACGTGTGTGTTGTTGTGTGTGTTGTTGTGTGGGTTGATGTGTGTGTTGTTGTGTGGGTTGTTGTGTGGGTTGGCGTGTGTGTTGTTGTGTGGGTTGACCCTGACGTGTGTGTTGTTGTGTGGGTTGATGTGTGGGTTGGTGTGTGTGTTGTTGTGTGTGTTGGTGTGTGGATTGGCGTGTGTGTTGTTGTGTGGGTTGACCCTGACGTGTGTGTTGGAGTGTGTGTTGTTGTGTGGGTTGGTGTGTGTGTTGTTGTGTGGGTTGATGTGTGGGTTGTTGTGTGGGTTGGTGTGTGTGTTGTTGTGTCGGTTGGAGTGTGTGTTGTTGTGTGGGTTGGAGTGTGTGTTGTTGTGTGCGTTGACCCTGACGTGTGTGTTGTTGTGTGTGTGGTTGCGTGGGTTGATGTGTGGGTTGTTGTGTGGGTTGGTGTGTGTGTTGTTATGTGTGTTGGAGTGTGTGTTGTTGTGTGGGTTGGTGTATGTGTTGTTGTGTGGGTTGTTGTGTGGGTTGGTGTGTGTGTTGTGTGGGTTGGAGTGTGTTGTTGTGTGGGTTGTTGTGTGGGTTGATGTGTGTGTTGGAGTGTGTGTTGTTGTGTGTTGTTGTGTGGGTTGGAGTGTGTGTTGTTGTGTGGGTTGTTGTGTGTGTTGTTGTGTGGGTTGTTGTGTGTGTTGTTGTGTGGGTTGTTGTGTGTGTTGTTGTCTGGGTTGTTGTGTGTGTTGTTGCGTGGGTTGGAGTGTGTGTTGTTGTGTGTGTTGTTGTGTGGGTTGACCCTGACGTGTGTGTTGGAGTGTGTGTTGTTGTGTGGGTTGGTGTGTGTCTTGTTGTGTGGGTTGATGTGTGGGTTGTTGTGTGGGTTGGTGTGTGTGTTGTTGTGTCGGTTGGAGTGTGTGTTGTTGTGTGGGTTGGAGTGTGTGTTGTTCTGTGCGTTGACCCTGACGTGTGTGTTGTTGTGTGTGTGGTTGCGTGGGTTGATGTGTGGGTTGATGTGTGGGTTGGTGTGTGTGTTGTTGTGTGTGTTGGAGTGTGTGTTGTTGTGTGGGTTGGTGTATGTGTTGTTTTGCGGGTTGTTGTGTGTGTTGTTGTGTGGGTTGATGTGTGTGTTGGAGTGTGTGTTGTTGTGTGGGTTGGAGTGTGTTGTTGTGTTGGTTGATGTGTGTGTTGGTGTGTGTGGGTTGTTGTGTGTGTTGTTGTGTGTGTTGTTGTGTGGGTTGGAGTGTGTGTTGTTGTGTGGGTTGTTGTGTGTGTTGTTGTGTGGGTTGACCCTGACGTGTGTGTTGTTGTGTGTGTTGTTGTGTGTGTTGTTGTGTGGGTTGACGTGTGTGTTGTTGTGTGTGTTGTTGTGTGGGTTGATGTGTGTGTTGTTGTGTGGGTTGTTGTGTGGGTTGGCGTGTGTGTTGTTGTGTGGGTTGACCCTGACGTGTGTGTTGTTGTGTGGGTTGATGTGTGGGTTGGTGTGTGTGTTGTTGTGTGTGTTGGTGTGTGGATTGGCGTGTGTGTTGTTGTGTGGGTTGACCCTGACGTGTGTGTTGGAGTGTGTGTTGTTGTGTGTGTTGGTGTGTGTGTTGTTGTGTGGGTTGATGTGTGGGTTGTTGTGTGGGTTGGTGTGTGTGTTGTTGTGTCGGTTGGAGTGTGTGTTGTTGTGTGGGTTGGAGTGTGTGTTGTTGTGTGCGTTGACCCTGACGTGTGTGTTGTTGTGTGTGTGGTTGCGTGGGTTGATGTGTGGGTTGTTGTGTGGGTTGGTGTGTGTGTTGTTATGTGTGTTGGAGTGTGTGTTGTTGTGTGGGTTGGTGTATGTGTTGTTGTGTGGGTTGTTGTGTGGTTTGGTGTGTGTGTTGTGTGGGTTGGAGTGTGTTGTTGTGTGGGTTGTTGTGTGGGTTGATGTGTGTGTTGGAGTGTGTGTTGTTGTGTGTTGTTGTGTGGGTTGGAGTGTGTGTTGTTGTGTGGGTTGTTGTGTGTGTTGTTGTGTGGGTTGACCCTGACGTGTGTGTTGTTGTGTGGGTTGTTGTGTGTGTTGTTGTGTGGGTTGGTGTGTGTGTTGTTGTGTGGGTTGTTGTGTGTGTGTTGTTGTCTGAGTTGTTGTGTGTGTTGTTGCGTGGGTTGGAGTGTGTGTTGTTGTGTGTGTTGTTGTGTGGGTTGACCCTGACGTGTGTGTTGGAGTGTGTGTTGTTGTGTGGGTTGGTGTGTGTCTTGTTGTGTGGGTTGATGTGTGGGTTGTTGTGTGGGTTGATGTGTGGGTTGTTGTGTGGGTTGGTGTGTGTGTTGTTGTGTGGGTTGGAGTGTGTGTTGTTGTGTGCGTTGACCCTGATGTGTGGGTTGGTGTGTGTGTTGTTGTGTGGGTTGATGTGTGTGGGTTGGAGTGTGTGTTGTTGTGTGGGTTGATGTGTGGGTTGTTGTGTGGGTTGGTGTGTGTGTTGTTGTGTCGGTTGGAGTGTGTGTTGTTGTGTGCGTTGACCCTGATGTGTGTGTTGTTGTGTGGGTTGGAGTGTGTGTTGTTGTTTGCGTTGACCCTGACGTGTGTGTTGTTGTGTGGGTTGGAGTGTGTGTTGTTGTGTGGGTTGACCCTGACGTGTGTGTTGTTGTGTGGGTTGTAGTGTGTGTTGTTGTGTGGGTTGGTGTGTGTGTTGTTGTGTGGGTTGATGTGTGTTGTTGTGTGTGTTGTTGTGTGGGTTGGAGTGTGTGTTGTTGTGTGGGTTGGTGTGTGTGTTGTTGTGTGTGTTGTTGTGTGGGTTGACGTGTGTGTTGGTGTGTGTGTTGTTGTGTGGGTTGGAGTGTGTGTTCGTGTGTGGGTTGGAGTGTGTGGGTTGTTGTGTGGGTTGGAGTGTGTGTTGTTGTGTGGGTTGGCGTGTGTGTTGTTGTGTGGGTTGACGCTGACGTGTGTGTCGTTGTGTGGGTTGATGTGTGGGTTGGTGTGTGTGTTGTTGTGTGGGGTGATGTGTGTGTTGTTGTGTGGGTTGTTGTGTGGGTTGATGTGTGTGTTGTTGTGTGGGTTGATGTGTGTGTTGTTGTGTGGGTTGATGTGTGTGTTGTTGTGTGGGTTGATGTGTGTGTTGTTGTGTGTGTTGACCCTGACGTGTGTGTTGTTGGGTTGGTTGATGTGTGTGTTGTTGTGTGGGTTGGTGTGTATGTTGTTGTGTGGGTTGTTGTGTGGGTTGTAGTGTGTGTTGTTGTGGTGGTTGGTGTGTGTGTTGTTGTGTGGGTTGACCCTGACGTGTGTGTCGTTGTGTGGGTTGATGTGTGTGTTGTTGTGTGGGTTGACGCTGACGTGTGTGTCGTTGTGTGGGTTGATGTGTGTGTTGTTGTGTGGTTTGATGTGTGGGTTGATGTGTGTGTTGTCGTGTGGGTTGGGGTGTGTTTTGTTGTGTGGGTTGGTGTGTGTGTTGGTGTGTGGGTTGTTGTGTGGGTTGGAGTGTGTGTTGTTGTGTGGGTTGATGTGTGTGTTGTGTGGGTTGGTGTGTGTGTTGTTGTGTGTGTTGTTGTGTGGGTTGTTGTGTTTGTTGTTGTGTGAGTTGATGTGTGTGTTGTTGTGTGGGTAGGTGTGTGTGTTGTTGTGTATGTTGTTGTGTGGGTTGACGTGTGTGTTGGTGTGTGTGTTGTTGTGTGGGTTGGAGTGTGTGTTGGTGTGTGGGTTGTTGTGTGGGTTGGAGTGTGTGTTGTTGTGTGTGTTGTTGTGTGGGTTGGCGTGTGTGTTGTTGTGTGGGTTGACGCTGACGTGTGTGTCGTTGTGTGGGTTGATGTGTGGGTTGATGTGTGGGTTGGTGTGTGTTTTGTTGTGTGGGTTGGTGTGTGTGTTGTTGTGTGGGTTGACCCTGACGTGTGTGTCGTTGTGTGGGTTGATGTGTGTTTTGTGGTGTGTGTGTTGTTGTGTGGGTTGATGTGTGTTGGTGTGTGTGTTGTTGTGTGGGTTGGTGTGTGTGTTGTTGTGTGGGTTGATGTGTGTTGTTGTGTGGGTTGGTGTGTGTGTTGTTGTGTGGGTTGGAGTGTGTGTTGTTGTGTGGGTTGGTGTGTGTGTTGTTGTGCGTGTTGTTGTGTGGGTTGTTGTGTGGGTTGGTGTGTGTGTTGTTGTGTGGGTTGGAGTGTGTTGTTGTGTGTGTTGTTGTGTGGGTTGGTGTGTGTGTTGTTGTGTGGGTTGGAGTATGTGTGTTGTTGTGTGGGTTGTCGTGTGTGTTGTTGTGTGTGTTGTTGTGTGTGTTGGAGTGTGGGTTGACCCTGACGTGTGTGTTGTTGTGTGGGTTGACCCTGACGTGTGTGTTGTTGTGTGGGTTGTAGTGTGTGTTGTTGTGTGCGTTGACCCTGACGTGTGTGTTGTTGTGTGGGTTGGAGTGTGTGTTGTTGTGTGCGTTGACCCTGATGTGTGTGTTGTTGTGTGGGTTGGAGTGTGTGTTGTTGTGTGAGTTGACCCTGACGTGTGTGTTGTTGTGTGGGTTGACCCTGACGTGTGTGTTGTTGTGTGGGTTGTAGTGTGTGTTGTTGTGTGGGTTGTAGTGTGTGTTGTTGCGTGGGTTGGTGTGTGGGTTGTTGTGTGGGTTGGAGTATGTGTGTTGTTGTGTGGGTTGTCGTGTGTGTTGTTGTGTGTGTTGTTGTGTGTGTTGGAGTGTGGGTTGACCCTGACGTGTGTGTTGTTGTTGTGTCGCTTGGTTCCAGCGGGGGCAGTGCGGATGGAGGTGACTCCGCGGAGGGCGCTCTTCAGGCTGGGGGACGCCGGGCAGCTGCGCTGCTCGGTGCGGGACTGCGCAGAGCCGCCGTCTCTCTTCTGGACCCGGCTGGAAGACAGACCCATGTCTGCACACATCCGGACCAACGGCTCCGAGTCAGCCGCCATCTTTGACCCGGTGACGACTGAACACCAGGCGACGTTTCTCTGCAAAGTCATCTGCGGACGTGAAAGCAAACAGTCGCGGGCAGTCGTGCAAGTTTACTGTAAGTGAAGCTCCCGCACACCTCACGAGGACGACGACGACGACAAACAGTCAGCATGCACTTCTGGGGTCACGGTCCTCACCCTCTGCTGCTGTGGTCTGTCAGGGACGCCTCACCTTTTTCATACTCGTTTTCCGGGAACTCTGCCTCTGATTGGCCACCTGGATTCCGGGAAGACCCGCCCCTACTCTACTACTGATTGGCTAACCCTATCCCTAACCCCACCCTAACCCTAACCTTAACCAACCTAACCAACGGAGGCAACGAATACTAGCCAATCAGAGGCAGAGTTCCCGGAAAACGTGTACAAAAAGAAATCCCGCGTCAGCGACAGCACGGAAGAGGGCTGTGCCGGGTTACCCAGAACCGGTCGTAACTCTGAGGCTGAATTCTAGAGGACGCGCTTGAATAAGCTCGTAAAGCAGTCATTATGCTACCTGCACTTATGACTTAGATCGCTTTAACGACATATTGCTCTAATGAGTTATACTGCTCTAATGAGTTACATTGATTTAACGAGTTATATTGCCCTAATGAGTTATACTGCTCTAATGAGTTACATTGATTTAACGAGTTATATTGCCCTAATGAGTTATACTGCTCTAATGAGTTACATTGATTTAACGAGTTATATTGCCCTAATGAGTTACATTGATTTAACGAGTTATATTGCTCTAATGAGTTATATTGCTCTAATGAGTTACATTGATTTAACGAGTTATATTGCCCTAATGAGTTATACTGCTCTAATGAGTTACATTGATTTAACGAGTTATATTGCTCTAATGAGTTATACTGCTCTAATGAGTTACATTGATTTAACGAGTTATATTGCCCTAATGAGTTATACTGCTCTAATGAGTTACATTGATTTAACGACTTATATTGCCCTAATGAGTTATACTGCTCTAATGAGTTACATTGATTTAACGAGTTATATTGCCCTAATGAGTTATACTGCTCTAATGAGTTACATTGATTTAACGAGTTATATTGCCCTAATGAGTTATACTGCTCTAATGAGTTACATTAATTTAACGAGTTATATTGCTCGAATGAATTATATTGCTCTAATGAGTTACATTAATTTAACGAGTTATATTGCTCTAATGAGTTATATTGCTCTAATGAGTTACATTAATTTAACGAGTTATATTGCTCTAATGAGTTATATTAATTTAACGAGTTATATTGCTCTAATGAGTTATATTGCTCTAATTACATATTGATTTAACGACTTATATTGATTTAACGAGTTATATTGCTCTAATGAGTTGCATTGATTTAACGAGTGATATTGCTCTAATGAGTTGCATTGATTTAACGAGTTATATTGCTCCAATGAGTTATATTGCTCTAATGACGTATTGATTTAACGACTTATATTGATTTAACGAGTTATATTGCTCCAATGAGTTATATTGCTCTAATGACATTGATTTAACGACTTATATTGATTTAACGAGTTATATTGCTGTAATGAGTTACATTACTTTAAAGAGTTATTTGATTTAATGAGTTATATTGCTCCAATAAGGTATATTGATTTAACGACTTACACTGCTCAAAAAAATAAAGGGAACACATAAGCAATGCAATGTAGCTCCAAGTCAATCACACTTTTGAGATATCAACCTGTCCAGTTAGGTAGCAACACTGATTTGTGAATCAATTTCACCTGTTGGTAAATTGTCTAATTTCCACCTGGTGGAAATTAGACAATTTGCAAGACAACCCCTATAAAAGGAATGGATTTGCAGGTGGTGGCCACAGACCATTTGCCTGTCCTCATCTTTTCTGGCCGATCTTTGGTTAGTTTTTCATTTTGCTAGTGTCCTCACCACTAGAGGGGGCATGAGGCGGTATCTGCAACCTACAGAAGTTGCTCAGGTAGTGCAGCTCATCCAGGATGGCACACCAATGCGTGCTGTGGCAAGAAGATTTGATGTGTCTCCCAGCACAGTGTCCAGAGCATGGAGGAGGTACCAGGAGACAGGCCAGTACACCAGGAGACGTGGAGGGGGCCGCAGGAGGACAACAACCCCACAGCAGGACCGCTATCTGGTCCTTTGTGCAAGAAGGAACAGGAGGAGCACTGCCGGAGCCCTACAAAACGACCTTCAACAGGCCACTAATGTGCAGGTTTCTGCTCAAACAGTGAGAAACAGAATGCATGAGGATGGTACGAGGGTCCGACGTCCACAATTGGGGCCTGTGCTCACAGCCCAACACCGTGCAGCCCGATTGACCTTTGCCAGAGAACATCTTGGTTGGCAGATTGGCCATTGGCGCCCTGTGTCCTTCACAGATGAGAGCAGGTTCACACTGAACACATGTGACAGACGTGAGAGAGTCTGGAGACGCTGTGGAGAACGTTCTGCTGCCTGCAACATCCTCCAGCATGACCGGTTTGGCGGTGGGTCAGTGATGGTCTGGGGAGGCATATCCTTGGAGGGCCGCACAGACCTCTACGTGCTAGCCAGAGGTACCATGACTGCCATTAGGTACCGGGATGAGATCCTCAGACCCATTGTCAGACCATATGCTGGTGCAGTGGGCCCTGGGTTCCTGCTCATGCATGACAATGCTCGTCCTCATGTGGCCAGAGTGTGTCAGCAGTTCCTGTATGTCGAGGGCATTGATGCTATGGACTGGCCTGCACGTTCCCCAGACCTGAATCCAATCGAGCACCTCTGGGACATCATGTCTCGTACCATCCGCCAACGCGATGTCGCACCACAGACTGTCCAGGAGTTGACCGATGCCCTGATCCAGGTCTGGGAGGAGATCCCTCAGGAGACCATCCGTCGTCTCATCAGGAGCATGCCCAGACGTTGTAGGGAGTGCATACAGGCAGGTGGAGGCCACACACACTACTGAGCCTCATTTTGAACCGTCTTGAAGAATTTCCACAGAAGTTGGATCAGCCTATGTTCTCATTTTCCACTTTGATTTTGAGTATGATTCTGAATCCAGACCTTAATGGGCTAATGATTTTGATTTCCATTGATCATTCTTAGGTTATTTTGCTCTAAACACATTCCTCTGTCTAATAAATAAAGATTTTCAGCTGAAATATTTCATTCATCGAGGTCTATATTGTGTTTTTAGGTGTTCCCTTTATTTTTTTGAGCAGTATATATTGCTCTAATGACATTGATTTAACGACTTATATTGATTTAATGAATTATATCATTTAACGACTTATATTGCTCTAATGACTTAAATTGATTTAACGACTTATATTGATTTAATTAGTTATATTGATTTAACGACTTATATTAATTTAACGAGTTTTATTTCTCTAATGAGTTACATTAATTTAACGAGTTATATTGATTTAATGAGTTATATTGCTCTAATGAGTTATATTGATTTGATGAGTTATGTTGCTCTGCTGATTTATATTGTTCAAATTAGTTATATTGATTTAATGAGTTCTATTGCTCTAACGATTTATATTGCTCTAATGAGTTACATTGATTTAATGAGTTATATTCATTTAGTGAGTTATATTGATTTAATGAGCCATATTGATTTAGGGATTTATATTGATTTAATGAGTTATTGATTTAGTGATTTATATTGATATAACGAGTTATATTGATTTAGTGAGTTATTTTGATTCAAGTGAGTTATATTGATTTAATGAGTTATATTGATTCAGTGAGTTATATTGATTTAATGAGTCATTGATTAAGTCATTTATATTGATATAACGAGTTATATTGATTTATTGAGTTATATTGATTCAGTGAGTTATATAGATTTAGTGATTTATATTGATTCAGTGAGTTATATTGATTTAATGAGTTGTATTGATTCAGTTGATTGATTTAATGAGAAATTGATTCAGTGATTTATATTGATATAACTAGTTATATTGATTTATTGAGTTATATTGATTCAGTGAGTTATATTGATTTAGTGAGTTATATTGATTGAGTGATTTATATCGATTCAGTGAGTTATTTTGATTCAGTGATTTATATTGATTCAGTGAGTTATATTGATTTAGTGATTTATATTGATTTAGAGAGTTATTTTGATTTCGTGAGTTATATTGATTTAGTGAGCTGTATTGCACGTGTAGGGTGATACATAATGCATTTGTGACTTATATTGCTCTAATGACATTGATTTAACAACTTATATTGATTTAATTAGTAATATTATTTGATGATTTATATTGCTCTAATGACTTATATTGATTTAACGACTTATACTGATTTAATTAGTCATATTATTTTTTACGATTTATATTGCTCTAATGACATATTGATTTAACGACTTATATTGATTTAACGAGTTATATTTCTCTGATGAGTTACATTAATTTAACGAGTTATATGGATTTAATGAGTGATATTGCTCTAATGAGTTATGTTGATTTAATGACTTATGTTGCTCTACTGATTTATATTGCTCTAATGAGTTATATTGATTTAATGAGTTCTATTGCTCTAATGAGTTACATTGATTTATTGAGTTATATTGATTTAGTGAGTTATATTGATTTAATGAGATATTGATTTAGCGATTTATTTGATTTAATGAGTTATATTGATTTAGTGATTTAGATTGATATAACGAGTTATATCGATTTAGTGAGTTACATTGATTCAGTGAGTTATATTGATTTACTGATTTATATTGATTTAGTGAGTTATATTGATTTAATGAGTCATTGATTTAGTGATGTATATTTTGATTTTGTGATTTATATTGATTTAGTGGTTTATATTGATTCAGTGAGTTATATTGATTTAGTGATTTATATTGATTCAGTGAAATATTGATTTAGTGATTTATATTGATATAAGGAGTTATATTGATTCAGCGATTTATATTGATTTAGTGATTTATATTGATTCAGTGATTTATATAGATTTAGTGATTTATATTGATTTACTGATTTATATTGATTTCGTGAGTTATATTGATTTAATGAGTCATTGATTTAGTGAGTTATATTGATTTAATGAGTCATTGATTTAGTGATGTATATTGATTTAGCGATTTATATTGATTTAGGGATTTATATTGATTCAGTGAGTTATATTGTTTTAGTGATTTATATTGATATAACGAGTTATATCGATTTAGTGAGTTACATTGATTCAGTGAGTTATATTGATTCAGTGAGTTATATTGATTTACTGTTTTATGTTGGTTTAGTGAGATATTGATTTAATGAGCCATTGATTTAGTGATGTATATTGATTTAGTGATTTATATTGATTTAGTGATTTATATTGATTCAGTGAAATATTGATTTAGTGATTTATATTGATATAAGGAGTTATATTGATTAAACGATTTATATTGATTTAGTGATTTATATTGATTCAGTGAGTTATATTGATTTAGTGATTTATATTGATATAACGAGTTATATTGATTCAGTGATTTATATTGATTTAGTGATTTATATTGATTCAGTGAGTTATATTGATTTAGTGATTTATATTGATTCAGTGATTTATATTGATTTAGTGATTTATATTGATTTAGTGAGCTATATTGCACATGTAGGGTGATACATAATGCAGTTGTGGCTGAAAGGCTCATTTACGGCTCTTGTGGATGTTCCCCGTCCAGAAGAAAGACTATCCTTTCCAGGGCAGCGAAGGAGATGTGGAGTGTCAGGGGTTGCATGTTGCAGTTTTGCAGAGCTGCAGCAGAAAGTGTGCTCACCTTCTCAGGACCTTTATGGTAGAACGATTCTACAGCCCACCAGAAAAACCTGCTGGACAGAGTCATGCTACAGCTTAAAATAATGGGCTGCAACTCCCCACCATTTCTGAATTATACCATATTCGCATTCAGCAGAGAGGTTTTAAAATGTTAAAGAACTCCTCACACCCGGCCAACCTCCTGTTCAAATCATCTCCCTTCCAGTAAAAGACTCCACAGTATCAAGACCACAACATCTCGCTTCCACAGTAGCACTTACCCTGCAGCAGTTGGCATCCTACATGCTTCACTGACTGTACAGGTGTAGTCTCCGCAAGCACATGCACTTTCATTTGTCAGGGTGAGAGCCTGCATGGGACACACGGTTGCATTAAGTGAATTATAATTGCTATTTTGTGGCGACTCCTCGTATACGTTGTGTGGTTACATGTTTGCTGTTGAGCACACTGAAACAAATTCCTCATCAGCTGTGAGGTTGATATGATGATAAATGATTGAATCTTGGATCTCCAGCGTTTCCAGAGAGCCCTGTGATTCTGGGACACCATGATGTGACGCTGGGTCAGGAGAAGAGGCTGATCTGCCGGGTCGAAAACGTCTTCCCGGTGGAACTCCTGACTTTCGATTGGCTCCAAGGAGATCGGGTGCTCCAGAGCCGAGGAGCAGATCTGGAAGGAGGCTCTGCCGTGTCCACCTACAGCCTCACCTCCACCGACCAGCAAACAGGAGGCAGTATCACCTGCCGAGCCTCGCTCCACCTGCTGGGACTCCCTGCCGGGGAGAGCAGCAGAGAGACCAGCGTCCATCTGACGCCGCTCTGTGAGTCCATGGGCCATCATCTGAACTGCTGCAGCTTCTCCTCCACCTCTTCTTATGAAATCAGCTTCTGTGGCACAAAGACATCCTGCTCTAACTGCTTTCTTTTCTCACCCCTGCAGATCCCCCACATATTAAGTCCATACCGGAGTCCCTTCTTTTGACTGTTGGTTCTCCTCTCAGTCTGTCGTGCTTTGCTGAGGGGAATCCCACCCCTCAAATCCAGTGGAGCTTCAGGACCCCAAGTGGTCTGCCGGTCCCTGTTGGTCAGGACCAGCAGCTGCTCTTTAAATCTGTCACTCTGTCTCACGCTGGGCAGTACAGCTGCCTAGCGAGCAACACTGTCGGAAACCACACGGCCAAGGTTGAGGTCACGGTTCAGGGTAAGCTGAAGGATGGCTGCTTTTAAACTGACGTGCACAATTCCTGCCATAGTGCTTTTAAGCAACACACTTGCCTTCCGTCTTCAGGCTTTGCTGTGTTCCACCTTTCACATGAAATGTAGCTATGCAGAGGTGTGTGTGTGTGTGTGTGTGTGTGAGAGAGAGAGAGACGGAGAGAGACAAAGAGACCTTTGACCTTTAACCAAGCCTTTAATGGTCCAATTCTTCATTCACATCAAGATAACAACACTAACACAAATACTCATATACATAGTGAAAAACACAACATTGCCATACGCAGTAAAAACATCAGATACACACCTTCCCCTATTTTTTTCAGAACTTAAGAAGAAGCACTTGGTTTTCTACAGTGCACAGCACATCCCCATGCCCCCAAATAGAAATAAATCCTTCCAAGTTTGAACTAAGTTTGAAAAACATGAACTTAACTTTCAGCCAAGCAGCCACTAGACCCCTGAACATGAGTGTAGCATCTGAACATGAGTGTAGCACTAGACCCCTGAACATGAGTGTAGCACTAGAGCCCTGAACATGAGTGTAGCACCTGAACATGAGTGTAGCATCTGAACATGAGTGTAGCACTAGACCCCTGAACATGAGTGTAGCATCTGAACATGAGTGTAGCACTAGAGCCCTGAACATGAGTGTAGCACCTGAACATGAGTGTAGAACTAGAGCCCTGAACATGAGTGTAGCACCTGAACATGAGTGTAGCACCTGAAAATGAGTGTAGCACTAGAGCCCTGGACATGACTGTAGCACCTGAACATGAGTGTAGCACCTGAACATGACTGTAGCACCTGAACATGAGTGTAGCACTAGAGCCCTGAACATGAGTGTAACACTAGAGCCCTGAACATGAGTGTAGCACTAGAGCCCTGAACATGAGTGTAGCACCTGAACATGAGTGTAGCACTAGAGCCCTGAACATGAGTGTAGCACTAGAGCCCTGGCATGAGTGTAGCACTAGAGCCCTGAACATGACTGTAGCACCTGAACATGAGTGTAGCACCTGAACATGACTGCAGCATCTGAACATGAGTGTAGCACTAGACCCCTGAACATGAGTGTAGCATCTGAACATGAATGTAGCACTAGAGCCCTGAACATGAGTGTAGCACCTGAACATGAGTGTAGCACTAGAGCCCTGAACATGAGTGTAGCACTAGAGCCCTGAACATGAGTGTAGCACCTGAACATGAGTGTAGCATCTGAACATGAGTGGAGCACTAGAGCCCTGGACATGAGTGTAGCACCTGAACATGAGTGTAGCACTAGAGCCCTGAACATGAGTGTAGCACTAGAGCCCTGAACATGACTGCAGCACCTGAACATGAATGTAGCACCTGAACATGAGTGTAGCACTAGAGCCCTGAACATGAGTGTAGCACCTGAACATGACTGCAGCACCTGAACATGAGTTTAGCACCTGAACATGAGTGTAGCACTAGAGCCCTGGACATGACTGTAGCACCTGAACATGAGCGTAGCATCTGAACATGAGTGAAGCACTAGACCCCTGAACATGAGTGCAGCACTAGAGCCCTGAACATGAGTGTAGCACTAGAGCCCTGAACATGAGTGTAGCACCTGAACATGAGTGTAGCACCTGAATATGAGTGTAGCACTAGAGCCCTGAACATGAGTGTAGCACTAGAGCCCTGAACATGAGTGTAGCACCTGAACATGAGTGTAGCATCTGAACATGAGTGTTGCACTAGACCCCTGAACACGAGTGTAGCACTAGAGCCCTGAACATGAGTGTAGCACTAGACCCCTGAACATGAGTGTAGCACTAGACCACTGAACATGAGTGTAGCACTAGAGCCCTGAACATGAGTGTAGCACTAGAGCCCTGAACATGAGTGTAGCACTAGAGCCCTGAACATGAGTGTAGCACCTGAATATGAGTGTAGCACTAGAGCCCTGAACATGAGTGTAGCACTAGAGCCCTGAACATGAGTGTAGCACCTGAACATGAGTGTAGCATCTGAACATGAGTGTTGCACTAGACCCCTGAACATGAGTGTAGCACTAGAGCCCTGAACATGAGTGTAGCACCTGAACATGAGTGTAGCATCTGAACATGAGTGTTGCACTAGACCCCTGAACACGAGTGTAGCACTAGAGCCCTGAACATGAGTGTAGCACTAGACCCCTGAACATGAGTGTAGCACTAGACCCCTGAACATGAGTGTAGCACTAGAGCCCTGAACATGAGTGTAGCACTAGAGCCCTGAACATGAGTGTAGCACTAGAGCCCTGAACATGAGTGTAGCACCTGAATATGAGTGTAGCACTAGAGCCCTGAACATGAGTGTAGCACTAGAGCCCTGAACATGAGTGTAGCACCTGAACATGAGTGTAGCATCTGAACATGAGTGTTGCACTAGACCCCTGAACACGAGTGTAGCACTAGAGCCCTGAACATGAGTGTAGCACTAGACCCCTGAACATGAGTGTAGCACTAGACCACTGAACATGAGTGTAGCACTAGAGCCCTGAACATGAGTGTAGCACTAGAGCCCTGAACATGAGTGTAGCACCTGAACATGAGTGGAGCACTAGAGCCCTGGACATGAGTGTAGCACTAGACCACTGAACATGAGTGTAGCACTAGAGCCCTGAACATGAGTGTAGCACTAGAGCCCTGAACAGGAGTGTAGCACTAGAGCCCTGAACATGAGTGTAGCACCTGAACATGAGTGGAGCACTAGAGCCCTGGACATGAGTGTAGCACCTGAACATGAGTGGAGCACTAGAGCCCTGGACTTGAGTGTAGCACCTGAACATGAATGCAGCACTCGAGCCCTAGACCTGAGTGTAGCACCTGAACATGAGCGTAGCACTAGAGCCCTGAACATGAATGCAGCACCTTAACATGAGTGTAGCATCTTCAATTCAATTCAATTTTATTGTCGTTAAAAACAATGTGCAGGCACATGTTAAAAATGAAAGGAGGGCTGTGGCTTCACCAAACAGTGCAAGACAGACACAGACAAACACAGCAAACACAGTATAATATATACACACATGAAGACCAAAAGCTAAAAATAAGTTAAAAGAGAGCTGGAGTACAAAATATTTAAAAATATCTACAGACATTCAGTGGGTAGCCAGGTTCAGGTGGGCAACAGCTTGTGGAAAGAAGCTGTTTTTGAGCCTGGTAGTGCGGGCTCTGAGGCTCCCGTAGCACCTCCCAGAGTGCAGGGGGAAGAACAGTCCATGGTTGGGGTGGGTGGGATCTCTGCTGATGCTCAGACCCCTTCGAAGGCAGCGTTTGTGATAAATGTCTTTTCTGGCTGGGAGCTGGGTACCGGTGATATGCTGGGCCGCCTTGACGACCCGCTGCAGAGCTTTCTGGTCTACTGAGGTGCAGTTGCCGTACCACACTGAGATGCAGATGGTCAGGATGCTCTCTATGGTGCAGTGGTAGAAGTTGGTGAGAATTTTGGGGGGTAGATGGGCGCCCCTCAGCCTCCTCAGGAAATGCAGGCATTGTTGGGCCTTTTTCACAAGGGCCTGGGTGTTTAATGTCCACGAAAGGTCCTCGCTGATGTGGACTCCAAGGAATTTAAAGCTGGAAACACGCTCCACTTCCACCCCATTGATGTGTATGGGGGCGTGGCTGCAGCTTCTAGACCTCCTCAAGTCCACAATCAGCTCCTTTGTCTTCTGCACATTGAGAACCAGATTGTTGGTAGTACACCATGATGTGAGGTGCTGGATCTCGTCTCTGTAGGCCATCTCGTCATTGTTGGTGATACGGCCAATGACTGTGGTGTCATCTGCAAACTTAACTACAACATTTGAGGGGTGAGTTGGCAGGCTGTCGTGGGTAAAGAGTGTGTGGAGTGGAATGTGGTTCGGGATGGTGTGTGCAGTGGGGTGTGGTGGGGATGGTGTATGGATGTGGGTGTAGTGGGTGGGGATGGTTTGTGGAGTGGGATGTAGTGGGGCTGGTGTGTGCAGTGGGATGTGGTGGGGATGGTGTATGGAGGTGGGATGTAGTGGGTGGGGATGGTGTGAGGAGTGGGATGTAGTGGGGATGGTGGATGGAGGTGGGTGTAGTGGGTGGGGATGGTGTGTGGAGTGGGATGTAGTGGGGATGATGTGTGGAGTGGGATATGGTGGGGATGGTGTGTGGAGTGGGATATGGTGGGGATGGTGTGTGGAGTGGGATGTGGTGGGGATGGTGTGTGGAGTGGGATATGGTGGGGATGGTGTGTGGAGTGGGATATGGTGGGGATGGTGTGTGGAGTGGGATATGGTGGGGATGGTGTGTGGAGTGGGATATGGAGGGGATGGTGTGTGGAGTGGGATGTAGTGGGGATGGTGTGTGGAGTGGGATATGGTGGGGATGGTGTGTGGAGTGGGATGTAGTGGGGATGGTGTGTGGAGTGGGATATGGTGGGGATGGTGTGTGGAGTGGGATGTGGTGGGGATGGTGTGTGGAGTGGGATATGGAGGGGATGGTGTGTGGAGTGGGATGTAGTGGGGATGGTGTGTGGAGTGGGATATGGTGGGGATGGTGTGTGGAGTGGGATGTAGTGGGGATGGTGTGTGGAGTGGGATATGGTGGGGATGGTGTGTGGAGTGGAATGGGGTGGGGATGGTGTGTGGAGTGGGATGTAGTGGGGATGGTGTGTGGAGTGGGATATGGTGGGGATGGTGTGTGGAGTGGGATATGGTGGGGATGGTGTGTGGAGTGGGATGTAGTGGGGATGGTGTGTGGAGTGGGATGTAGTGGGGATGGTGTGTGGAGTGGGATATGGTGGGGATGGTGTGTGGAGTGGGATATGGTGGGGATGGTGTGTGGAGTGGGATATGGTGGGGATGGTGTGTGGAGTGGGATATGGTGGGGATGGTGTGTGGAGTGGGATATGGTGGGGATGGTGTGTGGAGTGGGATATGGTGGGGATGGTGTGTGGAGTGGGATGTAGTGGGGATGGTGTGTGGAGTGGGATATGGTGGGGATGGTGTGTGGAGTGGGATATGGTGGGGATGGTGTGTGGAGTGGGATGTAGTGGGGATGGTGTGTGGAGTGGGATATGGAGGGGATGGTGTGTGGAGTGGGATATGGTGGGGATGGTGTGTGGAGTGGGATATGGTGGGGATGGTGTGTGGAGTGGGATATGGTGGGGATGGTGTGTGGAGTGGGATGTAGTGGGGATGGTGTGTGGAGTGGGATATGGAGGGGATGGTGTGTGGAGTGGGATGTGGTGGGGATGGTGTGTGGAGTGGGATATGGTGGGGATGGTGTGTGAAGTGGGATATGGTGGGGATGGTGTGTGGAGTGGGATATGGTGGGGATGGTGTGTGGAGTGGGATATGGTGGGGATGGTGTGTGGAGTGGGATGTAGTGGGGATGGTGTGTGGAGAGGGATATGGTGGGGATGGTGTGTGGAGTGGGATGTAGTGGGGATGGTGTTTGGAGTGGGATGTGGTGGGGATGGTGTGTGGAGTGGGATATGGTGGGGATGGTGTGTGGAGTGGGATATGGTGGGGATGGTGTGTGGAGTGGGATGTGGTGGGGATGGTGTGTGGAGTGGGATATGGTGGGGATGGTGTGTGGAGTGGGATGTGGTGGGGATGGTGTGTGGAGGTGGATGTGGTGGGGATGGTGTGTGGAGTGGGATGTAGTGGTGATGGTGTGTGGAGGTGGATGTGGTGGTGATGGTGTGTGGAGGTGGATGTGGTGGGGATGGTGTGTGGAGGTGGATGTGGTGGGGATGGTGTGTGGAGTTGGATGTAGTGGTGATGGTGTGTGGAGGTGGATGTAGTGGTGATGGTGTGTGGAGGTGGATGTAGTGGGAATGGTGTGTGGAGGTGGATGTGGTGGGGTTGGTGTGTGGAGGTGGATGTGGTGGGGATGGTGTGTGGAGCTGGATGTGGTGGTGATGGTGTGTGGAGGTGAATGTAGTGGGGAGGGTTTGTGGAGTGGGATGTAGTGGTGATGGTGTGTGGAGGTGGATGTGGTGGGGATGCTGTTTGGAGTGGGATGTAGTGGTGATGGTGTGTGCAGTGGGATGCGGAGGGGATGGTGTGTGGAGGTGGATGTGGTAGGGATGGTGTGTGGAGGTGGATGTGGTGGGGATGCTGTGTGGAGTGGGATGTAGTGGTGATGGTGTGTGCAGCAGGATGCGGAGGGGATGGTGTGTGGAGGTGGATGTGGTGGGGATGGTGTGTGGAGGTGGATGTGGTGGGGATGGTGTGTGGAGGTGGATGTAGTGGGGATGGTGTGTGGAGTGGGATGTAGTGGTGATGGTGTGTGGAGGTGGATGTGGTGGGGATGGTGTGTGGAGTGGGATGTAGTGGTGATGGTGTGTGGAGGTGGATGTGGTGGGGATGGTGTGTGGAGCTGGATGTGGTGGGGATGCTGTGTGGAGTGGGATGTAGTGGTGATGGTGTGTGCAGCAGGATGCGGAGGGGATGGTGTGTGGAGGTGGATGTGGTGGGGATGGTGTGTGGAGGTGGATGTGGTGGGGATGGTGTGTGGAGGTGGATGTAGTGGGGATGGTGTGTGGAGTGGGATGTAGTGGTGATGGTGTGTGGAGGTGGATGTGGTGGGGATGGTGTGTGGAGTGGGATGTAGTGGTGATGGTGTGTGGAGGTGGATGTGGTGGGGATGCTGTGTGGAGTGGGATGTAGTGGTGATGGTGTGTGCAGTGGGATGCAGAGGGGATGGTGTGTGGAGGTGGATGTGGTGGGGATGGTGTGTGGAGGTGGATGTGGTGGGGATGGTGTGTGGAGGTGGATGTAGTGGGGATGGCGTGTGGAGTGGGATGTAGTGGTGACGGTGTGTGGAGGTGGATGTGGTGGGGATGGTGTGTGGAGGTGGATGTGGTGGGGATGGTGTGTGGAGGTGGATTTAGTGGGGATGGTGTGTGGATTGGGATGTAGTGGTGATGGTGTGTGGAGGTTGGATGTGGTGGGGATGATGTGTGGAGGTGGATGTGGTGGCGATGGTGTCTGGAGGTGGATGTGGTGGGGATGATGTGTGGAGGTGGATATGGTGGGGATGGTGTGTGGAGGTGGATGTGGTGGGGATGGTGTGTGAGTATTTTTTGCTTGGTGTCTGTGACTTGGTGGGGGGTCTCTTGGCATACCACATAGCCCTGTTTTGGTGCTATCAAGTCTGAGTTTCAATTGTGATTTTTTGCTTGGAGTGTCTTTTTGATTTTATAACAGCATTTAAGAAAGTGTTACAGTGTCTGTTTAAAACAGGGTGAAGAAGTTAGTTTGTAGCAGCAGTTGTGAAGAAACACACTGAATTCCTTGGGTCGGCTGTGTAGAATTTAGCTTCTTGAAAGGAAATGAGCCTCATTTAAAGAGCTCTGTCAACGATGCCGTTGCTGTTTTGTTTTAATAAAGAAATCTGTGTATCTGATTCACAAAAACATCCTAGCTCTGTAGCTAGGAGCAGTGGGCAGCTGCAGCACCTGGGGACCAGCTCCAGTTCCTCTTTCCATTGCCTTGCTCAGGGGCACAGGCAGGAGTATTGATGCTGACATACGTGTCTTTTATGGTGGGAGGAAACCCACACAGACACGGGGGGAGAACATGTAAATTCCACACAGAAAGGACCTGGGACGGCCTGGGGTTTGAACCCAGGACCTTGTTGTTGTGAGGAACAGTGCTAACCTCTGGGCCACTGTGCTATCAGCTTGTTGTGTTGAAGTGAATAAGTGTGAATTAGATTTCCTGTCAAAATGTGTTCAAATCTCCTTCAGCAGAAAGACTGATAATCTGCACTCATGTGGACTTGGCAGAAAATGTTACAGTATACAGCAGAAGATAAAGACTCCTGTTCTACTCTGGTTCTACCCTTTCAACTCCCTTTCATCCATGTTGGCAGCTCCACCGACCAACACCTCCATCTCTGTGAGTCCAGGAGAGGAGGTGATGGAGGGCCAGAGGGTGATGGTGTCCTGTTTCTCACAAGGAGCTCCGGTGGGAAGGCTAGTACTGAGGAGGCTCAGCCAGGAGGAGCAGACAGAGCTGCAGTCCAGTGATACCTCCTCCTCTGTCTCCTTCCTCCTTCCCTCAGCACTGCTGGAGGACTCAGCTCTGTACCAGTGTGAGGCCTCCAACCAGTACGGCTCCCAACTGGTCAACACCTCCATCACTGTTAAAGGTGAGACCTCTTCTAACCAGCAAACCCAGCCTGTTCCCAGTGACTGTGTGGAGACAGGAAGGTCACTCTCTTCTTTCCTCTTTCCACTCCTTCACTTCCTCTGTTTTCTGGTTGGGAATTTGGTTGACATGTGACAGTCGCTATTAGAAACATGAACTCTCACGTCATTCTTTGACATGGTCTGCCAGGCTGGGCAGAAGCAGAGTGCAGTATCATCAGTGAACAGTCAGAACATAGGAACCTTAGTGATGATTTCATCACCAGTGTGACGCTGGCCTTCATGGCAATACTTTGCAAACTCACCACAGATAAGGAAAATGTGAAATGTGACTATCTATCTATATAACTAAGCCACTCTGAGTCCATGATTAGTCATTCTGGATGAAGGCCTGGTCCTATTCAAATCCGGTCCAGGAAACCAGTTTTTAATGTTTAGAATAAATGCTCAATACCTTGCAAGTGGGGTTTAGGTCAATCTCAGCATGTGGTCGTGTGGAGTCTGCCGCTGCCCTACCATAAGCATGTCGACTCTGTACCGATGAGACTGTACTACATTTGCTGGGCCGGCCTTTGTCTCTACACTGAAGGACCACATTAAGCATCGTTCAGAGTGTGTCTTGCTTCTGTAATGTGATCTAGTTCCAAGTAAAACAGGATATTAGGGCGGGACAAAATGTATGGAGGGATGTGATTTGATTGGCAGTACAAAATATTTGATATTACTGGCTGGAATGTTGCTCACCTGCCTGCTCAGGTTTCTGATTCAGTCATATAAATTTGTTTCAGAGGAAGTTAAATTGGTAAGATTTTCAAGTAATTACAGCTAGCATTTCTAAAAGGAGATTTGCATGAACAAAAGTCAAAAGCTGAACTCCTAGGGAAGCTCGTAAAGCCTGCTGAGTTTCGAAATCACCACCTCCTTATTAATATCTGAGGGCTGATAAACCAGATAAAACTGTGTGGGAACCTGGAATATAGACGAGTGGTAATTTTACCCCAGCCTCCAGACCACTTTGTGAAGAAGAAAAGGGCTCGGTGTATTTTAAGTTGATTAAATCAATAGAAAAGACAGCGAGAGGAACTGGACAGCTTCAGTTACTGAGACTAACTCATGTTAAGAGAGATGTGATCACATCATTCCAGCTTATCCTCTCGAAGTGGAGCTATCTCCAACAACGGTCACCGAGGAAAGGGGCTCTGCGCTGATGTTGAGCTGTAGAGCCTCAGGTTGTCCTCAGCCGATCCTGACCTGGAGAAGACCTCTGGACCAGCCGGTCCCCAGACCAGCAGACAGCCAGGGCCCACTGTCCCAGCTCCTCTTCACACATCTAGACCTTTCTGATCAAGGAGCCTTTATCTGTGAAGCTCAGTGTGGCTCCATCATCAGATCCAAACATGTCGAGGTCCAGGTTTACTGTAAGTATGATGATGAAAAGTGTTTGTATCTGAGAAAGGCACACTTGTTTTGTTTCTAACACACAGGAATTCCTGCAGACACTGAGGCACCACACTCTCAGGACCTCGGTGTTGTCATAACGAGTCTAGCTGCTGCCGGTCAGCCATCATGTCAGTATGTGTCTGGACTGGATGAAAGCCCAGATATCATTCTGTCAACACAAACCAGTGGCCAAAGTGTTTGTTTGTGATATTCTTGTGGAAAACATCCCTTCCTGAGTTTTGTTTTCCTCTAATCTGACCTCAGGCAAAGGGCTGAATGTACCGTGGGGGAGAGGAGGTGATGAGAAGAGAACAGTCTAAATCCTCCCTCAGATTTCAAAGCTAAACTAAAATCCAGTAATGTTATTATCTGAACCCCCGCCCCCACAGAGCACAGACATATTTTCAGCTGGAGGGGCTGAGAAACAAGAGCTGACAGATGAGAGAAGAATTCTGTTTAGAGTTCAGATCTTTCACAATGCACCCGCCAAAATGTAGTCACTACACCACCATTCAACTCAATTCAATTCAATTCAGTTCAGTTCAATTCAATTCAATTTATTGTCATTAAAAACAATGTGCAGGCACATGTTGAAAATGAAATGAGGGCTGTGGCTTCACCAAACAGTGCAAGACAGACACAGACAAACACAGCAAACACAGTATAAGATTTACACACATGAAGACCAAAAGCTAAAAATAAGTTAAAAAAAGAGCTGGAGTACAAAATATTTAAAAATATCTACAGACATTCAGTGGGTAGCCAGATTCAGGTGGGCAACAGCTTGTGGAAAGAAGCTGTTTTTGAGCCTGGTAGTGCGGGCTCTGAGGCTCCTGTAGCGCCTCCCAAAGTGCAGGGGGGAGAACAGTCCATGGTTGGGGTGGGTGGGATCTCTGCTGATGCTCAGACCCCTTCGAAGGCAGCGTTTGTGATAAATGTCTTTTATGGCTGGGGGCTGGGTACCGGTGATATGCTGGGCCGCCTTGACGACCCGCTGCAGAGCTTTCTGGTCTACTGAGGTGCAGTTGCCATACCACACTGACATGCAGATTGTCAGGATGCTCTCTATGGTGCAGTGGTAGAAGTTGGTGCGAATTTTGGGGGGTAGATGGGCACTCCTCAGCCTCCTCAGAAAATGCAGGCGTTGTTGGGCCTTTTTCACAAGGGCCTGGGTGTTTGATGTCCAGGAGAGGTCCTCGCTGATGGGGACTCCAAGGAATTTAAAGCTGGAAACATGCTCCACTTCCACCCCATTGATGTGTATGGGGGAGTGGCTGCAGCTTCTAGACCTCCTGAAGTCCACAATCAGCTCCTTCGTCTTCTGCACATTGAGAGCCAGATTGTTGGTAGTACACCATGATGTGAGGTGCTGAATCTCGTCCCTGTAGGCTTTCTCGTCATTTGATCTAGCCCTACGACTGCTGTCATCTGCAAACTTAACTATTACATTTTAAGGGTTAGTTGGCAGGCCGTCGTGGGTAAAGAGGGAGGAAAGGAGGGGGCTCAGAACACAGCCTTGAGGGGCACCTGTGCTGAGGGTCAGGGTGGAGGAGGTGTGGTCACCTAACCTAACAGACTGAGGTCTGTTGGTGAGGACGTCCAGGGTCCAGTTACAGAGGGAGGGGTTGAGGCCAAGGAAGAGGAGTTTGGTGGTTATTTTGGCGGGAATGATAGTGTTGAAGGCAGAGCTGTCATCTATAAATAACATCTGGATGTATGTGTTGTTAAATTCAAGGTGGGTCAAAGCAAAGTGCAGGGCAGTGGCAATGGCATCCTCCGTAGACCTTTTGGGATGGTAGGCGAACTGATGTGGGTCGAATGTGGGGCAGATAGTGTTTTTGATGTGAGTCAGAACTCTCTCAGAGCACTTCATGGCAATGGGGGTGAGTGCTATGGGTCGGTAGTCATTCAGACATGTGGATGTTGATTTCTTGGGGACAGGAATGATAGAGGTGGTCTTAAAGCATGCTGGGACTATGGATTGGGACAGTGAGAGGTTAAATATAGTTGTGAAGACCTCAGCCAGCTGGTCGGAGCATTCCTGGAGGATCTGACCCGGTATGCCGTCTGGTCCGGCAGCCTTCCATGTGTTCACTCTGCGCAGTGATTCTCTGACCTCTGCGACTGATAGAGTGAGCACCTGGTTTTCTGGGTGGCTGGGGATTTTTGTGGCTGGGTCAGTATTGTCCTTGTCGAAGCAGGCGTAGAAATGATTTAGCTCGTCTGGCAGGGAGGCATCATGGACGGTGGGACCGCTATTGGCGCTCTTGTAGTCTGTGATAGACTGAATGCCTTGCCACATTCGCCGGGGATCGGAGTTATTGTGAAAGTGGTCCTCTATTCATAGGGCATATTTATGTTTGTCTGTTCTGATGCCCTTTTTGAGGTTGGATCTGGCTGCGCTGTAGGCCTCACAGTTACCTGACTCGAACGCTGCATCCCGGACTTTCAGCAGCTGCCGGACCTCACTAGTCATCCAGGGTTTCTGATTTGGAAATGTGCTGATTTTTTTTTTGTGATATTCTCAGTACAAAAGTTAATGTAGGATAGCACGGTGGATGTCTGTTCATTAATTTCTATAAGGGAGCCATGGGTGACTGAATGTGCAAAAATACTCCAGTCTGTGTTGTCAAAAAAAGTCCTGGAGTTCAGAGACTGCTCCCTCTGGCCAGACAGTGATCATATTGACTGCTGGCTTGATCCATTTTATGAGGGGTTTGTAGGCTGGGACCAGGAAAAGACAGAGGTGGTCAGACTGCCCCAGGTGGGGGCAGGGAGTAGCCTTGTATGAGCCCTTAATGTTAGTATAAAGATGGTCCTGTATGTTTTGTCCCCTAGTAGGACTGGAGACAAGTTGATGGAATTTTGGCAATACAGCCCTGAGGTTAGTTTGATTGAAATCACCACCTATGATAAAGTCATTCTCCAGGTGTTTGGTCTGTTGTCTGCTGATGGCACATGGACAGGTTGACGGACAAGATCAGGCAGGAGTCTCCGTGGACTATGATGTTTGTGGATGACATTGTGATCTGTAGTGAGAGTAGGGAGCAGGCGGAGGAGAGCCTGGAGAGGTGGAGGTATGCACTGGAGAGAAGAGGAATGAAAGTCAGTAGGAGCAAGACAGAATACCTATGTGTGAATGAGAGGGAGGACAGTGGAATGGTCAGGATGCAAGGAGTGGAGGTGACGAAGGCGTATGAGTTTAAATACTTGGGGTCAACTGTCCAAAGTAACGGGGAGTGAGGAAGAGAGGTGAAGAAGAGAGTGCAGGCAGGGTGGAGTGGGTGGAGAAGAGTGTCAGGAGTGATGTGTGACAGAAAGGTACCAGCAAGAGTTAAAGGGAAGGTTTACAAGATGGTAGTGAGACCAGCTATGTTGTATGGTTTGGAGACAGTGGCACTGATGAAAAGACAGGAGGTGGAGCTGGAGGTGGCAGAGATGAAGATGATAAGATTTTCATTGGGAGTGATGAAGAAGGACAGGATTAGGAACGATTATATTAGAGGGACAGCTCAGGTTGGACGGTTTGGAGACAAAGCAAGAGAGACAAGATTGAGATGGTTTGGACATGTGTGGAGGAGAGATGCTGGGTATACTGGGAGAAGGATGGTGAATATGCAGCTGCCAGGGAAGAGGAGAAGAGGAAGGCCAAAGAGGAGGTTTATGGATGTGGTGAGGGAGGACATGCAGGTGGCTGGTGTGACAGAGGAAGGAAGATGCAGAGGACAGGAAGAGATGGAAACGGATGATCTGCTGTGGCGACCCGTAAGGGGAGCAGCCAAAAATAGTAGTAGTACTAGATGCAGTGCTCAAAACCTATCCTTGCATAAAATTTAGTAGTATCCACACAGATCCGCCAACAGTTTTATTACAATTAGCAATATTTCAGATGGAAAAAGCTGCTGCGTAGCCACAGCAGTTAACGGCTTCTGTTTAGATGAAGAATCGACCCTGAAATCTGAAGAGCATGGATCCTTATCAAATGCTAAACAACAGAAAACAATGTCAGGTCTTACTGCTGGTCCTCTATTTAAGACTTATTATGACTCATTAAGACTCTTTTGTAATTAGATGTCTATTAAGTCTCTTTCTGATTGGTCGGATCCTCTCCAGCTCTGCCATCTGATCCGGTCCTGGAGACCCATGGTCCTGTTCTATTGGGTCAGGAGGTGGTCCTGGTTTGTTCTGTCTATAATGTCTACCCATCCAATCTGCTGAGGATCCAATGGCTTGCCGGGGACACGGTACTGCTCTCAGAACTGGGCCAGAATTCAAGTCACTTGCAGAATGTTACAGCCATCTTGCAGTACAGCACGGGACCGAAGGACCAGGACCAGGTTCTGACCTGTCGAGCTTTTCTGGAGCTAAACAAAAACAGATGGTGGCCCTCCAGAGAGACCAACACCTCCCTGAAGCTCCACTGTGAGTGTGTCTGGATCTCCACATATTACCTTCCCCTGCCGCTCAAAGAAAAGATCATACCCACCTCTCTAGCTTATAATAACTCTATGTTTATTTCTTTGGCTGTCATACATTTCAAGAAAAATTTGAATCTTTTCTTCTTAGAACTGTTTCTCATGTTGGTGAATAGAGAGGAAAGCAGCAGTTCAATTACTGATGTCTTTAGTTCCTCCAATATCGAACTGACTCACAGCCAAACAGGATTGACTGTTGTGTCTCAGTCCTGATGATCGAAAGCAGAGGGGTGTAGTTTCTCTAATACACCTGGGGTTGAATTTGATTGGTTGATTGTTGAAAACATTATTTGGTAACTTGTAAATTGTTGAAAACACTAGGTATTCTGATGTATGAGAGCTCCAACCTTTATTGAAAACTATGATTCAGTTTTCAAATGTATTTACCCAGATAGGGAGGATTCTCTTTTGGGTACATTATCAAGTCCAAGCAGATTCTTTTTAGGAGGTTGTTTCACCCAGACTGGGACTTCTATCTTCCAGATGCACCGACCAACACCTCCATCTCTGTGAGTCCAGGAGAGGAGGTGATGGAGGGGCAAAGGGTGATGGTATCCTGTTTCTCACAAGGAGCTCCGGTGGGAAGGCTAGTACTGAGGAAACTCAGCCAGGAGGAGCAGACAGAGCTGCAGTCCAGTGATACCTCCTCCTCTGTCTCCTTCCTCCTTCCCTCAGCACTGCTGGAGGACTCAGCTCTGTACCAGTGTGAGGCCTCCAACCAGTACGGCTCCCAACTGGTCAACACCTCCATCACTGTTAAAGGTGAGACCTCTTCTAACCAGCAAACCCAGCCTGTTCCCAGTGACTGTGTGGAGACAGGAAGGTCACTCTCTTCTTTCCTCTTTCCACTCCTTCACTTCCTCTGTTTTCTGGTTGGGAATTTGGTTGACATGTGACAGTCGCTATTAGAAACATGAACTCTCACGTCATTCTTTGACATGGTCTGCCAGTCTGGGCAGAAGCAGAGTGCAGTATCATCAGTGAACAGTCAGAACATAGGAACCTTAGTGATGATTTCATCACCAGTGTGACGCTGGCCTTCATGGCAATACTTTCCAAACTCAACCCAGATAAGGAAAATGTGAAATGTGACTATCTATCTTTCAGTCGCTTAGTCAGTTAATCTTTATTTATATACCATGTTTCATACATGTAAAAATGCAATTAAATGGTTTTTAAATTAAATTAAATTAGATTATTAAATGGTATCTATGGTTCATGTGAGAACTGGTTATAAAAAAACGAAACAGAATTTACACAGGCGATACAAAATGCCAATAAATGCTTAGAGGGTGAATTAAACCCCTGGTAAGGTGAAGGCTGAGTGTATGAATGTATGTGTGCTGATGGCCAGTGTTGGGACAGACTAGTACACAGAAGTAGTGTCTGTTCTCTCCTCCAGCCCCCCCAAGGAACACCACGGTTCTGGTCCTCCCATCAACAGAAGTCCAGGTGGGACAAAATGTCACCATCTGCTGCAAAGCCATCAGTTTTCCACCACCCGTTGTGATTCTGAGGAAGCTGGATGCTGGGACAGAGCTGCACTCTGTGGACTGTACCTTTGTACTGGTCAACGTCACAGTGAATGACACAGGCCGGTACCAGATCAACATAACCAACCATCTGGGCTCCGAGACGCAAATCTTCACCATCAGCGTCATGGGTCAGTTAGACTCACTGTCTATACCGCTCATTTCTACTTCGAATAAGAGACGTAAACTTATTAGCCTTAGGTGTACTAACAAATATCATATTTTGATATATAATTTTAGATTTATATACGTATATATATGTATATATACAATTAAGGTCAAAGTTTTTAGCCCCCAAGGAACTATGGAACATTTTCCTAAAATTCTGCCCAATGTTTGCATCATTCATAAAACTCCACATAGTAAAACATTCATCCGTGTTAAGGCCCCTATCTGGTACATTTTGGAATGTAAACTAAATCTTCAGGTTTGCTTTATACCAAATGTAGTGAAAATTGAGGTGGTCAAAACTATTAGCCCCCGTGTGATTTTTTTTTTTTTGCTTTCAAAACCCACCTGAGCAATCGGTCAGCTTTCAAAACCCACCTGAGCAATCAGTCAGCTTTCAAAACCCACCTGAGCAATCAGTCAGCGTTGAACTTTACTTAAGGGACTCCAGTGAACAGGGCTAGTGGCACTTGAACACTTGATTGAGAGGGACTACTCTTAAATTCTTGGTAAGAAGTAATTTCATCATGCCAAAAAGTAAAGAAACCAGTCTGGAACTGAGAAAGAAGATAGTGGATGCTCATCTTAAGGGGGAAGGCTATTCTGCCATTTCCAAGCGTGTCACAGTGTCTAGAACAGCTGTGTGTTGTATCATTGCAAAGCACAAGGAGACAGATTGTGTTAGAAACAAACCTGGGCCTGGTCCAAAGTGCAAGATTTCAAAAACTTTGGAGAGGAAAACAGTCAGAGATGTCAGCAACAATCCCCGGATCTCTGCCAAGATGACTGTTGCTGAACCGGCCTCTTCTGGACTTGATGTTTCAAGGAAGACTGTTGTGAGGGCTCTTCATCGTGATGGGCTTCGAGGTCATCGTCCAAGAAAAACTCCACTGCTCACACAGCAGCACACCAGAGCCAGACTGAAGTTTGCCTGTGGACATCTGAAACATGGGCATGAGTTCTGGAAGTCTGTCCTTTGGTCTGATGAGAGTAAACTTGAGCTGTTTGGGCTCATGGATGTTGCTTTTGTTTGGCGAAGGAAGGGAGAGGCCTTCAACCCTAAAAACACAGTCGCCACAGTTAAACATGGTGGTGAGAGCATAATGCTGTGGGTCTGTTTTGCTGCTCCAGCCACAGGGAACCTTGTTGGGGTGCATGGGATCATGAAGAAAGAAGATTATGTTGACACTTTGAAGGATAACGTAAAGAAATCTGCTGCCAGTCTAGCTTTAGATCGCTGCTGGGTCTTCCAGCAAGACATGACCCAAAGCATACATCCAAGTTGGTCCAAAACTCTTTGAAGGATACCAAAATCCAGGTCCTGGAGTGACCCTCTCAGAGCCCAGATTGTCAATCCTATTGAGAATCTGTGGCAGGAGCTCAAGGTTAATGTCCATGCTGGAAAACCACACAATATGGGTGAGCTGGAACAACTTGCCACGGAAGAATGGGCTAAGATCTCTCAAGAGCCATGTGCCAACCTATTTAGGAACCACAATAAGAGGTTGTTGTCCGTTGGGAGTCAGAAAGGTTACTCTATTGACTATTAATTGTCAGAGGGCTAATCATTTTGGCCTTGTCATGTTAGTTTTTTCTTGTTTCAATTCAGCACATCAGTAAAATATCTTAATCGAGCTTAGTGAAGATTTTGTCTTTGTTCTTTTGGAGGCAATTAAACTATAAACACTTTTGGTTATGGTCATTTCCATGGAAACGTTAAGGGTTTTGTTTGATTTCATAAAGGGGGCTAATAATATTGACCTTAACTGTATACACTAATAAAAAAAATTATTTTTGTAATTATATATATACATATATGTGTGTGTGTGTATATATATATATACACTACCGTTCAAAAGTTTGGGATCACCCAAACAATTTTGTGTTTTCCATGAAAAGTCACACTTATTCACCACCATATGTTGTGAAATGAATAGAAAATAGAGTCAAGACATTGACAAGGTTAGAAATAATGATTTGTATTTGAAATAAGATTTTTTTTACATCAAACTTTGCTTTCGTCAAAGAATCCTCCATTTGCAGCAATTACAGCATTGCAGACCTTTGGCATTCTAGCTGTTAATTTGTTGAGGTAATCTGGAGAAATTGCGCCCCACGCTTCCAGAAGCAGCTCCCACAAGTTGGATTGGTTGGATGGGCACTTCTTGCGTACCATACGGTCAAGCTGCTCCCACAACAGCTCAATGGGGTTCAGATCTGGTGACTGCGCTGGCCACTCCATTACCGATAGAATACCAGCTGCCTGCTTCTGCTCTAAATAGTTCTTGCACAATTTGGAGGTGTGTTTAGGGTCATTGTCCTGTTGTAGGATGAAATTGGCTCCAATCAAGCGCTGTCCACTGGGTATGGCATGGCGTTGCAAAATGGAGTGATAGCCTTCCTTATTCAGAATCCCTTTTACCCTGTACAAATCTCCCACCTTACCAGCACCAAAGCAACCCCAGACCATCACATTACCTCCACCATGCTTAACAGATGGCGTCAGGCATTCTTCCAGCATCTTTTCATTTGTTCTGCGTCTCACAAACGTTCTTCTTTGTGATCCAAACACCTCAAACTTGGATTCATCCGTCCACAACACTTTTTTCCAGTCTTCCTCTGTCCAATGTCTGTGTTCTTTTGCCCATCTTAATCTTTTTCTTTTATTGGTCAGTCTCAGATATGGCTTTTTCTTTGCCACTCTGCCCTGAAGCCCAGAATCCCGCAGCCGCCTCTTCACTGTAGATGTTGACACTGGTGTTTTGCGGGTACTATTTAATGAAGATGCCAGTTGGGGACCTGTGAGGCATCTGTTTCTCAAACTAGAGACTCTAATGTACTTATCTTCTTGCTCAGTTGTGCAACGCGGCCTCCCACTTCTTTTTCTACTCTGGTTAGAGCCTGTTTGTGCTGTCCTCTGAAGGGAGTAGTACACACCGGTGTAGGAAATCTTCAATTTCTTAGCAATTTCTCGCATGGAATAGCCTTCATTTCTAAGAACAAGAATAGACTGTCGAGTTTCAGATGAAAGTTCTCTTTTTCTGGCCATTTTGAGCGTTTAATTGACCCCACAAATGTGATGCTCCAGAAACTCAATCTGCTCAAAGGAAGGTCAGTTTTGTAGCTTCTGTAACGAGCTAAACTGTTTTAGGTTGTGTGAATATGATTGCACAAGGGTTTTCTAATCATCAATTAGCCTTCTGAGCCAATGAGCAAACACATTGTACCATTAGAACACTGGAGTGATAGTTGCTTGAAATGGGCCTCTATACACCTATGTAGATATTGCACCAAAAACCAGACATTTGCAGCTAGAATAGTCATTTACCACATTAGCAATGTATAGAGTGTATTTCTTTAAAGTTAAGACTAGTTTAAAGTTATCTTCATTGAAAAGTACAGTGCTTTTCCTTCAAAAATATGGACATTTCAATGTGATCCCAAACTTTTGAACGGTAGTGTATATATATATAGCGTTTTATTCCCCAAAACCGTCAATGGTGTTGATAGAAGTGCTCAACTAACGAGGGGCGGGATATCAATACAGACGCAGGAAGAAACGTTTTAATACATAGCACGGACTCACATGAGCAGCTGACGAGTGCACGACGCACGAAACAGGTTTGTACTGCTATGTATTAAACCTTTCTTCCTGCACCTGTATTGATACAAACACACACACACACACACACACACACGTGTGTGTGTGTGTGTGTGTGTGTGTGTTTGTATGTGTAGTATATATATATATACATACACACACACATATATATGTGTGTATATATATGTATGTATGTATATATACATACACACGTGTGTGTATATATATATATGTGTGTGTGTGTGTGTATATATATATATATATATATATATACACACACACACACACACACACACACATATATATATATATATCGTTCTAGCCTGTTTCATGTCATAAGCAATCATCAGCTGTCAATAGCGCTACATGGGAAAGAACATAACATATTAACGGTCTCGCCGTGCACATGGGTTACACCCCATGGGCGGTAGGTAGTGTGGGTGGTACCAGGGGATGTTTCGTCTTCTGCTATGTTTGTTGATTGGCTGGCAGTCAGTGTGTAATGGTGGGTTGTACTTGGGCCACTCTTTTGTAATGCGTCTTGGTATGGGGGGTGCAGCTTCATTGAAGATTGACTCATTAAATGATCATTTCGAGAGTCTTCTATCGATGCTTTCTTGGATGTTCTTCTAGATGGAGGGTGGTGGTTGTTCTCTGTATGGACAATGGACATACTACAGCGTGTTGCTGGGCTTCATGTACAGCTTGTATGAGTCGTTCCTAAGGTCCACTGAGATGTCCAGAGAGTCCCTTTGTTTTTTGTTTGCTTCAATAGTCATTTTTAGCCCATTGTTTGAGAATATTTTGCAGATTGTTTTCTTAATTTGATCGACCTCTCGTGGTGTTTTGGTACAAACTGATAGCCCCTCATCCCCATAGAGTCCAACACTGATGTACAGGTCCTGTAGTTGAGACAACAAATACTATTGTCCAACTAGTTCACAAGTTTCTGCCCCGTCGAAGCTGGCCATGGTTACATCACATTTACTTCTACTACCTTTTATCTGCCATGGGTTTCCATTGTGGTACAGAAGTGATTCCCTCGCCTGGTATATAATGTCTCTTTCTTGATATATAATGTCTCTGTCTTGGTGTATAGTCTCTGTCCTGGTATATAATGTCTCTGTCTTGGTATATAATGTCTCTGTCCTGGTATATAATGTCTCTGTCCTGGTATATAATGTCTCTGTCTTGGTATATAATGTCTCTGTCCTGGTATATAATGTCTCTGTCCTGGTATATAATGTCTCTGTCCTGGTATATAATGTCTCTGTCTTGGTATATAATGTCACTTTCTTGGTATATAATGTCTCTGTCTTGGTATATAACGTCTCTGTCCTGGTATATAATGTCTCTGTCTTGGTATATAATGTCACTTTCTTGGTATATAATGTCTCTGTCTTGGTATATAACGTCTCTGTTCTGGTATATAATGTCCCTGTCTTGGTATATAATGTCTCTGTCCTGGTATATAATGTCTCTGTCCTGGTATATAATGTGTCTGTCCTGGTATATAATGTCTCTGTCTTGGTATATAATGTCCCTGTCTTGGTATATAAAGTCTCTGTCCTGGTATATAATGTCTCTGTTCTGCTATATAATGTCTCTGTTCTGGTATATAATGTCTCTGTCTTGGTATGTAATGTCTCGGTCCTGGTATATAATGTCTCTGTCTTGGTATATAATGTCTCTGTCTTGGTATATAATGTCTCGGTCCTGGTATATAATGTCTCTGTCCTGGTATATAATGTCTCCGTCTTGGTATATAATGTCTCTGTCCTGGTATATAATGTCTCTGTCTTGGTATATAATGTCTCTGTCCTGGTATATAATGTCTCTGTCTTGGTATATAATGTCTCTGTCCTGGTATATAATGTCTCTGTCTTGGTATATAATGTCTCTGTCCTGGTATATAATGTCTCTGTTCTGCTATATAATGTCCCTGTCTTGGTATATAATGTCTCTGTCTTGGTATATAATGTCCCTGTCTTGGTATATAATGTCTCTGTTCTGCTTTTTAATGTCTCTGTTCTGCTATATAATGTCTCTGTCTTGGTATGTAATGTCTCGGTCTTGGTATATAATGTCTCTGTCTTGGTATATAATGTCTCTGTCCTGGTATATAATGTCTCTGATCTGGTATATAATGTCTCTGTCTTGGTATATAATGTCTCTGTCCTGGTATATAATGTCTCTGTTCTGCTATATAATGTCTCTGTTCTGGTATATAATGTCTCTGTCTTGGTATATAATGTCTCGGTCCTGGTATATAATGTCTCTGTCCTGGTATATAATGTCTCTGTCCTGGTATATAATGTCTCTGTCCTGGTATATAATGTCTCTGTCTTGGTATATAATCTCCCTGTCTTGGTATATAATGTCTCTGTCCTGGTATATAATGTCTCTGTCCTGGTATATAATGTCTCTGTCTTGGTATATAATATGTCTGTCCTGGTATATAATGTCTCTGTCTTGGTATATAATGTCCCTGTCTTGGTATATAAAGTCTCTGTCCTGGTATATAATGTCTCTGTTCTGCTATATAATGTCTCTGTTCTGGTATATAATGTCTCTGTCTTGGTATATAATGTCTCGGTCCTGGTATATAATGTCTCTGTCTTGGTATATAATGTCTCTGTCTTGGTATATAATGTCTCGGTCCTGGTATATAATGTCTCTGTCCTGGTATATAATGTCTCGGTCCTGGTATATAATGTCTCTGTCCTGGTATTTAATGTCTCTGTCTTGGTATATAATGTCTCTGTTCTGGTATATAATGTCCCTGTCTCGGTATATAAAGTCTCTGTCCTGGTATATAATGTCCCTGTCTTGGTATATAATGTCTCTGTCCTGGTATATAATGTCTCTGTCCTGGTATATAATGTGTCTGTCCTGGTATATAATGTCTCTGACTTGGTATATAATGTCCCTGTCTTGGTATATAAAGTCTCTGTCCTGGTATGTAATGTCTCTGTCCTGGTATATAATGTCTTGGTCCTGGTATATAATGTCTCTGTCTTGGCATATAATGTCTCTGTCTTGGTATATAATGTCTCTGTCCTGGTATATAATGTCTCTTTCCTGGTATATAATGTCTCTGTCTTGGTATATAATGTCTCTGTCCTGGTATGTAATGTCTCGGTCCTGGTATATAATGTCTCTGTCTTGGTATATAATGTCTCTGTCTTGGTATATAATGTCTCGGTCCTGGTATATAATGTCTCTGTCCTGGTATATAATGTCTCCGTCTTGGTATATAATGTCTCTGTCCTGGTATATAATGTCTCTGTCTTGGTATATAATGTCTCTGTCCTGGTATATAATGTCTCTGTCTTGGTATATAATGTCTCTGTCCTGGTATATAATGTCTCTGTCTTGGTATATAATGTCTCTGTCCTGGTATATAATGTCTCTGTCCTGGTATATAATGTCCCTGTCTTGGTATATAATGTCTCTGTCTTGGTATATAATGTCCCTGTCTTGGTATATAATGTCTCTGTTCTGCTTTTTAATGTCTCTGTTCTGCTATATAATGTCTCTGTCTTGGTATGTAATGTCTCGGTCTTGGTATATAATGTCTCTGTCTTGGTATATAATGTCTCTGTCCTGGTATATAATGTATCTGATCTGGTATATAATGTCTCTGTCTTGGTATATAATGTCTCTGTCCTGGTATATAATGTCTCTGTTCTGCTATATAATGTCTCTGTTCTGGTATATAATGTCTCTGTCTTGGTATATAATGTCTCGGTCCTGGTATATAATGTCTCTGTCTTGGTATATAATGTCTCTGTCCTGGTATATAATGTCTCTGTCCTGGTATATAATGTCTCTGTCCTGGTATATAATGTCTCTGTCTTGGTATATAATCTCCCTGTCTTGGTATATAATGTCTCTGTCCTGGTATATAATGTCTCTGTCCTGGTATATAATGTCTCTGTCTTGGTATATAATATGTCTGTCCTGGTATATAATGTCTCTGTCTTGGTATATAATGTCCCTGTCTTGGTATATAAAGTCTCTGTCCTGGTATATAATGTCTCTGTTCTGCTATATAATGTCTCTGTTCTGGTATATAATGTCTCTGTCTTGGTATATAATGTCTCGGTCCTGGTATATAATGTCTCTGTCTTGGTATATAATGTCTCTGTCTTGGTATATAATGTCTCGGTCCTGGTATATAATGTCTCTGTCCTGGTATATAATGTCTCGGTCCTGGTATATAATGTCTCTGTCCTGGTATTTAATGTCTCTGTCTTGGTATATAATGTCTCTGTTCTGGTATATAATGTCCCTGTCTCGGTATATAAAGTCTCTGTCCTGGTATATAATGTCCCTGTCTTGGTATATAATGTCTCTGTCCTGGTATATAATGTCTCTGTCCTGGTATATAATGTGTCTGTCCTGGTATATAATGTCTCTGACTTGGTATATAATGTCCCTGTCTTGGTATATAAAGTCTCTGTCCTGGTATGTAATGTCTCTGTCCTGGTATATAATGTCTTGGTCCTGGTATATAATGTCTCTGTCTTGGCATATAATGTCTCTGTCTTGGTATATAATGTCTCGGTCCTGGTATATAATGTCTCTGTCCTGGTATATAATGTCTCGGTCCTGGTATATAATGTCTCTGTCCTGGTATTTAATGTCTCTGTCTTGGTATATAATGTCTCTGTCTTGGTATATAATGTCCCTGTCTCGGTATATAAAGTTTCTGTCCTGGTATATAATGTCCCTGTCTTGGTATATAATGTCTCTGTCCTGGTATATAATGTCTCTGTCCTGGTATATAATATGTCTGTCCTGGTATATAATGTCTCTGTCTTGGTATATAATGTCCCTGTCTTGATATATAAAGTCTCTGTCCTGGTATATAATGTCTCTGTTCTGCTATATAATGTCTCTGTTCGGGTATATAATGTCTCTGTCTTGGTATATAATGTCTCTGTCTTGGTATATAATGTCTCGGTCCTGGTATATAATGTCTCTGTCTTGGTATATAATGTCTCGGTCCTGGTATATAATGTCTCTGTCCTGGTATTTAATGTCTCTGTCTTGGTATATAATGTCTCTGTTCTGGTATATAATGTCCCTGTCTCGGTATATAAAATCTCTGTCCTGGTATATAATGTCCCTGTCTTGGTATATAATGTCTCTGTCCTGGTATATAATGTCTCTGTCCTGGTATATAATGTGTCTGTCCTGGTATATAATGTCTCTGACTTGGTATATAATGTCCCTGTCTTGGTATATAAAGTCTCTGTCCTGGTATGTAATGTCTCTGTTCTGCTATATAATGTCTCTGTTCTGGTATATAATGTCTCTGTCTTGGTATGTAATGTCTCGGTCCTGGTATATAATGTCTCTGTCTTGGTATATAATGTCACTGTCTTGGTATATAATGTCTCGGTCCTGGTATATAATGTCTCTGTCCTGGTATATAATGTCTTGGTCCTGGTATATAATGTCTCTGTCTTGGTATATAATGTCTCTGTCTTGGTATATAATGTCTCGGTCCTGGTATATAATGTCTCTGTCCTGGTATATAATGTCTCGGTCCTGGTATATAATGTCTCTGTCCTGGTATTTAATGTCTCTGTCTTGGTATATAATGTCTCTGTCTTGGTATATAATGTCCCTGTCTAGGTATATAAAGTTTCTGTCCTGGTATATAATGTCCCTGTCTTGGTATATAATGTCTCTGTCCTGGTATATAATGTCTCTGTCCTGGTATATAATATGTCTGTCCTGGTATATAATGTCTCTGTCTTTGTATATAATGTCCCTGTCTTGATATATAAAGTCTCTGTCCTGGTATATAATGTCTCTGTTCTGCTATATAATGTCTCTGTTCTGGTATATAATGTCTCTGTCTTGGTATGTAATGTCTCGGTCCTGGTATATAATGTCTCTGTCTTGGTATATAATGTCTCTGTCTTGGTATATAATGTCTCGGTCCTGGTATATAATGTCTCTGTCCTGGTATATAATGTCTCTGTCTTGGTATATAATATGTCTGTCCTGGTATATAATGTCTCTGTCTTGGTATATAATGTCTCTGTCCTGGTAAATAATGTCTCTGTCTTGGTATATAATGTCTCTGTCCTGGTATATAATGTCTCCGTCTTGGTATATAATGTCTCTGTCCTGGTATATAATGTCTCTGTCCTGGTATATAATGTCTCTGTCTTGGTATATAATGTCTCTGTCCTGGTATATAATGTCTCTGTCTTGGTATATAATGTCTCTGTCCTGGTATATAATGTCTCTGTCTTGGTATAAAATGTCTCTGTCCTGGTATATAATGTCTCTGTCCTTGTATATAATGTCTCCTTCTTGGTATATAATGTCTCTGTCCTGGTATATAATGTCCCTGTCTTGGTATATAATGTCTCTGTCTTGGTATATAATGTCCCTGTCTTGGTATATAATGTCTCTGTTCTGCTATATAATGTCTCTGTTCTGGTATATAATGTCTCTGTCTTGGTATGTAATATCTCGGTCCTGGTATATAATGTCTCTGTCTTGGTATATAATGTCTCCTTCTTGGTATATAATGTCTCAGTCCTGGTATATAATGTCTCTGTCCTGGTATATAATGTCTCGGTCCCGGTATATAATGTCTCTGTCCTGGTATATAATGTCTCTGTCTTGGTATATAATGTCTCTGTCCTGGTATATAATGTCTCTGTCCTGGTATATAATGTCTCTGTCTTGGTATATAATGTCTCTGTCCTGGTAAATAATGTCTCTGTCTTGGTATATAATGTCTCTGTCCTGGTATATAATGTCTCTGTCCTGGTATATAATGTCTCTGTCTTGGTATATAATGTCTCTGTCCTGGTATATAATGTCTCTGTCTTGATATAATGTCTCTGTCCTGGTAAATAATGTCTTTGTCTTGGTATTTAATGTCTCTGTCCTGGTATATAATGTCTCTGTCTTGGTATATAAAGTCTCTGTCCTTGTATATAATGTGTCTGTCCTGGTATATAATGTCTCTGTCCTGGTATATAATGTCTCTGTCTTGGTATATAACGTCTCTGTCCTGGTATATAATGTCCCTGTCTTGATAAATAATGTCTCTGTCCTGGTATGTAATGTCTCTGTTCTGCTATATAATGTCTCTGTTCTGGTATATAATGTCTCTGTCTTGGTATGTAATGTCTCGGTCCTGGTATATAATGTCTCTGTCTTGGTATATAATGTCGCTGTCTTGGTATATAATGTCTCGGTCCTGGTATATAATGTCTCTGTCCTGGTATATAATGTCTTGGTCCTGGTATATAATGTCTCTGTCTTGGTATATAATGTCTCTGTCTTGGTATATAATGTCTCTGTCTTGGTATATAATGTCCCTGTCTAGGTATATAAAGTTTCTGTCCTGGTATATAATGTCCCTGTCTTGGTATATAATGTCTCTGTCCTGGTATATAATGTCTCTGTCCTGGTATATAATATGTCTGTCCTGGTATATAATGTCTCTGTCTTGGTATATAATGTCTCTGTCCTGGTATATAATGTCTCTGTCCTTGTATATAATGTCTCCTTCTTGGTATATAATGTCTCTATCCTGGTATATAATGTCCCTGTCTTGGTATATAATGTCTCTGTCTTGGTATATAATGTCCCTGTCTTGGTATATAATGTCTCTGTTCTGCTATATAATGTCTCTGTTCTGGTATATAATGTCTCTGTCTTGGTATGTAATGTCTCGGTCCTGGTATATAATGTCTCTGTCTTGGTATATAATGTCTCTGTCTTGGTATATAATGTCTCGGTCCTGGTATATAATGTCTCTGTCCTGGTATATAATGTCTCGGTCCTGGTATATAATGTCTCTGTCCTGGTATATAATGTCTTTGTCCTGGTATATAATGTCTCTGTCCTGGTATATAATGTCTCTGTCTTGGTATATAATGTCTCTGTCCTGGTAAATAATGTCTCTGTCCTGGTATATAATGTCTCTGTCCTGGTATATAATGTCTCTGTCTTGGTATATAATGTCTCTGTCTTTGTATATAATGTCTCTGTCCTGGTATATAATGTCTCTTTCTTGGTATATAATGTCTCTGTCCTGGTATATAATGTCTCTGTCCTGGTATATAATGTCTCGGTCCTGGTATATAATGTCTCTGTTCTGGTATATAATGTCTCTGTCTTGGTATGTAATGTCTCGGTCCTGGTATATAATGTCTCTGTCTTGGTATATAATGTCTCTGTCTTGGTATATAATGTCTCGGTCCTGGTATATAATGTCTCTGTCCTGGTATATAATGTCTCGGTCCTGGTATATAATGTCTCTGTCCTGGTATATAATGTCTCTGTCTTGGTATATAATGTCTCTGTCCTGGTATATAATGTCTCTGTCCTGGTATATAATGTCTCTGTCTTGGTATATAATGTCTCTGTCCTGGTAAATAATGTGTCTGTCTTGGTATATAATGTGTCTGTCCTGGTATATAATGTCTCTGTCTTGGTATATAATGTCTCTGTCCTGGTATATAATGTCTCTGTCCTGGTATATAATGTCTCTGTCTTGGTATATAATGTCTCTGTCCTGGTATATAATGTCTCTGTCTTGGTATATAATGTCTCTGTCCTGGTAAATAATGTCTTTGTCTTGGTATTTAATGTCTCTGTCCTGGTATATAATGTCTCTGTCTTGGTATATAAAGTCTCTGTCCTGGTATATAATGTCTCTGTCCTGGTATATAATGTCTCTGTCCTGGTATATAATGTCTCTGTCTTGGTATATAACGTCTCTGTCCTGGTATATAATGTCCCTGTCTTGATATATAATGTGTCTGTCCTGGTATATAATGTCTCTGTCCTGGTATATAATGTCTCTGTCTTGGTATATAATGTGTCTGTCCTGGTATATAATGTCTCTGTCTTGGTATATAATGTCCCTGTCTTGGTATATAAAGTCTCGGTCCTGGTATATAATGTCTCTGTTCTGCTATATAATGTCTCTGTTCTGGTATATAATGTCTCTGTCTTGGTATATAATGTCTCTGTCTTGGTATATAATGTCTCTGTCCTGGTATTTAATGTCTCTGTCCTGGTATATAATGTCTCTGTCTTGGTATATAATGTCTCTGTCCTGGTATATAATGTCTCTGTCCTGGTATATAATGTCTCTGTCTTGGTATATAATGTCTCTGTCCTGGTATATAATGTCCCTGTCTTGGTATATAATGTCTCTGTCTTGGTATATAATGTCCCTGTCTTGGTATATAATGTCTCTGTTCTGGTATATAATGTCTCTGTTCTGGTATATAATGTCTCTGTCTTGGTATGTAATGTCTCGGTCCTGGTATATAATGTCTCTGTCTTGGTATATAATGTCTCGGTCCTGGTATATAATGTCTCTGTCCTGGTATATAATGTCTCGGTCCTGGTATATAATGTCTCTGTCCTGGTATATAATGTCTCTGTCTTGGTTGGATATCATTGTGTGTCTTGCGGTAAAATCAATGGCTTTGGATAGTAAGTCTTTGCTTATGGAGGGGTAGAACTTTGCTTATGGAGGGGTAGAACTCGCAGATATCAAAACATATGAATGTGCAGTTCTTCTTGTCACCTGTGTTCTTAAACCAGTCTAATACTTGCTCCGTGTGTCTCATTGGTTTATGTATGTATAGCATTTGTGAGATTCACATGTATAATAGAGCTTGATATAATGACTGTGAACTTCAAATCCAGTTCAGAGGAGGGGGAGTGTTGAAGAACAGCTTGTAAAGGCTGGAGGTGCTGAATCCTTGAAGTGGTAAAAGGATGGTTTGAGCGAGGGGCCACATAAGGAGAAAGAGGATAGGAGTGATCAGTAATGCATTGATAATGTACTGACCAGGAGGGACAGGGAGATGCAGCTCCAGCTAGTTGAGGAGTGAAAATTTCAAAAGTGGTTATGCGTGATTACGTGCTGCAGACAAGGTTCAGCATCAGGAAACAGCTGTACAGTCTGTGTCAGAGCAACAATTCTTATATGTGAGATACATTTCAGGAAGGGTAGATGGCACCGAAGCTGAAGGGATGGTGGGAGAGGGGAGAGAAGGTTTTTATGGATGGCGATAAAGGGGAAGGGGAAGTAGGGGGAGCAGCTGGAAGGGAATCTGGAATGGAAGTGAGAGGGATGAGGCAAGAGTTACACGTTAAGATAAAGTCATGTTGTTCACCAGCCTTCTTGGTGGGTGTTAAAGTGTAGCTACACCCGAGGCCATTTTAGTGTGTTTGCTGACATCTGTCAGTGCTGGTTCTTTAGCACACCTACATCCACCAGATCAAGTCCATTTTATCCATTATTCATGTTTTTGGCTGCAGCTGTGTTTACCCTGCTATGCTAACATCACAGAGCCCAAAGATCAGCCTGCTGTTTTTAATTTTCCCCCTTTTCTCCCCAATTGTACCCGCCCAATTACCCCACTCTTCTGAGTTGTCCCGGTCTCTGCTCCACCCCCTCTGCTGATCCGGGGAGGGCTGCAGACTACCACATGCCTCCTCCAATACATGTGGAGTCACCAGTCACTTCTCTTCACCTGACAGTGAGGAGTTTCACCAGGAGAATGTAGCGCGTGGGAGGATTACGCTATTCCCCCCAGTTCCCCCTCCCCCCAAGCAGGCGCCCCGACCGACCAGAGGAGGCGCTAGTGCAGCGACCAGGACACATACCCACGTCCAGGTTCCCACCCGCAGACATGGCCAATTGTGTGTGTAGCGACACCGGCCCTAGCCGGAGGTAACACGGGGATTTGAACCGGTGATCCCTGTGTTGGTAAGCAATGGAATAGGCCGCCACACTAGCCGGACGCCCCGCCCTGCTGGGTTTTTAACCTTTACATGGATTTCAACCTGTAGATGTCAGCAAGTCCAATAAAACGGTCTAGGATTTAGCTACTCTTTAAAGTTGTTTTACAGAATTTGATTATAGAAGCTGCAAACGCTATGGATGTGTTTCAGGTTTATTTGTCATTATGAGTACCTCATAGTGACATGCTTATCTTGTTGGCTCAACACACGTTAGAAACAGAGTTCTTGGTACTTAGAGAACTCTGGATGAGAGTAGCAAGCTTTACTCTGTGCCTGCAGTCAACTCAGCTCTGTGAGAAACTGCATGAAGACAGGAAAACGGTATTGTGTCATTGAAGCGGTCTCCCAAGCGGAGAAAACATAACATAATTTGGAAAGTCAAAAACGATTAATTGACTGATCATTTTATCCTCATCCGTCTTCCTCCTTTCATTCAGAGAGGAGCAGACGTACTCCCTCCGATGTCAGCGTGGTCATTGTGGCTTCGCTGTGTGGAGGAGCAGGACTCGCCACTGCTGCGCTGCTTCTGGACTACCTGAGGAGAAGCAGGAAGAAGGGTTTCTACCAGCTAGCCAAGTCTGCACCTCCTTCAGCATAACCTACACACACATATCTGTCCGACAAGCTTCAGCAGAAAAAACCCTTCCGTCTCCCTGGTACACAACAGGTTGTCGGCCCACCATAGAACAGTCGAGCCATCCATAAAATCCCATAACTTCTCTAACGTCGTGGTCATCATGAAAAAGGGACGATACCCTAAAACTTAAATGTACTGAGAACCACAAGCTGTGCAGGTACAACCAAGATGAAATAACACTACTTCTGAAATAACAATTAGCCCACATTTGTTGAATTCACTAAACAGTCAAAACCATCAGCAGAAAAACCCACAGAAGGTTTTTATTTGGTCCATTAAAGTGAACTACTGCAGTATTATAACAATGAACTGACATGATGTGGAATGTGAATTATACGGATCAGACTCCCCCGTCGTACTGTGGAAATACTCCATGTCTGTGTGTTAAGTGGGGACATGATAACACACTGTCTTTAGATAATATGTTTGGAATACATAGATCAATACAGAGATCAATAAGTTTGGAATACATCGATCAATACAGAGATCAATAAGTTTGGAATACATAGATCAATACAGAGATCGATAAGTTTGGAATACATAGATCAATACAGAGATCAATAAGTTTGGTATACATAGATCAATACAGAGATCAATAAGTTTGGAATACATAGATCAATACAGAGATCAATAAGTTTGGAATACATAGATCAATACAGAGATCAATAAGTTTGGAATACATAGATCAATACAGAGATCAATAAGTTTGGAATACATAGATCAATAAGTTTGGTATACATAGATATATACAGAGATCAATAAGTTTGGAATACATAGATCAGTTACAAAATGCCAATGGTTCTCGTCAGAGTTGCTCAGTTTCTGTGTCAACAAGTTAACTCGGTTTGTGTGTTAGTACTATGCTACATAGACATTATGTGTTGATATGTTTTAACTTCATGGGGAAATGTTCGCTAGGTCTGTGATGAACTTATCAGCGCAGAATGTAGCTATGTACAGTATCCCATCAAGTCTTTTTTATTAAAACTATTTATTTCTTAACTTTTCTTTCTGTTTTATTCTTTGTGTTCTCAGCTGGTTTTGTCTTGACCAGGACGGGTCAGATAGCCCTTCAGCTTTCAGTTTCATTTTAACTACACTCATTCACAAGTCTCTGGATTCTGTCTGATAAACACATGGCCCATGATCAGCTAGGGTCAATCAAAGTGATTAATAGAATGTCCTCTCTGCTCCTGCTGCCGCTGGTACCGGGACACACTGCTCACTGTACTGAAGCTAGTACTAGTTACTGTACAAATACTACTCATGTACTAATAACACTACCAGCACTAACGACTTTACTAGTACCAACACTATCACTAGTTAATGAGCTAATACCAGCACTATCACTAGTTAATGAGCTAATACCAGCACTATCACTAGTTAATGAGCTAATACCAGCACTATCACTAGTTAATGAGCTAATACCAGCACTATCACTAGTTAATGAGCTAATACCAACACTATCACTAGTTAATGAGCTAATACCAGCACTATCACTAGTTAATGAGCTAATACCAACACTATCACTAGTTAATGAGCTAATACCAGCACTATCACTAGTTAATGAGCTAATACCAGCACTATCACTAGTTAATGAGCTAATACCAACACTATCACTAGTTAATGAGCTAATACCAACACTATCACTAGTTAATGAGCTAATACCAGCACTATCACTAGTTAATGAGCTAATACCAACACTATCACTAGTTAATGAGCTAATACCAGCACTATCACTAGTTAATGAGCTAATACCAGCACTATCACTAGTTAATGAGCTAATACCAACACTATCACTAGTTAATGAGCTAATACCAGCACTATCACTATTTAATAGTTGACTTCCCCTGCCTCCCCTGGGTAAGTCAGATCACACCCTAATATATCTGAACCCCTGCTACGTGCCCCTTGTGAAACGACAGTCTGTGACCACAAAAACAGTGAGGAAATGGTGGGAGGAGGTCTATGTGAAACTCCAGGGCTGTTTCGAGGTCACAGACTGGCAGGCTCTCTGTGAGCCACACGGAGATGACCTGGACGGGGTCACACAGGGTGTGTCACCGACTAGACTATATAAACTTCTGTGTGAACTGCATTGTCCCTGAAAAGACTGTCCATTGCTATTCAAATAATAAGCCATGGGTAACGAATGACATCAAAGCCATCCTGAATGAAAAGAGGAGGGACTTTAGAGCTGGAAATAAGGAGGAGGTGAGAAAAATCCAACGGGACCTTAAAGTGAGAATCGGGGAGGCTAAAGATAACTACAGGAGGAAGTTGGAGCAGAAACTCCAACAGAACAACATGAGAGAGGTCTGGGCTGGTATGAAGACCTTCACTGGTTTCAGGCCGACTGGCAGCAGAGGAGGGGAGGGCAGCGTGGGCAGGGCCAGTGAACTTAATGTGTTTTTTAACAGATTTGACACAATGACCAACCGCCCCCCCCCCGGTCTCATCTGTTGCCTGCCCTCACCAACCGTCAACTTCACTGCCCCTCCCTCCCCCTCCTCCTCCTTACATCTCCATAGCCTCCAGTGGGGGCCCTACTCCCCCCCACTCCCTGGGTTCCTGGACTAATGGTCCTCTCCATCCTAACGACCCCCCCCCCCACACACACACACACCTGTAACAGCTACAGTGTGCTTCACGGTTGACCATGTCAGAAGACAGTTGATGAGACTTCACGCAAGCAAGGCGACAGGCCCGGATGGTGTTAGCCCCAGGGTGCTCAAAGCCTGTGCCCCTCAGTTATGTGGAGTGCTTCACCATGTCTTCAACATGAGCCTTAGACTTCAAAAGGTCCCCTTGCTGTGGAAGACGTCCTGTCTCGTTCCTGTGCCTAAAACGTCACATCCCAGGGACTCCAAGGACTACAGACCAACTACAGACCGACTACAGACTCTTGAAAGACTCATCCTGGAGCAGCTTCAGCCCATGGTCAAGCCACACTTATACCCCCTCCAATTCGCCTACCAACCCCGACTGGGAGTTGAGGATGCCATCATGTTCCTGCTTAACCATGCCTACGCCCACCTGGATAAGCCAGCAAGCACTGTGAGGGTCATGTTCTTTGACTTTTCCAGTGCCTTCAACACCATCCGGCCAGCTCTACTGGGTGAGAAGCTGACAGCAATGCAGGTAGATGCCCCCTTTGTGTCCTGGATTGTTGACTACCTTACTGGTAGACCACAGTATGTGTGCTTGCAACACTGTGTGTCAGACAGAGTGGTCAGCAACACTGGGGCTCCAAAGGAAGGGAGACAGGACTGTCCCCCTTCCTTTTCACCCTCTACACCACAGATTTCAACTACCATACAGAGTCCTGCCATCCTCAGAAGTTCTCTGATGACTCTGCTGTAGTCGGATGCATCAGTGAGGGTGAGGAGGCTGAGTACAGGGCTGTGGTGGGAAACTTTGTCATGTGGTGTGAGCAGAGCAATCTGCAGCTCAACGTGACTAAAACAAAGGAGCTGGTTGTTGACCTGAGGAGGGACAGGACACCAGTGACCTGTGTCCATCCAGGGGATCAGTGTGGACACTGTGGAATACTATAAGTACTTTGGGGTGTATATAGACACCTGGACTGGGCTAAGAACACTGATAACCTCTACAAGAAGGGACAGAGCCGTCTCTACTTTTTGAGGAGGCTGAGGTCCTTCAACATCTGCCTGACAATGCTCAGGATGTGGTGTGAGTCTGTGGTGGCCAGTAGTTGAGGGTAGTGGATGTAAACAGACTCAATAAAGTCATCCGCAAGCCCGGTGACATTGTGGGGGGTGGAACAGGATTCTCTGGTGGCGGTTTCTGAGAGGAGGACGCTGTTGAAATTATGTGCCATCATGGACAATGTCGCCCACCCACTCCATGACATGCTGGTTGGGCACAGGAGTACTTGTAGTAATAGACTCATTCTGCCGAAAAGCACCACAGAGCCCCACAGGAGGTCCTTCCTGCCTGTGGCCATCAAACTTTACCACTCCTCCCTCAGACTCAGACCGTCAGACACTCTGAGTTAATGGTCATTGGATTGGCCCTGTCGAGCTTTGTTTGTGCTGCTTGTTGTGTGCTGTGGTAGTGCAGTATAGATAGGGTGTTATGTGCACCATGCTTGTTGATATATTTTGTTCTTATTTCTATTTCTTATTTATCTTTTATTTTTGTTTGGTTCTGTTTCTATTTTCTTATCTTGTATCTTGTTCGTTTTTAGTTATTAGAGCGTGAGTGTCTGTAATAAAACCCAATTTCCCCTCGGGATGAATAAAGGATTCTGATTCTGATTCTTATGAAGTAATACCAGCACTATCACTAGTTAATGAAGTAATACCAGCACTATCACTAGATAATGAAGTAATACCAGCATGAGCTGCTGCACTGATATGAGTCCTCATATGCACACAATGTACTGTACTGTAATATGAAGTAGTACAGCATACTGTAATATGAGGTTATCTTATGAATACCAGTGGTGATACACTATATGGACAAAAGTATTGGGACACACCTCTTAATCATTAAATTCAGGTGTTTCATCCAGACCCATTGCGACAGGTGTATAAAATCCAGCAGCTAGCCATGCAGTCTGCATTTACAAACATTTGTGAAAGAACGGGTCGTTCTGAAGAGCTCAGTGAATTCAAGCGTGGTACTGTCATAGGATGCCACCTTTGCAATAAGTCAGTTCGTGAAATGTCTTCCCTGCTGGATATTCCATGGTCAACTGTAAGTGGTATTGTTGAAAAGTGGAAGCATTTAGGAACAACAGCAACTCAGCCACCAAGTGGCAGACCACGTAAAGTCATACAGCGGGGTCAACGAGTGCTGAGGCGCGTAGTGCGTAAAAGTCGCCAACGCTCTGTTGACTCAGTAACTGCAGAGTTCCAAACTTCCTCTGGCATTCACATCAGCACAAAAACTGTGCACCAGAAGCTTCATGGAATGGGTTTCCATGGCCGAGCAGCTGCATGCAAGCCTTACATCACCAAGCACGATGCCAAGCGTCAGATGGAGTGGTGTAAAGCACGCTGCCACTGGACTCTGGAACAGTGGAAACGTGTTCTGTGGAGTGACGAATCACACTTCTCTGTCTGGCAGTCGGATGGACGAGTCTGGGTTTGGTGGATGCCAGGAGAACATTACCTGCCTGACTCCATTGTGCCAACTGTACAGTTTGGTGGAGGAGGGATAATGGTATGGGTTGTTTTTCAGGAGTTGGGCTAGGCCCCTTAGTTCCAGTCTTAATCTTAATGCTTCAGCATACCAAGACATTTTGGACAATTCTATGCTTGCAACTTTGTGGGAACAGTTTGAGGAGGGCACTTTTCGGTTCCAGCATGACTGCCCCAGTGCACAAAGCAAGGTCCATTAAGACATGGTTGGGTGAGTTTGGTGTGGAAGAACTTGACTGGCCTGCACAGAGCCTTGACCTCAAGCCCCATCAAACACCTTTGGGATGAACTAGAACGGAGATTGTGAGCCAGGTCTTCTCGTTTAACATCAGTGCCTGACCTCACAAATGCTCTTCTGGATGAATGGGCAAAAATTCCCACAGACATACTCCAAAATCTTTTGGAAAGCCTTCACAGAAGAGTGGAAGCTGTTATAGCTGCAAAGGGGGGACCAACTCCATAATAACTCCTGTGGATTTAGAATGGGATGTCATAAAAGCTGCTGTAGGTCTAATGGCCAGGTGTCCTAATACTTTTGTCCATATAACGTACGACCTGCTCATATACGTTACAGTTGGTATGGGGTAGAAGGTACTTTGTGTGGAGTAGAATGACTTCCCACACGTGAACCTAGTGGGATGATCACTACAGGACACTGTTCATGCTATCAGTTTTATGGAGCTCTTCAATAATGAATTTTATCCTAATTGTAGTGTAAAAAAATAACATGTTATTACGTGAAAAAAGTCCTCAAGGCTGCCATTAGATGAATGTTTCAGTCAGAAGATCAGACGTAGGTTAGCTCCATTAACATAATTAATATAAAGGCTATTTTATTCATCCTACCGACGGGATTATACATGATAGATTATTGATTATTACATCTCTGTGCTTCTCTCTCACGTCTTTCTCTCATCCTCTCTCTGAATGGTGTCTTTATCCTTCTCTCTCTCCTGTGTAAATGATGTCTTTTCCTGTGTCTTATCCCATGTGCGTGAACGGTGTGATGTGAGTCTCCTGTGTGCATGTGTGGTCTGTCCTCCAATCAGGTCTACATGGTGATGGTGGTCACGTGGCTCTGGTCCTGAGCTGTTCCTCCTGTCGGGTCTACATGGTGATGCCGGTCACGTGGCTCGGGTCCTCGACTGTTGTTCCTGTCAGGTCTACATGGTGATGCTGGTCACGTGGCTCCGGTCCTGGGCTGTTCCTCCTGTCATGTTTACATGGTGATGCTGGTCACGTGGCTCGGATCCTGGGCTGTTCCTCCTGTCAGGTCTAAATAGAGATGCTGGTCACATGGCTCGAGTCCTGGGCTGTTCTTCCTGTCAGGTCTACATAGTGATGCTGGTCACGTGGCTCCGGTCCTGGGCTGTTCTTCCTGTCAGGTCTACATAGTGATGCTGGTCACATGGCTCGATTCCTGGGCTGTTCTTCCTGTCAGGTCTACATAGTGATGCTGGTCATGTGGCTCCGGTCCTGGGCTGTTCTTCCTGTCAGGTCTACATAGTGATGCTGGTCACATGGCTCGAGTCCTGGGCTGTTTTCCTGTCATGTCTACATGGTGATGCTGGTCACGTGGCTCGGATCCTGGGCTGTTCTTCCTGTCAGGTCTACATGGTGATGCTGGTCACGTGGCTCAGGTCCTGGGCTGTTCCTCCTGTCAGGTCTCCATGGGGATTGTGGTCATGTGGCTCGGGTCCTGGGCTGTTCTTCCTGTCATGTTTACATGGTGATGCTGGTCACGTGGCTCGGATCCTGGGCTGTTCTTCCTGTCATGTCTACATGGTGATGCTGGTCACGTGGCTCGGATCCTGGGCTGTTCTTCCTGTCATGTCTACATGGCGATGCTGGTCACGTGGCTCGGATCCTGGGCTGTTCCTCCTGTCAGGTCTACATGGTGATGCTGGTCACGTGGCTCCGGTCCTGGGCTGTTCCTCCTGTCAAGTCTACATGGTGATGCTGGTCACGTGGCTCGGATCCTGGGCTGTTCTTCCTGTCAGGTCTACATAGTGATGCTGGTCACATGGCTCGAGTCCTGGGCTGTTTTTCCTGTCAGGTCTACATAGTGATGCTGGTCACGTGGCTCCGGTCCTGGGCTGTTCTTCCTGTCAGGTCTACATAGTGATGCTGGTCACATGGCTCGAGTCCTGGGCTGTTCTTCCTGTCAGGTCTACATAGTGATGCTGGTCACGTGGCTCCGGTCCTGAGCTGTTCTTCCTGTCAGGTCTACATAGTGATGCTGGTCACATGGCTCGAGTCCTGGGCTGTTTTCCTGTCATGTCTACATGGTGATGCTGGTCACATGGCTCGGATCCTGGGCTGTTCTTCCTGTCAGGTCTACATGGTGATGCTGGTCACGTGGCTCAGGTCCTGGGCTGTTCCTCCTGTCAGGTCTCCGTGGGGATTGTGGTCATGTGGCTCGGGTCCTGGGCTGTTCTTCCTGTCATGTTTACATGGTGATGCTAGTCACGTGGCTCGGATCCTGGGCTGTTCTTCCTGTCATGTCTGCATGGCGATGCTGGTCACGTGGCTCGGATCCTGGACTGTTCTTCCTGTCAGGTCTACATGGCGATGCTGGTCACGTGGCTCGGATCCTGGACTGTTCTTCCTGTCATGTCTACATGGTGATGCTGGTCACGTGGCTCCGGTCCTGGGCTGTTCCTCCTGTCATGTTTACATGGTGATGCTGGTCACGTGGCTCGGATCCTGGGCTGTTCTTCCTGTCATGTCTACATGGTGATGCTGGTCACGTGGCTTGGATCCTGGGCTGTTCTTCCTGTCAGGTCTACATAGTGATGCTGGTCACATGGCTCGAGTCCTGGGCTGTTCTTCCTGTCAGGTCTACATAGTGATGCTGGTCACGTGGCTCCGGTCCTGGGCTGTTCTTCCTGTCAGGTCTACATAGTGATGCTGGTCACATGGCTCGAGTCCTGCGCTGTTCTTCCTGTCAGGTCTACATAGTGATGCTGGTCACGTGGCTCCGGTGCTGAGCTTTTCTTCCTGTCAGGTCTACATAGTGATGCTGGTCACATGGCTCGAGTCCTGGGCTGTTTTCCTGTCATGTCTACATGGTGATGCTGGTCACGTGGCTCTGATCCTGGGCTGTTCTTCCTGTCAGGTTTACATGGTGATGCTGGTCACGTGGCTCAGGTCCTGGGCTGTTCCTCCTGTCAGGTCTCCATGGGGATTGTGGTCATGTGGCTCGGGTCCTGGGCTGTTCTTCCTGTCATGTTTACATGGTGATGCTGGTCACGTGGCTCGGATCCTGGGCTGTTCTTCCTGTCATGTCTACATGGCGATGCTGGTCACGTGGCTCGGATCCTGGGCTGTTCCTCCTGTCAGGTCTACATGGTGATGCTGGTCACGTGGCTCCGGTCCTGGGCTGTTCCTCCTGTCATGTTTACATGGTGATGCTGGTCACGTGGCTCGGATCCTGGGCTGTTCTTCCTGTCATGTCTACATGGTGATGCTGGTCACGTGGCTCGGATCCTGGGCTGTTCTTCCTGTCAGGTCTACATAGTGATGCTGGTCACATGGCTCGAGTCCTGGGCTGTTTTTCCTGTCAGGTCTACATAGTGATGCTGGTCACGTGGCTCCGGTCCTGGGCTGTTCTTCCTGTCAGGTCTACATAGTGATGCTGGTCACATGGCTCGAGTCCTGGGCTGTTCTTCCTGTCAGGTCTATATAGTGATGCTGGTCACGTGGCTCCGGTCCTGAGCTGTTCTTCCTGTCAGGTCTACATAGTGATGCTGGTCACATGGCTCGAGTCCTGGGCTGTTTTCCTGTCATGTCTACATGGTGATGCTGGTCACATGGCTCGGATCCTGGGCTGTTCTTCCTGTCAGGTCTACATAGTGATGCTGGTCACGTGGCTCCGGTCCTGGGCTGTTCTTCCTGTCAGGTCTACATAGTGATGCTGGTCACATGGCTCGAGTCCTGCGCTGTTCTTCCTGTCAGGTCTACATAGTGATGCTGGTCACGTGGCTCCGGTGCTGAGCTGTTCTTCCTGTCAGGTCTACATAGTGATGCTGGTCACATGGCTCGAGTCCTGGGCTGTTTTCCTGTCATGTCTACATGGTGATGCTGGTCACGTGGCTCTGATCCTGGGCTGTTCTTCCTGTCAGGTTTACATGGTGATGCTGGTCACGTGGCTCAGGTCCTGGGCTGTTCCTCCTGTCAGGTCTCCATGGGGATTGTGGTCATGTGGCTCGGGTCCTGGGCTGTTCTTCCTGTCATGTTTACATGGTGATGCTGGTCACGTGGCTCGGATCCTGGGCTGTTCTTCCTGTCATGTCTGCATGGCGATGCTGGTCACGTGGCTCGGATCCTGGACTGTTCTTCCTGTCAGGTCTACATGGCGATGCTGGTCACGTGGCTCGAATCCTGGACTGTTCTTCCTGTCATGTCTACATGGTGATGCTGGTCACGTGGCTCGGATCCTGGGCTGTTCCTCCTGTCAGGTCTACATAGAGATGCTGGTCACATGGCTCGAGTCCTGGGCTGTTCTTCCTGTCAGGTCTACATAGTGATGCTGGTCACGTGGCTCCGGTCCTGGGCTGTTCTTCCTGTCAGGTCTACATAGTGATGCTGGTCACATGGCTCGAGTCCTGGGATGTTCTTCCTGTCATGTCTACATGGTGATGCTGGTCACGTGGCTCGGATCCTGGGCTGTTCTTCCTGTCAGGTCTACATGGTGATGCTGGTCACGTGGCTCAGGTCCTGGGCTGTTCCTCCTGTCAGGTCTCCATGGGGGATGCTGGTCACGTGGCTCGGATCCTGGGCTGTTCTTCCTGTCATGTCTACATGGCGATGCTGGTCACGTGGCTCGGGTCCTGGGCTGTTCTTCCTGTCATGTCTACATGGCGATGCTGGTCACGTGGCTCGGATCCTGGGCTGTTCCTCCTGTCAGGTCTCCATGGGGATGGTGGTCATGTGGCTCGGGTCCTGGGCTGTTCCTCCTATCAGGTCTATATAGTGATGGTGGTCACATAGCTCGGGTCCTGGGCTGTTCCTCCTGTCAGGTCTACATGGTGATGATGGTCACATTACTCGGGTCCTGGGCTGTTCCGGTGGCGTCTGGACACTGCTTGGCATCCTCCTCATCATATTCTTCATATATTTTATAATTCCAGTATAACTGAGTTATCCTCTTTCAGTGTCGTATTGTGTAAATTGGGTAAACACAACATCATCGCACGTTGTCCATCTTGGGAGAGAGAGCCTCCTCTGTTGCTCTCCCTGAGCTTTCTCCCCGTTAAATGGTTTTAGGGAGTTGTTCTTTATCCGATGTGAGGGTCTAAGGACAGGATGTTGTGTAGCTGTAAAGCCCCCGAGGCACAGTTTTAATAGTGGGCTCTACAAATAAAGTTGACTTGACTTGTCCGTCATTTTCACATGACTCATGTCCTTTTAATCGTCTTCTCTCAGTCTTCTGTTGTTCTCCAAAGCGAACAGCTGTTAATGAGTTGCATAAACAAACAGCCTGTACAACATCTGTTTTCATCTGCAACACAAAGCTCTACTTTTCTCTCTAAGAGGCAGTTGTCATGGGAACCAGCTTGCCAGAGAAGATCAGAATCAGGAAGCAGGAAAGTGTGCTGATGGAGAGGTTTGGATGAGTAACACATCTTAAAACAAGCCCATCCTCCTCCCTGCCAAACACTCAGATGCACACAAACATACACACACACACACCACTTGTTTGTCGTAAATGTGAGTCCTTTGTTTGTTCGTATTTGATAGAAGTGTTTGTGACTGTTATTATTTATATGTCTGATGTTATTATTTTCCATGATGTACAGCCATTTGATGATCATTAAAATGAGACAAAAGTCTCATTGTGTTGTGCACTGCAGCACAGACCCAGATCAACATGGTGCGGTGCCCTGGAGTGACCACACTCCAAGTGCCTCCTCCTCCTCCTCCTCCCACTCTACACATAAAAAAGGGAACTTATAGATAAAGTGGCAGCATCGTGGTCCAGTGGTTAGCACTGTTCCTCACAACAAGAAGTTCCTCGAACCCCAGGCTGTCCCAGGTCCTTTCTGTGTAGAGTTTGCATGTTCTCCCTGTGTCTGTTTGGGTTGCCTCCAAGTGCTCCGGTTTCCTCCCACCATCAAAAAGACATGCATCTTAGGGTTAATACTCCTGCCTGTGCCCCTGAGCAAGGCAATTCAAAGAAGAACTGGAGTTCCCGGGCACTGCAGCTGCCCACTGCTCCTATACAATAGGATGGTTACATGCAGAGAACACATTCAATATAAAAATACAATGACCAAATAAAGTGGCCTTCTTTTCTTTCTAAGTACACACTACTACTACTACTACTACTACTACTACTACCACTACTACTACCACTACTACCACTACTACCACTACTACTACTACCACTACTACTACTACTACTACTACTACTACTACTACTACTACTACTACTACTACTACTACCACCACTACTACTGCTACCACTACTACTACTGCTACTACTACTACTACCACTACTACTACTACTACCACTACTACTACTACTACCACCACTACTACTGCTACCACTACTACTACTGCTACTACTACCACTACTACTACTACTACTACTACTACCACTACTACTACTACTAATACTACCACTACTACCACTACCACTACTACTACTACTACTACCACTACTACTACCACTACTACTACTACTACCACTACTACTACTACTACTACTACCACTACTACTACTACCACTACCACTGCTACTACTACTACTACCACTACTACTACTACTACTACTACCACTACTGCTACTGCTACTGCTACTACTACCACTACTACTACTACTACTACTACTACTACTACCACTACTACTACTACTACCAGTACTACTACTACTACCACTACTACTACTGCTACTACTACGTCCGGCTGCTCCCGTTAGGGGGCGCCACAGCGGATCATCTGTTTCCATGTCTTCCTCTCCTCTGCATCTCCCTCTGTCACACCAGCCACCTGCATGTCCTCCCTCACCACCTCCATAAACCTCCTCTTTGGCCTTCCTCTCCTCCTCTTCCCTGGCAGCTCCATATCCAGCATCCCTCTCCCAGTATACCCAGCCTCTCTCCTCCACACATGTCCACACCATCTCCATCTTGTCTCTCCTGCTTTGTCTCCAAACCGTCCAACCTGAGCTGTCCCTCTAATATACTCCTTCCTAATCCTGTCCTTCTTCATCACTCCCAGTGAAAATCTTATCATCTTCATCTCTGCCACCTCCAGCTCCACCTCCTGTCTTTTCATCAGTGCCACTGTCTCCAAAGCATACAACATAGCTGGTCTCACCACCATCTTGTAAACCTTCCCTTTAACTCTTGCTGGTACCCTTCTGTCACAAATCACTCCTGACACTCTTCTCCACCCACTCCACCCTGCCTGCACTCTCTCCTCCACCTCTCTCCTGCACTCCCCGTTACTTTGGACAGTTGACCCCAAGTATTTAAACTCATACACCTTCATCACCTCCACTCCTTGCATCCTCACCACTCCACTGTCCTCCCTCCCATTAACACATAGGTATTCTGTCTTGTTCCTACTGACTTTCATTCCTCTTCTCTCCAGTGCATACCTCCACCTCTCCAGGCTCTCCTCCACCTGCTCCCTACTCTCACTACAGATCACAATGTCATCAGCAAACATCATCGTCCATGGAGACACCTGCCTGACCTCATCCATCAACCTGTCCATCACCATTGCAAACAAGAAAGGGCTCAGAGCCGATCCTTGATGTAATCCCACCTCCACCTTGAACCCATCTGTCATTCCAACCACACACCTCACCACTGCTACACCTCCCTCATATATATCCTGCACCACCCCTACATACTTCTCTCTGCCACTCCTGACTACCTCATACAATACCACACCTCCTCTCTCGGCACCCTGTCCTATGCTTTCTCTAAATCTACAAAGACACAATGTGACTCCTTCTGGCCTTCTCTATACTTCTCCATCAACATTCTCAAAGCAAACATCACATCTGTGGTGCTCTTCCATGGCATGAAACCATACTGCTGCTGCTGATCATCACCTCTCCTCCTCTTAACCTAGCTTCTATTACTCTTTCTCATATCTTCCTGCTATGGCTGATCATCACCTCTCCTCCTCTTAACCTAGCTTCTATTACTCTTTCTCATATCTTCATGCTGTGGCTGATCAACTTTATACGTCTGTAGTTGTTACAGTTCTGCACATCACCCTTGTTCTTGAAAATCGTTACCAGTATGCTTCTTCTCCACTCCTCAGGCCTCCTCTCACTTTCCAAGATTGTGTTAAACAATCAGTGAACATGCTGGTGAATCAGAGAGCATGTTGGTGAATCAGAGAACATGCTGGTGACCCAGAGAACATGCTGGTGACCCAGAGAGCATGCTGGTGACCCAGAGAACAAGCTGGTGACCCAGAGAACATGCTGGTGACCCAGAGAACATGCTGGTGAATCAGAGAGCATGCTGGTGAATCAGAGAACATGTTGGTAAATCAGAGAACATGCTGGTGACCCAGAGAACATGCTGGTGACCCAGAGAGCATGCTGGTGACCCAGAGAACATGCTGGTGACCCAGAGAACATGCTGGTGACCCAGAGAGCATGCTGGTGACCCAGAGAACAAGCTGGTGACCCAGAGAACATGCTGGTGACCCAGAGAACAAGCTGGTGACCCAGAGAACATGCTGGTGAATCAGAGAGCATGCTGGTGAATAAGAGAGCATGTTGGTGAATCAGAGAACATGCTGGTGACCCAGAGAACATGCTGGTGAATCAGAGAACATGCTGGTGACCCAGAGAACATGCTGGTGAATCAGAGAACATGCTGGTGAATCAGAGAGCATGTTGGTGAATCAGAGAACATGCTGGTGACCCAGAGAACATGCTGGTGACCCAGAGAACATGCTGGTGAATCAGAGAACATGCTGGTGACCCAGAGAACATGCTGGTGACCCAGAGAACATGCTGGTGACCCAGAGAGCATGTTGGTGAATCAGAGAACATGCTGGTGACCCAGAGAACATGCTGGTGACCCAGAGAACATGCTGGTGACCCAGAGAACATGCTGGTGACCCAGAGAACATGCTGGTGACCCAGAGAACATGCTGGTGACCCAGAGAGCCTGTTGTTGAATCAGAGAACATGCTGGTGACCCAGAGAGAATGTTGGTGAATCAGAGAACATGCTGGTGAATCAGAGAACATGCTGGTGAATCAGAGAACATGCCTGTGAATCAGAGAGCATGTTGGTGAATCAGAGAACATGCTGGTGACCCAGAGAGCATGTTGGTGAATCAGAGAACATGCTGGTGAATCAGAGACCATGTTGGTGAATCAGAGAACATGCTGGTGACCCAGAGAACATGCTGGTGACCCAGAGAACATGCTGGTGACCCAGAGAGCATGTTGGTGAATCAGAGAACATGCTGGTGAATCAGAGAACATGTTGGTGAATCAGAGAACATGCTGGTGAATCAGAGAACATGCTGGTGAATCAGAGAACATGCTGGTGAATCAGAGAACATGTTGGTGAATCAGAGAGCATGCTGGTGAATCAGAGAACATGCTGGTGAATCAGAGAACATGCTGGTGAATCAGAGAACATGCTGGTGAATCAGAGATTATGCTGGTGAATCAGAGACCATGCTGGTGAATCAGAGCGCAAGCTGGTGACCCAGAGAACATGCTGGTGACCCAGAGAACATGCTGGTGACCCAGAGAACATGCTGGTGACCCAGAGAACATGCTGGTGAATCAGAGAACATGCTGGTGAATCAGAGAACATGCTGGTGAATCAGAGAACATGCTGGTGACCCAGAGAACATGCTGGTGAATCAGAGAACATGCTGGTGACCCAGAGAACATGCTGGTGACCCAGAGAACATGCTGGTGACCCAGAGAACATGCTGGTGAATCAGAGAGCCTGTTGTTGAATCAGAGAACATGCTGGTGAATCAGAGAACATGCCTGTGAATCAGAGAGCATGTTGGTGAATCAGAGAACATGCTGGTGACCCAGAGAGCATGTTGGTGAATCAGAGAACATGCTGGTGAATCAGAGACCATGTTGGTGAATCAGAGAACATGCTGGTGACCCAGAGAACATGCTGGTGACCCAGAGAACATGCTGGTGACCCAGAGAGCATGTTGGTGAATCAGAGAACATGCTGGTGAATCAGAGAACATGTTGGTGAATCAGAGAACATGCTGGTGAATCAGAGAACATGCTGGTGAATCAGAGAACATGCTGGTGAATCAGAGAGCATGTTGGTGACCCAGAGAACATGCTGGTGAATCAGAGAACATGCTGGTGAATCAGAGAACATGTTGGTGAATCAGAGAACATGCTGGTGAATCAGAGAACATGTTGGTGAATCAGAGAACATGCTGGTGAATCAGAGAACATGCTGGTGACCCAGAGAGCATGCTGGTGAATCAGAGAACATGCTGGTGAATCAGAGAGCATGCTGGTGAATCAGAGACCATGCTGGTGAATCAGAGCGCAAGCTGGTGACCCAGAGAACATGCTGGTGACCCAGAGAGCATGTTGGTGAATCAGAGAGCATGCTGGTGACCCAGAGAACATGCTGGTGACCCAGAGAACATGCTGGTGACCCAGAGAACATGCTGGTGACCCAGAGAGCATGTTGGTGAATCAGAGAGCATGTTGGTGAATCAGAGAACATGCTGGTGAATCAGAGAACATGCTGGTGAATCAGAGAACATGCTGGTGACCCAGAGAGCCTGCTGGTGACCCAGAGAACATGCTGGTGACCCAGAGAACATGCTGGTGAATCAGAGAACATGCTGGTGAATCAGAGAACATGCTGGTGAATCAGAAAACATGCTGGTGAATCAGAGAGCATGCTGGTGACCCAGAGAACATGCTGGTGAATCAGAGAACATGCTGGTGAATCAGAGAACATGCTGGTGAATCAGAGAACATGCTGGTGAATCAGAGAGCATGCTGGTGACCCAGAGAACATGCTGGTGAATCAGAGAACATGCTGGTGAATCAGAGAACATGCTGGTGAATCAGAGAACATGCTGGTGAATCAGAGAGCATGTTGGTGACCCAGAGAACATGCTGGTGAATCAGAGAACATGTTGGTGAATCAGAGAGCATGTTGGTGAATCAGAGAACATGCTGGTGACCCAGAGAACATGCTGGTGACCCAGAGAACATGCTGGTGAATCAGAGAACATGCTGGTGACCCAGAGAACATGCTGGTGACCCAGAGAACATGCTGGTGACCCAGAGAGCATGTTGGTGAATCAGAGAACATGCTGGTGACCCAGAGAACATGCTGGTGACCCAGAGAACATGCTGGTGACCCAGAGAACATGCTGGTGACTCAGAGAACATGCTGGTGAATCAGAGAGCATGCTGGTGAATCAGAGAACATGCTGGTGACCCAGAGAACATGCTGGTGAATCAGAGAACATGCTGGTGAATCAGAGAACATGCTGGTGAATCAGAGATTATGCTGGTGAATCAGAGACCATGCTGGTGAATCAGAGCGCAAGCTGGTGACCCAGAGAACATGCTGGTGACCCAGAGAACATGCTGGTGACCCAGAGAACATGCTGGTGACCCAGAGAACATGCTGGTGAATCAGAGAACATGCTGGTGAATCAGAGAACATGCTGGTGAATCAGAGAACATGCTGGTGACCCAGAGAACATGCTGGTGAATCAGAGAACATGCTGGTGACCCAGAGAACATGCTGGTGACCCAGAGAACATGCTGGTGACCCAGAGAACATGCTGGTGAATCAGAGAGCCTGTTGTTGAATCAGAGAACATGCTGGTGAATCAGAGAACATGCATGTGAATCAGAGAGCATGTTGGTGAATCAGAGAACATGCTGGTGACCCAGAGAGCATGTTGGTGAATCAGAGAACATGCTGGTGAATCAGAGACCATGTTGGTGAATCAGAGAACATGCTGGTGACCCAGAGAACATGCTGGTGACCCAGAGAACATGCTGGTGACCCAGAGAGCATGTTGGTGAATCAGAGAACATGCTGGTGAATCAGAGAACATGTTGGTGAATCAGAGAACATGCTGGTGAATCAGAGAACATGCTGGTGAATCAGAGAACATGCTGGTGAATCAGAGAGCATGTTGGTGACCCAGAGAACATGCTGGTGAATCAGAGAACATGTTGGTGAATCAGAGAACATGCTGGTGACCCAGAGAACATGCTGGTGACCCAGAGAGCATGTTGGTGAATCAGAGAACATGCTGGTGACCCAGAGAACATGCTGGTGAATCAGAGAACATGCTGGTGAATCAGAGAACATGTTGGTGAATCAGAGAACATGCTGGTGAATCAGAGAACATGTTGGTGAATCAGAGAACATGCTGGTGAATCAGAGAACATGCTGGTGACCCAGAGAGCATGCTGGTGAATCAGAGAACATGCTGGTGAATCAGAGAGCATGCTGGTGAATCAGAGACCATGCTGGTGAATCAGAGCGCAAGCTGGTGACCCAGAGAACATGCTGGTGACCCAGAGAGCATGTTGGTGAATCAGAGAGCATGCTGGTGACCCAGAGAACATGCTGGTGACCCAGAGAACATGCTGGTGACCCAGAGAACATGCTGGTGACCCAGAGAGCATGTTGGTGAATCAGAGAGCATGTTGGTGAATCAGAGAACATGCTGGTGAATCAGAGAACATGCTGGTGAATCAGAGAACATGCTGGTGACCCAGAGAGCCTGCTGGTGACCCAGAGAACATGCTGGTGACCCAGAGAACATGCTGGTGAATCAGAGAACATGCTGGTGAATCAGAGAACATGCTGGTGAATCAGAAAACATGCTGGTGAATCAGAGAGCATGCTGGTGACCCAGAGAACATGCTGGTGAATCAGAGAACATGCTGGTGAATCAGAGAACATGCTGGTGAATCAGAGAACATGCTGGTGAATCAGAGAGCATGCTGGTGACCCAGAGAACATGCTGGTGAATCAGAGAACATGCTGGTGAATCAGAGAACATGCTGGTGAATCAGAGAGCATGTTGGTGAATTAGGGAACATGCTGGTGACCCAGAGAGTGTGTTGGTGAATCAGAGAACATGCTGGTGAATCAGAGAGCATGTTGGTGAATCAGAGAACATGCTGGTGAATCAGAGAACATGCTGGTGACCCAGAGAACATGCTGGTGAATCAGAGAACATGCTGGTGAATCAGAGAACATGCTGGTGAATCAGAGAGCATGTTGGTGAATATGAGAACATGCTGGTGACCCAGAGAACATGCTGGTGAATCAGAGAGCATGCTGGTGAATCAGAGAACATGCTGGTGACCCAGAGAACATGCTGGTGAATCAGAGAACATGCTGGTGAATCAGAGAACATGCTGGTGAATCAGAGAACATGCTGGTGAATCAGAGAACATGCTGGTGAATCAGAGCGCAAGCTGGTGACCCAGAGAACATGCTGGTGACCCAGAGAGCATGTTGGTGAATCAGAGAACATGCTGGTGACCCAGAGAACATGCTGGTGAATCAGAGAACATGCTGGTGACCCAGAGAACATGCTGGTGACCCAGAGAACATGCTGGTGACCCAGAGAGCATGTTGGTGAATCAGAGAGCATGTTGGTGAATCAGAGAACATGCTGGTGAATCAGAGAACATGCTGGTGAATCAGAGAACATGCTGGTGACCCAGAGAGCATGCTGGTGACCCAGAGAACATGCTGGTGACCCAGAGAACATGCTGGTGAATCAGAGAACATGCTGGTGAATCAGAGAACATGCTGGTGAATCAGAGAACATGCTGGTGAATCAGAGAGCATGCTGGTGACCCAGAGAACATGCTGGTGAATCAGAGAACATGTTGGTGAATCAGAGAACATGCTGGTGAATCAGAGAACATGCTGGTGACCCAGAGAACATGCTGGTGAATCAGAGAACATGCTGGTGAATCAGAGAACATGCTGGTGAATCAGAGAACATGCTGGTGAATCAGAGAACATGCTGGTGAATCAGAGAACATGCTGGTGAATCAGAGAGCATGCTGGTGAATCAGAGAGCATGCTGGTGAATCAGAGAACATGTTGGTGAATCAGAGAACATGCTGGTGAATCAGAGAACATGCTGGTGAATCAGAGAACATGCTGGTGAATCAGAGAACATGCTGGTGAATCAGAGAACATGCTGGTGAATCAGAGAGCATGCTGGTGAATCAGAGAGCATGCTGGTGAATCAGAGAACATGTTGGTGAATCAGAGAACATGCTGGTGAATCAGAGAACATGCTGGTGAATCAGAGAACATGCTGGTGAATCAGAGAGCATGCTGGTGAATCAGAGACCATGCTGGTGAATCAGAGAACTTGCTGGTGAATCAGAGAACATGCTGGTGAATCAGAGAACATGCTGGTGAATCAGAGAGCATGTTGGTGAATCAGAGCACATGCTGGTGAATCAGAGAACATGCTGGTGACCCAGAGAACATGCTGGTGAATCAGAGAGCATGCTGGTGAATCAGAGAGCATGTTGGTGAATCAGAGAGCCTGTTGTTGAATCAGAGAACATGCTGGTGAATCAGAGAGCATGTTGGTGAATCAGAGAGCATGTTGGTGAATCAGAGAACATGCTGGTGAATCAGAGAGCATGCTGGTGAATCAGAGAGCATGCTGGTGAATCAGAGAGCCTGTTGTTGAATCAGAGAACATGCTGGTGAATCAGAGAGCATGTTGGTGAATCAGAGAGCATGTTGGTGAATCAGAGAACATGCTGGTGAATCAGAGAGCATGCTGGTGAATCAGAGAGCATGCTGGTGACCCAGAGAGCATGCTGGTGAATCAGAGAGCCTGTTGTTGAATCAGAGAACATGCTGGTGAATCAGAGAACATGTTGGTGAATCAGAGAGCATGTTGGTGAATCAGAGAACATGCTGGTGAATCAGAGAGCATGTTGGTGAATCAGAGAACATGCTGGTGAATCAGAGAACATGCTGGTGAATCAGAGAGCATGCTGGTGAATCAGAGAGCATGTTGGTGAATCAGAGAACATGCTGGTGACCCAGAGAACATGCTGGTGAATCAGAGAACATGCTGGTGAATCAGAGAACATGCTGGTGACCCAGAGAGCATGCTGGTGACCCAGAGAACATGCTGGTGACCCAGAGAACATGCTGGTGAATCAGAGAACATGCTGGTGAATCAGAGAACATGCTGGTGAATCAGAGAACATGCTGGTGAATCAGAGAGCATGCTGGTGACCCAGAGAACATGCTGGTGAATCAGAGAACATGTTGGTGAATCAGAGAACATGCTGGTGAATCAGAGAACATGCTGGTGACCCAGAGAACATGCTGGTGAATCAGAGAACATGCTGGTGAATCAGAGAACATGCTGGTGAATCAGAGAACATGCTGGTGAATCAGAGAACATGCTGGTGAATCAGAGAACATGCTGGTGAATCAGAGAGCATGCTGGTGAATCAGAGAGCATGCTGGTGAATCAGAGAACATGTTGGTGAATCAGAGAACATGCTGGTGAATCAGAGAACATGCTGGTGAATCAGAGAACATGCTGGTGAATCAGAGAACATGCTGGTGAATCAGAGAACATGCTGGTGAATCAGAGAGCATGCTGGTGAATCAGAGAGCATGCTGGTGAATCAGAGAACATGTTGGTGAATCAGAGAACATGCTGGTGAATCAGAGAACATGCTGGTGAATCAGAGAACATGCTGGTGAATCAGAGAGCATGCTGGTGAATCAGAGACCATGCTGGTGAATCAGAGAACTTGCTGGTGAATCAGAGAACATGCTGGTGAATCAGAGAACATGCTGGTGAATCAGAGAGCATGTTGGTGAATCAGAGCACATGCTGGTGAATCAGAGAACATGCTGGTGACCCAGAGAACATGCTGGTGAATCAGAGAGCATGCTGGTGAATCAGAGAGCATGTTGGTGAATCAGAGAGCCTGTTGTTGAATCAGAGAACATGCTGGTGAATCAGAGAGCATGTTGGTGAATCAGAGAGCATGTTGGTGAATCAGAGAACATGCTGGTGAATCAGAGAGCATGCTGGTGAATCAGAGAGCATGCTGGTGAATCAGAGAGCCTGTTGTTGAATCAGAGAACATGCTGGTGAATCAGAGAGCATGTTGGTGAATCAGAGAGCATGTTGGTGAATCAGAGAACATGCTGGTGAATCAGAGAGCATGCTGGTGAATCAGAGAGCATGCTGGTGACCCAGAGAGCATGCTGGTGAATCAGAGAGCCTGTTGTTGAATCAGAGAACATGCTGGTGAATCAGAGAACATGTTGGTGAATCAGAGAGCATGTTGGTGAATCAGAGAACATGCTGGTGAATCAGAGAGCATGTTGGTGAATCAGAGAACATGCTGGTGAATCAGAGAACATGCTGGTGAATCAGAGAGCATGCTGGTGAATCAGAGAGCATGTTGGTGAATCAGAGAACATGCTGGTGACCCAGAGAGCATGCTGGTGAATCAGAGAGCATGCTGGTGAATCAGAGAGCCTGTTGTTGAATCAGAGAACATGCTGGTGAATCAGAGAACATGCTGGTGAATCAGAGAACATGCTGGTGACCCAGAGAACATGTTGGTGAATCAGAGAACATGCTGGTGAATCAGAGAACATGCTGGTGAATCAGAGAACATGCTGGTGAATCAGAGAGCATGCTGGTGAATCAGAGAGCCTGTTGTTGAATCAGAGAACATGCTGGTGAATCAGAGAGCATGCTGGTGACCCAGAGAACATGTTGGTGAATCAGAGAACATGTTGGTGAATCAGAGAACATGTTGGTGAATCAGAGAACATGCTGGTGACCCAGAGAACATGTTGGTGAATCAGAGAACATGCTGGTGACCCAGAGAACATGTTGGTGAATCAGAGAACATGCTGGTGAATCAGAGAACATGCTGGTGAATCAGAGAACATGTTGGTGAATCAGAGAGCATGCTGGTGACCCAGAGAACATGCTGGTGACCCAGAGAACATGCTGGTGAATCAGAGAACATGCTGGTGACCCAGAGAACATGTTGGTGAATCAGAGAACATGCTGGTGAATCAGAGAACATGCTGGTGACCCAGAGAACATGTTGGTGAATCAGAGAACATGCTGGTGAATCAGAGAACATGCTGGTGAATCAGAGAACATGCTGGTGAATCAGAGAACATGCTGGTGAATCAGAGAACATGCTGGTGAATCAGAGAGCAGGTCGTTCCTCTCCTTCACTGTCTGTGACAAAGCACCAGACACAATGCAATGAGCAGCTTTTGCATAATCAGCTAATAACCATTGAGGAAACTCAATGAGATAAATGTCTTGTGTCCAACTATCATCTGTTGTTTTTCAACACAAATACTTGGCTGCCTGGACATCACGTAGGAGCGCTTTTGTGTCACCCTAGTGACCTCTGTCCTCCTTATGTAAAAACATTGAGGGAGAATCTGCTGAGAGGGGACGCTGGTTTGTGCTGCGTCTTGTCACTTTTAATCGTTCAGCTTTGCTGGCATTTCCTGGCTTGGAGTGGAGCAGATCCCGTCTTTGTTTTCCTACGAGGGATGATGAGGCTCTATTTGCTTACTTGTCACAGTCAGCAGGAGCATCCTTCTCTGAAAGCCATGTGAGCAGATGGATGCTGACCCGGGCTCCTTTGTCTCATTTAGCAGATATCTTTAAGGAGGAGTGTTCTCTCAACAGCTTAACCCGGACACAGAGGAGGTACCAGGAACATCTGTGGGAGGTTCTAGAGCAGAGCTCACATTACTGCAGACATCGAAACAAGTGACTGGAGAAAGTCCTTCCTGAAGCACAATGACTTGTGGATTGAGGCAGCAGCGCTTATTTCAGTTGAGATTTATTTAGTTTTTACTCCAACAGGCCCTACAACAGCTTTAACCTTCAGGTCCGCACAACTAGACAGCTTCCAGCTACAGTTTACACTCCAGTCTCCCTTGCTACAGGCCACCAGAAAGCACACAACATATTACAGTTACACAGAGCTTCACGGTTAGATGACAGCTTTATTCATCCACATTAAGGGTGCTCAAACATCACTGGGGACATCTTACAGAACTGCTGACCAAGCATTTCCTGCCTTCACGTTGAGGTGTGGACTAATGTGATGTGTGTAGTTGGTCCTGTTGGAGTGTGACGTTAGGAGGAGGCGTACAGGAGGTAGTGGAGAGAAGATAGAACATGACTGTTCACCATGACCTTCAGGCCGGTTCCCCTTTCTTACATTATTAGTGGACCCTAAGACTGCGTGGATATCTAACAAACTGCAAAATAAAACTTTAACGCAAAGATAAATGTAAACTTTTCCCTCTGCTATGAAGGCAGGACACATACATCTGAGCTGCTGTCCTGGAGAGGATTGTGTCGGAGGACAGCAAGCCGCCGTTGTTAAGCCTCAGTGTGACATGTGCTGACCAGTCTGGGAAGGCCCAGTTCTTTTGTTTTGCATAGAAACCACACACGGAGCAAATTCACATTAGGGCACACCACAACCGCCTACTTCATTCTATGTTTTGTATTTTCCTGCTTTTCTTGTTTTTCTTTTTATTCTTAGAAGCCATTTCTCAGAAGGAGGTCACTAACAAGAAAGCCAGGATGTCCATGCACGTGCAACCCGTTTTGCGGCGGTATTAAAGCATGAGCACACACCTCCCTGTCACCAGGACTCACTTCATATTGCTGCTGCCAGCACCACGTGTGTGCTGCTGGTGCTGGACTGATACTGGACTGATACTGGACTGGTGCTGGACTGATGCTGGACTGGTGCTGGACTGGTGCTGGACTGATGCTGGACTGGTGCTGGACTGGTGCTGGACATGTCTTCATCCTGCTGGAAACGTTGCTTCTGTCCATGTGGCGCATGACTGACATCCAGACTCACACCCTGCAGGTCTTTGATTCTACAAACACACGTTGCTGTACCCAGGATACAGTCTACACACAAACGTGAACTTTGAGATATTGATTTGGTCATGATGTGACCAAATCAATATCTCAAACCAGCTACTGACACGTTGTTCCAACTAGCCATCCATGTTCCTTATCTTGTGTGTGTGTGTGTGTGTGTGTGTGTGTGTGTGTGTGTGTGTGTGTGTGTGTGTGTGTGTGTGTGTGTGTGTGTGTGTGTTGTGGCGGTGGATGCTGCTCACAGGGATTTATATGAGGATTTATGAGTTAAATAAACAAAACGTGTTATTGTCAGGGGTACAAAGGATTATTATTATTATTCATATTGTTGTTGTTGTTGTTGTTCTTCTTCTTCTTCTTCTTCTTCTTCTTCTCATACGCGCTGCTGGACAGAGGTCCAGCCTGCAGGAACCAGCATGTTCTGCAGCAGCAGGCTTTGATACCATGTCGAAATGTTTTTAGTCATCTCTTATTAAAGACATCGTTAAACGAAACATGTTAATGCTGTTTGCTGTCTTCTGGGGTTTGCCAATACCCCATGACCCATTTGAGCTCCCAAGCCACAGTTTATAAAATTCTGGCTTTGGGAGAAAAAAAGAAGAAGACCACGTGATCGCTTGGCTGCCAGCTGCTGTGTGCAGGGAGCAGTTCAGCTGAATATGAATGAGACGAGACTGGAGCGTATTCAGACAGAGCTCATGCAGCGCCTGCGCACTCTGTATCTCACCCGCTGCACCGAGATTCCCTGCTTCTCGTGGACGCACGAGGTTCATCCGCACGTACATAACCAGAGACAGTGTTGTCATGGAAACCTCAGCTCTTCTTCTGTGTATTCAGATTTCTTTTTTACCTCCGTTCCCGTTGCCATTCCTTGTCCTACCAGCAGGTCTCTGCCTGAGGAGGAGGAGGAGGAGGAGGAGGAGGAGGAGGAGGATAAGTGTGAAAGATAACACCGGCGAAGTTATCTGCAGACTCCTCAACAAACCATAATCTGACAGAATTTATGAGCAAACAAACTCTCAGCCTTTACTTTCCTCTTGGACGACCCTTCTGAAAACAAGCCTGTCTTGCTTGGTTGTTGTAGAGAGCTGGAAGGACATCTAGTGGTGGGAACCCTCTGCTCGCTGAGTCACATGGCCCTGGACAGAAAGCAGGGTCACCAACGCAGAGCCAAATACAGATTCCCCGACATGCCAAATGTAACCCGGATCATCCTGCTGGCCTGGTCCTTCTGTAAGGTGCCTGTCACTCATGGCAGCAATACTCTATGGAGTACAACGTTGGTTTTGATGTACTTGGAAAGATGGAGAGAGGTATTTCATAGTCCGGCAGTATGGCCATCCATTTAAGTCAAGTCAGTTTTATTTGTATAGCTCAATATCACAAATTATAAATTTGCCTCATTTACTTAAGGGAAAAATAATTTCCCGTCAATGTAGGATTAAAAAAATGTAAATGGTAAGACATTGTATTCTCATTAGCACTCAAATGTAAGCTCGGTGAGCATGACTGTGCAGATGGCGTAGCATGGCAAATGAGCTGCGATTAATTGATTTGTTCAATTAATTCATTTTCAGATAAACAAGTAATGTGTAAAGCCATCACTGACTGACTGTACAGGTGGCGAACTAGCACCAGTAGCAGCAGCAGTAGTACCGACTAGTACTAGAATAAGTAGTGGTAGAATTAGGACTAGTAGTAGTTGTAATGAATGAAAGGTCACGTGTTTAACTTGACCTACTCACGGGTGTACGTGCAGTGCGTGTGACGTATACAGGAAGGAGACGCGCATGTTATGAAGGTTGTATGTCGGATGAACGCTAGTAAAAGCTACACAGTTAAGAACCTACGAAATCGGCTCGTTCTTGAATTATTCTTATGTCAGTAAGACAAGGCGTCTACGGACATTACAGTAGTACTAGTAGTAGTAGTGGTAGTAGTAGTACTACTAGTAGTAGTAGTATTGGTAGTAGTAGTAGTGGTAGTACTAGTAGTAGTAGTGGTAGTAGTGGTAGTAGTAGTAGTAGTGCTGGTAGCAGTGGTGGTAGCAGTACTTTCTTAACCGCTTTTATTGTGAAATTTAACCAAACCGGAAGTTGACACCTTTTATCGGAGACTAGTCGATACGTGTGTGTGTGTGTTTGTGTGTGTATGTGTGAAAATGTTACCTTTATCTATTAAAGACGATGAATATAAACCTGCCAAATTCAACCTCCTCCTCAAGGTTTCAGGATGGTTTAGGTAAGTCGTTGTATTTGTATATTATTAGCTGTTCACTGGGCTCATGAGCGCGCTTAGCTAGCTGGCTGGCTAGCTGCTGGCTAGTGAGTGTGAGGGGTCGTAACTGGGCTCGTGGTGTGTTGCAGCAGCCAGGTGAAGTATTCGGGTCATGGTGGGCGGTGTAAAATAAGCCCGCTTTCTTGTTTCTTCAACACAAATCTGAAGCCTTTCCACATGTAATGGCGGGGGGTTATCCTGCATTTCTAGAGGCAAGGTAGTAAGCAGCGCTGTCCCTGCTGGGATTGAACTGGCTGACAGGAGTTGTGTCTGGTTTCAGGTCGATTCTGTCTGACAAGACGTCCCGGAACCTGTTCTTCTTCTTGTGTCTCAACCTGTCCTTCGCCTTCGTGGAGCTGTCCTACGGCATCTGGAGCAACAGGTAGGACCGCGACCGCGACCCCGCGGCGGCGGCGGCGCGTCGGTCTCCTGCACGATGTGCCACGTATGTCTAACCGAGGCCAGCTCAACTTCCCCAATGTCCACGGTCCGAGCGGCCCGGTCGGGACGAGCCCGGCCGGACTCCTGAGCCCGGCCGTCAGTCACCCGAGATGGGAGTTGTTTAAAGCGGGCTGTGGGCGGTTTAACGCGGCTCTCATGGCGGATGTTGCTTTTACTGACATGAGCTGCTGGATGTGACGGGACTCTGCAGGAGGCAGGTCGCGTCGCGTCGCGTTATGTGTGAACCATCAAGACGCAGCGTGAAACTTGGTGTCTCACTTTAACTTCACAGCCGCTTTACACAAGTACCCGTTCGCAAGCCAAGTGTAAACGTTAACATGGAGTTTTCACATTCTGGCAGTACACGTTAAGTGGCTGAACGGCGGATACGAGGACTGGCACACCAGAGGCCGACCCGCACCAAAACATGACATACACACACACACACACTTATAACGACACCTCTCAACGCTGCTCCCACCCCGGCGGTCCCGCAGCCCCAAATCTCGCGATCAACCTGGATCAACGTGACTTTCGCAAATGCCGCCGTGGCCCCAGACCGGCACATACGGGTACTCGCACAGCGTCACGACTGCTGCCGAAGCGCTTGACGCAGCTTCACGTGTGTTTAGCTGACAAGTTAGTATGCGCTCATGTGGCGTTAAACAATGCTTTGTTTTGTAGACGTGGCAGTAATTAAGTTGCTATAAATATGATAGACGTGGCAGTAATTAAGTTGCTATAAATATGATAGACGTGGCAGTAATTATGTTGCTATAAATATTATAGACGTGGCAGTAATTATGTTGCTATAAATATGATAGACGTGGCAGTAATTATGTTGCTATAAATATTATAGACGTGGCAGTAATTATGTTGCTATAAATATGATAGACGTGGCAGTAATTATGTTGCTATAAATATGATAGACGTGGCAGTAATTATGTTGCTATAAATATGATAGACGTGGCAGTAATTAAGTTGCTATAAATATGATAGACGTGGCAGTAATTATGTTGCTATAAATATTATAGACGTGGCAGTAATTAAGTTGCTATAAATATGATAGACGTGGCAGTAATTATGTTGCTATAAATATGATAGACGTGGCAGTAATTATGTTGCTATAAATATGATAGACGTGGCAGTAATTATGTTGCTGCCTTACCTGAACCGCAGCGTTCGCGACACCTTAATAAATGAAGGTTGATCGATTAGGCGTCACGCCCCTTCAGCCTCCCTCCATCCAGCGGATCACTGACCCGACACAGTGGCCGGACATCACTTATCCGGACATGTACACCTATTTGATGACGTCACCATATAGCATTAGGCCAAGTGTTGTCTGTAAATAACCTGCCTGTCAGCAGCCAACTGTCTGATGTGCACTAGGCTGAGACGTGGTCTGAGACGACACTCTGATGCTGTTGATGCTTGATGACGTCATGCCAGTCAGTACTGTAGCTGTTGTGGTTTCTACCGCTTCAGTCAGCTTGGCTCCCAATTAGCCATCGAGCTTTCCCACTTGACAGCCCACAGACCCACAGACCGCTTCCTCGGGGTTCCCCCATAGAAATTGAATGAGAGTAAAATGGACACTGAACTTTCCCCCGTGGTCATTTGAGTAGTTAAAAAGAAAATGGAGATTGTTGTTAGTTGTTATGGTGACAACACACATCAGTGGAGCAGTAAATGTTCATACTACTCCGCTGCTCGTTTGGTCCTTACTGCAAAACCTTACCTCAGCGAGTCTGCGGCCCAATCCCAATGTCCCCCTAAGGCCCAAGCCCTGAACGGATTTAAGTGAAGTCACCCAGTAAGTGCTTGAGGCTGCTTTCATACTAGGGACCCGGGCCCGCATCCAAGTACACTTGACCCCAAAGTCCAGTTTGTTTGAGTAGTGTGAACACTGCATACCGTGTTGGTGGATCAACAAACCTGCCCCGGTACACTTGAAAAGGTGGTCCCAAGTATGGTTCATGTGTACTCGGGTGCGGTTCGCATCAGGTGTGAAAACAACTGTACCACAACACAGAAGTCAATTGCTATGTTACAAAGGCATTTCTTAACGCCGCCTGTCTCCTCCAAAATGTATGTATGTGTGTAGCACGTGCCAGTCTTGTGTGTAGATATGCAAGTGTACTCGGTACAGAACAACATGACTAGTGAGAAAGCTGACCGGCGGCGTGGGAGCAATCACACTCTGGCACGGTATGAAACAGTCGTACCTAACGTGAAAACACCCGGAGTGTGAGAGGCTGCAAAGGCTGGAGGTGGTATAAATAGGAATGGGACAGCACTTTGCAACATATTTCACCTCGACGACGCCAAAACATGTTTTGTACTATTACGGGTTTGGGACTTTTTATTTTATGTTTTTTTTACTTTCATCACGGCCAAAGCACTTAAGTTAAGGGCCCGACTGCCTGATTCGACTGTCTTTCGGGCTCTTGCCTTACAGAGTGGACGAGAGGTAATTGTCAAATAATAAATTTACTCGTTTTTGTCAAAACAGCATCACTGAGGAAAACGTAAAAGAAACGGTTGGTGAATAAACTAGGTGTGTAATATAGCAATGCTTGCATTCCTCTGATTTCATGTTTTTATGTACCAACCTTGTTAATGTAGTGTTTCTTTGTACATTTAGGCATACCAGCGCACCCAGAATACCAGGCTGAACCCCCATGTACCCATATGTCCTTTCATGCTTGTTTGTTTACCGTTCTTTTTTGAACACTTCCAGGCTTCCCCTGGTAACCCTGTGTTTAACATCACAATGCTATGAACTGTGGGCAATTCCTTCGGGCAAAGTCTGCAGAAACGCAAACTTACGGAAAGTGTGCATAAAGGGCTGAAAATAACCCAGCCACAGAGGATGCACAAGCCAGTGGTAGTAGTAGTAGTAGTGGTGCATAAAGGGCTCAAAGTGTCTGCGAGAGAGCCCTCATCCACTGGACAATTTGACTGTGGGCTATCCCTAAACCCTCATGGATTTAGCAGGAATTTAACTCAAAGTCTGTGAGTTTGTGAGTGTGGACATTGGGATTGGGCCCCCCATTAAGAGTCTGTGACTTAGCACAGTCGTTTTATACGGGAGTTATCTCGCTGTAACGGTCACAGTGCTTTACAATGGCAGCAGTTTGAATAAAAATGGCTGCCGCTCTGACCCGCCTGTTAAACTGGTTTGAATGGGAATGTCCTTTCTACTCATTCAGTTTCCGTGGGTTCCCCAGACACCACAGGATATTGGATCAGATCGTAAATATTGAACATGTTTAATATTTGCGATTTGAAATCAGTGCAGCCATGGTGGGCTTCCCAGCATATCCGGGGAAAGTAAAATACACGCTGTACCACAAAGATCACAATGCATTTAATCCAGCAAAGTCGACATTTACCACCAGGTCTTTGAGGACTTGTCAGTAGAAACGTCAGCTTTGCTGGATTGAATGTGTTGTGATCATTCAATTAAGTGTGGAAGTCCTATTTTTCAACTCTACATTTCATATGTAACTATGCTCCTGTATTTTTGGTACGTGCCTTTCGGACTATTTGTTGAATGATGAACCCTGCACCAAAATGAGACCATTTTGTTTTGTTTTTTTCTCGGATAGTTCGGAGTGGACATATTGGGCAAAGATAAATATCCATTTCACAAGTATTAAGGCATTTATCATTGTAATGCAATGTGTCATTTTTTTGCAAGATGCTATATGCTTGTAAGTACCATAAGTCAAACCATAATCTGTGATAGAGTCAAAGCTCTTTGCTATGTCTCTATGCTGATGACTTTCTGCTATCTGTTCTTAGTTTAGGTTTGATATCAGATTCTTTCCACATGTTCTTTGACTGCACTGCCCTCCTGGCTGGGCTGGCTGCTTCAGTCATCTCTCGATGGAGGTCCAATGACTCCTTCTCCTATGGGTAAGACAGTTAACAGCAGCCACTGTGACAGAACTAATACTAGGATGACATGTCAGCAAGTTACCAGTTTCTAATGCTGTGTTAGTGACACACCCACATTGGAACTCTACCCACATTGGAACTGTACTCACAAGAACGTACCCTTGTACATTCTTGTGGGTTCTTGTGGGGCACCATAGTTGCCATTTCAACCGTTTACAAAAAAAAACAAAAAACAAAAAACATGTGGTCACAAAATGGATCTGCTAATAATAGAGTGGCACAGAAAAATGTGGTTGTCTATGAATGGTTCAGTTCAGTTTTCTCCTCTCTATTCCAGATATGTGAGGGCTGAGGTTCTGGCAGGCTTTGTCAATGGCCTCTTCCTCATCTTCACTGCTTTCTTCATCTTCTCTGAGGGAGTGGAGGTAGGCTCCTTCTCTGGAAATGTACCAAGCTTCTAAAAAAAATATGAGACATAGGCTCTGTAAAAGATATTTACATCACCCGGGAATTGTTCTAATCATAATAAGGCCAGGTATGGCAAGTGTTCCCATTGAGAGGGTCTGTCTGGTAAAGTTCCCATAGCGGTTGTGCTAGAACCAATCATGATACGGCACTGTGACAGACAAGGTTATAAAAACTGTCTGTCTATTTTTACCCATCATTTGTTTTAATTCATACCGATTATATATTCCGTGTTGCGTTTGTGTATGTGTGTATTGTAATGTTTAACGCCATTTCCAAAATAGGTCTTACTAGGGCTGTGCTTAACAAAAATGTTAAATTATGGAAAGTTTAATAAATGGTAAATTATTCATACTGGGATGTTTCTACCTACACGAAATGACTCGATTGGCTGTTGTACAACAATATTCTCATTTGTATACATTTCCCTCTGTGATGTGCTCCACTGCAGTGTATAGGCACTGTACTGCAGAGGAGTATAAGTAAGAATTTTCTCAAAAAGTCAACAAAGCGGGGATCCTACTGTTGATTCTGTTAAAATGACAGATGGCGTTTGGAATTACCCATTAACATGTTCAAAATTCAATAAATGACTGAAAATTCTTGTAGGGCTGTAGTCAACCAAAGAAAATCTTGGTTGACTGAAATTGTACCTACTCTTCAACCAATCATTTTCTTTTTTGCTTTGTTTATTTATTTATTTATTTGCAGGGGGGGGGAATCTGCACGTTATTATCTCTAGATTATTATCTCTAGATTAACTAAATCAGCCACAGTGCACTGATTGCAGTCTACCTGGTAGCGTTATTAGCCTAAATAAATTCTAAATAACCATAAAAAGCTAGTAATTAGATTAGATTGTTTGATTTTTGCAGCATTGAACTGTATTTATTTTATATTTTTATTTATAAATATTTGCAGCATAACCTAATTATTTATACTGAAATGATAACAAACTCAGAGCTGACCAGCGCGGCGTGCACCTACCCATATTCATGTAATTTCCCAAAATATCATCATTTGGGAAATTATATGAATAATATATGATATGAATATATATGTATATATATGTATATATGTATATATATATATATATATATATATATATATATATATATATATATATACTATATATATATATATATACTATATGTGTGTGTGTGTGTGTGTGTGTGTGTGTGTGTGTGTGTGTGACCAGAGGGTGTCTCCAATTATCTGGGCATCACATTGCTCAGTCTCCCTGGGGAAGTCTACTCTAGGGTGCTGGAAAGGAGGCTTCGACTGATTGTCGAACCTCGGATCCAGGAAGAACAATGCGGATTCCGTCCTGGCCATGGAACAATGGACCAACTCTTTACCCTTGCGGAAGTGCTGAGGGGGGCATTGGTGTCTGACCAGCCAGTCTACATTTGTTTTGTGGACTTGGAGAAGGCTTACGACCGTGTACCCCGGGCACTCTGTGGGAGGTTCTGCGGGAGTATGGGGTACCAGGGCAGTTGCTACAAGCCATCCAGTCCTTGTATGACTAAAGTGAGAGCTGTGTCCGCATTCTTGGCAAAAAGTCAAACACGTTTTCGGTGGGTGTCGGACTCCGCCAAGTTTGTCCCTTGTTTCCAATTCTGTTTGTGATATTCATGGACAGGATCTCAAGGCACAGCCAAGGTGAGGTGTGTGTCCATCTTGGGAACCTCAGAATTGCATCTCTTGTGGTTTTGTTGGCTTCATCAGAACGCGAACTCCAGTGCACACCGGGGCGGTTTGCAGCTGAGTGTGAAATGGCCGGGATGAGAGTCAGCACCTCCAAGTCTGAGGCCATGGTTCTCTACTGGAAAATGGTGGATTGCTCCCTCCGGGTTGGGGATGAGTTGTTGCCTCAAGTGAAGGAGTTCAAGTATCTCGGGGTCTTGTTCACGAGTGAGGATCGGGAGATTGACAGGCGGATTGGTGCAGCATCAGCAGTAATGTGGTTGTTGTACCGGACCGTTGTGGTGAAGAGGGAGCTGAGCCGGAAGACAAAGCTCTCAATTTACCAGCCAGTCTTCGTTCCAACCCTCACCTATGGTCATGAGCTTTGGGTAGTGACTGAAAGGGTGAAATCATGGATACAAGAGGCTGAAATGAGTTTCCTCCATAGGGTGTCTGGGCTCAGCCTTACAGATAGGGTGAGGAGCTCGGACATCCGGAGGGAGCTCGGAGTAGAGCCGCTGCTCCTTCACGTTGAAAGGAGCCAGTTGAGTTGGTTCGGGTATCTGATTAGGATGCCTCCTGGGCGCCTTCCTTTGGAGGTTTACCGGGTACGTTCAAGTGGGAGGAGACCCCGGGATAGACCCAGAACTTGCTGGAGGGACTACATGTCCAATGTGGCCTGGGAACACCTTGGGATCCCCCAGGAGGAGCTGGAGGGCGTTGCTGGGGAGAGGGACGTCTGGAGTGCCGTACTTAGCTTGCTGCGACTGCGACCCGACCCCGGAGAAGCGGCTGATGATGAGATGAGATGAGAACTATATCAACAACTGGTGATCCCAGCACAAGAACTATTGACGAATATACAAAATAATTTTAAGATAATTGCTTTTGTCTTATTTTATAATAATAATAAGGACCCTCCACTATCGTTCCAGCCTGCACCATGTGATGTCAAGGTTCATACACGGATGTGATCTCAAAAACACCAAATAGCCTATTAACTTGAAGCTTTTAGTCTTAATTACAAAAAAGCGAGTTTATTTTTAAAAAGAAGATTTATTAAACAAACCAAGGTGAAAACAATTATGGTACATAAAAATCCTGTAACAGAACTGGGCTCAGCCGTTTGGGTTTTTAATCATGATAACTTGTGTAAACTGGTGTGAAGGCAGGCTTGGGTGATTGGACATGTATAGTATGTCAGCAATCGCCGATTGGCTGAGTCCAATTGACTGTTGTTGTTTTGTTTTTGGCGTTATTTTTTTTATTTCTTATTTACTTTATTTTTGTCCTTTTATATTGCAAATTGACTGGTCTGCCTCCTCGACAACTCAACTCAGTAAATAACCTGTCAAGCTCAGGTCAAAGCATGGGTGACTAGTAACTGGCAGGTGGAGTTGGGCCATATGCAGGTTCTTGTTGCACTGATTTCTGATGAGTCTTTCACACAGCAGGACAGGGACTAAATGACAAGTAAGCCGTCTTTACTGGTTGCTGTCCGTCTTTACTGGTTGTTGTCCGTCTTTCCTGGCTGCTGTCTGATCGGTTGGTGCTGAAAAGCAACATCAGTTCATACATCATATTTGAGAACCAGACCACAAACTGTATGCGCAGTTGAGCACCCTGGTTATTTAATAGCATAATAATGTTATCTCCACCTGTTTGTCCATGTCGGGGCTGGAAGAAGAGGCGTCCTTTATCTGACCCCATCAAACCTTTGTTTTTGTTTTTTTAGATCATGTGGGACAGTTGTTCAGTCTGTCTTTACAACATAGGGGGTTTATGTTGTTTAGCTGAGGAAGAGTAGCCTGCAGTCTACTGAGGTTTTCACATCAGTGCTGGTGCAGGTTGGTAGTGCTAGTCTTGCTGGCACTACTCACTTGCAAAGACAGCAAATTACAAACCCCAATTCCAATGAAGTTGGGACGTTGTGTAAAACGTGAATAAAAACAGAACACAATGATTTACAAATCCTTTTCCACCTATATTCAGTAGAATACACTACAAAGACAAGATATTTTATGTTCAAACTGATAAACTTTATTGTTTTTTACAAATATTCACTCATTTTGAATGTGATGCCTGCAACACGTTCCAAAGAAGCTGGAACAGGGGCAACAAAAGATGGGGAAAGTTGAGGAATGCTCAAAAAACACCTGTCTGGAACATTCCACAGGTGAACAGGTTAACTGGGAACAGTTGAGTGTCATGATTGGGTATACAAGGAGCATCCCCGAAAGGCTCAGTCATTCACAAGCAAGGATGGGGCGAGGTTCACCACTTTGTGAACAACTGCGTGAGCAAATAGTCCAACAGTTTAAGAACAATGTTTCTCAACGTACGACTGCAAGGAATTTAGGGATTTCATCATCTCCAGTCCATAATATCATCACAAGATCCAGAGAATCCGGAGAAATCTCTGCACGTAAGCGGCAAGGCCGAAAACCAACATTGAATGCCTGTGACCTTCGACCCCTCAGGCGGCACTACATTAAAAACCGACATCATTCTGTAAAGGATATGACCACGTGGGCTCAGGAGCACTTGGGAAAACCACCGTCAGTTAACACAGTTGGTCGCTACATCTACAAGTGCAAGTTAAAACTCTCCCATGCAAAGCCAAAGCCATATATCAACACCACCCAGAAACACCGCCGGCTTCTCTGGGCCCGAGCTCATCTGAGATGGACTGACGCAAAGTGGACAAGTGTGCTGTGGTCTGACGAGTCCACATTTCACATTGTTTTTGGAAATCATGGACGTCGTGACCTCCGGGCTAAAGAGGAAAAGGACCATCCAGTTTGTTATCAGAGCAAAGTCCAAAAGCCAGCATCTGTGATGGTATGGGGGGGTGTTAGTGCCCATGGCATCATGGGTAACTTGCACATCTGGGAAGGCACCATTAATGCTGAAGGTACATACAGGGTTTTGGAGCAACATATGCTGCCATCCAAGCGACGTCTTTTTCAGGGACGTCCCTGCTTATTTCAGCAAGACAATGTCAAGCCACATTCTGCACGTGTTACACCAGCAGGGCTTCGTAGTAAAAGAGTGCAGGTACTGGACTGGCCTGCCTGCAGTCCAGACCTGTCTCCCATTGAACATGTGTAGTGCATTATGAAGCACAAAATACGACAACGGAGACCCCGGACTGTTGAGCAACTGAAGTCGTACATCAAGCAAGAATGGGAAAGAAGTCCACCTACAAAGCTTCAACAAGTAGTGTCCTCAGTTCCCAAACGCTTATTGAGTGTTGTTAAAAGGAAAGGTGGAGTAACACAGTGGTGAACATGCCCCTGTCCCAGCTTCTTTGGAACGTGTTGCTGCAGGCATCAAATTCAACATGAGTGAATATTTGCAACAAAAAAAACAACAATAAAGTTTATCAGTGTGAACATTAAATATCTTGTCTTTGTAGTGTATTCAATTGAATATAGGTGGAAAAGGATTTGCGCATCATTGTATTCTGTTTTTATTCACGTTTTACACAACGTCCCAACTTCATTTGAATTGGGGTTTGTACTTCATTTAGGTGCCTCGGCTTGCCAGTTTAAAACCAAAACAATCCAACGTAGGGGATGCTGTGTTCTTTTCCCCAGCAAGCTCTTTTATGAGCTTTCATGAGTGCCTTCGCTGAAAATGGCCGGGGGGATATATATTGGCAATCGTTTATGTTGGGCTGACAGTGGCCGATGGGAAAATGTTGACTTCTCATCCAACCATAGGAAAGGCTGAGCATGATGTAGTGGAACGCCACAACAGTACTATAGGTTATTAAACATTTTAAAAAATCTCCAAAATGAAATAAAGTGCCCAGTTCAAACAAGGTATTGCGGGTCTCCAAAAAGAAAGTACGCAATTCCAATATGCATGAGGCTTCAGTCATGCTTTCCTCATGGACATCGCTGACGCGGAATCCTGACGGGAAAACGTTTGGAGCTTTTGTACTTCGTGCGGCTCCAAAATGAAGCAAGGTGCCCAGTCTCCATTAGGGTGGGCAAGTTCAGATTTGGTACAGACAGAGTGTCCCTCCCGCCACCGAAAATAATGGATTAGTTAATATTGATGTGATGTTTTTCTCCTCATGAAAGTTACACTGGCGATTGTCCAACCAATGAGAATTTGGTCGGATGACCAACCAGTCAGCCGGGACACTGCAGCCCTAAATTCTCATTAATGCAACCCCTACACAGAGAGGTTTTGTGTGGTAGATGGTCTCTTAGTGACATCATTTCTGGTAGAATATGACATGGTGTCACAGAAGGTGGAATCAGTTCATCTGGACACCGTGTTTATTGACATACGTTTCATCATCATCTCTTCAGTCTACGTGACACATTGTGTTGCTGTGTTTTGATCAGAGAGCGTTGGAACCTCCTGATGTTCACCATGAGCGCCTGCTACCTGTGTCAGTGGCCGGCCTGCTGGTCAATCTGGTGGGAATCTTTGTCTTCCAGCATGGAGGCCATGGACACTCCCATGGAGACGGAGGTACAGCCAAAGTATCTGCTGTAAGATCATCAGTATAGCGCTTCAGCTTGTAACCAAGGGAAAAATTCTTGTGTCTCCGCTCCAGGTCATGGACACAGTCACTCTCTGTTTAATGGCACCGTGAGCCATGGCCACAGTCATAGCAGTAAGCATGAACATGGACACGACCACGGGGGACATGGACACAGCCACGGGGGACATGGACACGACCACGGGGGACATGGACACGACCACGGGGGACATGGACACGGCCACGGGGGACATGGACACACCCATGGGGGACATGGACACAGCCACGGGGTCCATAGCCATGAGGAGCCCCACTGCCATGGTGAGTGCTCCTAGCTGCCACCTGGACAGAGCTGTTGTGGACTAACATTAACAGTGTGTCTGTGGTCTTCACCGTCTGTAGGGATGATTTGACTGCATAGTCAGACGGAGGCTGTCAGCCTTGGTTCACATTGTCGGTTCATTTTGGTTGTAAATTTCAGCCATACCATGATTATATATGTGTTGCTGCACATGTTTGTACCGTGCTGTAATATGTCTGTGTGTCTGTTTCAGATGACCACTACCACACACCAGGGAAGGGCTCCAGTAAACAAATCTTGGAGGGTATGAGTCAACAGCATCACTGTTGCAGCAGCTACTGAGCCACCAGGGGGTGATCACAGACCAATCAAACACAAGAGTCATAGTGGTTCTACTGTGCTGAGCAGTGCGTCTGTATGATTAGCAGTAGTGACTCTTGCAGCGGGATAAAGTGACCAGTCTTTCTAGCAGAGACATGTGTTAAACCAAGGGTGGGCAGTCTTCTTCATAAAGGGTCAATGTGGATGCAAGCTTTGGTTCCAACCATGTAGTTACACTCCTGAGTCTACTAATAAACCAGTTAGGTCTTTACTAAGAACCCTCATTAGTAGACTCAAGTGTGTAACTGCTTGGTTGGTACAAAAGCCTGCACTCACGTCGGCCCTTCATGGATCAGCTTGTGCGACCCTGCATTAAACTGTGACTCTGGAGAAAACCCTGGTCTTTAAAGAGTGTACCTGGGGTGTCAGGCTGGGGGGCGAGGAGCTAGAGCTTTCCATCCAGAGAGGGGAGAGAACGGGCTTATTGGGAGGCTAGGGCCCATGGAGGAGTGAGTGCAGGGCCCACAATGGGGGGGTTATGGATAAAAGTGGGGAGGGGGGGCTAAAGGTTAATCGGTCTTTTAAGGTGGTGTTTCAAAGATCTGTTACTCCTTCTGTCGTTATAATTATTATATAATTATGATAATCGTAATTTAGAATTTCAGCTATTCAAAGTGTTGATAAATAGTGTGAGGGCTTGAGGGGAGGGTTTAGTGCTCCTGCTGAGGTAATGAGCTCGTACATTACTTCTTATGTACTGAAGGGCCTGGGCAGTGTATTGTTAAGCCTGTGCAACCTACACACACATATACAGAGTATACACTGTCATCGACCTCTCAGGTCTTCACGCCCCAACTGTGTACCTGAATTTAACGTGATGTTTCACTGGCGTGGAGTACCTGTGTGCACAGGAGTATTTCTGAGTACTTGTATGCACAGGAGTATTTCTGCACATCGTGGCTGATACTCTGTACCTGAATTTAACGTGATGTTTTACTGACGTGGAGTACCTGTGTGCACAGGAGTATTTCTGAGTACTTGTATGCACAGGAATATTTCTGTACATCGTGGCTGATACTCTACCTGAATTTAACATGATGTTTTACTGAAGTGGAGTACCTGTGTACACAGGAGTATTTCTGCACATCGTGGCTGATACTCTGGGCAGTATCGGAGTCATCATATCTGCACTTCTGATGCAGAAGTTTGACCTGATGATTGCTGACCCCATCTGCTCGATGCTCATAGCCATTCTCATAGGGGTCAGGTGAGTTCTCTCTCGCTCTCTCTCTCCCTCCATCCATTCATCCATCCATCCACACACACAGCTGTTTATTGTCTCAGTCACTGAGCTCCCTTCCAGTCTTGTTTGGTTTAAACTTGAGGACAGATGCAGGACCCCTGGTCTCCTGTTGTAGGTCAGGATTGCTTATTTTCTAATAATAATAATTAGAAAATACGTCCATCTTCTGGAGAAAATGTGTGGGCTTGCTGCATGGTTAGCAGGATAAAGACCATGGAAACAGACTGTCATTACAATTTGTGTGTAATATTTGAAATTATACAGAACTGTAAACAGTTAAATATATTTCCAAAAGTAGCTGAACATTTTAAAATTTGAATAATGTTGCTATTTTCAAGTGTGTGTTGCTAGTTAAAGTATTTGAGACTAGTTGAGTAGAGAGAAATAGCAGGCGTGCTGCTTTAGTTACAGTCTTGGAGATTCTTAAATGTTAACGTTGTCATCTGTTGCCAAACAAAGTGAGACGATGGTGATTCTGTCAGCCACTTCTGAAAGCCCTTGCTTTTGCACTAATATAGTGAAGTACAAATGGGTGTCTGTGACAAAACTGCTGCCAAAAATCGCAAGTCTCACACAGGAAGTGCCATGCTTTCCATCACCCAGCAGTGCTTAGTGCTCCAGAGAGGATAGGCAGAACGAACAGCGTTTTCCCTGTTGTGGTGGACAAATTATTATTATTATTCAATTAGTTAGTGGTTCTGAAATGACTCCTGGGAAAAAGAACACAACCGGGATCTCCCAGAATGCAATTTTAAGTCTCCACCCTGCTGACTGAGTGCAATTAGTAAAACCTGGAAACTGAGGAGGTTGTTATCCTGGTTCTTGACCCGAGTCGCTGATGGCCACTTATTTTCTCTCGTTGTCCCTCATCCCGCTCACTTGTCACTTCATCGAGCAGTTCAGAGTTTGTGTTTTCCTCATCAGAGGCTCGTTCCTGGCTGGACAAACAACCGAGCCAATCAGTGTCTTTATGGACGGGACTAAAGTTAGGGAGGTAGCAGTTTCTGTCTGTATGGACGTCTTGTGTCTCCTGTCCCCCAAGAGTCAAGATGACTTTATTGGTCCTGAGGGAGATTTGTATTGGACATAAAGGCTGCCACATAAATACATACAATATAGTGCAGTAACACACATAAATACATACAATATACTGCAGTAACACACAAATACATACAATATACTGCAGTAACAGACATAAATACATGCAATATACTGCAGTAACACACGCATACATACAATATAGTGCAGTAACATATACAATACATACAATATATGGCAGTAACAGACACAAATACATACAATATAGTGCAGTAACGACACAAATACATACAATATAGTCAAGACTCAGCATTTTCGGGTTTTTACCGATCTCCACTGAAAAATACCCAGATTTTTAAACTGATTTTCACCCGGATTTTATATTTCCACAGTTCCAAAAGTTGTTCCTGTTCGTGTGAAGTTATGTATCAGTGTCCTCTTGTGGCGAAATTCGGCATGCTGAATGGCTTTGAAAAATAAAAACCGAAAACGCTCAGCCTTGAATATAGTGCAGTAACACACAAATACATACAATATAGTGCAGTAACAGACACAAATACATACAATATACTGCAATAACACACAAATACATACAATATATTGCAGTAAGACATACAATATACTGCAGTAGCAGACATAAATACGTACAATATACTGCAGTAACAAACACAGAGTACATATCACAGACATAAAGTTCATTGAAATAAGTGCAACAGCACCCCTCATTTCACCCCTCCTCATGTCCTGAGTTTAGAATATTCACTGATAGAGGGTGGAAGAGCTTTCTTTTCCTGTATTGAACTGGAACGCTGTAGCATCTACCTGATGGAGGCAGTTTGTATTGTGAATACAGGATGTGATGATGATGCTCAGAGATGGTGTTCCTAGCCTGTTAAAGTATTGTCTTCTCAACGAGCATCTGGAGGGAAGGATACGCCCTCACCCCCATCACTTCCATTGTGTGTGGACCAGTCAGTTTGTGATTTTAGATGTTAACAAACCAAGGCAAATTCTGTAACATAATATACTCTATCACAGCATGATTTTTTTTTTCACGATGATGCTGGTTGCGTGGCTTGGGTCCTGGACTGTTCCGATGGCGTCTGGATACTGGTTGGCATCCTGTGCATCATATTCTTCATATATAATTGGGTTATCCTCTTTCAATGTTGTATTGTGTGAATTGCGTAAACACAACATCCATTGCACATTGTCCGTCTTGGGAGAGAGATCCTCCTCTGTTGCTCTCCCTGAGGTTTCTTCCTATTTTCTTCTCCCTGTTAAAGGGGTTTTTTTTTTTTTTAGGGAGTTGTTCCTTAGAGAGGAGTTGTTCCTTGCTGTTAAGCCCACTGAGGCAAATTTATAATTTGTGATATTGGGCTATACAAATAAAATTGATTTGATTTGATGATAAAATAACATCATTACCCTCCCCCAGAAAGTTGAATCAGTTCATCTCTGGACACAACGTTTATTGGGAGAAACGTTTCATCACTCATTTAAGTGACTTAGTCAGTCTCAACTGACTGCAGGTGTCCCCACCCTTATAAACAAAGTAGTAGCATCACGACTGAAACCAACGATCAGTTTCATATGCAAACTGATGCGACCATTAACTAGAGCTTCAATGGCCATGTGTACTATTCACAGAGGACTGGTGAATAGTTGCGATCACAGCATTGTAAGATGGTGACAGGTGTACTCTTAGCCCCCCCCCCCCCATAGATGGCCTCTTTGACTCCCCGTTCAAACCAGCGTTCCTCCCTATCAAGGATGTGCACATCCTCATCCTTGAAAGAGTGGCCACTGGCCTGTAGATGGTGTAGACTGTGGAGTCCTGGTCTGTAGATGGTTTAGACTGTGGAGTCCTGGTCTGTAGATAGTGTAGACTGTGGAGTCCTGGTCTGACGTGTTAGCTCTCCTGTGTTGTGCCATGCTCTTGGCCAGCGTCTGTTTGGTTTCCCCAATGTACAAGTCACAACAATCCTCCTGGTACTTAACAGCTACACTATATTTCTCGATTTGTTCCGGAGGACCTGATCCTATGGCGCAGCGTGTTTTGGTGTTCGGAAGAAACTGAGACAAACCCCAGAACACATTGTGCCAGAAATTGGTCCACCCCAAGGATCAGGTCCCCCGGCACAAACAAAGAAATATAGTGTACGCTGTTAAGTGCCAGGAGGATTGCCATGACTTGTACACTGGGGAAACCAAACAGACGCTGGCCAAGAGGATGGTCCTCTGGGGCTCACTGAGGTTAACTTTTCATGTTCCAGATCCCAGCGATTAACTCATTTATATATCAGTCATAAGTCTTATGATCATTACGAGTGTTATGGAGGCAGTTGAAGGAGTTTAGGTCACAGGAAAACAGGGAACAGTCGTGGGGTTTCCTGTTCATTCTCCTGAAAGATTAGTTCTACCCTTCCCCCAGCAACTGAAGTTTAAAACCTGCAGACAAGTAGAAACCTGACTTCTTTGAAACTGGTTTCGTGGTTTGCCTGGTTTTGTTTGTTTGGATATTCCACATGTGTCAAGCCTTTTTAAATACTTAAGATATTCAAACAGATAAGTAAACGGGGCTACAGCTGCTGATCTGATGTTGGTATCTCCCTATCCATCCCCTACCTATGAGCAGTCGTAATTTTCTTCCATTTTTATCAAAATATGTTTTTAGCATAATTAAAACATTATTACACAGGACAGCTTAGACAGACAGGAAACACAGGGTGGAGAGGAGATGAAGACATGCAGCAAAGGTCCCATGGCTGGATTCAAACCCAGGACGCTGTGATCATGCCTGAGTCTGCATTGTATTCACCCATCTGACAGAACCACCAGGAATCCCCCAGTGTTATGTCCAAAGTGAGACAAGTCAATATAGTTGTGACAACAAAACCCAAAAGGTTGGAAAAATTAAGGACCGATGTGAGGTCATTTGATCTAAGTACAATAAAGTTTCCCAATAGCAGAGTTTTAATTAACCACCAGTATAACTACCATTCATAACTAAGCCTGAAGACATTTTTTTAGTCTTCCTCAGAGTGCTGGACTAAAACGTCTCTTTGAACCATGTTGTCAGTGGCTTTAAAACCGAGGAGTGGTTCATTTGGGCTTGTGAAACCTCAGTCGGGACCAAAACCAGCAGGCTGGAGATCTGGTAGAGGAGGAGACCCTGGTTTGCCTCAGCAGGACCCATGTGGTCACTAGAAAGACTAACCTCACCTCACAGGACATTTTTTCTATACAATAATAAAACTATTAACCATACTGCCACCATCTACCTGTCACCCTAATGATAATTATGGATGGATGATGATGCAAATGAGATAAAAGCAATGCTAGGAATTAGTTTAGTTACAGGTTGTACAGTTGACATTTATCATAGAATTTATTATATTGAACACAGTATTGCACTTTTAAACCAGACTGGTCATTTTCCTCTGCATATGCTATTCTTTTCAGTGCAATACTCTTTACATTTTGCATAATGTGCAAAAAAACTACCTAATACCACTTATCCCTTTGCTGCAAATGAGCTACTCAATGAGGGCTCATATACACTCTTGAGGCCATTCATGTTTACAGGAATAACATTTTCTGTGAAATTTGAATTATACTAAAAAACTAAAAATATCAACATGTTGAATACAAGCAGTCACGTCCTAATGAAAAGTCTTAGCCTAGGTATGTAGGACTAGATAGATGGCCAAATGTGGGTGGGAGAATAAGTAGCAGCTTTCAGCTGGACCACTCACTAGGGGCTCTAGTCTGTATTGAACAGGAAGCTCCACTCAGGCTGACCTCTGACCCTTGACCCTGTGTTGACCTCAGTGTGGTGCCATTATTGAGGGAATCTATTGGGATCCTGATGCAGAGAACTCCTCCTAGCCTGGACCACACCCTCCCAGACTGCTACCAGAGGGTGAGTTTGAAACCCAGCCTCTACCCGTTACAACACTCTGCAATCCACCTCCATCATAAAATATGTTGATTGTTTTGTGTACTTATATATACAGACAAAGGAAAAACCAACAAAAGTGTCTTAGTAAGGCGTCAGGGCGCCACAAGCCTCCAAAGCAGCTTCAGTGCTCCTCATCATGCTACAAGTCTCTGAACTCTACTGGAGGGATGAACACCATTCTTCCAAAAGTTATTCCCTCTGCCACTTCAGTCTAAAATCTCCCATAGGTGTTCAGTTGGGTTGAGATGTGGTGACCGTGAAGGCCATAGCATATGATTCAAATCATTTCATACTCCTCGTACCATCCAGTCACCCCTCGTGTGCTGTGGATTGCATTGTCATCCTGGAAGAGACAACTCCCATCAGTAGAGAAATGTCTCATCATGGGATAAAGGTGATCACTCAGAATAACGTCTTGATTTGTGGTGACCCTTCCCTCTAAGGAGACAAGTTGACCCAAACCATGGCAGGAAAATAACCCCCACAGCTAAGAGCCCCCGGACCCCCTCACTGTAGTGGTCAAGCCATTAATTTGTCACACATATGTAAGTGTGTGTGTGTGTGTGTGTGTGTGTGTGTGTGTGTGTGTGTGTGTGTGTGTGTGTGTGTGTGTGTGTGTGTGTGTGTGTGTGAGCTATGGATGGGTAGGAGACCACAACATCCACACTGACCAAGGAGCAACTGGTAGCTCAGTGATCAAACATGAATAGAAGGAAGCTGGAGACAGGCTGCCCCTGAGGCAGGAGCACAGGCATAAAGAATAAACTGACATAACTACCAACCACGACAGCTGAATCCACAGAGCTGGAGATGAGAATCATGGTAAGACTAAACATATTCAACTGCACCCGACTCCCACAGCTCACTGACAAAGTCCTCAGAAGAGATGCTAGCAGATGTTAACACAAATCTGCTCACTATCTCCACTACCAACAACACAGAAACCGATGAGCTTGTATATGCCACTGCAACAGTAATCCTGGAGATGCTTGGGTACAAGATTAAGCGCACAAGCCGTAGCGCGTACCCTCCATGGAGAAGGCTGGAGGCCAAGATCAAGGCAGCCCAGAGAGACATCAGCTGGCTAACAGAAGTGCAGAACAGAGTGGTAAAAGACAGGTCCGGGCTGAAAAAGAAGTACAGCATGTTGTCCATAAGTGAGGCCCTGGAGATTACAAAAAAAAAAAAAAAAAGACTCACAACTCTGGCTGTTAGGTTGAAGAGATACACCAGAGAAGCAGAGGCCAAATGAATAAACAGCCTGTTCTCCAAAGAACCATCCAGAGTGTACTCCCAGCTGCAGAGAAACAATGGCACAAGAGTAGACCCAGCGATACTGGAAGGATATATGGGAGAAGGAGGTGTCGCTCAACATCAATGCTCAGTGGCTGGTGGACCTAAGCAATATCCCAGAACAAGAACCAGTCATCGTCACAACAGCAGACCTCCAACAGCTGGTCTCAAGCCTGAAGAGCTGGGCAGCACTGGGACTGGATATGATCCACACCTACTGGCTGAAGAAGCTAACAGCACTCCATTAATGCCTGGCAGCAAAAATGAACTATCAGGGTCTCACCCAGACTCCCTAACACAGTGCAGGACAATACCAATAATGACGGATCCCTACAAGGGTAGAACACCTTCAAACTACCAGCCAATAACCTGTTTTTCCACAACATGGAAGCTCCTCTCAGGGATCATAGTGGCTAAGTTAAATAGGCACATAAGTCAGTACATGAGCAAAACTCAGAAGGGCATTGGAAACAACACCAGAGGGTCAAAGTACCAGTTACAGTCACCCAAGACTCTAAGACCAGACAGACCAACCTGAGCAATGCCTGGATTGACTACAAGAAGGCCTTATGACTCAATGCCCTACATGTGGATACTGGCGTGCTTGGCACTATGCAAGGCCAACAGGATAACTTTCCTCAAGAACTCAACGTGGCTGTGGAAAACAAATCAGAGGCCAACTCCATGGCCTTCGCACAAGCGACCATCAAGTGTGGCATATACCAAGATGACGCACTGTCCCTGCTTCTGCTCTGCATAGGCCTGAACCCCCTCAGTTAAATCATCAGAGTGGATATGGATACAATTTCAGAAGTGGGGTAACAATCAGTCACCTCCTCTACATGGATGACATCAAGCTGTATGCTAAGAATGACTGTGTATTCAAAGAAATTAAATCCTTCTGCTTGTAAATTTCTCCTCATATCCCCTTATTAAGAGAAAAAATATTTGATAAATTTTCATTCTACCCATAAAGTTCTTTATTTAAAGTTTCTAAATTTAAAAATTCTAAAGTTTCTCTTTTAAAGTTTCTAAATTTTTCAACACATGAAAGCACATGAGCTCTGGGAAAAAAGTAAGCGTCAAGCCGATTCACTGATCCACCTAACCAGAATATATATATATATATTTATATATATATATAACGATGTCATTCGGGCTGGGTAAGTGTGGCCGAATGGTGACAAAGTGAGGGAAGGTGCTCAGGACTGAAGCAATGGAGCTACCAGAAGGCAGGACTGCAGACACAGGACAGTTACAAGTACCTGGGTATCCCACAGACCAATGGGAGCCATAATGAGAAAGCAAGAAGGTCGGTCACAGCCTAATAACTCTAGAGAGTAAGGCAGGTCCTGAGAAGCCACCTCAATGGTTCGGAATAAGAGCTAAGCCATCAACATGTAACAATAATAATAATGCATTTTATTTATGGGCACCTTTCAAAGCACTCAAGGACACCTTACTAAACACAGTTAAATACAAGCAGCACTGTATCAGACATCATAAAATCAAACAAAGCAGGGGTGCACAATAAGTTGATACAACAGATAGGTACAGATATGTACGCCCTACTCTAGTCATCAGATACCCAGCTAGGATATTAAGATAGCCACAGGAGGAAATAGATGCCACAGATGTCAAGTCACAAAAGCGCGTCACAATGCACGGAGGATTCCACCTGTAGTCCAGCACCCTGAGACTCAACGAGCAGCCAAAAGAGGGGGGCTGAGGATTGGTGCGTGTCAGAGCCACTATCCAGGATGAAACAAGGTGCATCCAAGAGTACATCAGGTTCCCAAGGACAAACTGCTCTGTGAGCACCTCAGGCAGCAGAGAACAGAGGGTGATGAGGAAGAAGAAGAGCAGACATCATGGAAGACCATGGGATGTGCCATCAGCAGATAGAGTAAGTGACTGACATCAAGAAATCTTATCGGTGGCTAGAAAAGGCTGGACTGAAGGATAACTCAAGAGACTCCGATCATGGCAGCACAAGAGTAGGCACTTGGCATCAGATCCGTAGAGAACAGGGGTCTACCACAGCAGACAGCATCCAAGGTGCAGGCTTTGCAAAGATGCCCCTGAGACAGTCCAGCACATTGTTGCAGGATCTAAGATGCAGGCTGGGACAGCATACACAGAGGCATAACCAAGAGGCTAGTGTACAGGAACATCTGTGTCTAATAGGCACTGGAAGTTCCCAAGCCTAGAAGAAAAAACCACCAAAGGTAGTTCAGAAAAGCAGAGCTAAGGCCCCTTGGGAATTCAAGTTCCAGACGGACAAGTAGGTGCTGGCCAACCAACCATGGTGGTGGTCTACAAGGAGCAGTTTGTCCCTCTTCAGACTACCGTCTGTAGGTATTCACCACTCCTGACCAGGAGCACCCCACAAGCCTTGCTGTTAAAGAGATGCTCTAACCTAGCTGTCTGGCTGTAACAATTTGGCCCTTGTCAAAGTCGCTCAGGTCTTTACTCCTGCCCATTTCTCCTGCATCTAACATGTTGATTATGAGAACTGATTGTTTGCTTGCTATGTAATCTACCCAGACCATGACATGTACCCTTGTTTGGAGATGATCATTATTCGGTTCACCTGTGAGTGGTCATAATGTTTTGGCTCGTGCGTTTGTGATTTGTAGGTGCAGCAACTGCAGGGAGTGTATAACCTTCAGGAGCCTCACTTCTGGACTCTGTGTACCGATGTCTATGTTGGAACCCTGAAGTTACTTGTGGCTCCTGATGCTGACACCCGCTGGATCCTCAGCCAGACGCACAACATCTTCACTCAGGTAACATAGTTAAATACACACTCACTAGTATTGTCTAGCTGTTGCTTTGGTAAAGGGCAACGACATTTAGCTCATAAAGTGTTTGTGTCCATAGGCAGGAGTACGGCAGCTCTACGTACAGATTGACATGGCAGCTATGTAGATGTTCCTCTCCTCTGGAATTCTGGGACCAAAGCCCTCTGTGTGCTGCTCAGGGGTTAACCCCACCCCCCACCTCTCTGGGTCTGGCTGTCCCCCTAGCCTAGCCAAAGGACCAATGATTATGCAGCTCCACTGCAGGACAGTCAGAGGACAACCTACCAGGGGACACTAGAAGTGAACGGTTTCATCCATTGTCTTCTGGTCCCTTTCAGTCCCTCACCAAATGTTTTAAAGTCTGTTGGTGAGAAGTGAATTTCTCAGTAGCAATTAAAATTGGACTCCACCTCCCATCTGGTTGCACTTTGTAGACTTGAAGCAGTATTCAGGAAAAGTGCCTTTGTGTTTAATCAGAGACAATCTCTAGTCAGATTCCCTCTTCATATTATTCCTTCTGTCAGCAGGGCCGGCCAGCATGCATCAGGGTTATGTTTAAAGGATCGAGGTGTTTTCATGTGCCATGGCAGGCCTCTGCCCTCACTTATCATTAATAATCCTTTTATTTGCCAAACCATGTGAACTGTTGGCCAGTTTCAATTTCATTTTCAACTATAATAAATAATTTTACATCACTTACTTTTACTTGAATTGAAGTTTGCACATTTTATTATATCGTGTTATCACATGAACAGCAGGGTTTGGCAGGTTCCTTATTTCTGTGGTTCTGTTCTGTCCTTACAGTGGACAGACAAGAGTGTTAGGAGGTGGAGCCATTAGTCACTGTAAGGTATGCAAGTGCATCGGGTACAGCAGACAGACGGAGCATGTCCACCTCCAGTGGGTGGAGCTGACCGGTGATGATTAGGGAGTGCAGGGGAGGGCCCAGGTCACATGATGCCACCTGACGTAGAGTCATAGTCTGGATGACTTGGTCATCACCACCAATCTGGGCCAGACCCACGCAGACGGTGTCCTCGCTCAGAGCTGGAGAGGAGCAAGAGTCAGCACACAGGACGTGTTCAGCTATAGTGTTGTAATGCTGCGTTCAGCTATGGTGTTGTAATGCTGCTGACACTCACCCGGTTCCTCTCCAAGCTCCTTCCTCTTCTGGACAGTCTCCAGGAGCTGCTCTGCTGCTTGGTTGACTGTCATGTACCATGGGGGCTCGTAGATCTTCCGCCCTCTGGAGAACCAACAAAAGACCACAAGATCAACACTCGCCTCCCTTACTAAAATCCCTTCAAGTTAGAGCCCCAAAGCGCTCCAGTTCCTCTCACTTTGGTGCAACATTAATTTCTTTGACGTAAACAAGATTTCTCCTTTGTAAACAAACATTTCCCATCATAGTTTTAGTAGGTGAAATGAAGATGCTGGTTTACTATGTTGATTAAAAACAAATTCCATCATGTCTCCCTGGCTGTCATTTTGTCCAAACCCTGCTTAGAACCAAATGTGAGTTTTGATTTTAATCATGGAAAAAAATGTAGGCAAAGAGAATGTCTTACTTTTACTCCAGGAAATAAACCATACTCTCACGTAAGTACAGTAAAGCAAAGCATGAGGTAAAAACTCCGTTAAAATCATCAGAAAGATTGGACGAGCGACAGCCCATTTTGGAAGGCAAATGCATTTCCAGGTGAGTTAATGATCTTGAATTTGCAAGTGGACATTGTTCACCTCAGGCAGCCGGACAGAAATCAAAATAATAAAGTGGGGGACCCAGCCATTACTGAACCAAAGACACTAACGCCCATCATAACGCTCCCCACACTGAGCTCTTCTTACTCCAGCTTATGGACTTCCAAGTAAGCTCAACTTACTGCAAAGCCAGTTTGTGTTTGGGGCAAGAAGTCCTTGAACCTCTCAAAGCCAGCCCACAAAATTTGCTTTCCTCAATGTGTATTTCACGTAGTGAAAACAGCTCACAAGATCTGGGCTGGCTTCGCAAGGCTTGTAGTTCTCTACAACCTACACTCGGTAACGTGTTCTCTGCATAGACTAGAATTAAAGGTTGTCTGGCCTGTCACCATCAATGACAGGTGGGCCGTTTTTTCTCAAACTCTACATTTGGACCCAGACACTATTAAAATACTTCCGAATGGACAGCAGCAAGCAAGCAGTGGTGTGTTTTTTCTGTTTGGATTTCTGCCAGGATCAGCAGATTCCCTGGAACATTTTCACTTTAGCACATGGAATTTCTGTGGTCCGGGGAATAAATTAACCATCTATTAAGATGAGATCCCATGGCAATGTGTTTGCTGTCCGGATGGCAGAATGTTCCTGCACTTGAGACCAGTTCTGACTAACAGAAAGGTCTTTGGCCCTGGATGGGTTTTGTGGTTGGGGGTTAGCAGGAGGAGATGCTGGTTTTTCCTTTAGCTAAGAGTCAATGGTATGAAGCTCTGCAGCCACAGCATCTCATTCTGACCACATACAACCCCCCCAACCCCCCACCCACCCACCGCTGGTAAAAATTATGGCTAACCAGTCAAGAGGGAAACAGCAATATAAATTCTGTAATCTCCAACATTCCTTCATCTTTGAAATAAGCTAACATAACACTAAGAAGAAAAACCAAACTAGCCTCTGGTCCAACCCCCACTACAGTCAGCTGGTCCCAGGCAGGCAGACCCAGGTCCACAGTCAACATCTTTCCACGGAGAAGCACTGTAACCATGGAAACACTGAGCTGCCCCTCCCCCACAGTATGTTTGGACTGGTTCCAGTATGAATGAATCTTACCTCATCAGGTTTTCAATGGTCTGCTCTTTGACTTTGATATCTGAGGGAAGGAGGACGTCAAAAATTTGTTAGCAAAGTAGTTTCATCACAGAAGGTTGAATCAGTTCATCTGGACACAACATTTAATGACAGAAACTTTCCTCATCATCTAAGTGACATCTTCAGTCTCACCTTACTGCAGGTGTCCCCGACCTTATAAACAATACAGTACAATACAGTCATTTCGGTCGTTAGGCGAAACCAACAACCAGTTTCATATGCAAATAAGGGTGTGACCTTTAACTAGTTTCAAAGGCCATGTGTACTATTCACAGAGGATCCCTAATCCTCTGTGAATAGTACACATACTGGTACTCTGTCATGTACATCTACCTCGGGCATGTACATAAGTAACCTGCTAACATCTGTTTCAGCATCTCATATATTCTCTGCACCACTGCACCTTATCACCTCTTATTTCACCTGTATAAGTCAGTGCTTGTGTATACATGTGAAGATTGTTGTGCTGTAGTGTTGTTATTCTATGTTAAGTACACAGAGAGCCACGACACCAGAGTCACATTCCATGTATGTGCAAACCTACATGGCCAGTAAACATGATTCTGGTTCTGAAGAGAGACGACTAGGCTACTGTCACCCAGTCTGTCTGCTGTTAGTTTTTATTACACCTCTTTGTATCTGATTAGTAAAAAAGAACATCCACAGACGGCACACAGCTGAACCCCACTTGTGTGTGTGTGTGTGTGTGCACGCGCGTGCATGTGTGTGTGTGTGCGCAGTAGGAGGGTAGTGGCCTTACTCTCTAGGAGGAGTCCAGACCTTACTTAAAATCAGTGGCATCCATTACCTCAGATTACAGGCCTAGTTTTCCGCCTGCAGCTGCAGAAGTGGCTTGTTGTGTTCTGGGTTAATCATCGGGATGTTTAGCTGAGGCCATCTGCTCTGCTGTGCGCCCTGAGCTGATTACACAAACTGTGGCTCTGCTCCCATGGGGGCATTTGATTTGAAGAGCAGGGCCTTTTGTGATGGTGGGTGGTGTCCCTGAGGTGAAGTCTGCTGGTTTGATTGATGGCCAGTTTGGTTTAGCTGCAGGGTGGATGGGTAGGGGGTTGTAAAGCTTACCCAGCAGGCAGAGAGAGTGCATCCCCATGGCCCGGTTCTTCCTGATCTTGTCGTAGAAACTTTCAGGTTTCCAAGTGTCAGTCCAAAACACGATGGATACAGTCTCCCCAAAGTTGTACAGCTGTGAAAGACAAAAGACATCATCTCCTACAGGCTCCTGAGTGCTTGTCAAAATTTACCTTTGTGTGTGTGTGTGTGTGTGTGTGTGTGTGTGTGTGTGTGTGTGTGCGTGTGTGCGTGCGTGCGTGCGTGTAAAGACCCAAGCTGCTTCCTGTTATTGGCCAAGAGTGAATTTAAATGGTGCTTGTGAGAGCGGGCAGCTGAGCCGGGCCTTCTCTGGACAGAATCGGGAAATGTGAAAGGCCACCACAGGTCTGATGCTCTCTGAAACAAGTCTGTGGACAGGCAGCTGCTGGACACACAGCCACTGAAGGACACTGGCCAACAGAAGGCTCCAAAACTGGCCAATCATAAAAGTGAACTTGGCACATGTCATTTGCATGGGCTAAACTTCATTAGCACACTAACTGCCAGTGTGTGCAGCTAATGAGCTCTCAGCCTCACATGTTAAGCTGTAATCTCTGAGGTACTGCGGGGGGTTCAGCTAGCAGGGCCCCTCTACATTAGAGGCAGGGGCTGACAGCTGGGGCCCTCCACTGTCAATAGGCTGGCTGACAGGTCAATGCATGCCCATTATGGATGGACTGGGAGGCAGACACGTTCACACTCCACCACAATAAGCTTGTGTAATGAGTTTGATGGAGGGCTGTAGCTAACTGCTCAGAGCGGAGCAGATGTGATTTAACAGAGCGGTAGATTACTTACCTGCAGCCCACAACAGCCCACAGCGTTCATAATGGAGGCATTGTGGATGACCTTGTACGGTATCCCAGCATTCACTGCTCTCAGGACCAGGTCACTGTGGGTGGTGGCACTACAGGGGAGATGATAATCTGATGAATAAACATGCAACGTGTTTAAAACATGAGCCTTTAAGAAACACACGCTGCAGTTCTTTGTGAAGAAGCTCTGATTTCAAAAGCAGCAGTCTGATGTGCAGGCTGTCATTATCTCCACGAGGGAGATGGATCCTGCCTTAGGAGTGGTCGGTGGTTTTGGGGGACAGAAAACTGCTGAGCTGTAGTGAACAGTACTGAGGTCCATTCCAGTAGTCCTGACAGATGGGGCTGTGGTGAAATAAAGCAGGGCTTTTTCCCATCACATTAAATGTGATTATATGGTACAGAGGTATGTACATATGACTGCAGCTGCTCCCCTTCAGCCATGAAGCAAAGATCTGCACTGCAGAGCACCAGAAGACTGGGGAACCCTGAAATACAGGACTACCAAATGAGTTTGGTGCTTGGAAACCCTGAAATACAGGACTACCAAATGAGTTTGGTGCTTGCCAGTCATTAGTGACAGTTGTCCAACAGTGAACCAGATGTCTTGATGTTCAATCATCCAGGTAAGAAAGTCGGAGAAGGTTGAATCAGTTCATCCACATGAACTGAGTTAACCTTCTTTGACTGAACCAGATTAGACTTTATCTGGAAAACCCAACTACTGTGATTAAAATAAACCCCTAGTTCAAACGATGGCAGTTAGACTTTTACATTGACTACAAGTAGAAACTTAGATGTTCAGATCAGTGACAGTGATAATTTAACGTTGACGGTCTTCTGTCCTGTTTCACCTAAATCCAGGTTTGTAACGTGTTATCCATCTGAATCTTATGGAATCCTTTACTGAACTGTTTTTCAAATGTTAATGCAACTGACTGACGTGGCGCTCGGGGTGGGAAAGTTAAAGTGAACCGCCATGTCTTATTGCTGTGTGCCAGGTTGCAACTCATATAAACTTAAAGAACCAGACAAAAATCTTCCATTTCCCCTCACAAAACCCAACAAAAGGAAAGGATTGCCGAGATCTGGAGCGATGTCCGGCCATATTTCAAGGTAAAATAATATCTGTTTGACCATTTAGCTAACCCTAACAAAGACTAGCCAACATACGCTACATGCTCAAAAGTATTGGGACACCTGGCCATTACACCTACAGGAGCTTTTATGACAGCCCATTCTAAATCCATAGGCATTAATATGGAGTTGGTCACCCCTTTTGCAGCTATAACAGCTTCCACTCTTCTGGGAAGGCTTTCCACAAGATTTTGGAGCGTGTCTGTGGGAATTTTTGCCCATTCATCCAGAAGAGCATTTGTGAGGTCAGGCACTGATGTTGGACAAGACGACCTGGCTCACAATCTCAGTTCTAGTTCAGCCCAAAGGTATTCGATGGGGTTGAAGTCAGGGCTCTGTGCAGGCCAGTCAAGTTCTTCCACACCAAACTCACCCATCCATCCATCATCTTAATCGCCTATCCTGCTCAGGGTCACGGGGATGCTGGAGCCTATTCCAGCAGTCATTGGGCGGCAGGTGGGGAGACACCCTAAACAGGCCGCCAGACCATCACAGGGCCCACCCACCCACACACACACACACACACACTCATTCACAGGGACAATTTAGTACCGTCAATTCACCTGACTTACATGTCTTGGGACTGTGGGAGGAAACCCATGCAGACACAGGGAGAACATGCAAACTCCACACAGAGGACCACCCGGGATGACCCACCAAGGTTGGACTACCCCGGGGCTTGAACCAAGGACCTTCTTGCTGTGAGGCGACTGCGCTGACCACTGCGCCACCCAAATGGACCTTGCTTTGTGCACTGGGGCTCAGTCATGCTGGAACAGAAAAGGGCCCTCCCCAAACTGTTCCCACAAAGTTGGAAGCATAGAATTGTCCAAAATGTGGAAGTAAGGGGCCTAGCCCAACCCCTGAAAAACAACCCCATACCATTATCCCTCCTCCACCAAACTGTACAGTTGGCACAATGCAGTCAGGCAGGTAACGTTCTCCTGGCATCCACCAAACCCAGACTCGTCCATCCGACTGCCAGACAGAGAAGTGTGATTCGTCACTCCACAGAACACGTTTCCACTGCTCCAGAGTCCAGTGGCAGCGTGCTTTACACCATCCATCTGACGCTTGGCATTGTGCTTGGTGATGTAAGGCTTGCATGCAGCTGCTCGGCCATGGAAACCCATTCCATGAAGCTCCCGGCTCACAGTTTTTGTGCTGATGTTAATGCCAGAGGAAGTTTGGAACTCTGCAGTTACTGAGCCAACAGAGCATTGGTGACTTTTTTTTTTAATATAAATTTATTTCTGAACCCAGCCGCTGAGGATGCACAAGCCAGTGCATTCTTTCTTTTTTTAATTTATTTCTGATTTTTCCCTTTTTTCTCCCAATTTAGTGGCCAATCGATCCCTATTTTAATTCAAACACCCACCCTCGTACTGCATGCGTTCACCAACTGCATCTCTCCGGCCGGCAGTCTCGAAGGAGACGCCTCCCCACTTTCGTGACAAGGCGACTCCAGGCCGAACCACTGCTTTTTCCGACACACACAGAGACGCATTCACGTGACGAACACAAGCCAACTCCGCCCCCCTCCCGAAGACAGCGTTGCCAATGATTGCTGCTTCATCGAGTCCGGCCATAGTCGGATCTGACGAGACCGGGGCGCGAACCCCAGTCTCCAGTGGGCAACTGCGTCGTCACAAAGCCAATGCTTAGACCGCTACGCCACCGCAGACCTAAGCCAGTGCATTCTTAGTGCCGGTCCCAAGCCCGGACAAATGGGAAGGGCTGCGTCAGGAAGGGCATCCGAAGTAAAATCTTTGCAAAAAGATATGCGGATCATAAATAAGATTTCCATACCGGATCGGTTGAGGCCCGGGTTACCAACGACCACCACCGGTACTGTTAACCAGCAGGGTGCCGGTGGAAACTATGCTACTGTTGGGCGAAGGAGAAGGAGAGGGGGAAGGCATGTCCAGAGGTAGCTAGAGAGGAGGAAGGGTAGGTGTGTGGAGGTGAGAGTCAGAACTTTGAATGTTGGCACTATAACTGGTAAAGGGAGAGAGCTGGCTGACATGATGGAAAGAAGAAAGGTAGATATACTGTGTGTGAAAGAGACTAAGTGGAAGGGGAGTAAGGCCAGGAGTATCGGAGGTGGGTTCAAACTCTTCTACCATGATGCGAATGGGAGGAGAAATGGGGTAGGGGTAATTCTGAAGGAAGAGTATGTCAAGAGCGTGCTGGAGGTGAAGAGAGTGTCAGACAGAGTGATGAGGAAAGAAATGTGAAAGGACCGATGGTGGTCAATTTTGCGAAAAGGATGGAAATGGTTGTGGTGAATACATATTTCAAGAAGAGGGAGGAACACAGGGTGACATACAAGAGTGGAGGAAAGTGCACACAGGTGGACTATATCTTGTGTAGAAGGCGCGATCTAAAAGGGACTGGAGTCTGCAAGGTGGTAACAGGGGAGAACATAGCTAGGCAGCATCGGATGCTGGTCTGTAGGATGACTTTGGAGACCAAGAAGAGGAAGCGAGTGAAGACACAGCCGAAGATCAAATGGTGGAAGTTGAAGAAGGAAGACTGTTGTGTGGAGTTCAGGCAGGAGTTAAGACAGGCACTGGGTGGTAGTGAAGAGTTGCCAGGTGGCTGGGCAACCACTGCAGAAATAGTGAGGGAGACAGCTAGGAAGATACTTGGTGTGTCATCAGGACAGAGGAAGGAAGACAAGGAGACTTGGTGGTGGAATGAGGAAGTACAGCAAAGTATACAGAGGAAGAGGTTGGGAAGTGGGATAGTCAGAGAAATGAAGAAAGTAGACAGGAGTACAAGGAGATGCAGCGGAAAGCGAAGAGAGAAGTGGCAAAGGTAAAGGAAAAGGCATATGGTGAGTTGTATGACAGGTTAGACACTAAGGAAGGAGAAAAGGACTTGTACCGATTGGCTAGAGAGAGAGACCAAGCTGCGAAGGATGTACAGCAAATTAGGGCGATCAAGGATAGAGATGGAAATGTGCTGACAAGTGAGGAGTGTGTGCTGAGAAGGTGGAAGGAGTACTTTGAGGGGCTGATGAATGAAGAAAAGGAGAGAGAGAGAAGGTTGGATGATGTGGGGATAGTGAATCAGGAAGTTCAGTGGATTAGCAAGGAGGAAGTGAGGGCAGCTATGAAGAGGATGAAGAGTGGAAAGGCAGTTGGTCCTGATGACATACCTGTGGAGGCATGGAGATGTTTAGGAGAGGAGGCAGTGGGGGTTTTAACTAGATTGTTCAACACAATCTTGGAAAGTGAGAGGATGCCTGAGGAGTGGAGAAGAAGCATACTGGTACCGATTTTCAAGTACAAGAGTGATGTGCAGAACTGTAGCAACTACAGAGGTATAAAGCTGATCAGCCATAGCATGAAGATTAGGGAAAGAGTAATAGAAGCTAGGTTAAGAGGAGAGGTGATGATCAGCAGCAGCAGTATGGTTTCATGCCATGGAAGAGCACCACAGATGCAATGTTTGCTTTGAGAATGTTGATGGAGAAGTATAGAGAAGGTCAGGAGTTGCATTGTGTCTTTGTAGATTTAGAGAAAGCATACGACAGGGTGCCGAGAGAGGAGGTGTGGTATTGTATGAGGAAGTCGGGAGTTGCAGATAAGTATGTAGGAGTGGTGCAGCATATGTATGAGGGAAGTGTGACAATGGTGAGGTGTGCAGTTGGAATGACAGATGGGTTAAAGGTGGAGGTGGGATTACATCAAGGATCGGCTCTGAGCCCTTTCTTGTTTGCAATGGTGATGGACAGGTTGACAGACAAGATCAGGCAGGAGTCTCCGTGGACGATGATGTTTACGGATGACATTGTGATCTGTAGTGAGAGTAGGGAGCAGGTGGAGGAGAGCCTGGAGAGGTGGAGGTATGCACTGGAGAGAAGAGGAATGAAAGTCAGTAGGAGCAAGACGGAATACCTATGCGTGAATGAGAGGGAGGACAGTGGAATGGTCGGGATGCAAGGAGTGGAGGTGACGAAGGCATATGAGTTTAAATACTTGGGGTCAACTGTCCAAAGTAACGAGGAGTGCAGTAGAGAGGTGAAGAAGAGAGTGCAGGCAGGGTGGAGTAGGTGGAGAAGAGTGTCAGGAGTGATTTGTGACAGAAGGGTACCAGCAAGAGTTAAAGGGAAGGTTTACCGGATGGTTGTGAGACCAGTTATGTTATATGCTTTGGAGACAGTGGCACTGATGAAAAGACAGGAGGTGGAGCTGGAGGTGGCAGAGTTGAAGATGCTAAGATTTTCACTGAGAGTGACGAAGAAGGGCAAGATTAGGAACGATTATATTAGAGGGACAGCTCAGGTTGGACGGTTTGGAGAAAAAGCAAGAGAGGAAAGATTGAGATGGCTTGGACATGTGCGGAGAGAGATGCTGGGTATATTGGGAGAAGGATGGTGAATATGGAGCTGCCAGGAAAGAGGAAAAGAGGAAGGCCAAAGAGGAGGTTTATGGATGTGGTGAGGGAGGACATGCAGGTGGCTGGTGTGACAGAGGAAGACGCAGAAGACAGGAAGAAATGGAAACGGATGATCCGCTGTGGCGACCCCTAACTGGAGCAGCCGAAAGTAGCAGTAGTAGATACATTTATTTCTGATTTTTCCCCTTTTCTCCAAATTTAGCGGCCAATCGATCCCTATTTTAGTTCAAACACCCACCCTCGTACTGCATGCATTTGCCAACTGCATCTCTCCGGCTGGCAGTCTCAAAGGAGACGCCTCACCACTTCCTTGACAAGGCGAATCCAGGCCGAACCACTGCTTTTTCCGACACACACAGAGACGCATTCATGTGACGAACACAAGCCGACTCCGCCCCCCTCCCAAAAACAGCGTTGCCAATTATTGCTGCTTCACCGAGTCTGGCCATAGTCGGATCTGACGAGACCGAGGTGCAAACCCTGGTCCCCGGTGGGCAAAAGCGTTGGCAACTTTTACGCACTATGAGCCTCAGCACTCAATGACCCCGCCGTGTGACTGTACGTGGTCTGCCACTTGGTGGCTGAGTTGCTGTTGTTCCTAAACGCTTCCACTTTTCAATAATATCACTTACAGTTGACTGTGGAATATCCAGCAGGGAAGAAATTTCATGAACTGACTTACTGCAAAGGTGGCATCCAATGACAGTACCACGCTTGAAGTCACTGAGCTCTTCAGAACGACCCATTCGTTCACAAATGTTTGTAAATGCAGACTGCATGGCTAGCTGCTGGATTTATACACCTGTGGCAATGGGTCTGAATGAAACACCTGAATTCAATGATTAAGAACTGTGTCCCAATACTTTTGTCCATATAGTGTAAACCCTTCCAGCCTGTCCCCTGCTCAGACAGCCCCATGTACTGGCCCACCTCACCTGGCTGCTTTGTTACAATATTTGCAGAGGAAGTTAAAACTGATTTATGATTATGAAGTAGAACTGAAGTTCATCTTTATTCACAGAATCTTGGAATGGTGTTGTCCCTGACATGAGCCTCATCTGCAGCAGATTAAGATGGTGACACACACAAAGACTTTTACAAAGCAAACTGCCACACACACATCAGGTCAGAATGCATCAAGGCAAGGGGGCATCGGGTTACTTTTCATGTGGGTGTGATTCCCCCCACCCATACAGTGTGTCATGCTTGCTGAAAAAGCGAGCTGTGTTCCCTCATCTGAAAATAAAATATAAATACAAACCCCAATTCCAGTGAAGTTGGGATGTTGCGTAAAATGTGAATAAAAACAGAATACAATGAGCTTCTTTGGAATGTGTTGCAGGCATCAAATTCAAAATGAGTGAATATTTGCAAAAAAACAACAAAGTTTATCAGTTTAAACATTAAATATCTTGTCTTTGTAGTGTATTCAATTGAATATAGGTAGAAAAGGATTTGCAAATCATTGTATTCTGATTTTATTCACGTTTTACACAACGTCCCAATTTCACTGGAATTGGGGTTTGTACATAAAGAATAAGATCACTTATATTTTAAAGTTGTGCCTTGACTCACAAGCTGAAGTGGAAAATTGTAAATACAAGTCACTAAGGTTTCTTATCACTTCCATATAACTAATCTAACTAGAAACATGACTAATGAAGAATAGACGACAACTGTCAAAACACGTACAAGAAATGGAGCTCGGGTCAGCGTCACCCCAACCCAGCAGCGCTTACCCTGGTGTTATGAAGTCTAGATAAAAAAATGGCTTCTTTTTCCTCTGCTTCACTCACCCAAACGGGTCTCCCACCACTAGAAAGGCCACATCGTTGATGTCGGCCCCCTTCAGGATCTCCTCCGCCTGCTGCTCGACCAGCTCTCTGTCAGCCAGGATCAGCTCCCGGCCATAAAACTCCTCCTGACGAGGAGAACATGATTTCACATACACAATCCTTCATAATCTCATTAAGCCTTACAGCCCTCAATAACCTTACAATGAATGTCTCTAATATAACAACTTTACTACTGGTAATCCTTGATATAACCTGCTTAGCACGTGACGTTTTAGAAATGATTAACTGCTCTCTTCAGGCAGGTATATTTCCTGCAACACTTAAGACAGCTGTCGTTAAACCACTTCTAAAGAAGAGTAATCTTGATGCAACAGTTATTGCCAACTACAGGCCCATCTCCAACTTACCATTCCTCAGCAAAATCCTTGAAAAAACATTTATTCTCGAGTTAATAACTATTTAATATCTAACAACCTTCTAGACATTTGTCAATCAGGTTTTCCATCTCACCATAGCACAGAAACAGCACTTATCAAAGTTGTGAATGATCTGTATATGAACACTGATTCTAATAAATTGTCTGTTCTTGTGCTCCTGGATCTCAGTGCTGCTTTCGACACTGTTGATCATGATATTTTGCTAGAGAGATTAGAAAAATGGGTCGGCCTTTCCGGCCTGGTTCTCAGCTGGTTTAGAACATACCTACAGGACAGGCAGTTCTTTGTGTCTATTGGAGATTTTTCCTCGGACAAAGTGGGTCTAATGTGTGGGCTACCCCAAGGTTCGATTCTTGGACCACTACTATTCAATCTCTATATTCTCCCACTTGCACGTTATACAGAAACACAAAATAAATTACCATAATTATGCAGATGATTCACAACTGTACATATCCCTATCTTCTGATGACCTAACTCCCATACGTTCCCTAACTCAGTGTATTGACGATATTAATCTATGGATGTCAGAGAACTTTTTACAACTGAACAAAGACAACACGGAAATACTTATTTTTGGTGCAAAGACTCAGAGACAAAGAATTGCAGCTCATCTCAGCTCTTTGTCTCTGGAGTGCAAAGGTGAAGCTAGAAATCTTGGTGTAATCATAGACAGTGATCTAAATTTTAAGAGCCACATCATCAATCATCTCACAAGATCAGCCTTCTACCATCTTAAAAACCTTTCAAAACTAAGGGGCTTTCTATCAATATCAGACTGTGAGAAATTAATCCATGCATTTATAACAAGTAGACTAGACTACTGCAATGGACTATTCACCGGCCTCCCAAAATCAGTTGTGCACCAACTACAATTAATTCAAAATGCGGCAGCACGTGTTCTGACCAGAACTAAAAAGTATGAGCACATTACACCTGTTCTTAGATCTCTGCATATGCTCCCTGTTTAAACTTGAATTGATTTTAAAATTATTTTACTTGTATACAAAGCGCTAAATGGCCTTGCACCACGCTATATAAAAGACATGTTAATTCCTTATAAACCAGCAAGACCTCTCAGGTCCAATGGCAGTGGTCTTTTAACCATCCCTCGTGCAGGTCTAGAGCAGGGGAAGCTGCATTTTCTCTTTACGCACCAAGTAGATGGAACGCCCTGCCTGAGGACCTGAGAGAGGCCCCCACACTGGACACCCTACCTGAGGACCTGAGAGAGGCCCCCACACTGGACACATTTAAAAGCAGGTTCAAAACCTTACTTTTCAAAACAGCCCACAGCTAAAGTCATAGTGTGTGTATGTGTGCGTGTGTTTTATATACACTCACCGGCCACTTTATTAGGCACACCTGTCCAACTGCTCGTTAACGCAAATTTCTAATCAGCCAATCACATGGCAGCAACTCAATGCATTTAGGCATGTAGACATGGTCAAGACGATCTGCTGCAGTTCAAACCGAGCATCAGAATGGGGAAGAAAGGTGATTTAAGTGACTTTGAACGTGGCATGGTTGTTGGTGCCAGACGGGCTGGTCTGAGTATTTCAGAAACTGCTGATCTACTGGGATTTTCACGCACAACCATCTCTAGGGTTTACAGAGAATGGTCCGAAAAAGAGAAAATATCCAGTGAGCGGCAGTTCTGTGGGCGAAAATGCCTTGTTGATGCCAGAGGTCAGAGGAGAATGGCCAGACTGGTTCGAGCTGATAGAAAGGCAACAGTAACTCAAATAACCACTCATTACAACCGAGGTATGCAGAAGAGCATCTCTGAACGCACAACACGTCGAACCTTGAGGCAGATGGGCTACAGCAGCAGAAGACCACACCGGGTGCCACTCCTGTCAGCTAAGAACAGGAAACTGAGGCTACAATTCGCACAGGCTCACCAAAATTCGACAATAGAAGATTGGAAAAACGTTGCCTGGTCTGATGAGTCTCGATTTCTGCTGCGACATTCGGATGGTAGGGTCAGAATTTGGCGTCAACAACATGAAAGCATGGATCCATCCTGCCTTGTATCAACGGTTCAGGCTGGTGGTGTAATGGTGTGGGGGATATTTTCTTGGCACACTTTGGGCCCCTTAGTACCAATTGAGCATCGTGTCAATGCCACAGCCTACCTGAGTATTGTTGCTGACCATGTCCATCCCTTTATGACCACAGTGTTCCCATCTTCTGATGGCTACTTCCAGCAGGATAACGCACCATGTCATAAAGCTCGAATCATCTCAGACTGGTTTCTTGAACATGACAATGAGTTCACTGTACTCAAATGGCCTCCACAGTCACCAGATCTCAATCCAATAGAGCGCCTTTGGGATGTGGTGGACCGGGAGATTCGCATCATGGATGTGCAGCCGACAAATCTGCAGCAACTGCGTGATGCTATCATGTCAATATGGACCAAACTCTCTGAGGAATGTTTCCAGTACCTTGTTGAATCTATGCCACGAAGGATTAAGGCGGTTCTGAAGGCAAAAGGGGGTCCAACCTGGTACTAGCAAGGTGTACCTAATAAAGTGGCCAGTGAGTGTATTTTGCTATTTGTATATATTCTGCTCTGTTGTTACCTTTAATTAATCAGTGTTTATGGCACTTTTATATATTTTACTAACTCCGTTTTAAACTTGTCTGTACTTTTATAAAACTTGCCTATACGTTTATTTATTTATTTTTTGTGAGGGGGCAGATTTTATTGATTTCATTGTTTTATTGTGTGAAGCACTTTGTGTTACATTTGTTTGTATTAAAAGTGCTATACAAATAAAATCTGATTGATTGATTAATAGTCCTGGAAAAAACATTATGATTGATGGGCTTTTATAGATTTATTCATTTATTTCTTCTGCCAATTAGGTTATTCTGAAACCCTTTCTGACCACCACACCTGTCTTAATGTCCTTTCCAACACCCTTTCTGACCACCACACCTGTCTTAATGTCCTTTCCAACACCCGCTCTGACCACCACACCCGTCTTAATGTCCGTTCTAAGACCCTTTCTGACCACCACACCTGTCTTAATGTCCTTTCCAACACCCTTTCTGACCACCACACTCTTCTTAATGTCATTTCTAAGACCCTTTCTGACCACCACACCCGTCTTAATGTCTGTTCTAAGACCCTTTCTGACCACCACACCTGTCTTAATGTCCTTTCCAACACCCTTTCCGACCACCACACCTGTCTTAATGTCCTTTCCAACACCCTTTCTGACCACCACACCTGTCTTTATGTCCTTTCCAACACCCTTTCTGACCACCACACCTGTCTTTATGTCCTTTCTAACACCCTTTCTGACCACCACACCTGTCTTAATGTCCTTTCTAAGACCCTTTCTGACCACACCTGTCTTAATGTCCTTTCCAACACCCTTTCTGACCGCCACACCCGTCTTAATGTCCGTTCTAAGACCCTTTCTGACCACACCCTTCTTAATGTCCTTTCCAACACCCTTTCTGACCACCGCACCCGTCTTAATGTCCGTTCTAAGACCCTTTCTGACCACCACACCTGTCTTAATGTCCTTTCTAACAGCCTTTCTGACCACCACACTTGTCTTAATGTCCTTTCCAACAGCCTTTCTGACCACCACATCTGTCTTAATGTCCTTTCCAACAGCCTTTCTGACCACCACACCTGTCTTAATGTCCTTTCTAACAGCCTTTCTGACCACCACACCTGTCTTAATGTCCTTTCCAACAGCCTTTCTGACCACCACATCTGTCTTAATGTCCCTCCTTCACATGGAGGACGGGGAGCTTCACATGTATTCTATCTGTTGAATGGCGTTGGTGAGGAGGAGCTTTGTAATCTCCACATGTACTCACCTCTGCTTACATGACAGCTTTACTCCGACTCTCCTTCAAACTGAGACAATGACAGGAATCTGAGGACGGAAAGAGAAACACACAGGGAACAACTCTGCTTACCAATGCCTCTTTGCCCACGGTCAGAACTGATGTGTAGGCTTCCAGGTAGGCTCGGGAGCACCGTCGGACGACTTCTAGTCCCTTTACCGTGATATCTTTAGCATTTCCCAACCCCAGACCGACGAAGTAAAGCATGACGAACGAGTAACCCCGCACCCCGCTATCTAACGAGTAACCCCGCACCCCGCTATCTAACGACTAACCCCGCACCCCGCTATGTAACGAGTAACCCCGCTATCTAACGAGTAACCCCGCACCCCGCTATCTAACGAGTAACCCCGCACCCCGCTATCTAACGAGTAACCCCGCTATCTAACGACTAACCCCGCTATCTAACGACTAACCCCACACCCCGCTATGTAACGAGTAACCCCGCTATCTAACGAGTAACCCCGCACCCCGCTATCTAACGAGTAACCCCGCACCCCGCTATCTAACGAGTAACCCCGCTATGTGACGCCGATGTGACCTTTTCCCGCACTACGGTTTCCTTGACAGCCCAGAAGGAAACGTCCCGTGAACACCGCATGAAGAATAACCGCTTGGTGTTCAGCTCGCGCCTAACGCGCCGCGACACCAGTTCCAGTTTACGATAAGCCGCAAAGTGTCGTAACTTTACGGGTCGTTTCAACAGGCAGAGGCGAGGACGGTTACCTGCGTTACCCCAATGATACTTTCCTCCGCATTTCTGCGACTTTCTCTCACTAACATCTTTCTTTTCTCCTCGGCATGTAAGCCTGTATAGGGGCCCTGGCATGTACACGTGTTCGCTAAAAGAAACAAAACGAAACGAAACGTTTGCCTTCGTTGCTATGCAGTGTTCCTCATTCAATGTTAAGAATACATACATGTACACACTAAGAAAACATACAGGTACACACTAAGACTACATACAGGTACACACTAAGAATACATACATGTACACACTAAGAATACATACAGGTACACACTAAGAATACATACAGGTACACACTAAGAATACATACAGGTAAACACTAAGAATACATACAGGTACACACTAAGACTACATACAGGTACACACTAAGAATAAATACATGTACACACTAAGACTGATACAGGTAAACACTAAGAATACATACAGGTACACACTAAGAATACATACAGGTACACACTAAGAATACATACAGGTACACACTAAGAATACATACAGGTACACACTAAGAATACATACAGGTAAACACTAAGAATACATATAGCTACATACATGTACATATTAAGACTACACACATGTAAATACTAAGAATACATACATGTAAACACTAAGAATACATACAGGTACACACTAAGAATACATACAGGTAAACACTAAGAATACATATAGGTACATATTAAGACTACATACATGTAAATACTAAGAATACATACAGGTAAACACTAAGAATACATATAGCTACATACATGTACATATTAAGACTACACACATGTAAATACTAAGAATACATACAGGTAAACACTAAGAATACATATAGGTACATATTAAGACTACATACATGTAAATGCTAAGAATACATACAGGTAAACACTAAGAATACATATAGGTACATATTAAGACTACATACATGTAAATGCTAAGAATACATACATGTAAACACTAAGAATACATACAGGTACATATTAAGACTACATACATGTAAATGCTAAGAATACATACAGGTAAACACTAAGAATACATATAGGTACATATTAAGACTATATACATGTAAATGCTAAGAATACATACAGGTAAACACTAAGAATACATACAGGTACATATTAAGACTACATACATGTAAATGTTAAGAATACATAATACAGGTAAACACTAAGAATACATATAGGTACATATTAAGACTACATACATGTAAATGCTAAGAATACATACAGGTAAACACAAAGAATACATATAGGTAAACACTAAGAATACATACATGTAAATGCTAAGAATCCATACAGGTAAACACTAAGAATACATATAGGTACATATTAAGACTACATACATGTAAATGCTAAGAATCCATACAGGTAAACACTAAGAATACATATAGGTACATATTAAGACTACATACATGTAAATGCTAAGAATACATACAGGTAAACACTAAGAATACATACAGGTACATATTAAGACTACATACATGTAAATACTAAGAATACATACATACTACATATAGGTACATACTAAGAATACATACATGTAAATACTAAGAATACATATAGATAAATACTAACAATACATGTAGGTAAATACTAAGAATACATATAGATAAATACTAACAATACATGTAGGTAAATACTAACAATACATACAGATAAATACGAACAATACATGTAGGTAAATACTAAGTCTACATACAGACAAATACTAACAATACATACAAGTAAATACTAAAAATACACGTAGGTAAATACTAAGTCTACATACATATAAATACTAACAATACTTACAGGTAAATACTAAGAATACATATAGGTACATACTAAGTATACATACAGGTAAATACTAACAATACATGTAGGTAAATACTAACAATACATACAGATAAATAGTAACAATACATACAGGTAAATACTAAGAATACATACAGATAAATACAAACAATACATACAGATAAATACTAACAATACTTACAGATAAATACTAACAATACCTACAGGTAAATACTAAGAATACATACAGATAAATGCTGACAATACATACAGGTAAATACTAAGAATACATAAAGGTAAATACTAACAATACATGTAGGTAAATACTAAGAATACATATAGATAAATACTAAGAATACATGTAGGTAAAGACTAAGAATACATATAGATAAATACTAACAATACATGTAGGTAAATACAAAGAATACATACAGGTATCAGTCTGTCTGTATCAGTCTGTCTGTATCAAACTGTTATCAGTCAGTCTGTATCTGTCTGTCTGTCAAACCCAGGACCCCTTTGCCATGAGGTTACAGTGCTAAATACTAAGCCACTGTCCATCCATCCATTATCTGTACCGCTTATCCTGCTCTCAGGGTCATGGGGATAGTGGAGCCTATCCCAGCAGTCACTGGGCGGCAGACGGACAGACACCCTGGATAGGCCACCAGGCCATCACAGGGCCGACACACACACGTACCCATTCATACCTAGGGACAATTTAGTACGGCCAATTCACCTGACCTACATGTCTTTGGACTGTGGGAGGAAACCAGAGCCCCCGGAGGAAACCCGGGACGACCCGGGATGACCCACCAAGGTTGGACTACCCGGGGCTTGAACCCAGGACCTTCTTACTGTGAAGCAACCGCGCTAACCACTGTGCCACCGTGCCGCCACACTAAGCCAATATGTCATCATAATAACTTTAAAATGTTTTAAAAGTTTACATCAGCTCAAAGGTCATTCAAATTCAAGTTATTCAAAACCAAAGCCCAAAACATCCACAAGATACTGTAGAACAGTTGACAACAGGTACAACTACATGAAAACACTATATGGGTGCATTCAGCTCTGCAGGGGAGGGCAGGCTGGTTTGGACAGAAGACGTGGTTGAGTGGAACATGTAAATGCTGCAGGACTGACACTGAAAATGAAATACAGGACTTTCACTTGGCTTCAAGAACGTAGTTCATTTGAAATAATTGGGTGATTTTCATGTTGAAAAGGAAACACTATCTTCAGCATGTATAGCATTATTTCTTGTGATATGTTTAAGCTTGTGCAGATGGAAAAAATAAACCAAGTAACCTTCCTGTCTTGTACAGCCCTGTTCAGGGATGTAACTCGTACACAGCAGGAAGTTACTGGTCGGTCTGAGCAGGTAACAGGAACTTTACAACACATTAGAGAATAAACATGATGTCAGTCTGAGCAGGTAACAGGGACTTTACAACACATTAGAGAATAAACATGATGTCAGTCTGAGCAGGTAACAGGAACTTTACAACACATTAGAGAATAAACATGATGTCAGTCTGAGCGGGTAACAGGGACTTTACAACACATTAGAGAATAAACATGATGTCAGTCTGAGCAGGTAACAGGGACTTTACAACACATTAGAGAATAAACATGATGTCTGTCTCAGCAGGTAACAGGGACTTTACAACACATTAGAGAATAAACATGATGTCAGTCTGAGCGGGTAACAGGGACTTTACAACACATTAGAGAATAAACATGATGTCAGTCTGAGCGGGTAACAGGAACTTTACAACACATTAGAGAATAAACAGGATGTCAGTCTGAGCAGGTAACAGGGACTTTACAACACATTAGAGAATAAACATGATGTCAGTCTGAGCAGGTAACAGGGACTTTACAACACATTAGAGAATAAACATGTTGTCTGTCTCAGCAGGTAACAGGGACTTTACATCATATTAGAGAATAAACATGTCAGTCTGAGCAGGTAACAGGGACTTTACAACACATTAGAGAATAAACAGGATGTCAGTCTGAGCAGGTAACAGGGACTTTACAACACATTAGAGAATAAACAGGATGTCAGTCTGAGCGGGTAACAGGGACTTTACAACACATTAGAGAATAAACATGATGTCTGTCTGAGCAGGTAACAGGGACTTTACAACACATTAGAGAATAAACATGATGTCAGTCTGAGCAGGTAACAGGGACTTTACAACACATTAGAGAATAAACATGATGTCAGTCTGAGCGGGTAACAGGAACTTTACAACACATTAGAGAATAAACATGATGTCAGTCTGAGCAGGTAACAGGGACTTTACAACACATTAGAGAATAAACATGATGTCAGTCTGAGCAGGTAACAAGGACTTTACAACACATTAGAGAATAAACATGATGTCTGTCTCAGCAGGTAACAGGAACTTTACAACACATTAGAGAATAAACATGATGTCTGTCTGAGCAGGTAACAGGAACTTTACAACACATTAGAGAATAAACATGATGTCTGTCTGAGCAGGTAACAGGGACTTTACAACACATTAGAGAATAAACATGATGTCTGTCTCAGCAGGTAACAGGAACTTTACAACACATTAGAGAATAAACATGATGTCAGTCTGAGCAGGTAACAGGAACTTTACAACACATTAGAGAATAAACATGATGTCTGTCTGAGCAGGTAACAGGGACTTTACAACACATTAGAGAATAAACATGATGTCAGTCTGAGCAGGTAACAGGAACTTTACAACACATTAGAGAATAAACATGATGTCTGTCTGAGCAGGTAACAGGGACTTTACAACACATTAGAGAATAAACATGATGTCAGTCTGAGCGGGTAACAGGGACTTTACAACACATTAGAGAATAAACATGATGTCTGTCTCAGCAGGTAACAGGAACTTTACAACACATTAGAGAATAAACATGATGTCAGTCTGAGCAGGTAACAGGAACTTTACAACACATTAGAGAATAAACATGATGTCTGTCTGAGCAGGTAACAGGGACTTTACAACACATTAGAGAATAAACATGATGTCAGTCTGAGCAGGTAACAGGAACTTTACAACACATTAGAGAATAAACATGATGTCTGTCTGAGCAGGTAACAGGGACTTTACAACACATTAGAGAATAAACATGATGTCAGTCTGAGCAGGTAACAGGGACTTTACAACACATTAGAGAATAAACATGATGTCAGTCTGAGCAGGTAACAGGGACTTTACAATACATTAAAGAATAAACAGGATGTCAGTCTGAGCGGGTAACAGGGACTTTACAACACATTAGAGAATAAACATGATGTCAGTCTGAGCGGGTAACAGGGACTTTACAACACATTAGAGAATAAACATGATGTCAGTCTGAGCAGGTAACAGGAACTTTACAATACATTAGAGAATAAACATGATGTCAGTCTGAGCAGGTAACAGGGACTTTACAACATATTAGAGAATAAACATGTCAGTCTGAGCAGGTAACAGGGACTTTACAACACATTAGAGAATAAACATGATGTCAGTCTGAGCAGGTAACAGGGACTTTACAACACATTAGAGAATAAACATGATGTCAGTCTGAGCAGGTAACAGGGACTTTACAACACATTAGAGAATAAACATGATGTCAGTCTGAGCAGGTAACAGGGACTTTACAACACATTAGAGAATAAACATGATGTCAGTCTGAGCAGGTAACAGGGACTTTACAATACATTAGAGAATAAACAGGATGTCAGTCTGAGCGGGTAACAGGGACTTTACAACACATTAGAGAATAAACATGATGTCAGTCTGAGCGGGTAACAGGGACTTTACAACACATTAGAGAATAAACATGATGTCAGTCTGAGCGGGTAACAGGGACTTTACAACACATTAGAGAATAAACAGGATGTCAGTCTGAGCAGGTAACAAGGACTTTACAACACATTAGAGAATAAACATGTTGTCAGTCTGAGCAGGTAACAGGGACTTTACAACACATTAGAGAATAAACAGGATGTCAGTCCCAGCAGGTAACAGGAACTTTACAACACATTAGAGAATAAACAGGATGTCAGTCTGAGCAGGTAACAGGGACTTTACAGCACTTTAGTGAAAACGTGACGTCAACAGTCTGCCAGCTGAACTTCCTTTCTTTTTGTAAGCTGAGAAAAGATTCAGTCAGCAGAACGGAACCCATCTCCTGCCTGTCTTTGTTTCCGGCCCTCCGTCTGTCTGTCTGTCTGTCTGTCTGTCTGTCTGTCTGCCTGCCTGTCTGTCCGTCTGTCCGCCCGTCTGTCTCTTTCCGTCCATCCGTCCATCTGTCTGTCTGTCCGCCCCTGTCTGTCTGTCTCCCTGCCTGCCTGCCTGCCTGCCTGCCTGCCTGCCTGCCCATCCGTCCATCTGTCTGTCTGTCTGTCTGTCTCTCTGTCTGTGTGGTGCTGCCCGTGGCCAGCGAGCCGTTTCCATGGAAATTCCAGTGTGGTTGAATGGGTGGAACTGCTTCCAGTCAGTGGGAAACTCCCTCCATCTCTCCATTAATCTGCATGTGAATTCCAGCTTAGTGTGAATGTGAGCCCACTGTGGTCTAAAGTACAAGCATATAGACCAGCTCGCCTCCCCTGGTTTTCCTCCTCTCGTTTTGCACCTGGAGGTATCACAGAAACCTGAAATCTGTCCTCTCCCCAAACCCCCAATTTATTTTTAATTTCTTGTTTTGTCTTAATGTGGTAAACAACCCCCTCCTCCATTTGGAGACTAATTAACAGTGGGGATGCTTGGCAGGGTTATGTAATACGCTCCTCTTCTCCCCTCTGTTGGAGGGAGGTGAACAGAAGAGGAGGAGGAGAGTCCTTTGTCCTACTGGGTCTCTCTGTGTGGCTCCAGTCATCCAAAGCATGATTGTCCCAACAGTGAGGACCTCTGTCACCAACATTAACTAACAATTTCCACAGTTCCCAGTGTTCCCCACCATTCACACCATCGCTGCAGTGGCTGACTCTGAAAGGCTGAAGGTGGATGTTTTGATGCAGGCTCAATAGTCTAGTCCAGGTAAGGAAATCCCAGAAAGTTGAATCAGTTCATCTGGACACAACGTTTATTGTCAAATATGTTTCATAAGTGACCTCTTCAGTCTCACCTGACTGCAGGTGTCTCCACCCTTATAAACAAGACAGTGGCATAAAGAGCCAAACAAATGACCCGTTTCATATGCAAATATGGGTGTGACCATTAACTACAGTTACAATTAGATGTACTATAGATATACGGTTAGCCCTCCTCTCCCCCTCGGTTCAGGGATGGTTGTCCCCTCTTCACATAGATGGCCTCTTTGACTCCCTGATCAAACCAGCGTTCCTCCCTATCAAGGATGTGCACATCCTCATCTTTGAAAGAGTGGCCACTGGCCTGTAGATGGTGTAGGGAGACCTGGGAGGACGACAGACTGCACACGCACACAGGGGGGACTCACATCACACCATTCGCACAGAGAAGAATCAAATCAAATCAAATAAATTTTATTTGTATAGCCCAATATCACAAATTACAAATTTGCCTCAGTGGGCTTAACAGCAACACAACATCCTGTCCTTAGACCTTCTCATCGGATAAGGAAAAACTCCCTAAAAAACCCCTTTAACAGGGAGAAAAAAATAGAAAGAAACCTCAGGGAGAGCAACAGAGGAGGGATCTCTCTCCCAAGATGGACAGCGTGCAATGGATGTTGTGTTCACGCAATTTACTAAATACAACATTGAAAGAGGATAACAGAATTATAATGGACATAACATTTATGAAGAACATGATGCACAGGATGCCAAGCAGTGTCCACATGCCAACGAAGCAGTCCAGGACCCAAGTCATGTGACCAGCATCATCATGTAATAAGAAAAACTTATGTGAGGAGTGGAAGGGCAGGCAGCATCCAAATGGCAGCCACCATCACCACGGATACCTGGGAGGAGAACCGACTGCACATGCATGCAAGAGAGACTCCCATGACACCATTCAAACACAGAAGAAGAGAAAGGAGAAGACATCATTCAGAGAGAGAGAAAAGACATGTTAGAGAAGAGAACAGTTTGCAATAGTCATTAGTAAATTCACTGAGACAGAAAACCAACCCGCCATCCAGTCCAGGTTGTGAAGCACTCAATTTAAAGGCAACTAATTGTAAACTAAGGCAAAAAGATGAGTTTTAAGTTTGGATTTAAAGGACTCAACAGACTCTGATTGTCTGATGGCAGCAGGCAGGTTATTCCACAACAATGGAGCCCGATAGGAAAAGGCCCTGCTGCCACCAGCTGACTTCTTTTTAACTTGGGGTACACACAGGAGCCCTGTATTTTGAGAGCGGAAAGCTCGAGATGGCATGTAAGGTTTAAGGAGATCAGACAGGTAGGATGGAGCAAGCCCATTTAGGATTTTATAAGTCAGCAGAAGCACCTTGTATTCTGATCTAACGTGGATAGGAAGCCAAAGAAGGGAGGCAAGAATTGGTGTAATATGGTCAAATTTCCTAGTTTTAGTTAGGATTCTAGCAGCAGCATTCTGAACCATCTGAAGACTTTTAGTACTAGAATGTGGCAGACCTGAGAACAGAACATTACAGTAATCAAGTCTGGATGAAACAAATGCATGTATTAGAGTCTCTGCATCAGCCATGGAGAGAAAAGACTGAATTTTAGCTATGTTACGTAAGTGAAAAAAGGCAGTCTTGGTGATTTCTTTAATGTGCTTATCAAAGGAAAGGCTGGGGTCAAACGTAACACCAAGATTTTTGGCTGCCACACTTTGTGAAACCACAGAGTTGTCGATTGTTATCGTTACTTGATCAAATTGGTGTCTGTGTCTAGCAAGGCCAATGACCAGCATCTTGGTTTTATCTTAATTTAAAAGCAGAAAGTTAAGTGACATCCAGTTTTTCATAGTAGCCAAGCAGGCCTCTAAGTTAGTGATTTGAGTATGATCATCAGCCCTTATAGGCACATACAGCTGAGTATCATCAGCATAGCAATGGAAATTTATTCCATAACTGCGTATAATTTGGCCAAGAGGTATAATGTAAAAAGAGGAAAGTAGAGGGCCAAGTACTGAGCCCTGAGGCACACCATAATTAATGTCTGAAAATTTTTATATAATATTATTATAGCAGACACAGTGTGTTCTTCCAGATAAGTAGGACTTAAGCCAAGAGAGAGCTAAGCTAGAGACACCAAAATTACAATTTAATCTATCAAAAGGTATACAGAGATCAATGGTGTCAAAGGCTGCACTGAGGTCCAGTAGTAGAAGCACAGAAGTGGAATCGGAGTCCATAGCAAGTAAAAGATCATTTACCACTCTGGTCAGAGCAGTTTCAGTGGAGTTACAGGGCCTGAAAGCTGACTGAAAAGGTTCATATAGATCGTTTTCTTTTACATGGGTCAAAAGTTGTTGATACACAACTCTCTCTAGTACTTTAGAGAAGAATGGAAGATTAGAGACTGGCCGATAGTTATTAACCACAGCTGTCTTAAAACTGCTGGGAACAATGCCAGCAGTAAGAGATAAATTAACGATGTCTAGCATTGTAGGTCCAAGAAAAGGCCAGAGGTGTTTAAAAAGTTTTGCTGGTAAGGGATCAAATAGGCAAGCAGTTGGTTTAGAAGCTGACACGAACTTAGTCAGAGTATCAAGAGAGATAGTCTCAAAAGCTGTAATAACTGGAACTGACAGTGACTCATTGCATAGATATGAATTTAGTATGACAGGATCTGCAGGAGTAGATGGAGTTGAACAACTAATTTTGTTTAAGATCTCCTCAACCTAATTGCAGAAAAAAAATCTAGAAATTCTAGAAAGGGTTAGTTTAGATACAGTGTCAAAGAGAAATCTGGGGTTATGTTTATTAATATTTATTAAGTGAGAGAGATACGATGTTTTTGCAGTAGATAAAGCACGCTTGTATTTCAATAAACACTCGTGCCACAATAGGTAAAAAGCTTCCAATTTTGATTTTTGCCATTTACATTCCAGTCTCCTGCAGGTCCGCTTAAGAGCACGTGTCTCATCATTAAACCAGGGTGTAGGCCTCTTTAGTCGCCTAGCTCTGGTAGTGAGAGGTGCAACTGAATCGAGGAGACTAGAGAGGGCCACATTTAAGTCACTAGGGAAATTTTCAACAGAGTCATTTACCAAAGTGAAAGGAGCCAAGACTTCAGGCAGCTGCTGGCCAAATGCAGCTACAGTGGAGGGACCGATATGGCGAGTGGCAATTACATCTGTACTGACATTAACTGGACAGGCCAATAATTCTTCAAATTTGATGAGAAAATGATCTGACATAGCAGATGTGGCTGGTAAGACATTCAGATCAGAAACAGCTATTCCTTTAGATAAAACCAAATCACAGGTGTTACCACTGCAATGAGTCAACTCTTGAACAAACTGAGTGAACCCAAAAGTATCAACTAGTGCCAGAAAGGCTTTACTTAGAGGATCAGCAGCCTTATTTAGATGAATATTGAAATCAGCTAGAATTAGAATCTCATCAGAGTGAGTAACAAGGCCTGAGACAAATTCTCCAAATTCTTCAAGAAATAACGAGTAACAGCCAGGAGGCCGGTAGTGTATCACAATTTGGACTGGGCCGAGTCTATTCATGGCTGAGGAAGATGGACCAAGAATAAGAGACTCAAAAGACTGGAATTTAGATTCAAGTCTAGAAGTCAGATTGAAAATAGATAACGCAACACCCCCACCTTGTTTATTTGCCCGAGCTACATGGGCATAAGTATAGTCAGGTGGGGAAGCTTCATTTAAGGGAAGGAAAACATTTGGTTTCAGCCATGTTTCACATAACCCAATCATATCATGTTCAAGAATCAGATCATTTATTAGTAAGGCTTTGGTAGACAGTGATCTGATATTTATGAAATCAAATTTAAGCGTCTTGTGGAAGTGATCAGTAGTAGGCAGAGCTTTAAAGCTACTAATAGGTGAAAGATTAATTGGAATTAGACACCTTGTTGAGAGTTTTGGCAACCAATGCTTTGGACAATATATGGTCACATTCTTGAGAACATTAGCTGTTTGGTGCTGTAGATTATTAGGTACTTTGTTGCACATCTCACCACTACCAGTGGTAGGAATAATTATTAATTATTGTGATTCACACATTTAGGAGAGGAGAGCAATACAGCAAGGTAGGGAGACAGTCTCAATGTTATAGACCAAGCTAATCTACACTATGAGAAATTCCCTGACTAATCATTAATTACACTACTTGACTCCACATCCACACTAGATTTAAACCTAGCAGGCTCTCTAATCACCTGCAACCTGCTGAATGATAAGTCCCTAGTGTCAAACTAAACGTAAACAGCTGTCTATATTGCTAGACAAAAGAGCGGCGCCGTCCCCAATAGGGTGAATGCCATCTGCTTTCAGCAAGTAAGGGCGGCCCCAGCAAGAAGGCCAGTTATCAACGAAGCCGAATCCCTGCTCATTACAGTAACGAGCCAGCCAGCGGTTCATTGAGGAGAGCCTACAGTACATCTCATCATTACTCCTCAAAGGTAAGGGACCAGAGACAATTAATCGATGCCGACACATCATTCTGGCAAACTCAAGCATCCTGACTAGGCTGGTTTTGTGATCTCTGATTGCTTCATCCTAGCATTATTGGTGCCGACATGAATAACAATGCTGCTGAAAGTAGTGGTGCTGTGTGCCTGGGTTCCCTGACTCTCCCTCTGTGATGGCAGCACCCTAAGATTATCCTCTATGTCGGAGACTGTGGCCCCGGGTAAACAGTGAACCAAGGCTGGCAAAGCTAATCTAACATTGCGGGTAATGGAGTCTCCTATCACTAGTGTGCACTGCTTTACTCTGTCGGCAGAAGGGGGAGAAGCACGATGGCCGGTAGGACTACCAACAGGGTTAGTGAGGGGAGAAAACCGGTTTGTAGTCGGGAGAGGTGACTGCAGACCAGGCCACACGACTGGTGGCTTGCTCTTTCGAGCCTTCCCACGCCGGTAAACAGAGACAAACTCCGCCGCATCTGCCGACGAAGCTGAGCTAGTGCTAACAATAGCAGGTCTGCTGTCAGGCCCGGGGCTACTGAGCTAGTGCTAACAATAGCAGGCCTGCTGTCAGGCCCGGGGCTACTGAGCTAGTACTAACAATAGCAGGCCTGCTGTCAGGCCCGGGGCTACTGAGCTAGTGCTAACAATAGCAGGTCTGCTGTCAGGCCCGGGGCTACTGAGCTAGTGCTAACAATAGCAGGCCTGCTGTCAGGCCCGGAGCTACTGAGCTAGTGCTAACAATAGCAGGCCTGCTGTCAGGCCCGGGGCTACTGAGCTAGTGCTAACAATAGCAGGCCCGGGGCTACTGAGCTAGTGCTAACAATAGCAGGCCTGCTGTCAGACCCGGGGCTACTGAGCTAGTGCTAACAATAGCAGGTCTGCTGTCAGGCTCGGGGCTAAGGCTATCTGGAGTGCTCGTCGCGTCTAACGTTATCCTAGCCGAAAGCAGCTGCTCTAACTTACGGACACATCTCTCTAGTAGAGACAACTTGTCTGTAACTACGGAGCAGTCACCACAAACCATCGTTTTAACGAGGCTGCTTTGACTGCGAATGTAATAGAGCTAACTGCTAAGCTAGGCTAAGCTCAAAGCTAGTAACAAACTAGGAACAAGAAGCTACCTACAAAACACAAGAGTCGTATAAGAAAGAAACTAAATAATCTAGCGATAAGTGAACTAAGCACAGAAAATAGCTAAATCAGAACAAAATGAGGAGGTTAGGGCAGAATATAAAGAACTAATAAAAGAAGAATAAAAGTTGTCGCGCTCATGAATGTGGAAGCTGAACACAGCTGGCAGTGATCAGTCAACTCGGTGGAAGTGGGCAGTCTCGAAAAGGAAATGATAAACGATTCATTGTAAAAAGGCCCTGTGATAGTATGGCGGCCTGTCCAGGGTGTCGCCCCACCTGCCGCCCAATGACTGCTGGGAAAGGCTCCAGCATCCCTGCAACCCTGAGAGCAGGATAAGCGGTTTATATAATGGACGTGTAACCCCCTATCATATAACAATAGTTCATTTACATGTATGGGTACTTATGCCTAATCCGGTACTGTCACTTTAAGAGACCGTGATTCTACGTCAGGCTTGTGGGCGGTACTCTATTGCATTACGTTCTATGCAGCTGGCAGGTCACCAGTCGTTACCGTGATTGCAAGCCTGAACATTTTTATTTCTTACATCAGCGAACTGGTGTTTGGACACGGCCCACAACCTAGCCATTAAGGTTGCGTCTTCCCGCCATTCTACTTTGGGACCGGATGGGGTCAGTGAATTCATCCGTCCTAAATCGTCCATCATTGACTGCGTAGCGCCTCCTGTTGGCGAACTCGATGAACTGTGAGCCAGGAAACACTTCACGGATTTATTCAAGTAAGACTGTTCCAGTTAAGGGCCCCAACGAGATATCTCCTTTAGTTTATTATTTTGTATATTTGGGTGTTGTGCACAACAGGGGTATTGCAGCGCTGCAACTTATCCCACTCGCTGTCTCTTGGTTACCCCACTCAGTAACTGCTTCCGGGTAGACGCTCTTGGCCACTGCTCGGCTGTTGTCGGCTGGACTCGCTGTTGTTTCTTGTTTGTCTTCGTCGCCTTTTGTGTGTCTGTGTGTTGTTTACATCGGAGTACCGCTGGCGTCGTGTGTGGCTGCCGCTTCTCCCACCGTCTTGTCTTTCCCCTCTCTGTCCCCTCCGTGCTAGCCACCCACCTAGCTAACTGGCTAACCACCACTCGGCTAACGTTAGCGTTACGTGAGCTCTGGCCTCCTGGCTCTCCACGCTAGCTAGCGGATCTGGCTCCGTCCCCCAGCCCCCGCTGGAATATTTTCTTTATTTTCCCTCGGCAGGGGACACTATCCTTCTTTGGGCCATCATCAACTGGGACTAGCATGATGTGGACATCACCATCCCTGGCGGCGGCACTCCCCTTCATATGGTGAGTAGCTAGCCTCATCCCATCCGTGCTCTGCGCTACCCCTCTTACGTTTCCAGCGTTACTAAGCCACCCGTCTCATGGAACCAACTCTCTGCTGCCCTCTTCTGTTTTTACTTACGCTACCCCCTTATTACGACTACAGAGAATACCCTGGTTTCCCGTTTTATTAGCCTCCCTCCTCCTCCCTTACACTACTCTCCTGATGAACTCCTGTCCCTCAACAAAAACTACCGGCTATCCTCTGTTGCACGCACCTCCGCTCTGTCTGCTGGCGTCCTCCGCTGCCGCCAATATCTTCATCGCAGCCCCAGACACTCCCGTCATCTACATCCTCCACTAACCCCGATACGATATCCCATATCCAAACCCTATGCTCCCACCGCCCCCCTCCACTGCACCCCCCCCCCGCACTGCTAACCTGGACAACCTCAGACCTCTCCAGCATGCCCCCACTACGTTGCCCTCTCATTCCATCAACCTTGCCTCCTTAACACCCGATCACTGAATAACAAAGCCCTCATCCTACATGAAACAATCACTGATAATTCATTTGACTTTCTCCTGCTCACTGAAACCTGGCAACAACCTGGCAACTTTTTCTCCCTCAACGAAGCATCCCCCCTGGTTTTGGCTACATCTGCAGACCCCATCCCTCCCGTCGTGGAGGTGGTCTTGCTGCCTTATTCAATCAGAACTTCAGGACCACTGAGCCCTCACTCCCCACCATCTCATCATTTGAATTCCTCGCTTTTAAAACCTCCTCAATGGCTGTCATTCTCATCTACCGGCCACCCACACCAAATCCATCTTTCCTGTCTGGCCTCTCTGAACTCCTCACAAGAGCCTCATCTCTCTCCTCACACTTACTACTGCTTGGTGATTTTAACATCCACATTGATTTACGCACCTGTAAGTTTGCATCAGAATTCGTCACTCTATTGGACAATTTCAACCTCACCCAGCAAGTCACTTTCCCCACCCATGTCAAAGGCCATATCCTTGACCTGGTCTGCTCTGTCAATCTACAGATACACAACATCCATCCATCCCCATTTCCTCTGTCAGACCATAATCTCATCCAGTTCACTATTCCATCCCCAACTCCTCGGCCACACCTCCTCAGAGAAATAACATTCCACAATACTAAATCTATTGACCCCCTCTAACTCTCCGATCTGCTCTCCTCTGCTCTCCCCCTGGAACCAGCCTCTACCTTACCTGATGATCTCACCAATCACCTCAACGCCACCCTGTCTGCCTCCCTCAACACACTGGCCCCTGTCAAAACAAAACAGTCTCCTTCAACACCTCTGCACCCTGGTTCACACCTGAGCTCCGCACAATGAAACAGACTGCCCGCCAACTGGAACGACTTGCCAAGAAAACATCTCTCACTGTACATCAAGAAGCCCACAACCTCCACTTCTCTGTCTACAAAGATGCCCTCAAGTCTGCCTATTTTTCCACCATTATTAATGATTCCAACCACAACCCCCGCACCCTCTTCGCCACTGTAAACAACCTCCTCAAGCCCCGTGCCGATGCCCTCTCCAACTCTACTGCTGAACAATGCAACTAATTTCTCCAATTTTTTGCAGGCAAAATCGCCGCTATCAACAAATCACTGTCCCCTGCATCTGACTCAGCAGCACCTACTCCGGCACCTCTTCTTCCCATTCCTCTTGAACTCCATACCCCTCCCCCTGATCGCCGCCTCTCCCGGTTTGTTCCAGTTGCCCCTACCACTATCTCTAAACTCATCAGTTCATCAAAATCCACAACCTGCTCCCTTGATCCCCTCCCCACCCCCCTACTGAAGAAAAGCCTCCCTGCCCTATGCCCCTACCTCACCAAACTTTTCAATTCCTCACTGTCCCATGGAATTGTCCCCTCTTCCTACAAAACTGCAGCTGTCACCCCAATTCTCAAGAAACCTGGTCTTGATCCATCCTGCCTCAACCACTACCGGCCAATTTCCAATCTCCCCTTCCTCTCTAAAACCCTGGAACGCATTGTCGCCACACAACTCTACACCTACGTACCTACACTCCAACAACCTACTTGAACCCCTCCAGTCTGGTTTTTGCCCACTCCACAGCACTGAAACTGCACTTCTTAAAAGTAATTAATGACCTCCTCATCTCTGCTGATACTGGAGCCCTTAACATTCTCATCCTCCTCGACATGAGTTCAGCCTTCGATACTGTGAGCCACAACATCCTGCTCACCAGATTGAAAGATGTTGGTATTGAAGGCACCATACTCAGCTGGCTACAGTCTTACCTCTCCAACAGGTCACACTTCATCTCACTTCACAACCACTCCTCTGTTCCATCCACAGTCACACAAGGTGTTCCCCAAGGTTCTGTACTCGGCCCACTCCTTTTCAACATCTACATCAAGGGTCCCCAATTACTTTTCATAGCGGGCCACTTTTAGGGCCACTTTTAAAACCACGGGCCACTCAACCTCCAGCAGCATGTTGTTCGTTAGTTTGTTTTGGTGTCGATACGTTGCAGGTATTATAATTTAAACAGAGATTTTTCATCTATTTTTCGATATATTACTAGTCTTACTTTTACTAAGATTTTTTTTTTTTTTGGTAGCGAAATAAAAAAAATTCTTCCTTCTGGCATTTCTCCAAAAATTCTCGCGGACCATAAATCAACCCGTCACGGGCCGGACGTGGCCCGCGGGCTGCCTATTGGGGACCCCTGATCTACATCCCCCCTCTTGATCAGATTCTCCACCATTTCAACTTGGATTGTTATGCTAATGACACCCAGATATACCTCAGCACCAAATCCCCTCACAATCCACCCCTCTCTCACATTGACTCCTGTCTGTCTGCAGTTAAACTCTGGATGCAGCAAAACCTCCTCAAACTCAACAGGGACAAAACTGAACTCCTCTTCATTGGCTCCAAGTCCACTCTCAGCCAAATCAACAACCTTGCACTCACCATCGATGGCACTACTGTCTCCCCTTCCCCCCAGGCATGCAACCTTGGTGTGATCCTTGATCCCACCCTCTCCCTTGAGCCACATATTCGCCAAATGGTCAAATCCTCCTTCTACCACCTTTGCAACATTGCAAAAATAAGATCCTCTCTCACACGCCCTGCTGCTGAGATACTGATCCATGCCTTCATCTCCTCCCGCCTTGATTACTGCAACTCACTCCTCTATGGCATCAGTGCTAGCTCTATCAAGAGACTCCAATTGGTCCAGAACACATCCGCCCGACTTTCAACTTTCACCAAATCCTGACATCACATCACCCCAGTCCTAAAAGACCTCCACTGGCTACCCATCTCCCACCGGATCAATTACAAACTCCTGGTTCTTACTTATAAAGCCCTTCACAAATTGGCTCCCCCGTACCTCACCGACCTCCTCTCCCCCTACCAACCCTCTTGGTTCCTCAGATCCACCTCAGCCTCCCTTCTCTCTACCCCCAGGTCCAACCTCCGCGGCTTTGGTGACCGAGCCTTCTCCAGAGCAGCTCCCAGGCTGTGGAATTCTCTTCCCCAAATCATCAGAGACTCAGAATCCCTCTCACTCTTCCAGTCCCGTCTCAAGACACACCTTTTCTCCATTGCCTTCTCGTGCCCCCCCGTCCGCTCATACACCCCTGGTCTGGGGCAGACTGGGGACTGGGTGCTTGACCTGCATCTGTGATTCATGATGTTTGTTTTTCTTTCCCTTTATATCTGTCCAAGTCGGAGAGTACTGCTGGCGTCGTCTGTGGCTGCCGCTTCTCCCTCTCGTAGCCCCCTTCCCATCCACCCCGTATGTCTGTGTTATGTGCATCTGTCATCTTGCGTCACTCCATTTATTGTAAAGCGATATTGAGTACTTGAAAAGCGCTATACAAGATTGATTTATTATTATCATTATTATCAGTGTATAATTCATACTTGTATTTTGCACATTTTTTTTTGTATTTGCGAACCAACATATGAATATTGGTACATACCGTTATTCCCTATCTACATCTACCTAAAGTATAACTCCATGCAACTCTACTTACCTTGTGCCTCGTCCAGATTATTCACACACAGTCAACTCATACTATACCTGACCTTGAGGTAAAATTCTATCCTTTTTAAAGAAGGGTTACAGATGGATGGATGGATGGATGTAAAAAGGAGATGTGGTCGCCAGGAATCTGGTGGTTAAAGTTGGAACATGGAAACATTCTTTCACAGTTATGCTGCTGCAGATAAGGAATGTAATTACTAATCAAATTGATCAACGACCAATTTAACGCTTGCATACCGCCTCCCATGAGCCTTATAAGCTAGAAAAATTACTAGCAGGGATATATGTGCAGAGTTACCAAATATTCACGCTAATATTTGGTTTGCTGTTATAAATATCAGCACAATCACCTTCGGGCATTTACGCACAGAAATAAACAAAGGTAGTAGGGGAGTGCCGAAAATATGAGAGGGAAAACACCACCAATCACGCAGACGAAAACTGAACTACGTCACCCTATCGTAACACAGCAGCTCCGGTGAGTTCATGTAGGTGGGACAGAGTAAATTACTATCAGAATGAAGCAAACAAAACTTATAATGCAATGGACAGGCAAATTTATTACACAATAATGTCAGCTTTCTAATAAAGCCACCCTTGTGTGTCTGCATGGACAGTTAAATCTAAGGTAGAAAGGCCACTCAGGTAGGTTAATGCCCGGCTTCATCGTCTTTGAGCCTAGGGAGCTGGACCAAGTGAGATAAGATCGGACGTAGGTCCGATGTTTGACCTGAATGGCAGCAGTCCAGATGCGTCCATTTACTCCAGGGTAAACATTTGTTACCTTACCAGAGAGCCTGCGGGAGCTGAGGATCAACGATGAGCACCACATAGTTCGTAGTGAGGTATTTCCTGTCCTCCATCACGTCTGTCTTTTCTGCAAACTTGGCAGGTAGTGGCTAATGAATCTGGGCACAAAAAAAAAAAAGTCGACAAGGACTTGGCTATGCCTCCATCGGCGATTTCCTAGAGTTTTATTGAAGTCATAACGGACCTGAGGGAGTGATATGTCGCAGTCTCCCATTAGTACGATGCTGTGTGTAACGGGATCTGGATCTGCTACGTCCAAACAGACAGCCGATGGGCTTTATATTAAGGATGCCTTCTACTTCCGTAACAACAGTCAACAGCACAGTTTCTGTCACCGTCTGTTCATTAAGTACGACCTTGAGATCAGTCTTCATAGACTTTAGTTCTCTCTCCCACCTGCCACTGAAGTGGGGGGAGTGCTTGGCGGATTGAAAGAAAACATGCCAACTGTTCTTTCAGGCAAGGAACCATGGTCTTGAAGGCTTCACATAGCTCTCGGGATCCTCCACTAAAGTTTGTTCCGTTGTCGGAGAGGAGCTCAAAGGGTTTGCCTCTTCTGGCGATGAAACATCGCGGAGACATCTAAAAGTTGTTGGCATTGAGACTCTCTAGGAAGTCTAAGCGCACACATCGAGTTGTCATGTATTTATAAACTCTCCCCTCACTGCTTTTCTGTTCGACATCCAATCTTCACGGTAAAGGGCCTGAAACATTCCGCACTGGTCGAGTAAAAGGGCAGCTTATACAGGTACAGACAAGGTGGTGGTAAATCTGCCATCTTAGGCGGAGAAGGATTGGTGCACCATGCCTGGCATTGCATGTGTGGCTGGTGTACTTTTTCATTGCGTTGTGTAGGAAAGACAGGACAACTTCTCTTATGCATGGGATCTGTATTCTCTTTCTCTTTCTACATGTCCAAAGCGGGAAAGAGTGCGCAGCTAGCAAAACAATTTTTTTACATAAAGAAATAAAACATACCTGTCGCATATAAACAAAACAGGACAGGTTTCAGAAAACGTCAGATCAGCTCCTACTGTAGCCTACGCAAGAATTGGGACCCACATTAGACATAAGACACATTAGGGATGGATAAACTACATTACAGGGGCAGACAAAATGAACACATACCTCTTTCTACATGTCCAAAGCGCGAAAGAGGCAGAAGACAGGGGGAAACACACGTTTTATAGCTACTAACAGGAAATGGCGTCACAACAGGGAGGGGCTACTAACAGGAAATGGTGTCACAACAAGGAGGGGCTACTATAAGCGTTTCCTGATGAAATAATATAACAATGTTGGCAATGAAAATAAAATAATAATAATCATGTGGTGACACTTTGTGTAATTATATAACATTTTAGGGTTATGACGTTTTTAAACCATGCTACATTCACCCCCCTAGAATTACACAAAAATTGGAACATATCACAATCACCCAACAACACAACACCCACAATAAAGTCAGCAATACCTGCCACCTACTAAGGTTAGGAGGGCCACAGACTGGAGAAGCGCCAAACCATATCTAAACCCACTCCATGGACAAAACAAGGTGCCTTTTACACCTCACCAAAATGGGCACAGAGGGGCAACGACTCACAAAACAAAATCAATCAAAATAAAAAATTTAAAAAAAGAAATGGAAAATTCCACAGTGGACATTACACGAACCAAACAGCAATGTAGGCCTACATTTCACTACCCATATAAACACATTAGGCCTAAAACAAAAAGGAGGCAGACTGTGGAGCAACAGTAAAGCGTGGACTGAACTGAACTATGGTTTCAATCAACCTATGAACTGGCCTCACTACCCTGCCATACCTAGAGCGAACACTATTCTCTGGGCTCTGAGGTAGGATGTCAGTGAGGGGAGGGGCATGGGGCAAGGGGACGGGGAACGTTGTGAGATGAGCAGCATCATCAGTGGGGAGGACATCTACTGCAGGGGAGGGGGCGCACTCAACAGGTAAGTCACTGACACTCTCCATCTCAGCATGGCTGGACTGATCACAGACCCAGGAAGCAGTGCGATCATGTTCACCCGGGTTCTGCCATGAGGATGAATCTGCTCCTGAATGCTCGGTCTCACTGTCAGGCTCTGACACTGCCGCTTCAGGATCAGGCATGTGCAGCGTAGAGGGGTCATGGGACACTGTCAACACCCTGAACAAGATCACCCTCCATAACCAGTGTGTTGTCGAGAGGGAGGAAGTTGACTGATAGGAGGAGGTTCCTGTGGACAACCCTCACACGACCATTGCGGTCCCTGATCCTGTAGATGTGGAACTGTGGCTTGGAAGCAACAACAGTGTGAACATCCGGCTCCCACTTGTCAGCTAGTTTCCGCTTGCCTGTTCCGCCTCTGTTCGCCACTAGGACCCAGTCACCGACAAAAAGAGGCAAGCCCTTAACTCTTTTGTTGCACTGGTCCGACTGATGTTTTCGCTCCACAGACGAGTTCTTCTAGGCCAGCAACATGGCAGACTGGAGATCGGCAGCCAGAGACTTCACATATTCATTGTAGTCGCAGACTGACTCGTCCCGCAGGACGTTCTTGAACAACAGATCGACTGGCAGGCGCGGAACCCTCCCAAACATCAAATAGAATGGGGCAAAGCCAGTCGTCTCGTGCTGCGTGCAGTTGTAGGCAAAGGTCATGTTTTGGACCATTTGAGGCCACTTGTTCTTTGACTTCGGCGGGAGGGAACGCAACATGCTACCCAGAGTACGATTGAAACGTTCAGTGCCCCCATTCCCCATGGGATGGTATGGGGAGGTTCGGGACTTCCCAACGCCTGACAACTCCAGAAGCTCAGCAATCAGCTCGCTTTCAAAATTAGCCCCCTGGTCAGAATGAAGGCGCTGCAGGAAACCATAGACAAAAAAAAAGTTTTCCCACAGCTTCTTGGCCACCCGCTTCGCAGTATGGTCTTGACAGGGGAAGGCATGTGCTAACTTGGTAAATTGGTCAGTTATGACGAGAACATCCACAGACATGTTGTTGTTATCTTCAGCAGACCAAAAGTCGATACACACAAGTTCCAGTGAGGCCGAAGTTGTAATGCTCTCCAGTGGGGCCCTTGCTGCCGGCTCTGGAGTCTTGCTGAGCACGCATCTGGGACAGTTCCTGACATAGCTTCGCACATCGCTCTCCATATCATACCAGAAAAAGCGCTGACGGACCAGCGACAATGTACGAAGCTGACCCTGGTGACCAGCCAGGTCGTGAACACCACCCAAGGCTGTGAATCTCCTGTCAGACTCATGGAGCGGGATGTTGTAGAACCCTGAAGTCAGGTCCATGGTGCTGAACAGGGCATTTCCTCCCAGGGCAGCGAGGCAGTCCGCCTGATGGGGCAACGGGTGAGCGTCTTTGACAGTCTTGGCATTGAGACATCAAAAGTCGGTGCAGATCCTCAGGTCTCCGTTCTTTTTCCAGACCATCACAAGGGGGGAGGTATACTCACTGATCGATTTACTGATAATGCCTTTCATCTCCATGTCTGACAGCACCTCTCTCAGCTGTTGATAGTGGCCGGGGGGGACACGGCGGTAAGGGAGGCGGAAGGGGCGGCCATCAGAGAGATGGATGCGGTGGAAGAACCCCTTCGCTTCTCCACAATCCAGCTTATCCCTGGAGAAGACATCCTGGTAAGAGAGCATAAGTTCAGCCAACTTCCTCCTACAACTCTCAGTTACCTCACAGCCATCAACATCAATGTCTCACAAGCCAGAATCCTTCAGCAGCTGCACTGGCTCTCCAGCTGACTGTGGATGCAAACTAGGTGAGTCAGGGGCGTCGATACCCGATCTGCACATCCCCTGAGTGATAGGCAAATCTTCCACAGCCAGGCAGGGGAAAACATCAGCTATCTTGGCGTTCCAGCGCAGTGTTATGGGTTCAGGTGTCGGGTTCAATACTTTGACAGGCACCCAGCGGTCCCCCCACATGGGCGTCACAACTCGTCCTACCAGGATGTTTCTGGGCGTCAAACGTGCGGCAGTCGGCTCCACCATCACGGTGCTCCCAGGTGAGATAGGAGACCCACTGGGCAGCTTCCCCCACACCACATACTCGCGCTGGGGAAGGAGTGTGACAGCCTCTTTCAGTCGCACAGTACCCACAACATCTGGCACCTCCAGGCCTCACCACCGGGTAATACAGCTCAGCAGCTGGAGAAACTGCTCACAATCAGGGTCAGTGTTGCTTGAGGAGATAAGCTTCCCGTACATGTCATCCCCCTTCATTTTCTGAATGATAGTTCTGAGAACATTGCTCCCTACAATAAACTCATCCTTTTGGTTCAGAACAACGAATGATGGAACAGTGAATTTAAAACCATAAACAACAATCTCCAACTCATAAATGCACTTTGGTCTAGTCATACCAACACCACAACCAACAAGGACAACATTGGGTGGCACTGGCTGAGAACAGGGTAGAGCCCCAGAATCTCTAAGCTCACTCTCTGCAGCTTCACTGAGGGTACATGACATACTGCCCGAATCCAGCATACCTTTCAACACAACCTTGTCATCAATCTTAACAGGAGCATAAAACAACTCACTACTCTGCTCTACTCTCTGAGAGCCTGTCAGTATGACTATCTCATCTCCAGGTAATGCACTACAGGTCTGTACATAAAGTGAATGCAAGTCTTCTTCTTTACTGAGGGTTAAATCACTATTGCCCCTGCTACCCCTCTCATCACACGGGCGCTCTAATTTAAATCAGCAGCGGGAGAGTGTGCTAGCGTAACTGGGGGCTGGGGGCCTGTGGGGCAGACATTCATAAAGTGCCCAGGCTGATGACAGTAGAGACAAAGTCTGTGAAACCTGCGGTGTGAATAGGTCGTGTGACTACTGTCACCACACACTGAGCATGGGGAACTGGACTGAGCGTGAGTGCGTTCTGGCATGTTGGAACAGCCTCCTGACCGGTGGGGTTGGATCTGGGGCCGGCGGGAGTTACTCTGAGACCGGTGAGAGTAGTTCTGGGACTGGGTGGGAGCCTGGCCCGAGGTAGCTAGCGTTGCCGTACACAGAGACAGGACCTTGTCAAACAGGGCGGTAACCTGCTGAACGTTTGCATCAGTAACCGGCACAGTGGGCATAGGAGGAGACTGAGCGGCCAACACAGGGGGTTGTTGAGACTGACTGGGAACAAGAGTATATGCAGTGGCAGGTGCAGATGAAACCGGTGGAGAGGTTACCACCACAGGCTGGTGCTGTGTGCCACAGTGAGGGGCTGGCACCATCCATTCATGTGTGCAGACTGAGACATTTACATGTTGGGGATGGGCAGCTGTGCTCTTCAGACTCCTCACATGACCATCCAACCTCTCCTGGACTTCAGCTGCTGTCCACTGCTCCACGGGCTTGAACGGGAAATACACTGCCAAGTCTGGGGTCAGGGCAATGAGTGATAAACATCATGACTACCTCAGCACTCGGATCCTCAACATTCTTGTCTCGCCTGCAGAGGTTCTCATCAGCAACATCGATGGCTTTGTTAAGTCGGATCCAATAATCCATTGCACTCTCTGACACGTGTGGCACAGTCCCATAAAAGTCCTTCATAGGCATGCTGGAGTATGTAAGTTCGCTGAAATTGCGTTTGAGGATGTCAAATATTGTGGTAGGAAGCTCAGCTGGACTGACTCCAGGATGACTACGGAGTGACACTTTCACCACATCTCTAGCTTTACCACTCAGCCTGCTCATTACCAGGTCAGACCCCTCAGCATCCGAGCCACAGGCCATCCTGCTCATGTAGCTCCTCATCATATCTTCCCACTCATGAATGGAAAATGTCTCAGACTTGTCACCTTTAAAAAGGGGAGGGGGCTTGGACTCTGACTGGACTACGACTTTAAGTTGTGTGGGATCGATAGTTACATTCTGGTTGTCTATACCAGTGGTTCTCAACCTTTTTGGGGTCCTGGACCCCCTGCGTATTTTTGATCTACCCTGAGGACCCCTCCACCTGATCTTGGGGGAGGGGGGTTGCAATTTGATAGAAACCGTAGAAACTGCATTTTAAAATTGCATTATAGCATTTATTCACTCTTTGGGGCAAAAATAAGAGCTTTCAGTTGTAACTTAGATATAGTTAACAAAACAGAATTCTTATGCAGTAACTTTCAGATATATGTAACAAAACAGAATATGTATTCAGTAACTTTCAGATATATGTAACAACAGAATTTTTATGCAGTAACTTTTAACAATGCAAACGGGAGCGAGATCTCTTATTAAAATACAATAAATTACACTTGTGAAACAGATGTAATTAGAGAAAAAAGTCCTGTTACCGTTTATAGTTTAGGTAGATAAAGGTCTCAGTCACATTTGAGTAAAATAATCCTATTTCTATAAATGTCATAGGATCTTTTTTTTTAAAGATATTTTATTTTCACGGACCCCTTGCAATTACACCACGGACCACTAGGGGTCCGCGGACCCCCGGTTGAGAAACACTGGTCTAGAGGCTGGGACTGAGACTGGGGGCTGCTGGCCAGGTGCATGGCATGGAAGCTAGCAGCGATATTGTCACTAATCTGCTTAGCTAAATCAGTAATAACACTGCCCAGTGTTTCAGTAGTAACAACAACCTGGGGGGAAGTCTGCTGAGACAGGTGGGGGGCGTGTACGATAGGTGTTGAACTGGCAGAGGGACCCGACACACTAAAAAGTGACTCATCATTCCCTTGATCAAGGCCGCCCACAACAGGACACACGGACCTAAACCTAGCTCTCCCATACCCAACCGGCAATACTAACTGCCCTCTAGCCACACTAGTGGACTGTCCCCTTCCCACACCATGAATGAACTGTCCCCTTCCTACACCATCAGTAGCATCATGCCCATCAGAGAAAGAGCTAACGGGTGTATTGAAAATATCTCTGCTAGCATGTCTCAATTAGGCTATAACAGTGCATAAACAAACAAAATGAAACAAAAGCAAACAAATTCACAGCATCAAAACATCTAGCCTATGGCTTCAAATACCCTAACAAGATCACAGAAAATAGTTTACCCAAAACAAAACCAATTCTCTTCTACCCATAAATAAACATACACAGCTCTAGCCAGCACCATTTGCAGAAAGGAAAAAACTCAACAGAAAAAAATTCCTCCCAACACGACCCCCCCCCCCACACACACACACACACACACACACACAGTCGTCACCATTCAACACGGAGCTTAGCTAGCTGGCTAGCATCTGCAGCACTATTAGCATAGCAGGCTAACCCTGATACCATGAATGGAGCGGGGCGGGCTGAGAGAAGTCGGCGGCTGCAGCAGGTGGCGACGCTTTCTCATCGGCGACGACGCATCGGACGGGTCATAGGGCAGCAAGTGTGGCCGGTGTACTGTTTCACTGCGTTGTGTAGGAAAGACAGGACAACTTCTCTCATGCGTGGGATCTGTATTCTGTCTGTCGCACATAAACAACACAGGACAGGTTTCAGAACACGTCAGATCAGCTCCTGCTGTAGCCTACGCAAGAATTGGGACCCACATTAGACATAAGACACATTATATAATAGGGATGGATAAACTACATTGCAGGGGCAGACAAAATGAACACATACCTCTTTCTACATGTCCAAGGCGGGAAAGAGGCAGAAGACAGGGGGAAACACACGTTTTATAGCTACCAACAGGAAATGGCGTCACAACGGGGAGGGGCTACTAACAGGAAATGGTGTCACAACAAGGAGGGGCTACTAACAGGAAATGGCGTCACAACAAGGAGGGGCTACTATACGCGTTTCTTGATGAAATAATATAACAATGTTGGCAATGAAAATAAAATAATAATAATAATAATATTCATGTGGTGACACTTTGTGTAATTATATAACATTTTATGGTAATGACGTTTCTAACCATGCTACACATGCCAGTGGTCTGGTATCTCTTTATTGCTTCCCTCCCCCGCAGGACCGAAAACCAGCAATGCAGTTCAGCCAGCACTTTCTCTGGTCCAGGATTAAGGAGGGTCTCATCGAAGTCCTGGATGATTAGTTTAGTCATGGGATGTTTGGGATCTACCATGATCGCATGGATTGAATCTGACTTTAGCTGTTCAGCTCTTCACAGTCTCCCTCCGACTCTGAGGAGTCCTGTCTCCCTATCGTACTCAGGAGATAAGGAGCCCAAACCGCTGTTGGTTGGTAGGGATCGATCAGACATGAGCGTCTTGGCCTCGTAATGCCAAGGTGGCGGCGCGCACAGACGCAGCGGCTCGGTGCTCCCAGCGAAACCGGGTTTTTGTGGGGTTTTTTAGCTTTTGTGTGTTGCGGTTGCTTGTTCGAGCGCTTGAGGCTCACATACAGTATGACCGAGCCGAACTCCTTAACATCGGAGGATGGTATCCGGATTACACAACTGGAAGCCTGGACTCTATCCCACCGGAGATTCTGCGTCCAGGAGAGCCCGGAGGAGGAGTTATGGCTATCCCACCAAAGAGGCGTCGGAGGCGGCGCAGGGAAAGGAAGCAGAAGCGGGGTAAGAGGAGCGGCCTACAAGCTATGCTAAGGGCTAACCCGCACAGACCAGTCCTGCCGAGTCTCTTTCTTGCCAACTCCCGCTCGCTCGTCAATAAGATGGCTGAAACAAGACTGAGGATTGCGTCGCGTAACATGGACAGCTGTGTGATGATCATCACAGAGACCTGGCTGGACAGCACGGTTCCCAACGTGGCTATTGAACTAGCGGGGCACTCTGTTTACCGAGCGGATAGGACAGCAGCCTCCGGTAAGAGCAAAGGTGGAGGAGGAGTGTGTATTTCCATAAATAATGACTGGTGTACAGCTGGGAACATTATTGGGACACACTGCTCCCGGGACTTGGAATACCTGGCTGTGAAATGCAGGCCATTTACATGCCGAGGGAGTTTTCTGCCATCTTAATCACAACCGTTTATATACCGCCACATGCTAACGCTAAGATAGCACTGGAGGAACTGCACAGCACCATCAACAACCAGCCGGATGCACATCTAGAGGGAACTGTGGCTGTGGCAGGAGACTTTAACCACTCAGAACTAAAGACAGTGTTGCCCAAACTCCACAAGAATATCAATTTACCGACCAGTGACAAAAAATATTCTGGACCAAGTTTACGCCAACATCCCGGGATTATACAAAGCCGCACCATCGCCACACCTCGGCTTATCAGATCACATCTCACTGGACTTAGGGGAATACAGTTCAGCTGTCCTGGCCTACATTCATTTCTGTACTGAGACAGTACTAACCACCAAAACCATCAAGGTATTTCTGAACCAGAAGCCATGGCAGGACAGGAATGTGCGGTCTCTGCTCAGGGCTCGAGCTGCTACCTTCAGAACAAGTGACATGCTGGCCTACAAAAATGCCCAGAGGGACTTGGAAAAAGGGCATTAGAGAGGCCAAACGCAGGTACAAGCAGCGCATTGAGGGGCACTTCACACTTAACGACAACCCCCGGAGCATGTGGAGAGGTATTAAAGCCATAACGGATTACAAATGCAGCACCCCACACATCACCCATGACAGCACACTCCCCGACACACTTGACCAGTTCTTTGCATGTTTTGAAACGCATCTTAGCGGAGTGAGGGCCCAAATGACCCTGCCCAAGGAGGAGCATGCACTCGTCCTACAGCACCATCAGGTGAAATCCAATCTGAGCAGAATCAATATCTCCAAAGCGGCAGGACCAGACAGAGTGTCGGGCCACACACTGAAGACATGCGCTGACCAACTAACAGAGAGATTCACCGACATCTTCAACCTCTCCTTACAACAGGCTGTAGTCCCCACCTACCTTCAATCCACCACCATTGTACCTGTACCCAAGAAGACAGCAGTCAACTGCCTCAATGACTATCGCCCAGTTGGCCTGACCCCAGGTATTATGAAGTGCTTTGAGAGGATTGTATGCTCTCACATCAAAGACATCATCCCCACAGATCTGGACAGCCACCGATTTGCCTATCGGGTAACAGCTCTACGGAGGACGCAGTCTCAATTACACTTCATACAGCCCTGTCCCACCTGGAGCATCCAAACACATATGTCAGGATGCTTTTTATTGACTTCAGCTCCGCTTTCAGTACGATAATCCCCCATAAACTGGTACACAAACTCAGCAACCTAGGATTGACCACTTCACTCTGTTCATGGATTATGGACTTCCTCACTCATAGACCACAAAATGTCAGGATAGGTAACCATACATCTTTAACCCTCATCCTGAACACAGGTGTGCCGCAGGGCTGTGTGCACCGTCCAGCCCTCTTCACCCTTTTCACCCACGATTATACCCCCATTCACTCCTCCAACACTATAGTGAAGTTTGCTGATGACACCACTATAGTGGGATTCATAACCAACAACGAGGAGACACACTACAGAGAGGAGGGCCAACATCTGGCTGGGTGGTGTTCAGACAATAACCTGGTCCTGAACACCAGTAAAACAAAGGAGATCATTGTGGACTTTAGGAGATCCAGGAAGACCACCCCACTGCACATAAATGGTGAAGAGGAGCATATTGTGAATAACATCAAATTCCTGGGAATCCACATAACCAAAGAACTCACATGGTCACTCAACACCTCCCACCTGGTGAAGAAAGCACAACAGAGGCTTTTCTTCCTCAGGAAACTTAAACAAGCCGGTCTCCCTTCTCAGCTGCTGGTCAACTTTTACAGAAGTACAATAGAGAGCATCCTCTGTCAATGTGTCACAGTGTGGTATGCCAGCTGCACAGCAGAGAACAGGAAGTACTTGGCCCGGGTGGTAAAGACAGCACAGAGGATTGTGGGAGCTGTGCTCCCGGACCTGGATGCTGTGTATGCTGGCCGCCTACAGAGGAAAGCCAGCAACATCAGCAAAGACGCAACACACCCAGGTCACTGTCTGTTTGTTCCCTTGCCATCAGGGAAAAGATACCGCACCATCAAAACCCCAACTAACAGGCTGAGGAACAGCTTTTTCCCCAGAGCTGTAGCCTCCATTGCCCCCCCCCACACACACACACACATACACACATCTGCCTATAGCTGCTGAGGACTAACAGGTGCTAAAGCCGCTGCAGTATGGACAACTATGTGCAATAACCCCATGCACTATTTTGAACTTTAAAAGCTGCTGCTATCTGTTATTGTCTTATCGTTATTTTTGCTACCTCACTTGTTTATACTAACTCACTTATTTATACTAAATGTTTGTCCTTGTTTTTTCTTGGTTTTTTTTTTTTAATCATTTACCTTGTCTAGTGTTGCTGGTCTGAGAGTCACCAAACAAAATTTCGTTGTGTGTACACAATGACAATAAAGTATCTTATCTTATCTAGAGTTATCTTATCTTATCCGGGAATGACCCCGACTGTGCCTGCCTTAGAAGAAGATTCTCTGCTTTGATGTAGTTAGCTGCTTCACTATAGCTAGCGCTTAGATTGCCCCCACCCCATGTAGGAATTGTGTTGTTGCCTGCATGAGGTCCCTCCATGTGGAGAACGTGTTTATAATGTTTCTATTTTGTACTAATGCACCAGATGGACGGCTTCTTTGAAAATTGATCAGCTACACCGGTTTCCAAAGTTTTAGAAATGAAAGCTAGGTTGGAGATTGGTCTATAGTTATTGAGAACCCCCAGCTCAAGATTTAAGAGAGGTTACCTATGGCAGTTTTTAAAGTAGTAGGAACACTGCCAGAGGTAAGAAAGAATTTATAGTATTTAGTAGGGGACCCAGGAACCACCAAAGTACTTTAAAAAGTTTAGTAGGGAGGGGGTCAAGAAGGCAAGTTGTAGGTTTGGCTGCCAACACTACAGGGGCCCATTGAGACTATAAGGACCCAATAGGAGCCCCTCCAATGTGGCACCCACTTCCTATAGCTCTCGTGGGGTTATTCCATACCAGCGTGCCCACTCTGTAGGCACGGTGGCAACTAATCTCGTCATGATACTCTTTCTGTCTCTCGTGAGCCTCTGCCGAGTTAAGCCTGGCTGCACTGAAGGCCGACTCCAGCTGCTCTGCTTTGGACAGGGCGTACTCTGTCAATGATCTGGAGCCCTGGGAGTCCAGAACACTAGAGAGCACAAGCACGTCGGCTCAAACACCATGCCTCACATCCATGCATGAGGTAAAAGGGGTGAACTGGGTGATGGCATGTCTAGAGTTGTTATATGCACAAGCAACCTGCTTCACATTCGCGTCCCATCTTGCCCCATGAAAAAGTAACATCTTGTCCAGCTGATTAATCAGAGTGCTGCTATAGCTCTCAACTCAGCTATGCCATCAGACTTGGGGTTGTAAGCAGTAGTACGCATCTTCTTTTTTTTTATCCCCAACAATTTGCAAAGGCTCTGAATTACCTCTGTGTCAAACTGGTTGTCCTGGTCACTGTGCAGAATTTCCGGGACCCCATGCACTAAAACATAATCCTTGAACAGGCAATGCACCACCGTGTGAGTTGTTTGGTTTGGCAGAGCGTACAGAGCAAAAAACTTGGTCATACATCTTGGTCGTGAAGTAGTCCTTCACGACCAAGATGTACCTATTCCCTCGGGAAGTCAAAGGCAGTGCCAGGATGTCCGCAGCCACCCTTTGCATCAGGCGGCTAACTTGGGACCCCCCCCCCATGGGTACCCTCTGTCTGGGGACCAAGCATCTCCGGGTCTGACAAGTTCTGCATTGTTCACATCACTTTCTAATATCTCTCAACATGAAGGGCCAGTAGTAGGATTGCCTGGCCTTCTCCCACACACGTTCAGCTGAAAAATGTGCAGCAGCCAGCCCCCCATGCAGCTGCTGAAGAAACTCAGGGACCTTGGATGACGGGACCACAACCTGAATCTGCCCCTCCCCCATGGGTTTGGACAGCACTGTCCAACAGAAGCAGTTGAACTCAGTCCACTGTTTCCTCAGGCTGGTTGAAAACCCCCGGAGGAGTCTGCATGGTGGTCTCATTGTGCTCTGCTCCAACCAAGCCAACCGAAGTCTGCATCCTCATGTTGCCATGACTGCAACTCTGAGTCTCTGTCGCGAAGAGAATAGGCAGGAACCTGGTCTATACATGCCTCTGGGGGACAGAGAGTGGTCTTGCTACCCCACGGAGGCGACGGGTAGTTATTAGCTGAAGAAGTGCCCAGATCGATAGGGCAGGAGAAATAGGCCGGTGGGACGGCGTGTCAGCATTTTTATGGTTGGAGCCATCCTTGTGAACCATGACCCAGTCAAATGGGTCCATCTCCAAAACCCACCTGCTTCTCCATTACATGGGGTCATTATCAATGGCCATGCACTTCCAGCCCAGCAGAGGGCAATGGTCTATTATGATGGGAAATGTAGACATCCCAACATATAGTGTTTGAATTCAGGCACAGCCCACACCACGGCCCATAGCTCTCTGTCAAAAGTGGACGATTGCTTCTGCGTGTGTGTGAAAGCCTGGCTGACATAGGCTACAACTTTTTCAAGTCCTTCGTCATCATGTCCCGGCGCTGCCCCAATCGAGTCCTTAGAAGCATCCGTGTCGATCTTAAAAGGAAATGCAAAGCTGAGCAACATAACCACCAGAGAGGAGGTGAGCACCTGCTTGAGGTAAGTGAAAGCTGCCTCACACTCAGCCATCCACTCAAAGGGCACATTTTTACCCGCCAGACAATTCAGCAGCCCAGAGTGTTGTGAGAAATCTCTCACAAACCTCCTGTAGTATGAACATAGGCCCACAAAGGCCCTGACCTCAGAGGGGGTGCGGGGGGTAGGCCAAGTTCTCACCTTATCCCTATTCCATGGGTCTGGCTGCAGGCCATGTCGGGAGACCACATTGCCATGGGAAACAACATGGTCCCTGGCAAAGTGGCATTTCCTGGGGTTAAGCTTGAGGCTCGCCCAATGTATCCTGGACAGGACTTCCTCCAGAGGTAGGAGGTAATCCTCAAATGAGTGACTATAGATCAGCATATCATCCAAATACACCATGCATGTGTACCAAGGCAAGCCCCTTAGGATGAGCGCCATCATGCACTGATAGGTGGCCTGAGAATTGACCAGACTCATAGGCATGGCCCGCCACTAGTACAAACCCCTGTTGGTTATAAAGGCCGTTTACTCTCGGTCCTCCTCAGCCACTTCCACCTGCCAATAGCCATTTGAAAAGTCCAGTGTGCTGACCAGGATGATTCTGCCAGGGCATCAAAGCTGTTGTCCACTCATGAGAGAGAGTGTGAATCCATGATAGTCACAGAGTTGAGATGGCGATAGCCAATAGAAAATCTCCACTGTCCCCCTTTCTAGCACCACCGGGAATGCCCTGGGGCTGCAGCTCTCCTCCACAACCCCATCAGCCAGCAGACTAGCCACCTGAAGCTCAATCTCAGCCAGTTTCTCAGGAGACACATGGTAGCAGGCACGGCGTTATGGGTGGGCCTGACGGTCCTAGGCCCGCCCTCTTTTCAGCAGGCCCACCCTACAATTTTCCTACCCAAAAAAATAAATAAATAAATGATTCAAAATCAGTCAATAATCGCATGATTTTGTGCTAAAAATAGTTTTTATAAACATAATTTTATATGTTGATGTTCATGCGTAAGCAAGTTCATGAGACACATGATGTGATGTTCGACGCCGGCGGGATAGGCATAGGCTAGTTCCAACTGCCATACCATGAAATGCCTTTGCAATGCAGCCGACTTTGTTGCTAGATGGTCTGAGGCTGAGCCATGTAAAAAAGAAAGGCCGATGTTCATTACTACAGGATGCCTACTCTGTGACGACAATAAATTGTTTAATGCATCTTCTCTATGTGCCTTTATGAAATCGAAAAAAAACCCGGTGTTAATGAAATCATCTAGCAAAGCCCGTTGTCTTGTGATCATAGAGATGTGTAGACTGTGATTGATGGTGATTGATAATGAACTCTAGTTGCATGTCTTTACATGACAGATAACGTTATGAGCGAGTTCTGAATACTGGCTCGCTGCTCTGCTCGCGTTACTCGGGCATCCCAATTCAATTCATTTAAACCTCCTTCCCAAAGGGGACTTTGCATGCCCTACGCAACGCTGTAATACCAAACTGCACCACTCTAGGTAGCGCGTAGGGTGGGTATTGGGACAGGGCCTTTGATTGGGCTGTGGTTGCTTGGTCACAGACCTGTTGCGCCCTCTATTGGTCGGTCAGTGATAGAATTATAGTTCAAAATGGTCACTCACTAGCTTTCAACGTTGGCAAGTGATGGTACTGCTGCTGTTCAAGCAATATACACTCACTGGCCACTTTATTAGGTACACCTTGCTAGTACCGGGTTGGACCCCCTTTTGCCTTCAGAACTGCCTTAATCCTTCGTGGCATAGATTCAACAAGGTACTGGAAACATTCCTCAGAGAGTCTGGTCCATATTGAGATGATAGCATCACGCAGTTGCTGCAGATTTGTCGGCTGCACATCCATGATGCGAATCTCCCGGTCCACCACATCCCAAAGGTGCTCTATTGGATTGAGATCTGGTGACTGTGGAGGCCATTTGAGTACAGTGAACTCATTGTCATGTTCAAGAAACCAGTCTGAGATGATTCGAGCTTTATGACATGGTGCGTTATCCTGCTGGAAGTAGCCATCAGAAGATGGGAACACTGTGGTCATAAAGGGATGGACATGGTCAGCAACAATACTCAGGTAGGCTGTGGCATTGACACGATGCTCAATTGGTACTAAGGGGCCCAAAGTGTGCCAAGAAAATATCCCCCACACCATTACACCACCACCAGCAGCCTGAACCGTTGATACAAGGCAGGATGGATCCATGCTTTCATGTTGTTGACGCCAAATTCTGACCCTACCATCCGAATGTCGCAGCAGAAATCGAGACTCATCAGACCAGGCAACGTTTTTCCAATCTTCTATTGTCCAATTTTGGTGAGCCTGTGCGAATTGTAGCCTCAGTTTCCTGTTCTTAGCTGACAGGAGTGGCACCCGGTGTGGTCTTCTGCTGCTGTAGCCCATCTGCCTCAAGGTTCGACGTGTTGTGCGTTCAGAGATGCTCTTCTGCATACCTCGGTTGTAATGAGTGGTTATTTGAGTTACTGTTGCCTTTCTATCAGCTCGAACCAGTCTGGCCATTCTCCTCTGACCTCTGGCATCAACAAGGCATTTTCGCCCACAGAACTGCCGCTCACTGGATATTTTCTCTTTTTCGGACCATTCTCTGTAAACCCTAGAGATGGTTGTGCGTGAAAATCCCAGTAGATCAGCAGTTTCTGAAATACTCAGACCAGCCCGTCTGGCACCAACAACCATGCCACGTTCAAAGTCACTTAAATCACCTTTCTTCCCCATTCTGATGCTCGGTTTGAACTGCAGCAGATCGTCTTGACCATGTCTACATGCCTAAATGCATTGAGTTGCTGCCATGTGATTGGCTGATTAGAAATTTGCGTTAACGAGCAGTTGGACAGGTGTGCCTAATAAAGTGGCCGATGAGTGTATATTTTGCACTGAGTAATTTTTAACATTTTGGCTCATTTTGTCAATGTTGCATGAATTATGAGGGGTTTTTTGTGATTACATTTGTTATTCTATCTAGCTCGATTTTGGTCTCAAAATGCACCAAATTGATGCATTTAAATTGTCAATATTGAAACATTTCTTCCGGGGGAGCATGCCCCCAGACCCCCCCCCCTAGGGAATTCCAGGCCCATCCATAATTGGCCTGGCCCACCCAAAACTGAAATCCTGGAGCCGTGCCTGCATGGTAGGCGCGTTGCTTAATAGAGAAATGGTCACCAGTCCTAATGTGGTGCTGGACAAGTGTGCGCCTGCCTGTATTTCTGCCAGACAAGTTGAAAACACCAGCAAATCACTGCAGCAGTTCTGAAAGCTCTGCCCACTGCTGTGCTGTGATAGGTGACTCATCCAAGGTGACAAGGCCAGAAGCAGCTGGCGGTGTTGCGGTGGTGTTGCTGCTTCCATGCTCGAGGGATTGGGTGGGGGGGGGAGAGGGGTGATAAAACGTCAGTTTCTCCAACTGGGTAAAATTCACCCAGGTAAAACCCCCATTTGAGCTCGACCGCCTCCCCTGTGGGTTTCAGGATGTGGGCTACGGTGACACCATTTTTCACACTATTCTCTGTGTGAGCAACCACCAGTCCTGTAGTCTCCGGAATGTTAGGTTCCAGATACCCCTCAAGGTCTGCGGCAGGCAAGCCCGCACCACTATGGGGACATACAGTCACTGGCACCAGGGCCTCACTCAGAGGGGGGACAGTCATGACATCACTAAAGGACACATTACAGATTTCAGGTACCAACTCACCACCCCAAACCAGGGGCACAGTACTGTCCCATAACTGTAACACACCTCGCCCTAAGTCCAGCAGTGCATGGTTCATGATTAGAAAGTCCAGGCCGAGCAGAACACTCCTTGTCTCTAAAACACATGTCCGCAACATAGCTGTGAACAGTCCTGGAAGCTCTGTATGGGGTTACTCGGCTACCTAAACTGGTTCAGCTAAGCTAAAACAACTGCGCAGACAACAGCTCTTTTCGTACAAAGGACAGTGCTAACAACACTACCACTAATGTAACTGAGTGATCTGGGTTCATCTAACTATATAATTTAATAGGAAAACAATAAATGGGATGATAGACTTTAAAGCATGTCCAACAGCAGCAGCTGCCTTGTTTTATTCTTCGAACTTCAACAAACACAAAAATGGAAAATCCTCAAAACATTCTCCTCCCTACAGTAACTTAGATGGGACACCCTACCTTGCATATAGTGAAAAATAGAACAGTCTGTTACTCTAGCTTGGACAATGTCTCCAGTAGGACAGTCTCAAAATGTGAAAGTACAGGGACAGTCTGACACACCTTATATGTAAGTGGAATCAAAGGACCTGTAGGTAGATAACTTATTTTGTTTCTAATATCATCAATTTTACTGCCAAAACATTCCAGAAAATCATGCACAGTAAAAGGGGAGCAGTTAGTGGAAGGCTGCTTTTGAGAAGTTTAACTACAGTGTCGAAGAGAAATCTAGGCTTGTGTTTATTGGCATTAATTAAGCAAGAAAGACGTACTGCTTTAGCTGCTGACAGTGTTCGCTTATAACTTAACAGACAGTTATGCCATGCAAGGTGAAAAACGTCAAGTTTGGATATACACCATTTCTTCTCAAGTTTCCTACAGGCCAGTTTAAAAGCCCATGTCATGTCAGTGAACCAGGGTGTTGATTCTCTTTGATGACTGATTCTGGTTGTTAGAGGTGCCACTGACACAAAAAGATTACAAAGAGTTGCATCTAGGTCACTAGTAAAGGTATCGATGGAGCCGGTCAACACAGTGAAAGGAGACAGGGCCTCTGGCATTCTATCACCAAGTGCTCTCAGGGTTGCTGGGCTGAGATGATAGGTGTTGAACACGTTGGTACCACAGCTGCAAGGATAAGGAAGTGCTGTCTTCAAATTTGATAAGAAAGTGGTCAAACACAGCAGATGTAAGAGGAGAGACGATAAGATCAGAAACAACTACACCATATGATACAATCAGATCAAGAGTGCTACCACTGCGATGGGTGGCCTCGTGCACATGCTAAACAAATTCAAAGGTATCAAGAACTTCCGAAAAAGCCTTACCAAGAGGAACAGATGTTTTATTTAGATTGATATTGAAATCACCAAGGATTAGGATATTGTCAGCACGAGTAGCAAGGTCTGACACAAATTCTGTGAAGTCCACTAAAATTGGGAGCATGGCCCATGTGGCCGGTAACCAGGGACACTGACAGGAGTTCACTTACCTGGACAGAGCTGTTTACGACTGTTGCAGAGGGAGGCATTACTAACCCCACAAAAGATTCAAAGTTAGTATCAAATTTTGAGACAAAATTAAAGATAGAGTTATAAATTAGGGCAACACCCCTTGTAGCTAACTCAATTCTAAGTTTAATTCTAAAGAGATTTCCCTGTTGAACAACCACTTATTCATATTATTGCAGGTCTAATGTTTTAAATATGTATGACAGTATTTCCTGATTTGTTTTCTTTGAGGGACTTTTATTCTGAAATTACGAATTGATTCTTAGTATTTCCTATCGCGAACGAAAGAAGGAACATTAACGGTGAAATGAAATCTCATTAAGTCGAATGTTACTGTATTAGCACCCTCCGAAGAGGCAGAAGGTTAGTGTTCTTTGTATTGTATTGTTGTGTGTTGTATTGTGCTTTGATGTAAGTTTGAAGCCTGAAGGAACTTCATAGCTCTTCTAAGTTGAGTGTCTGTTAACAGATGTGAGCTAATGTTAAGCTAGGCTAATGCCTGAAGCTACATGGCTGTGTAGTTAATGTATTTCTGTTTGTGCTTTATATCTAGCTCTTACGGTGGTTTGGAGTTTTCAAATAAATGAAAAATCATCAGTTGAAGTGTTGACCATCATTCGGTGGGGATGCTACAGTAAGAGCTTGACCGGCCCCTGCTACATCACGCTGCCTACGTCATCCAAGGCTGGCGCGGCGCGGCGCACAAAGCGCAGTGAGTTGCAGCACGTTGTGTGATGGCCAAGGGAGACGGAAAGGATAGCATACAGCTACACGCAAAATGGATGACAGTACGGAACAGATAAATAAGCTACAAACGGAAATACAAGAAAGTAGAAGTTACTGCACCAAGGGGAATGTGAAGACGTGTCTAGGCAGGAATTAAAGGAGATAAATGAAAGCAAGGAAAACCGACTAGGTGAGCTTCCGCATGAAATGGGTAATGATGAGCTAACTTGACCACGGCGTTCAGAACGTCCTCCCAAGCCCACGGAGAAAATGCTAGCTCACCAAAGGGAGGAACTAAGTAAAAAGGAAAAAAGACTGCTTAGCCTGTATGAACAATGGAACAGTCAAATCAGAGCATCCAAAGAAAATTTAAAGAAAGACATATCAGAACGTGAATTGGCTACTATGGCAGACACCATCGAAAAAGGAATGGTTGAAGTCATGAAAAGTTATGATGAAATAAGAGAGCGAGTTACAAATTGATGCATGCGAGGCCGTAAGTAAAGACATTGTGAAAATAGTCTTGGAACGCCTCTCAGCGATAGATGGTGAGTTTGATGAAGAGTTCGAAAGGCGCCGTCTTCGTCAGCTACGAGCCCATGACTATGCTCACTCCATATATGATACTGCCTCTCAGTCAGGAGCTAGTCAGCGCTCTGAATCCATGAGCATAGCTGCAAAAAGGGCTGAGGCAGCTGCAGAGCTTGCTGCAAAAGAAGCATAATACACAATAATGCAAGAAGAAAGAAAGCAGGAAGAAAAAATAAGAATGATGGAAGAACAACATAGAAAGGAACTAGACATACAGCGATCTGAATTAGAGTGTGTACAAGCAGAAAAGAACATGGAGGCTGTTCGTGCTAGACTGGAGATCTGTAACCGAGAACTCAAGCAGCAAAGTGTTAAGTCAGCCCATACAACAGAATCACAGACAGGTTACTTTCAATGCACTCATAGACCATCAAAATCCTCGCATTGATAGGCCATCACCCCCTACTGATGTACCATACCTGGCCCAAGCAATTCAAGACAGCATGGCCACAAATAGACTCCCAATTCCAACTCCCACAGTGTTTAGTGGCGATCCAATTCACTACATCGAATGGAAAGCCTCATTCAAGTCTCTTATTGACCAAGAGTATTTCCTCGGCCGATAAGCTCTATTACTTAAAGAAATACATCAGTGGCCCTGCTCATAAATGCCTTGAAGGCACTTTTTATAGAAATGATGATGAGGCATACAGAGATGCATGGAATAAGCTCAGCCAATGCAATGCCTTTTATCATACAACGAGCTTTCAGAGACGAGCTGTCAAAATGGCCGAAAATACAGCCCAAAGACGCAGAAGGCTTAAGAACATTTGCTGATTTTGTGAATGCCTGTCTACAAACCATGCCTCATGTGAAGGGCCTAGACATATTAAATGACTGTGAAGAAAACCAAAAGCTGATGCATAAAGTTCCTGATTGGCTGGCATCCTGTTGGAATCGTCAGGTCACAGTAGCACTTATGAACAGTAAAGAGTTTCCCACCTTCAAAGACTTTGCTAACTTTGTCACCCTCAAAGCAGAGATAGCATGCAACCCAGTTACTTCCCTACATGCTCTTCACTCATCTATTTCATCCTATGAAATAAAGAAGCACAAAGGAATCAAAGGGAAACAAAGCCAATGTCTTCAGCATCCAAACTGCTGTAAATGATGACAAATCAATGTCAAGTGATAGAAAATCAAGACCTCCATGCATGTGGTGCAAAAATGTCAAACATCAACTACCCAAGTGCCCAGACTTCACGGAAAAGTCCTTAAATGATCAACCGAAAGTATGTGAAAGAAAATAAGCTTATGGGTGTCTGAAACCAGGTCACAGTGCCAAGGAATGTCATCACCACCACACTTGTGATGTATGCAAGGGAAGACACCTCACCTGTCTCCATGATGAGAACTACAGAGGGCGTGAAGGTAGAGAAGGTCCTGTATCCACTGTGAACTCAGCTTCAAGCACTCCAGATGAAACAATGGCAGTGATGGCACTCAACGTCACCAGAGGGGGTCAGTCATGCAGCACTTCTATGATCGTTCCTGTGTAGGTGTCCATGGCCACTGACCCATCAAAAGAACCGCTTGTTTATGCATTATTGGACACTCAAAGTGACAGCACATTCATTGACAATGAGATGAGCAATGAATTACAAGCAAATACCCAACCTGTGAAGCTGAAACTTACCACTATGCTTGGAGAGACCATGATCATGAAGTGTGAAAAGGTATCTGGACTTAGAGGGTGAGAGGCTACAATTCATGCATCCACATTGGTCTTCCTTCTGCATATACAAAGGACTGCATTCCTGGGAACCGTGATCATATAACCACTCATGAAACTGCAAGAAGATGGCCTCATTTAACAGCAATCACCAATAAAGTGCCACCCTTTCTCACCTGTGATGTTGGGCTCTTAATTGAGTTCAACTGTCCCAGATCATTAACACCCAGACAGGTATTAGCCGGAAAAGACAACGAGCCCTATGCCATCCTTACAGATTAAGGATGGAGCATTGTGGGCTGCTCAACACCAAGCTTAGATGGAACAGACACCAGCCTGTGTCACAAAGTCTCAGTAAAGGAACTGCCTCCAGTAACACCAATGGATGTGATCAGCGCCCTGGAGTCAGACTTTAAGGACACCAGAGGAGATGACAAAACGGTCTCGCAAGAGGATCTAATTTTCCTGAGCAAACTAAAAGGAGGCATAAAACTAAATGATGAGGGACATTATGAGATGCCTTTACCCTTTAAGCAATGGCCACACTTACCTGATAACAGAAAACTTGCTGAAATCAGACTCAGCCATTTATGCCGGAAGTTTTACAGAGATGAGAAATTTAAGAAGGACTACACGACATACATGAAGGACATCATAGAGAGAGGTGATGTTGAAGAAGTGCGAGAAGATGGAATAACAGGGGAACGATAGTACATCCCTCATCATGGCATATACCACCCTAAAAAGCCTGACAAACTGCGTGTTGTATTCGACTGCTCTGCGAAGTGTGGCGACACAAGCCTCAATGAACATCTTCCAGGGCCAGACATGATAAACAACCTCACCGGTGTCCTTCTATGGTTCAGACGGCATCCTATAGCTCTTATGTGTGACATAGAAAAAAAATTTTCATCAGTTCCATGTGCCAGACCAAGATTCACAATTACTTACGTTTCCTGTGGTGGAAAGATGGAGATGCAAGCACAAAACCTCAGGATTACCAAATGAAAGTCCATCTTTTCAGTGCAGTGTCGTCCCCTGGCTGCGCGAATTATGGATTGAAGTACCTAGCCAATGTAAACAGGCTCTCATACCCAGTAGGATCGCAGTTTATGGCAAGAGACTTTTATGTGGACGACGGAGTCACAAGTACGGATACCATGGAAAAGGCCATTCAGTTGGTGCAGGAGGCAAGACAAATATGCGCCAAGGGTGGTCTCCATCTCCACAAATTTGTCTCAAACAACCATGCTGTCCTACAGAGTATACCCCCATCCGAGCGGGCGACAGATGCCAAGACAAAGGATTTGACTTTCTCTAACACACCAGTAGAGCGAGCTCTAGGGATTCACTGGAGCATAGACAGGGATAGTTTCAGATTTAACAACACTTTGACAAACCAACCAGGGACACGTAGAGGCATATTGGCTACTGTTGCATCAATATTTGACCCTCTTGTGTTCCTTGCACCATATGTCCTTACCGGGAAGAAGATCCTGCAAGAAATGTACCATCAAGGTATTGGCAGGGATGAACCCCTACCAGAAATGTTGAGGCCACGGTGGGAAAGCTGACGACATGACTTTGCCAACCGAGAGAAGATACATATAGCTCGATGTTACATACCTGTCGATTTTTGAGAAGTCATTGAAACAGAGTTGCACCACATTTCTGACGTAAGCGCAAGCGGATATGGGCAGTGTCCTTATCTGAGAGTCAAGAACCAGAGAGGGGAGATTCACTGTTGTCTGGTGATTGGAAAGGCCCATGTTTCTCCCACAAAGTTAACTACAATACCAAGGCTCAAATTAACCGCAGCAATTGTTTCAGTTACTGTCAGCAATATGCTCAGAGAGGAGCTTAGTTGTGCTAATGTGAAAGAGTACTTTTGGACAGACTCCAAGTAGTGTATAAACAACGACTCAAGGCGCTTTCATACCTTTGTCGCCAACAGGGTCCAGAAGATCCGTAATAGCACAACCCCCCAGCAATGGCATTATGTGCCCACGGATAAGAATCCAGCAGACGATGCATCCCAGGGATGAACGGTGAATGAGCTGCTCAGATCCAACTGGTTCAGAAGTCCCATGTTCCTCTGGGAAAGTGAGATATCTACACAAGAGGATGTGTAGGAGATCCAGAGATCAGAAAAGCTCAAGCACTGCAGACAAAGGCATCAGAACCATTCAGCATTGCGGATCGTCTGTTCAAGTTCTCATCACGGTCCTGAGCCACCGCAGTTGTGGCCCGCCTTGTGCGACAGGCTAAGAAAATCAAGTCACATGTCCCTTCTAGTGAGTGAGCAGAAAAGCGCTGAATGTGTCATAATCAGAGATCTGCAAGGTCAGGCATATGAGAAAGAGATCAAGCAGTTAAAGAAGGGAAGTCAAATAACAAAAAACAGCAAACTGTGTCACCTGGATATCTTTATAGACACAGACACCATTCTGAAGGTGGGAGGAAGACTCTGCCATTCGTCTCTCACAGACTCACTCAAGCATCCCATTGTCATTCCCAAAGAGCAATCATATCACAAAGCTGATAATAGCACACAACCATGAAAAGATCAAGCACCACAGCAAGGGCTTTACTGCAAATGAAATCAGATCCAATGGATATTGGATCCTAGGTATCAGCCGACCAGTTGCTTCATTCATTCGCCAGTGTGTGATCTGTCGCAGACTCAGGAGACCTCCAGAGGGCCAAAGAATGAGCGACTTACCTGCAGAGTGCATGGAGCCCTCCCCTCCATTCACTTATTGCAGTATGGACTGCTTTGGTCCCTTTGTCACTACAGAAGGAAGGAAACAGCACAAACGATATGGCCTGCTCCCTACCTGCTTTTGTTCACGGGCCATCCACCTGGAAATGCTGGAGGACATGTCCACCGACGACTTCATTAACAGCTTGCAATGCTTCATCGCCATCAGAGGTGCTGTCCGTGAAATCCAGTGCGATCAAGGAACTAACTTTGTTGGTTCCAAGAATGTCCTTAAGGCAGCCCTACCAGAGCTTGACTCTGACAGACTAAGCACATTTCTATCACACAGGCAGTGTTACTTTGTCATGAACGCGCCGCACTCTAGCCATGCAGGTGGCGTGTGGGAGCGCCAGATCAAGACGGTCAGGAGTGTCCTGAACTCCACACTATCACTTTCTCACAACAGACTCAATGACTCTGCACTACGGACACTGTTCTATGAAGCCATGACTATAGTCAACAGCAGGCCTCTCACGGTGGATAACTTGAGCAGTCCAGACAAGCCTGGAACACCTCACCCCCAATCACCTCATCCAAATGAAGTCCAGCCCAGCACTGCCTCTGCCTGGCACATTCCCCAGAGAAGACTTATATGGAGCAAGAAATTAAATCTCATTAAGTTGAAATTTATTGTATTAGCACCCTCCGAAGAGGCACAAGCTTAGTGTTCTTTGTCTTGTATTGTTGTGTGTTTTTGTGCTTTGATGTAATTTTGAAGCCTTAAGGAACTTCATGGCTCTTCTGAGTTGAGTATCTGTTAACAGATGTGAGCTAATGTTAAGCTAGGGTAACGCTTGAAGCTACATGGCTATGTTGTTAATGTTAATTTCTGTTTGTGCTTTATATCTAGCTCATACGGTGGGTTGGAGTTTTTAAATAAATGAAAAAATCATCAGTTTAATTGTTGACCATCATTCGGTGGGGATGCTACACCCCTGTTGTTTGGTAGCTTGAGCAACATGAGCACTAGTGTAGCCAGGCGGTGAGGCATCATTTAATGTTAAGAAAGCATTTGGTTTCAGCCAACTTTTACATAAACAGAGCCGCCGCCGGATCTTATCTGGGCACGTGCCCTGTGGGCCCCTGAGTGCAAAAGGGCTCTCTGTGATGGGAGAAAAAATAAATGTATGCTTTTTTTATGTCAGACTCCACAGAAATATGATGCAAAACGTGACGTGTTATCTTGATCTAAGTAATTATCCAATCAGAAGGAAATAAAAGTTGTTTCTAAGAAAATCAAGTATCATGATTGACTGTTTTACTGGTGAGATGACTGGGCAAGTGGAGACAGGCGAGCAAGTGGCAATGCACTGTATAGACTGGCTAATGGTCAAGCCGGGTCAGCATAGCCATCAGGTGGCTTACATTCCACAGATTCAACATCAGTTTTTCTTAAGCAAGGTCAATGTTGAAAACAGTGGAATCTTTTTTTAAATGTTTTTTTATGCATGCTCAATAATCCAGGTAAGAAAATCAAAGAAAGTGGAATCAGTTCATCTGGACACAACGTTCATTGAGAGAATTGTTTCATCACTCCTGTGAAATTAAATTTTACCTGACCCACTATCAGTTAGGTTGTTTCAGTGAAAATGTCCATCCATTATCCCAACTGCTTATCCTGCTCCAAGAGTCGCAGGGATGCTGGAGCCTATCCCAGCAGTCATTGGGCAGCAGCCGGGGAGACACCCTAGACAGGCTGCCAGGCCATCACAGGGCACCCACACACACACACACACACATATACATTCATACCTAGGGACAATTTAGTGTGGCCAATTCACCTGACCTACATGTCTTTGATTCACCTGACCTACATGTGTTTGAGTCACCTGACCTACATGTCTTTGGACTGTGGGAGGAAACCGGAGCCCCCGGAGGAAACCCAGGCAGACACGGCAGACACGGGGAGAACATGCAGACTCCACACAGAGGACGACCCGGGACGACCCCCAAGGTTGGCCTACCCCGGGGCTCGAACCCAGGACCCTTCTTGCTGTGAGGCAACCGCGCTAACCACTGCGCCACCATGCCGCCCTCAGTGAGAATGTGTGTGGGAAAATCCTAAGCGGCAGAAAATGGACGGCGTTAACCAAAAGTCCAGCAGGGCTGCCAAAAGAAAGAAAGGAAAAGGAAGTGGATGACGCAGCCAGAATAAAAAAAAAGTCCTACTAATAAGTAGCTTTTTCAAAAAATCTAAACTACGTGACGAAGAGGGCATTCTGATGGAGGATGTCAAGTTAGCTAGCAGTAACAATAGACTGGAAGCATCTACCGTCGGTTGCAGTAAGGCACAGCTTGATTTTGAGGACTTGATCACAGATTTTGCAAAGAAAAAGTCAAGAGAGAAGAACTTCTAAATGTAAGAAACATTTGATTATGTTGTCTGTGCACTGAGCAGTATTATCTGTTGTGATTGTGTGTCGAGTCAGGTCAACTCTGATTGTGTGCGTCATCAGATTGATAGTGTAGTTTATCAGATTGAGACTATCTCTTTCCCCCCGCCATGTCACTCACAAGTTTTCTTGCACACCAAAAGCTAACCGCAACAATCTAATTACTATATCTACTGCTGGCAGTGGCAATGTGTATCACAAATCATCTCACCAAATCACAACTATCTCTTCCTTGACATGTATGCAGACCTTCCAGTCCCTCTATTGCTACCCTTAGACATCTTGCCCAATTAAATTTACCTCATCCACTGCTAGCCCCAATCAAAGCCTTAACCCAGCAAACTGTAGTAGAACACAACCCCTGAAAACTAGCAGGCTCTCTAATTGCCTGTGGCCCGCCATGCCTTATGTCCCTTTTGTCAAACTTGCAGTAAGCAACTATCTATATTCCAGGATAGAATTGTGACACCTTCACCAGTAGGGTGGAGGCCGTCCACTTTCAGCAGGCTGGGTTGGTCCCAGAAGGAAGGTCAAATATCTAAAAGTACAAAACCCTGCTCTTTACATAACCGAGCTAACCAGTGATTCAGTGAAGCTAGCCGAAGTCTCATCAGTATCCCTCACGGGAAAGGACCAGATTGAATTAATCGATGCCGACTCATCTTTCTGGTGAGGTCACAAGTCCTGGCTACGTTTTTCTTTGTGACCTCAGATTGTCTCATCCTAACATCATTGGGGCTGATATGAATAACAATGTTGCTATAAATAGTGTGTACTTCATGTACCTCAGTACCCTGTTTCTGCCTACATGATAACGGAGTTACTCAATAGAATGAATACAGAAGAAAACTAACAAAACATTAACATAATGAAGACAAGGAGAAATAAAGATGATAAAGATTAAGAAAGCTGTCGATCCCACACAGTCGCAGGCGCAGGGAAGAAAGTAGTAATTTGGTAACTCGTTAAAAAGAAATTTTTCGTCAAAGAAATAAAATACAAGAACTGCATAACGTTAAAACTGGCAAGAGAAAAAAGATTACAGAACAGAAAATATGCTTAAAAAGTGATTTGGAAGATGATACTGAGTTAGCTAGCATCAGTTAGCTAGTGTGACTTCCTAAGACTGGACACAACTGAGTGTTGTGTAGACATCAGGAGATAAAGCCAAAGGACAGTGAGTAGAAAGTAGCAATAAGAGTACGTGAATTAAACAATAGATGAGCTTCTCTAAATAAATAAATAGGGGGAAAACTTGATTTTTTATGTTTCTCTAGCCTGGGAACCAGACGAATTAGCAAATGCAAATGATCTGCTATCCATTATCTAATCATCTATTATTATTTCCCAGAGGAAATGTAAAACATAAGCTCACAGATTCATTTGGTTCAGAATCAGAATCAGAATACTTTCTTCATCCCCGAGGGGAACCTGGGTTCTATTACAGATACTCACGCCCTGGTAAGAAAAAACTAAAAACTAACAAGATACAAGTTGACAAGAAAATAGAAACGAATAGAAACAAGAAAAACAGAAACAAAAAGAAGATAAAATAAGAAATAAGAACAAAATATTTATGGTGCACATAACACCCTATCTATACAGCACTACTGCAGCACACAACAAGCAGCACAAACAACCCTGACAGGGTAACACGTGTTTGTAGAGGAGCTCAAGCAGGAGTCGTGACAACTTCCTCTTTCGGCTACACAACGTGCACCATTTATTCCTTCACCATTACAACAACAACAAAAACCCGCGCAGCGGAAGTGTGTCACTGTAAACCCGAACCGAGAAAACAGCAGCTGTAAACCAACGTTCCTACTAGCTCAATAAGGGGGATTATGTACCCCCATAACCACTACACATGTCCCCCCAGAATTCGCCTTAATAGGAAAAGTCAGTGTGGCGAGGGGGGCGGATCTCTCTGCCCCAACGGCTCCGCTGAACAGGAGCTGGGGGTTGGTTAACCGCAGGCAAAGCAGCAGAGTCCTCACAGCTGGACCGGGGAAAGGGAGGGGCTGGGGAAGCAGGGGGCGGCTCGCCGGGGGAGGGGGGAGGGCCGGGGGCGCCCCCGCCGTGAGGGCAGGGCCAGACCAACAGGGCGGTCTAAGTCCAGGTGAGCAGGCTTGAGGCGGTCCACAGAAACCCGCTCCAGCCTGCTGCCAACCTCCACCACAAAGTGCTTATCTCCAGTGTCCCGTACCCGAAATGGGCCGTCGTAGGGTGGCTGCAGGGGACCGCGGTGCGCGTCGTGACGGATGAAAACATACTCCGCCGACCATAGCTCCGTGGGGACATAGGACTGAGAGCCGCCATGCTGAGACGTGGGGACCGGTGCAAAAGCCCTGGCTTCCTCCTGCAGCGCAGTCCGTTGGCAGCTGGCGGACCAGGGAGCTGTGGCGGTGGGAAGGAAATCCCCCGGGACCCGAAGTGGCTGTCTGTAGACCAGTTCGGCGGATGAGGACTGGAGGTCCTCCTGGGGGGCTGTCCTGAGACCGAGCATGACCCAAAGCAGTTTGTCGACCCAGTGGTCGTCCTTGAGGGTAGCCCGCAATGCGGCCTTCATCGAGCGATGGAACCTCTTGACCAATCCATTAGCTTGAGGGTGATACGCTGTGGTGCGATGGAGCCTCACCCCTAAACCTGCGGCGATCTCCTCCCAGAGCGCTGACGTGAATTGCGGCCCTCTGTCCGAGGAGAGGTCAGATGGGGTACCAAAGCAGGCGGCCCAGGTTCCGATGAACGCTCGGGCAACCTCAGGCGCTGTCGTGGACGAAAGGCCTCTGGCCATCGCGTGGTCCTGTCGACCATGGTGAGCAGGTATGTGAAACCACAGGAGGGGAGTAGGGGGCCTACCAGGTCCACATTCACGGGGTCGAACCTCCTCTCAGGTACCATGAAAGGTACCAGGGGCGCTTTGACGTGCCGGAGCACTTTGGAGCGTTGGCACTCCACACAGGTGTCAGCCCAGTCCCTCACATCCTTTTTGAGTCCATGCCAGACAAACGTTGCCGCCACCAGCCTCTGTGAAGGCTTTCTGCCAGGGGGAGACAGCCCATGGACTGCGTCGAAGACCCGCCGCCTCCAAGCAGTCGGAACGACGGGTCGGGGCTGACCCGTAGAGACGTCGCACAGGCGCGTGGCGCCGGCGTCGTCGAAAATCACATCCTCCAACTGCAGCCCTGTGACGGCGGTCCTGCATGCCTGCACTCCTGGGTCGGCGGCCTGGTCAGCCGCCATCTGGCTGTAGTCGAGTCCCAAATGGGCGGCACCAGCGATGGCCCGGGAGAGACAGTCAGCGACCGGGTTGGACTTCCCAGCGACATGCCTCACGTCGGTGGTAAACTCTGAGATGTAGGCCAACTGTCGCTGCTGGCGGGCTGACCACGGCTCTGCCACCTTGGCCATCGTGAACACCAGCGGTTTGTGATTGACGAAAGCCGTGAACTGACGGCCCTCCAGGAGGAAACGAAAGTGCCTAACAGCGAGGAGAAGGCCAAGCAGCTCATGATCAAAGCTGCTGTATTTGCGCTCTCTCAGGTTCAACTGCCGGCTGAAGAAGGCACGCGGCTGCCACGCGCCACTCACCCACTGCTCGTAAACCGCGCCGACAGCGTAGTCCGAAGCATCCGTCGTGATGGCGATGGGCGCTCCAGACACAGGGTGTGCCGGCATCGCCGTGTCAGCCAGGGCGGCCTTCACAGCCTTAAAAGCCGTGTCCCTCTCTGCAGACCAGTCCACGGCGTGTTTGGGGGCTGTGCCCTTCAGAGCCTCATATAGGGGGCGGAGGAGATCGGCAGCCCGGGGGATGAACCGGTGGTAGAAGGACACCATGCCAATGAACTCCTTGAGGGACTGGGCCGTGTGTGGGCGTGGAAAGTCTGCGACGGCCTCCACCTTAGATGGAAGGGGGGCCGCCCCGTCCTTGGTGACCCAGTGGCCCAGGAAGTCAATGGTGCTCAGACCAAACTGGCACTTGGCCGGGTTAACTATCAACCCGTGCAGGCTGAGCCTCTCGAAAAGGGCTCTGAGGTGGGACAAGTGCTCGGACACGGATAGTGACCAGGATGTCATCCAGGTACACAAAGAGGAAAGGCAGGTCCCACAACACTGAGTCCATGAGGCGTTGGAAGGACTGCGCGGCGTTCTTGAGCCCAAACGGCATGCGCAGGAATGCGAACAGTCCGAACGGAGTTGTCACAGCCGTTTTGGGGACATCAGCGGGATGGACGGGCACCTGGTGGTATCCACGGACGAGGTCCACCTTGGAAAAGATCACTTTCCCAGCCAGGTGGGCGGAGAAATCTTGGATGTGAGGGACCGGGTAGCGGTCCGGTGTTGTTGCGTCATAGAGCCGACGGTAGTCACCACATGGACGCCACCCACCGCCAGGCTTAGGCACTATGTGGAGGGGTGAAGCCCATGGGCTGCTGGAGCGGCGGATGATGCCGAGGCGCTCCATGTTCTCAAACTCCGCCTTGGCGACAGAGAGCTTGGTCGGGTCGAGGCGCCGAGCTCAGGCGTGCACCGGCGGGCCGGTGGTGACGATGTGGTGCTCAACCCCTTGTTTGGTCGTAGATGACGAGAATGTGGGCTGAGTGAGGTCAGGGAACTCAGAGAGAAGATGGAGAAACACGTCCTCGTTGGAGAGCATGCTGGACAGCCTGACGGAGCCTGTATCGCTGAGTGTACACGCGTGTGAAGCGAAGGTGACGGCGTCAATCAGGCGTCGATTCCTGACGTCCACCAGCGGCCCATGAGCACAAAGGAAATCTGCACCGAGGAGGGGAAATGCCACGTCGGCGGTGACAACATCCCAGCTGAACCGCTGTCCGTTAAAACACATGTCATGTGCCTCGTGCCGTACGTACGGATAGAGCTGCCGTTAGCAGCTCCCATGGGAGGGCCGTGAGCGCCCGACAGGGCGTCCACACTCCATGCAGGTACAACACTCCTCTGCGCCCCAGTGTCGCATAGGAAACGCCGCCCCGAGATGGAGTCTCGCAGGAAAAGTAGCCTGTTGTCCTCCACGCCGACGCCCATGGCCACTAGTGAGCGCCGGCCTTGGCGTTTCCCGACGAGCTGAAATTGCACGGGGAGGTGCACTTTTTCGCCTTGGCCCCGAACTTTGCATGGTAAAAGCCCAGGCCGGGCTCCTGTCGCCGACCGGGGGTTGCCGCGGCGACCACCATGGAGTCACCAGGTGGTGGCGTGTGGGGGTGGGCAGGGGTGAGCGCTGACGCGCAGTGCTGCTGTTGGCTGGCCAGGAAGAACTTGTCAGCTTCTTCAGCTAGCTTGCAGCAATCGGTAATGCTGGTGTTAGCCAAAGCGGCCCGCACCTGAGCAGGCAGCTGTCGCAGAAACAGTTGGACAAAGAGGAAATCAGGTGTGTGCGCCGGTCCCAGCAGATTCAGCATTTTGTCCATGAGCTCGGATGGCTTGCTGTCACCCAAGCCTTGCAGAGAAAAGAGACGGTGGGCCCTCTCGGCGTCGGACAGTTCAAAAATCTTCAAGAGGTGGTCTTTGAGCCCCTTGTATTTGTCTGCCACCGGAGGATTTGTAAGGAGACTCACCACTCTAGTTGCAGTCGAACACCCGAGCGCCGATACCACGTAGTAGTATTTAGTAGCGTCATCCGTTATCTTGCGGATAGCAAACTGCACTTCCGCCTGGGCGAACCATGTCGTTGCCGAGGACTCCCAGAACTCTGGCAGTTTGAGAGAAACCGCGTTGATTTCGTCAACCATGTTCGTTTGAAGGATTGTCTCTGATAACTACCAAGAGACAAACGTCGGGGTCACCAGTGTAGAGGAGCTCAAGCAGGAGTCGTGACAACTTTCTCTTTCGGCTACACAACGTGCACCATTTATTCCTTCCACCATTACAACAACAAAAAACCCACGCAGCGGAAGTGTGTCACTGTAAACCCGAACCGAGAAAACAGCAGCTGCAAACCAACGTTCCTACCAGCTCAATAAGGGGAATTATGTAGCCCCATAACCACTACATGTTTCTCAATAATGTTTCTCAATAGTAAAAGAAACAAACTGCACTACCTCCTTTGTATGATCTCACTCCATCAAACATCGCTCCACCTGTGTCTCTGTACTAACACACAGCCAACCAGAGCAACAAGTGTAAAGTTTCTGGGAGATTTAATACAACTCTGTGACAGCCAGTGCTGATGATACAAAGCATTCACATATCATATTATGTCATATAGTCCATATTTTTTTTATTTAATGCTTCTTTCATGGTACGTTGTCTAATTTTGTTATATAATCATTTTATTTGTTGATGCAACAAGTCAATTTCTCCAAATGCATCATTGATTTCATCAAATTCAATTATTGCCTATGATGACAAAACGGAATTAACTGGAGCTCAGATCAGCTCAGTGCCGAGTCTGCCCGCATCACGCTTACATTAAAATTGAAGACTTGAACTGTATGATCCTCCGATCTTCCTAATATCTAAACAAGTTTACCATGAACATTCTGCTGCATCTGCTCCTAACACGAGGTTTTCTGTTCCTTTAAGAATGAACCTCTGATTCTGTTAGGATGAGACAGAAGCAAAAAGTTTCACAAGACTTGAAGAAACTTTGGGTATTGTGGGTTTTGCTATAAATTGAGGCAGCCTGGCGTGTGATAGTGTGAACGCAGAGAACCCGGGGTCCTCTTTGCATTCACTGGAGCACTCATTAGACATGCAAAGCTCCAGTGTTCAAACCAACAGACCCTGAATGAGTCTCCTTTGTCCTTTAATTGGAGATAGTTCTGTGGGAGCTGTCAAATAAGTATGGGCCTTCTCTAACTCCCTCCCTCACTCCCCATCTCTCTTTCTCTATCTGGTTGAGTCTCTGCTCTGGTAGTTGTGTAACTTTCTGCATAAAGATGCAGTTACTGGGAAATGGCCTCGAGATGAGACTCACAGTCTCTCTGAGGCAGAGAAGAAAAACAGTCCATCAGCCCACATGCCGGGCAGGATGGGCCTCTGCATGCATCTACCACACTTGGAACTCAGTTTGGTGTAAACCAAGTTTAATAAACAGGCCCCCTGTCCCCCGGACAAACCAACAGGTTCCCCACAGGAGTACATACGCCTGCTAAACTGCTGCTAATCACCACAACATGCTTCCATGTCCCAAAATATTAATCTGGATTCAATCCAGTTTAGAGAAGTCGCCCAGAGCAGACAGGGGAATTGGCTTCTTCCTGGAAACTGCCAGTCTGCCCATTAAAACCCTTTTACAAAGTGCTCTGGTCTACATTCCCGCCTAGTCAGAGGAAGGATGAGGCTTAATGCAGAAGCAGAGCCTCTTGAAGCCCGTCAATAAATCTCCATTGATGTGTGCGTTTAGGTTTTAGTTAGATTTACCTCTCTCTGAATAAAAGTGTACGGTAAGATGGTGTTACCATCCATACACAGTCCTGTCACACTGTCAACTCCAGCTTTGCCTAATTTATACTGTTATGCTAGATAGCAGAGAGGATGTGATGTAAATCAGCTAGCTATAAATAAGGGTTCCATCATAAGTAATCCATGACAAGGTGTGCGTTAAAGGATTTTAACACACAATGCAGAGGCAGACAAACAGCCATTGCAAAGCAGAACATTTATTCATTTTTTGTTGAACATTTTGAAATCTGAATGAAATTAATGGTTATGAAACAAATGTTAGCCGCTAAGCTAAAGACTTGAATGTTTACTGGGCTTGCTGGTAATTCAGCATGTTGCTATGGTTACAGTGTATGAATTTGAAAAGTGATTAAACTTTAGCCAAACTATGTGTGCATTAAATGGCTTTAACACACACCCTCCAGCCAATCAGAAACCAGTACTCTTCATGGTATATGGATCACTGTGGAAATTCTCTTCACATGGGAGGTTAGAGGTCAGAGGTCACAGCCATCTCTAGATACAGTGCCTCTGGGGGTGCTTTGGCTTCTCTTGCTCAAGAGCATTTCCCCTTCTGAATAAATGGTGCTGCATCAGGTGGGACAGGGCAGGGCTGCTCTCTCGCCTGTTTCCATTTGCTTTGCCTGAGAGACTGGCAGGAGAGACAACGGACCAGCAAACTCACCACATACTGCACATCAACATTTCCATTTGAAAATGTGAATTATGGATTGTATAGATCATAGATATAAATCAATGTATCCACTGTAAGGTCTTATCTCAACCGATCCACAGGTCACTTACTTGGCGTTTTGTCTTGTCTGTTTTTCTTGTTAGGAAAAAATTCTACAATAACATTTAAATCATTTCATGTTGAAAGACTGATCCAAGCTCCTACAGCCAGATCACAAGCAAAGAGGACAAAGGATCAACTGGAAGAAGAGCGATGCATGTGGCCACAGAAAGAAGATGAAGGGGTGGAGACGAGTGGAATGAAAGCAGCATTTTGTTTCTTCAGAGCAAAAGAGAGTGAGCAGAGGAGGTGAAGGAGAGGGAGCTGTGTGGTATAGAGGAGGTGAAGGAGAGGGAGCTGTGTGATATAGAGGAGGTGAAGGAGAGGGAGCTGTGTGATATAGAGGAGGTAAAGGAGAGGGAGCTGTGTGATATAGAGGAGGTGAAGGAGAGGGAGCTGTGTGGTATAGAGGAGGTGAAGGAGAGGGAGCTGTGTGGTATAGAGGAGGTGAAGGAGAGGGAGCTGTGCGATATAGAGGAGGTGAAGGAGAGGGAGCTGTGTGGTATAGAGGAGGTAAAGGAGAGGGAGCTGTGTGATATAGAGGAGGTGAAGGAGAGGGAGCTGTGTGGTATAGAGGAGGTGAAGGAGAGGGAGCTGTGTGGTATAGAGGAGGTGAAGGAGAGGGAGCTGTGTGGTATAGAGGAGGTGAAGGAGAGGGAGCTGTGTGGTATAGAGGAGGTGAAGGAGAGGGAGCTGTGTGATATAGAGGAGGTGAAGGAGAGGGAGCTGTGTGGTATAGAGGAGGTGAAGGAGAGGGAGCTGTGTGGTATAGAGGAGGTGAAGGAGAGGGAGCTGTGTGATATAGAGGAGGTAAAGGAGAGGGAGCTGTGTGATACAGAGGAGGTGAAGGAGAGGGAGCTGTGTGATATAGAGGAGGTAAAGGAGAGGGAGCTGTGTGATATAGAGGTGAAGGAGAGGGAGCTGTGTGATATAGAGGAGGTGAAGGAGAGGGAGCTGTGTGGTATAGAGGAGGTGAAGGAGAGGGAGCTGTGTGGTATAGAGGAGGTGAAGGAGAGGGAGCTGTGTGATATAGAGGAGGTGAAGGAGAGGGAGCTGTGTGGTATAGAGGAGGTGAAGGAGAGGGAGCTGTGTGATATAGAGGTGAAGGAGAGGGAGCTGTGTGATAGAGGAGGTGAAGGAGAGGGAGCTGTGTGATATAGAGGTGAAGGAGAGGGAGCTGTGTGGTATAGAGGAGGTGAAGGAGAGGGAGCTGTGTGGTATAGAGGAGGTGAAGGAGAGGGAGCTGTGTGGTATAGAGGAGGTGAAGGAGAGGGAGCTGTGTGATATAGAGGAGGTGAAGGAGAGGGAGCTGTGTGATATAGAGGAGGTGAAGGAGAGGGAGCTGTGTGATATAGAGGAGGTGAAGGAGAGGGAGCTGTGTGATATAAACAGCTATGCTGGAAGCCAGAGGATGGGTGTTTTGTGTGTGTGTGTGTGTGTGTGTGTGTGTGTGACTGGGGGATGGTGACATAAGAACATGTGATAACTGCAGACATGGCAGGACAGGGTGTTCAGGTTGAGTCAGGGGGGAGGCGACACGGTGGAGATAAGAGATGATTAAATCTTCAGAATCAAACCTGTAGGGGGCAGAGCGGTGGTGAGACAGGGTGCACACTGATCCTAGCATTTTCTCCACCTGGTCACATGGGTTCCCCCACAGTCCAAAGACATGCATGCCAGATGAACTCACTCTAAATGGTCCATTAGTGCAAACGGTGTGTGTGTGTGTGTGTGTGTGTGCGTGTGTGTGCGTGTGTGTGTGTGTGTGTGTGTGTGTGTGTGCGTGTGTGTGTGTGTGTCCGCCGTGCCAGGCTATGCCATGCTGTTAATGTTCATCTCAGTGTGTGTAACATGACCTGTGATGATGTATCAGTTGTGTGATTCTGTTGTGTGCGAGCCAGTGTAGCTGTGATGGTGTACACTTTGGTGAACATATTGGTTTCAGAACCTACTAAGTAAGACTGGTCTTGAACGGGCACACCTGATCTTGTCTGTGCCCACCCACACTGACTTCTGCCTACGCCACAGTCTTAGGTGTAATCCCGCTCTGCATCTGGGGCTGAATCTCAGGTGGTTCCTGTAGTCTGCCATCTTGTGCGCCGTTTGCTGGTACTCACATACAAGTTTAAGGGAGTCCCCACCAGAATGAGTCAACACGTCTTGATGCATGCTCAGTAATGAGTCAACATGTCTCGGTGCATGCTCAGTAATGAGTCAACACGTCTCGGTGCATGCTCAGTAATGAGTCAACACGTCTCGGTGCATGCTCAGTAATGAGTCAACACGTCTCGGTGCATGCTCAGTAATGAGTCAACATGTCTCGGTGCATGCTCAGTAATGAGTCAACATGTCTCGGTGCATGCTCAGTAATGAGTCAACAAGTGTTGGTGCATGCTCAGTGTTACGACCCTCGGTCTGGAGAGGGTATAACTATTAGTGTACTGAGTAACAGTGAGGTGAGGGTGCAACACAGTGAGACATAAACGTATAGATATAATAAATATATTTATTAACAATGACAGGACAAGGGAACCCTTGACAGTGCTGAAAAGCACCAAACCTAAAGACAAAAAGGTGGCAACCGCTGCTAACCTAGTGTGTCTAACAGAGGTAAGCTACGTGATGGGGTGTTTGCCCATGGGCATCTTACCTTGATCCCCTCGCCCAAAAGAGCTAAACAACTAAACATAACTCAAAATAGTCACAATGCAAACTAAACCAAAAACGGGCCAGACGTTACAAACACAAAGTAACTACATCACACAAACTAAACTAGCTGGCCGGTGAATAGAAGACAAGTGGGGGTTTAAATGGGAGACTGCACAGCTGATGAAAATTGGATGATTTGTTGACCGGTTGATTAGGTGATGAGGAGCACCTGGCGGATACCTGAATGTAGAGTCAGTGATACAGGAGGCAACACAAAACTATACGAACACACCCGTGGCCGTAACACTCAGTAATGAGTCAACATGTATTGATGCATGCTCAGTAATGAGTCAACACGTCTTGGTGCATGCTCAGTAATGAGTCAACATGTCTTGGTGCATGCTCAGTAACGAGTCAACTTGTCTTGATGCATGCTCAGTAACGAGTCAACTTGTCTTGATGCATGCTCAGTAATGAGTCAACATGTCTTGATGCATGCTCAGTAATGAGTAAAGACGTCTTGATGCATGCTCAGTAATGAGTCAACATGTCTTGATGCATGCTCAATAATGAGTCAACATGTCTTGATGCATGCTCAGTAATGAGTCAACATGTCTTGGTGCATGCTCAGTAATGAGTCAACATGTCTTGGTGCATGCTCAGTAATGAGTCAACACGTCTCGGTGCATGCTCAGTAATGAGTCAACAAGTGTTGGTGCATGCTCAGTAATGAGTCAACAAGTGTTGGTGCATGCTCAGTAATGAGTCAACAGTATTGATGCATGCTCAGTAACGAGTCAACATGTCTTAGTGCATGCTCAGTAATGAGTCAACATGTCTTGGTGCATGCTCAGTAATGAGTCAACATGTCTTGGTGCATGCTCAGTAACGAGTCAAGTTGTCTTGATGCATGCTCAGTAACGAGTCAACTTGTCTTGATGCATGCTCAGTAATGAGTCAACATGTCTTGATGCATGCTCAGTAATGAGTAAAGACGTCTTGATGCATGCTCAGTAATGAGTCAACATGTCTTGATGCATGCTCAATAATGAGTCAACATGTCTTGATGCATGCTCAGTAATGAGTCAACATGTCTTGGTGCATGCTCAGTAATGAGTCAACATGTATTGATGCATGCTCAGTAATGAGTCAACATGTCTTGGTGCATGCTCAGTGATGAGTCAACATGTCTTGGTGCATGCTCAGTAATGAGTCAACATGCCTTGATGCATGCACAGTAATGAGTCAAGTCTTGATGCATGCTCAGTAATGAGTCATCATGTCTTGGTGCATGCTCAGTAATGAGTCAACATGTCTTGGTGCATGCTCAGTAACGAGTCAATATGTCTTGGTGCATGCTCAGTAATGTGTCAACATGTCTTGGTGCATGCTCAGTAACGAGTCAACTTGTCTTGGTGCATGCTCAGTAACGAGTCAACAAGTCTTGATGCATGCTCAGTAACGAGTCAACTTGTCTTGGTGCACGCTCAGTAATGAGTCAACATGTCTTGATGCATGCTCAGTAATGAGTCAACATGTCCTTATGCATGCTCAGTAATGAGTCAACATGTCTTGGTGCATGCTCAGTAATGAGTCAACATGTCTTGATGCATGCTCAGTAATGAGTCAACAAGTCTTGATGCATGCTCAGTAATGAGTCAACATGTCTTGATGCATGCTCAGTAATGAGTCAACATGTCTTGGTGCATGCTCAGTGATGAGTCAACATGTCTAAGTGCATGCTCAGTAATGAGTCAACATGCCTTGATGCATGCACAGTAATGAGTCAAGTCTTGATGCATGCTCAGTAATGAGTCATCATGTCTTGGTACATGTTCAGTAATGAGTCAACATGTCTTGGTGCATGCTCAGTAATGAGTCAACACGTCTTGATGCATGCTCAGTAATGAGTCAACATGTCTTGGTGCATGCTCAGTAATGAGTCAACTTGTCTTGGTGCATGCTCAGTAATGAGTCAACAAGTCTTGATGCATGCTCAGTAATGAGTCAATATGTCCTGATGCATGCTCAGTAATGAGTCAACATGTCTTGGTGCATGCTCAGTAATGAGTCAACATGTCTTGATGCATGCTCAGTAATGAGTCAACAAGTCTTGGTACATGCTCAGTAATGAGTCAACATGTCTTGATGCATGCTCAGTAATGAGTCAACACGTCTTGATGCATGCTCAGTAATGAGTCAACATGTCTTGATGCATGCTCAGTAATGAGTGAACACGTCTTGATGCATGCTCAGTAATGAGTCATCATGTCTTGATGCATGCTCAGTAATGAGTCAACATGTCTTGGTGCATGCTCAGTAATGAGTCAACATGTCCTTATGCATGCTCAGTAATGAGTCAACATGTCTTGGTGCATGCTCAGTAATGAGTCAACACGTCTTGATGCATGCTCAGTAATGAGTCAACATGTCTTGATGCATGCTCAGTAATGAGTCAACATGTCTTGGTGCATGCTCAGTAATGAGTCAACATGTCTTGATGCATGCTCAGTAATGAGTCAATATGTCTTGGTGCATGCTCAGTGATGAGTCAACATGTCTTGGTGCATGCTCAGTAATGAGTCAACATGCCTTGATGCATGCACAGTAATGAGTCAACACGTCTTGATGCATGCTCAGTAATGAGTCAACATGTCTTGGTGCATGCTCAGTAATGAGTCAACTTGTCTTGGTGCATGCTCAGTAATGAGTCAACACGTCTTGATGCATGCTCAGTAATGAGTCAACATGTCTTGATGCATGCTCAGTAATGAGTGAACACGTCTTGATGCATGCTCAGTAATGAGTCAACTTGTCTTGGTACATGCTCAGTAATGAGTCATCATGTCTTGATGCATGCTCAGTAATGAGTCAACTTGTCTTGGTACATGCTCAGTAATGAGTCATCATGTCTTGATGCATGCTCAGTAATGAGTCATCATGTCTTGATGCATGCTCAGTAATGAGTCAACATGTCTTGGTGCATGCTCAGTAATGAGTCAACATGTCCTTATGCATGCTCAGTAATGAGTCAACATGTCTTGGTGCATGCTCAGTAATGAGTCAACACGTCTTGATGCATGCTCAGTAATGAGTCAACATGCCTTGATGCATGCACAGTAATGAGTCAAGTCTTGATGCATGCTCAGTAATGAGTCATCATGTCTTGGTGCATGCTCAGTAATGAGTCATCATGTCTTGATGCATGCTCAGTAATGAGTCATCATGTCTTGATGCATGCTCAGTAATGAGTCAACATGTCTTGGTGCATGCTCAGTAATGAGTCAACATGTCCTTATGCATGCTCAGTAATGAGTCAACATGTCTTGGTGCATGCTCAGTAATGAGTCAACACGTCTTGATGCATGCTCAGTAATGAGTCAACATGTCTTGATGCATGCTCAGTAATGAGTCAACATGTCTTGGTGCATGCTCAGTAATGAGTCAACATGTCTTGATGCATGCTCAGTAATGAGTCAATATGTCTTGGTGCATGCTCAGTGATGAGTCAACATGTCTTGGTGCATGCTCAGTAATGAGTCAACATGCCTTGATGCATGCACAGTAATGAGTCAAGTCTTGATGCATGCTCAGTAATGAGTCATCATGTCTTGGTGCATGCTCAGTAATGAGTCAACATGTCTTGGTGCATGCTCAGTAATGAGTCAACTTGTGTGGGTGCATGCTCAGTAATGAGTCAACATGTCTTGATGCATGCTCAGTAATGAGTCAACACGTCTTGATGCATGCTCAGTAATGAGTCAACATGTCTTGGTGCATGCTCAGTAATGAGTCAACATGTCTTGGTGCATGCTCAGTAATGAGTCAACATGTCTTGATGCATGCTCGATAATGAGTCAACATGTCTTGGTGCATGCTCAGTAATGAGTCAACATGTCTTGATGCATGCTCGGTAATGAGTCAACATGTCTTGGTGCATGCTCAGTAATGAGTCAGCATGTCTTGGTGCATGCTCAGTAATGAGTCAGCATGTCTTGATGCATGCTCGGTAATGAGTCAACATGTCTTGATGCATGCTCAGTAATGAGTCAACATGTCTTGATGCATGCTCAGTAATGAGTCAACATGTCTTGGTGCATGCTCAGTGATGAGTCAACATGTCTTGGTGCATGCTCAGTAATGAGTCAACATGCCTTGATGCATGCACAGTAATGAGTCAAGTCTTGATGCATGCTCAGTAATGAGTCATCATGTCTTGGTGCATGCTCAGTAATGAGTCAACATGTCTTGGTGCATGCTCAGTAATGAGTCAACATGTCTTGGTGCATGCTCAGTAATGAGTCAACTTGTGTGGGTGCATGCTCAGTAATGACTCAACATGTCTTGATGCATGCTCAGTAATGAGTCAACACGTCTTGATGCATGCTCAGTAATGAGTCAACATGTCTTGGTGCATGCTCAGTAATGAGTCATCATGTCTTGATGCATGCTCAGTAATGAGTCAACATGTCTTGATGCATGCTCAGTAATGAGTCAACATGCCGTGATGCATGCTCAGTAATGAGTCAGCATGTCTTGGTGCATGCTCAGTAATAAGTGAACATGTCTTGATGCATGCTCGGTAATGAGTCAACATGTCTTGGTGCATGCTCAGTAATGAGTCAACATGTCTTGATGCATGCTCAGTAATGAGTCAACATGTCTTGATGCATGCTCAGTAATGAGTCAACATGTCTTGGTGCATGCTCAGTGATGAGTCAACATGTCTTGGTGCATGCTCAGTAATGAGTCAACATGCCTTGATGCATGCACAGTAATGAGTCAAGTCTTGATGCATGCTCAGTAATGAGTCATCATGTCTTGGTGCATGCTCAGTAATGAGTCAACATGTCTTGGTGCATGCTCAGTAATGAGTCAACATGTCTTGGTGCATGCTCAGTAATGAGTCAACTTGTGTGGGTGCATGCTCAGTAATGAGTCAACATGTCTTGATGCATGCTCAGTAATGAGTCAACACGTCTTGATGCATGCTCAGTAATGAGTCAACATGTCTTGGTGCATGCTCAGTAATGAGTCAACATGTCTTGGTGCATGCTCAGTAATGAGTCAACATGTCTTGATGCATGCTCGATAATGAGTCAACATGTCTTGGTGCATGCTCAGTAATGAGTCAACATGTCTTGATGCATGCTCGGTAATGAGTCAACATGTCTTGGTGCATGCTCAGTAATGAGTCAGCATGTCTTGGTGCATGCTCAGTAATGAGTCAGCATGTCTTGATGCATGCTCGGTAATGAGTCAACATGTCTTGATGCATGCTCAGTAATGAGTCAACATGTCTTGATGCATGCTCAGTAATGAGTCAGCATGTCTTGGTGCATGCTCAGTAATAAGTGAACATGTCTTGATGCATGCTCGGTAATGAGTCAACATGTCTTGGTGCATGCTCAGTAATGAGTCAGCATGTCTTGGTGCATGCTCAGTAATGAGTCAGCATGTCTTGATGCATGCTCGGTAATGAGTCAACATGTCTTGATGCATGCTCAGTAATGAGTCAACATGTCTTGATGCATGCTCAGTAATGAGTCAGCATGTCTTGGTGCATGCTCAGTAATAAGTCAACACGTCTTGATATATGCTCAGTAATGAGTCCTTCGTGCATGCTCAGTAATGAGTCAACATGTCTTGATGCATGCTCAGTAATGAGTCAAGTCTTGATGCAGGCTCAGTAATGAGTCAAAATTTCTTGGTGCATGCTCAGTAATGACTCAACATGTCTTGGTGCATGCTCAGTAATCCAGGTAAAAAGATCACAGACGGTTGAATCAGTTCATCTGGACACAACGTTTATTGACAGAAACGTTTCATCGTCATCCAAGCGACCTCATCATTCTCATGTGACTGCAGGTACCCCCACCCTTATAAACAATACAGTGTTTCATCTGACTGCAGGTGTCCCCACCCTTATAAACAATACATTGTGTCACCTTACTGCAGGTGTCCCCACTCTCATAAACAATACAGCAGCATAACCACCCAAACCAACGATCAGTTTCATATACACATATGGCGTGACCATTAACTAGAGTTACCATGTATACTATTCACAGAGGATTGGGGAACAGTTACAATCACAGCATTTTAGTAAAATGGTGACAGATGTACTCTTAGCCCACCCACCCCAGTTCAGGGATGGGACTTCCTTACCTGGATTATTGTGCATGCATCAATACAAAACCCTGCACAGTAGCGGCATACCTGTTGTGGATCCATGGTTTCCTTCAATTTCCTGTTTTATGTTCCATTTAGTTCTTGTTTTCTTTGTTTTGTTTTGTTTGTGTGTGTGTGTGTGTGTGTGTGTGTGTGTGTGTGTGTGTGTGTGTGTGTGTGTGTGTGTGTGTGTGTGTGTGTGTGTGTGTGTGTGTGTGTGTGTGTGTGTGTGTGTGTGTGTGTGTGTGTGATTGATGTCTGCAAGTGCTAGAAGCTGCTGGGAACTGGAGTCAAATTCTTCGTGTGCATAGTAGGCACACTTGGCCAATAAAGTTGGTTCTGATTCTGATAGCACCCAGAAACTGGTCCTGGATCTGCCCCTCTACAAAGGGAGGATGGGTAAACTGGAATGTCATGGAGCTAACAGATTGCTTTAGCAGAGAAAAAAATCAAAATTAATGAACTAATAGAAATTATCCATCTAATAATGTTCCACATGTGTGCAGCAGCAAAACAACAGGGGTAAGAGCTACTGTTAAGCTGTGACTGCTGTGAACTGGGCTCTCTGGGATTTCTCCAGGTCCACCATCGAGGCCAGTTCGTTCTATAGCCGGTAAACCTACTAAATCACAGAGCATTTTCCCTGGCAGAGCAGAGAGCCCTACACTCATGTCCTGTCTGTCCACATCCCATTTCCTGTTTGCCTCTCAAAGACTGAAAACGGAGCTGAGACGAAGAGAAAGAGGCGAATTTTGGAGGGTGGGGGTGGAGTGGGGGCTCAAATCCAACAAAGGCTTCTTTCCTTAGTGCTGTCAACTGTTTTCAGACCCGGGCATAGTTTAGCCAGCACCATGGAGACTGGCGACATGGTTCTCTAGAGAGACCAGGAGGGTGTCAGTGTTAAAGGAACACCAGACTCAGAAGGTTTCAGTTTTACCCTGCAGATACTGACACTGTTGCAGTGCTACAGACAGACATGGACACGTGTGTTTACCACAGACAGCCAGCTGAACCAGCTACAGACAGACATGGACACGTGTGTTTACCACAGACAGCCAGCTGAACCAGCTACAGACAGACATGGACACGTGTGTTTACCACAGACAGCCAGCTGAACCAGCTACAGACAGACATGGACACATGTGTTTACCACAGACAGCCAGCTGAACCAGCTACAGACAGACATGGACACGTGTGTTTACCACAGACAGCCAGCTGAACCAGCTACAGACAGACATGGACACGTGTGAACCAGGTGTCTCAGGGTGTCCACCAGCGGCTCAGGCCTCTTGTCGTTTGGTTGTCTTTTAAATAAAAAGTCTGTCTCCACTTGACTTTCTGTCCTTCAGAGAAACTCACCTTCCTCGCTAAGAAGTTTAAGGGTTTCCATTCTTCAGGTCACGTATATTAATTATTACATATATTGTCTATTAATTATTACATTTATTAAATATTAATCCTTACATATATTATCTATTAATTATTACATTAAATATTAATCTTTATATATATTATCTATTGATTATTACATATATTATCTATTGATTATTAGATTATATATTAATCATTACATATATTATCTATTAATTATTACATTATATATTAATCTTTACATATATTATCTTTTAATTATTACACCCTATATTAATTTTTACATATATTATCTATTAATTATTACATTATCTATTAATTTTTACATATATTATCTATTAATTATTACATTATATATTAATCTTTACATATGTTATCTATTGATTATTACATACATTATCTATTAAATATTACATTATATATTAATCATTACATATAGTATCTTTTAATTATTACATTATATATTAATAATTACATATATTATCTTTTAATTATTACATTATATATTAATTTTACATATATTGTCTATTAATTATTACATTATATATTATCTCTACATATATTATCTATTGATTATTACATTATATATTAATCATTACATATATTATCTATTAATTATTACATTATATATTAATCCTTACATATATTATCTTTTAATTATTACATTATATATTAATTTTTACATATATTATCTATTGATTATTACATTATATATTAATTTTTACATATATTAGCTATTGATTATTATATTATATATTAATCTTTACATATATTAGCTATTGATTATTACATACATTATCTATTAAGTATTACATTATATATTAATCACTACATATATTATCTATTAATTATTAAATTATATATTAATCTTTACATATATTATCTATTGATTATTACATATATTTTTATTAATTATTACATGTATTATCCCCCAGTTAATCCGTTTTGTAGTAAGTAAGTGTGTAACTCTCCGTGGTGCAGAAGGTGTACTGACTGGTGTAGCAGTACCGGCACAGTAAGGTGTAGTGGCTGGTGTAGCGGTAGCGGCAAAGTAAGGTGTAATGGCTGGTATAGCGGTACCGGCACAGTAAGGTGTACTGGCTGGTGTAGCGGTACCGGCACAGTAAGGTATAGTGGCTGGTGTAGCGGTAGCGGCACAGTAAGGTATAGTGGCTGGTGTAGCGGTACCGGCACAGTAAGGTGTAGTGGCTGGTGTAGCGGTAGCGGCAAAGTAAGGTGTAATGGCTGGTATAGCGGTACCGGCACAGTAAGGTGTACTGGCTGGTATAGCGGTACCGGCACAGTAAGGTGTACTGGCTGGTGTAGCGGTAGCGGCACAGTAAGGTATAGTGGCTGGTGTAGCGGTACCGGCACAGTAAGGTGTAGTGGCTGGTATAGCGGTACCGGCACAGTAAGGTGTAGTGGCTGGTATAGCGGTACCGGCACAGTAAGGTGTAGTGGCTGGTATAGCGGTACCGGCACAGTAAGGTATAGTGACTGGTGTAGCGGTACCGGCACAGTAAGGTGTAGTGGCTGGTGTAGCGGTACCGGCACAGTAAGGTGTAGTGGCTGGTATAGCGGTACCGGCACAGTAAGGTATAGTGACTGGTGTAGCGGTACCGGCACAGTAAGGTATAGTGACTGGTGTAGCGGTACCGGCACAGTAAGGTGTAGTGGCTGCTATAGCGGTACCGGCACAGTAAGGTATAGTGACTGGTGTAGCGGTACCGGCACAGTAAGGTGTAGTGGCTGGTGTAGCGGTACCGGCACAGTAAGGTGTAGTGGCTGGTATAGCGGTACCGGCACAGAAAAGCCCACCTACAGTCAGCCTAAACTCCCCCATTCTGCTGCACCACTGCTGATACACATCTGTTCAGCACAACAGACAAAGGAGGTGGGAGGTGGTTTGATAAAGTTACTGACACGTCTCCCAGCTGCTAGTCATGGTATGGTCATGGTATGGTCAGGGTATGGTCAGGGTATGGTCATGGTATGGTCAGGGTATGGTCATGGTATGTTGATAGTATGGTCATGGTAGGGTCAGGGTATGGTCATGGTATGGTCAGGGTATGGTCATGGTATGGTCAAGCTATGGTCATGGTATGGTCATGGAATGGTCATGCTTTGGTAAGGGTATGGTCATGGTATGGTCAGGGTATGGTCATGGTATGGTCATGGTATGGTCATGGTATGGTCATGGTATGGTCATAGTATGGTCATGGTATGGTCATGGTAGGGTCAGGGTATGGTCATGGTATGGTCAAGATATGGTCATGGTATGGTCATGCTATGGTAAGGGTATGGTCATGGTATGGTCAGGGTATGGTCATGGTATGGTCATGGTATGGTCAGGGTATGGTCAGGGTATGGTCATGGTATGGTCATGGTATGGTCATGGTATGGTCAGGGTATAGTCATGGTATGGTCATGGTATGGTCAGGATATGGTCAGGATATGGTCAGGGTATGGTCAGGATATGGTCATGGTATGGTCATGGTATGGTCAGGGTATGGTCAGGGTATGGTCATGGTATGGTCAGGGTATGGTCATGGTATGGTCATGCTATGGTCAGGATATGGTCAGGGTATGGTCAGGATATGGTCATGGTATGGTCATGGTATGGTCAGGGTATGGTCAGGATATGGTCATGGTATGGTCAGGGTATGGTCAGGGTATGGTCATGGTATGGTCAGGATATGGTCATGGTATGGTCAGGGTATGGTCATGGTATGGTTATGGTATGGTCAGGGTATGGTCATGCTATGGTCATGGTATGGTTATGCTATGGTCATGATATGGTCATGCTATGGCCAGGGTATGGTCATGGTATGGTCATGGTATGGTCAGGGTATGATCAGGGTATGGTCATGGTATGGTCATGGTATGGTCATGGTATGGTCAGGATATGGTCATGGTATGGTCATGGTATGGTCATGGTATGGTCAGGGTATGGTCATGGTATGGTCATGGTATGATCAGGGTATGGTCATGGTATGGTCAGGGTATGATCAGGGTATGGTCATGGTATGGTCATGGTATGGTCAGGGTATGGTCAGGATATGGTCATGGTATGGTCATGGTATGGTCAGGGTATGGTCATGGTATGGTCATGGTATGGTCAGGGTATGGTCATGGTATGGTCAGGGTATGGTCATGCTATGGTCATGGTATGGTCATGGTATGGTCCGGGTAGCAGGCAGTCTTTGTCTTTGGCAGAAAGACCAAAGTATAAAATGCAACTGACCTGAGTCACGCACGTCTCGGACACACACTGACAGCTAAGCTGTCCTGTCCCTAAAGCCTCTCGTCAGCTTGTGTGTCTGTCCTAAAAAAACGGAGGCCAGGCTCCCAGTGTACTGAACATAGAATAACAACACTACTACACAACTCTCTCAGTGTACTGAACATAGAATAACAACACTACTACACAACTCTCCCAGTGTACTGAACATAGAATAACAACACTACTACACAACTCTCTCAGTGTACTGAACATAGAATAACAACACTACTACACAACTCTCTCAGTGTACTGAACATAGAATAACAACACTACTACACAACTCTCCCAGTGTACTGAACATAGAATAACAACACTACTACACAACTCTCTCAGTGTACTGAACATAGAATAACAACACTACTACACAACTCTCTCAGTGTACTGAACATAGAATAACAACACTACTACACAACTCTCTCGGTGTACTGAACATACAATAACAACACTACTACACAACTCTCTCAGTGTACTGAACATAGAATAACAACACTACTACACAACTCTCCCAGTGTATGAACATACAATAACAACACTACTACACAACTCTCCCAGTGTACTCAACATAGAATAACAACACTACTACACAACTCTCTCGGTGTACTGAACATAGAATAACAACACTACTACACAACGCTCTCAGTGTACTGAACATAGAATAACAACACTACTACACAACTCTCTCAGTGTAGTGAACATAGAATAACAACACTACTACACAACTCTCAGTGTACTTACCATAGAATAACAACACTACTACACAAGTCTCTCACTGTACTGAACATAGAATAACAACACTACTACACAAGTCTCTCGGTGTACTGAACATAGAATAACAACACTACTACACAACTATCTCAGTGTACTGAACATAGAATAACAACACTACTACACAACTCTCTCACTGTACTGAATATAGAATAACAACACTACTACACAACTCCCTCGGTGTACTGAACATAGAATAACAACACTACAACACAACTCTCTCAGTGTACTTACCATAGAATAACAACACTACTACACAAGTCTCTCACTGTACTGAACATAGAATAACAACACTACTACACAACTCTCTCAGTGTACTGAACATAGAATAACAACACTACTACACAACTCTCTCAGTGTACTGAACATAGAATAACAACACTACTACACAACTCTCTCAGTGTACTGAACATAGAATAACAACACTACTACACAACTCTCTCGGTGTACTGAACATAGAATAACAACACTACAACACAACTCTCCCAGTGTACTGAACATAGAATAACAACACTACTACACAACTCTCTCAGTGTACTGAACATAGAATAACAACACTACAACACAACTCTCTCAGTGTACTGAACATAGAATAACAACACCACTACACAACTCTCCCGGTGTACTGAACATAGAATAACAACACTACTACACAACTCTCTCAGTGTACTGAACATAGAATAACAACACTACTACACAACTCTCTCAGTGTACTGAACATAGAATAACAACACTACTACACAACTCTCTCAGTGTACTGAACATAGAATAACAACACTACTACACAACTCTCTCGGTGTACTGAACATAGAATAACAACACTACTACACAACTCTCTCAATGTACTGAACATAGAATAACAACACTACAACACAACTCTCTCAGTGTACTGAACATAGAATAACAACACCACTACACAACTCTCTCGGTGTACTGAACATAGAATAACAACACTACTACACAACTCTCTCAGTGTATGAACATAGAATAACAGTATAGTATGTACTAAATGTACAGTACAGTATATACAACATGTACAGTACAGTATGTACTACATGTACAGTACAGTATGTACAACTTGTACAGTAGATTATGTACAGCATGTACAGTACAGTATATACAACTTGTACAGTAGATTATGTACAACATGTAGAGTACGGTATGTACAGCATGTAGAGTACAGTATGTACTACATTACAGTACAGTATATAGAACTTGTACAGTACGGTATGTACAACATGTACAGTAGGGTATGTACAACATGTAGAGTACGGTATGTACAACATGTACAGTACAGTATGTACAACATGTAGAGTACAGTATATACAGCATGTACAGTACAGTATGTACTACATGTACAGTACAGTATGTACAACTTGTACAGTAGATTATGTACAGCATGTACAGTACAGTATATACAACTTGTACAGTAGATTATGTACAACATGTAGAGTACAGTATATACAGCATGTACAGTATGTACTACATGTACAGTACAGTATATACAACTTGTACAGTACATTATGTACAACATGTAGAGTAGGGTAGTTACAGCATGTAGAGTGCAGTATATACAGCATGTACAGTACAGTATGTACTACATGTACAGTACAGTATGTACAACATGTACAGTACAGTATATACAACATGTACAGTACGGTATGTACAACATGTAGAGTGCAGTATATACAGCATGTACAGTACGGTATGTACAACATGTAGAGTACAGTATATACAGCATGTACAGTACAGTATGTACTACATGTACAGTACAGTATATACAACTTGTACAGTAGATTATGTACAACATGTAGAGTAGGGTATGTACAACATGTAGAGTACGGTATGTACAGCATGTAGAGTACAGTATGTACTACATGCAGATAGATGATTTATTGTTATACATATCCGACTCTTCTGTTTCTGTCCCAGCAGCTCTTTTGCCATTTTCACTTCCTTCGGTCACTTACCAGGCTGAAAACACACTGCATGCAACCAGCCATGACAAGTTCTGAAAGAAGCATTCATCTCCATCTGGACATAATGATAATCAGCAAACAACAAAGATTACAGAATATGACAAACTAGGATTGAAAACTGGAATATACTGACCATAAATCACAAGATATGGAAAATCATGCCGTCAATAATATTAACAACAATTGGTGTTATTACACAGAGGATCAGTTTAACACTAAGGTTAAGTCTGATCATAAACTATCAATTATCCACTTTAACAGGACAAGCCTACATGCCCACTTCCAAAACATTAAAGAATATTGAAGTCAATTCAAGAAACTGTTCAATATAATATCATATCATATCATATCATATAATACAGTATAATATAATATAATATAATATAGTATAGTATAATAGCCGTATCAGAGACTTGGCTCAGCCCTGAGAAGGGGTGTGGACTTTGAGTTGAATGGATATGAATTGACGTATATGATCAGGAGAAACAAGAATTGGGGGGGGGGGGGTTATGTGCGTGGATAAAATCGTCGGCTAAATGACTGTAATGTCATGTCATGTCATGCCATTTCATGTCATGTCATGTAATGGGGGGTGAGGCTTTGTATGTGGATAAAAGCATCGGCTACATGACTGTCATGTCATGTCATGTCATGTCAAGGGGGGTGAGGCTTTGTACTTGGATTAAAGCATCGGCTAAATGACTGTAATGTCATGTCATGTCATGTCATGTCAAGGGGGGTGAGGCTTTGTACTTGGATAAAAGCATCGGCTACATGACTGTCATGTCATGTCATGTCATGTCATGTAATGGGGGGGTGAGGCTTTGTATGTGGATAAAAGCTTCAATTATAAGGTGGTGTAAAGCATGACGACAGCGGCTGATGATGTGCTAGAATGCGTTACAATAGAAATCTGCGTGGATGAAAAGAAAAATGTAGTGGTGAGCTGTATCTACAGATCACCGGGATCAAATACTGAAATATTTAAGGACAGGACAGAAGAAACTTCTTCACAAGCAGCACAACAGGATGTGTTCATATGTGGGGATTTCAGTATAGACCTGTTAAATCCAAGTAAGCACAATAAGGCAGAAGAGTTCATTAACACAATGTATAGTTTGGGTTTATATCCTAAAATCACTAGAGCTAGCAGAACCACACTGCACTGTGCCACCTTAAAGGCAACATATTCACACACATTCTAGAAGGCCACACTGAGACCGGGCGTTTAATACATGACCTCAGTGACCACCTACCAGTGTTACTGTCTATGACTGCAATCTTGGGCAGAACAAAGTTCCCATCAACATGAAATACTACATGAGAGTAAGAACAGAGGAATGCTTTTAAAGATGAATTACTAAAACATAACTGGAACATAGTGTACAAAGAACAAGACACTGGTAAAGCTTATGGTTCATTCCTAAACATATTTCAATCCTTATGTGACAGAAGCCTAAGCTGCCCTCACTACTTTACAGATACTGATGATGAGACTATAAATAATAACATGGGACATGTGGTCGATGGCTTCAACAGATTCTTTGTAAATGTGTGGCAGGAAAACTCAATGACACACAAACAATCACGGGGGGGAATGACAGTGAACATGGGGACAGAAATCCAAGTTCCACGTTTCTTAGAGCGGTAGAAGAGAAAGACATCGTGGACATTGTGAACAAATGCGAGAACAAAAAAATCTACTGACTGGAATGATATTGATATGATGTTGATATGACAATAGTTAAGAAAGTAATGGAATGTGTTGCTACACAACTAACCAACATCTACAACATGTCCTTTCAATCTGGTAAAGTTCCAAGCAAAATTAGAATAGCAAAAGTCATACCCTTATATAAAACTGGAGATAGACACCAATTTACAAACTACAGACTGATTTCATTATTGTCACAATTGTCCAAAATACTAGAAAACTAGTTGCTGCTAGACTAGACAAAGTCATTGAGAAGCACAATGTGCTGACCGACAGACAGCACAGGTTTCAACCAAACAGATCCACATCTCTGGTGCTCGTTGAATTAACTGAAGAAAAACTAATTGCATAGACCAAAAATACTTTGCTGTGGGAATATTTATAGATCTAAAAAAGCTTTTGACACTATTGACCACAACAGATTAATAGATACATTGGAAAGGTGTGGTATCAAGGGGTGGTGCAGAATTGGCTAAGAAGCTACATATCTAAATAACAGGCATCAGTTTGTAAAGACAGGTGAACATAAATCATCATGCATGGATATTACTTGTGGTGTACCCCAGGGCTCCGTTTTAGGTCCAAACCTGTTCATTCTGTACATAAACGATATATAAACGATGTCAAACATATTGAAATGTGTTCTGTTCGCTGATGACATGGATGTATTGTAACGTGCATGGATAAGAAGACAAGGTGGCCGCTGGCCGCCGGCTCGTGGGTCTGATCCTTCAGTCGAGCGGTTAGCGATGTCTCCTGCGGTGCGGGCGACACGGGTTCGCTTCCCGGCCGCGGCAGTCCTGCGGTTGCGTTGTCTACCCGAATTCGCGACAGTATTTTGTTCTGGTCCGACAGTACAGCAGCTTTTGGAGGTGACCACAATACACATGGAAAAATTAAAACGGTGGTTTGACAAAAACAAATTGTCCTTAAATCTGGACCAAACAAAGTTTAAGTTGTTTGGAAATTATAATGTACTAATGTACTATTAGTTTTATGCTACGATGATAGCATCACTATTATATACTGTTATGTTCCACTAGTAAACTAGAAGCTACTGTGATAGTATTATATGGCTATGGTGATAATACTGCCGTTGCTGGATCATATGGGGTTGTTATGGGCCCGTGCAGTTCAGATGGCTCATTGTATTATAATCATCATCATCATCATTATTATTATTATTATTATAATTATTATTATAGTTTTTATTATTGTTGTTATTATTTTTGTTTTTGTTATTTTGTTATTATGACTGCTATTATAGTTGTTCTTATTATTGTTGTTATTGTTATCATTATTATTGTTACAATTATTATTATTTTGATTACTGTTATTATTGTTGTGTTATTATTATTGTTGTATTATTGTTATTGTTGTTACGTTTATAATGATTAATTGTTATTACTATTATAATTATTATCATAGTTGTTTTTATTATTGTTGTTATTATTGTTATAATTGTTATTATTGTTGTTGTTGTCGTTGTCGTTGGTGTTATTATCATTATTGTTGTTGTTGTTATCATCATTATTGTTGCTGTTATCATTATCATTGTTGTTGTTGTTGGTTTTACTAAGCTGTGAATGTGTCGTTTCTCTAGTGTCCAGACATAGCCTGTCCGCGTACAGTAACTCGACAAATTAAGTAATTCGGGTTTAAACACAAGATTCAGAGCAGAACTCATTTAAAACATTCATTCCTGACAGTTTAGTAATCTAGATACACGTGACAGATCAATTATTTTAAAGTGACCATGGCCGTTCAAACGGCTAGGCTACTCCAGTCACACACATCACTCAAGATGAGAGAGGTCCTGGGTAAGACGCTACACTGCAACTGCAGGCTGTAGAGGGGTAGCACCTTACCTCTGCAAGGGCCCTTTGGCTAAGGACGATGTCCCTACTGATAGACCTGGTCCTCCTCCTGCACGCCTGTGTGGTACTTCCCATGGTGCCCAGTCCAGCCAACACATTGGGATAGGAGAGGGGAACTCTGATTTCAACTCCCCCTGCTGCCTTGTGGGTTGATGCCTCTTGACACAAAGCCTAGGAGGAGGTAACTCTGAATTCAAATCCCCGGGCACAGTCTAGCCAGCTGTCAGTACCCGGAAAGGGTCAACCCTTCCCCGGGCGCCGCACGGCGGCTGCCCCCTGCTCCTAGCTACACAGCTAGGATGGGTTAAACGCGTCATTGTATTGTGGCGAATTCTACTGGAGTGTTCCTGCTGGAAGTCAGGGGGTTCATTTGCATATTACCCACGATGCAACTGAAGAGTGTTAATGTTTTATGTTGTAGGACGCTGAACATGTTAAAAACGGACATATCTGTTACAGATAGCGGGGATGTGGTGGAGGGTAGTGGGGACGTTATGAGAGAAGTTGTATTAGACAGCCTGCTATTTCCCACCATGAGGGTAAAGACTAGGCAAATAGGTGAGGTCGCTTCCGTGGCCTTGGACAGGAGACATGCTGAGACCAACACTAACTGGTGTCTGTTATCGCCGCCTTGTCCATTATTTGACCACGTCACAGTATGTATGAACAAATGACAAATAAAGTGTATTCGGTATTCTGTAGGGGGCGCTGCAGGGGGCGTGGTTAAGCGTGAAAGTGCGTGTGTGTGAACGTACGTGTGTGCGGGTGGGGTAGAGCGTAGGAGCGTTTGTGTGTGTGTGTGTGAGAGAGAGAGAGAGAGAGAGAGAGAGGGGGAGAGAGAGAGTGGTGGAGTGGTGGGTGGGGTGGGGGGGGGGTCCATTAGTTGGCCGCAGCAGGACGGATCTCCCTCATTCCGTGTGTCACTCCAGAGCAGCGCATTTCAGACTCGGCAACTCAACATCTTAGTCCAGATTCCGGAGCGGCGGTATTTGTCGAGGTAAGGTCCGAACAGGTTCTTAATGTAACACCGGTCTGTTGCTCGTCTGGCTGACTTGACGTCAGAGTCGTACGACTCATCATCTGGCATCAGCACCACGAAACAAGAGCAGACAGTTGCTCCTGCATCCGAGCGAACGTGGCTTCACCACGGTCTGCTCTTCAGACGCGTCCTAGACCCTCGTGGGATGGTAGAATACACAAATAAAGACCTGACGCGGGAACAGTAGAATAGGATTCAATCTTTGGGCTCAAGTGAACTTTCTGGAAGATTGTTTTAGAGATTTCTCTGTTCTGGGTCATGTTCAACCTTTATAACGTATTTTTCATAGAAGAAAGTTGAAGGAAGATTTTTTTTAGAATATGTATTTTTAATAAAGTTCTTCTTGCAGCAACCGTCTTTTATGAAACCAACTTTTATGAAATCAACGACGATCAAAAGAAAATGCTCTAAAGGGTTTAAAAAGACTCGCGCGTCTTAAATAACCGAGGGCGTCATCGTTGATGTGAATAGAAACCCTACTGCTACAGCTCTTTCTCATTGTGTTCCGTTACAGGACGATGGGCTCACCAACTACTCTCCCTCCATCTGCTCCCACCGAGGACTACTATCTGACTTGAAGAGGCGATGCTAGCGCGACAGCGCCCTCTACCGGACTCCATCTAGAACTGCAGGCTGAGGAAGCCATGGCTGATCCTGTGTATTCTGATTTGATAGCCAAACACTACAACTACACCGGCAAGTTCCGGAAAGTAGAACAGGACCCCAGACTGAAGGTGGACTCTGTGGTCTTCATCATTGTGTGTTGTTTCATTACTCTAGAGAACATTCTGGTTCTGCTTACTATCTGGAGAACCAAGAAGTTCCACAAGCCAATGTACTACTTCATAGGGAACCTAGCATTGTCTGACCTGCTGGCTGGTGTGGTGTACACAGCCAACATCCTGCTTTCAGGAGCAAATACATACAAACTGAGTCCCACACAGTGGTTCTTCAGAGAGGGAAGCATGTTTGTGGCACTTGCTGCATCAGTTTTCAGTCTACTGGCCATTGCCATTGAGCGTCACCTCACTATGCTGAAAATGAAGCTGCACAACAATGGGAAGACGTGCCGTGTGTTCCTGCTCATCAGCACTGTGTGGATGATCGCTGCCATCCTGGGCGGCCTGCCGGTCATGGGCTGGAACTGTATCGAAAATATGAAGAAATGCTCCACTGTTCTGCCTCTCTACCACAAAACGTACATCCTCTTCTGCACCACCGTCTTCAGCATCATCCTCATGGCCATCGTAGTTCTGTATGCACGCATCTACGCCCTTGTGCGTACACGCAGCCGTAAGCTGGTCTTCCGTAAGGTGTCTAACGGGCGTGGGAACCCTGGAGCCAACAGCAAAAGTTCAGAGAAGTCCATGGCTCTTCTGAAGACAGTCATCATAGTCCTGAGCTGTTTCATTGCTTGCTGGGCTCCTCTCTTCATCCTCCTGCTCCTGGACGTGGCATGTGAAATCAGAATGTGTCCCATCCTTTACAAAGCAGAGTGGTTCTTGGCATTAGCCGTCCTCAACTCAGCCATGAACCCTCTCATATACACCCTCACCAGCAATGAGATGCGCCGGGCTTTCCTCAAGACTCTACTCTGCTGCACCGCCTGCATCCGACCTGTGGGGAAGTTTTCCCGACCAATCATGGGCGCTGAGTTCAGCCGCAGCAAATCTGACAACTCCTCCCACCCCAACAAGGAAGAGCCGGAGTACTCTCCAAGAGAGACTATTGTGTCTTCTGGGAATGTCACCTCCTCCTCCTAAGCAGCCTCCAGGGCTGTGTATATGGTTTTCATAGTAGATGGATGTATATTTTAGTTTTGAATATAGAGTGTACAGTGGATGGATGTGTATACCTTAAGCTTGTGTTTATGGACTTTGTATGTCAGCTTGTACAGTCATCTCTGGAATCTTAATCCACTTGATACTGCTGAAAGGGCCATTAATGGTTGTTGAGCAAAAAATAAACTGGAAGAATGGGACGATAGGGACCGCAGCCTCTCATTGGACTGAAAATGAAACAACTGAAGAGATATTCAACATCATCAGCCTTCATCCAGAACCATCTCCTATTTCAAATTTTAAAATGAAGCACTTTGAGTCGCTGTCAGGAAGGCTGACTCAGAAAAACTCCAGGCAACAGTAGAGCAACCATCACCGTTGTTCCTGGAGCCAGCTCAGCAATCTGCTTTAGACATCATGACTCTCTAAAATGTCCTGATGGAGGAAGGACTAGAGCTGTAGCACTTATGTAATTGAAATATTTAAGAAATATTTGAAATACTTGTATTTCATCATTTTAACTTTGAAAGGCTAGAGAAACGTCTCGCTCTTTGAATCAGAATGTATTTTGTACTTTTCTTTGTTCCACCTATTGTATTGGATTAAGATGGTAGTAGTACACAAAGTATTTTCTATAATAGTTTACACTTGAAACAATCAAAACCCATGTCTGACTGAAAAATGAGGTTTCCTATTTTAATGCCGCCACCCTATGATGTGTAACATTCAATAGATACAATTCTTCATCTTTCTTTTACGTTTAAATTCAGAGCCCTTCTGAAGAGCAGTGTTGGTATCTCAGATAAGACCAAATTACACCAAATCAACCAGACAGCCTCTGAAACATCCCAGCTAGATCTTAAGGTGGATGCTTCAAAGTACTGTTGAATATAGTTTCTTTATATCTACTGGGTTCTACTGGGAACCTAAACACCTTCTACCATCACAGGAGATGTTCAGAGGTCCTCTACAGCTGAGGCTATACTAGTGTCATCTTTCAGCAGCTCACTGATTTCAGGAGCTCACTCCCTTGTTCACCAAAATGGCTCCCACTTCTCATGCTCACATCTGGCCTAGAGTCCTGTTTGCACACTGTAACCTCTGTGAATAAGTCTGGAGTGTTATTTTCTAGCTCTTAATAAATATTGTAATAAAAACACTATTGTATTTTGCTAGCACAAAGCTAGAGGGAAGTATTACTTAGGTTTTTGTTTATCTTTGGCGGTGTTTCGCACCAGAACTTGGCAGCTGTTAGCTTAGTGCTGAGCAGTATTCCTGGCGGGGTTTCTACTGGTTTTAAACCCGTCATCAGTCAGTACTTCTATGTGACCAGTAGTTTCCAGTCCCTTAAATTACAGAAACACCACAGCCATGAGACTGCACCACCAGTGCAACCTGGTTAACCTTTGACCTCTCTGCAGGAAGACGGCTGTCACGAGACAATAAAAACAACACCTACCACACACCGTCCCTCGACAGGACGTCAGCGTGATCAGTCTGTTTTCAGTGGCGCCCTAAACATGAAACCAGAGGATCGTTAACACTGGTCTCCTCCTCAGTCCCATGATCTGGACTAGCTGTCTGCCAAACAGGAGTCCTTACCTGTTGTCCGGACGACGCAGCGGTCCAACATGGTGCTTCTGGTGTGCAGGTTTGTGGCTCCTCCCTCGACCGCGTCATCAGAACCGTTGCACGAGCCGTGCGAAGAGTACGACCACGCAGGGCTTCCCGCCTCTTAGGCCCTCGCGCCTGGCCTGCAATCCTAGGTTTGGTTTGGTTTGGTTTTATGTATAATTTTTTATGAATGTTCTTGACCCGGCATGCTTCTAAAATGGAATTCCCATGTGTCAATTCAATTACACAAAGTCACATGAAAAACAAATCTAACAAATTAATCAGGTCTTTTCATTTTCGATATTGCGTCATTACGTAACGCTGCTCAATGACAGGAAGAAGAAGAGAAACAATGGCGGGGAGTCCGGGTAGCGTAGCGGTCTATTCCGCTGCCTACCAACACGGGATCTCCGGATCGAATCCCCGTGTTAGCTCCGGCTTGGTCGGGCGTCACTGCAGACACAACTGGCCGTGTCTGCGGGTGGGAAGTGGGATGTGGGTCTTTGTCCTGGTCGCTGCACTAGCGCCTCCTCTTGTCGGTCGAGACGCCACCCCCCCCCCCCCGCCGGATCGGCAGAGAGGGGGTGGAGCAGCGACCGGACGGCTCAAAAAGAGCGGGGTAATTGGCCAGATACAATTGGGGAGAAAAAGGGGACACGTTTTTTTTTTAAAAAGAGTAAGAATGGCGGCTGGTAAACACGAGTGTGGTGCTGAGAAAAGGAGAAAAAAACCCAAACTTGAAATGAAGGAAGAAATTCATCAGTCACTGCGAGGACTGATGGATAAACCCGTCTACACTTCCACAGACGTGGCGGCTGAGTGAGCAGGTGTCCAGTACTCGCGGGTATCCACTACTAGCAGGTGTCCACTACTAGCGGGTATCCAGTACTAGCGGGTGTCCACTACTAGCGGGTGTCCAGTACTAGCGGGTGTCCACTACTAGCGGGTGTCCAGTACTAGCGGGTGTCCACTACTAGCGGGTGTCCAGTACTAGCGGGTGTCCAGTACTCGCGGGTATCCAGTAGTAGCGGGTGTCCACTACTAGCGGGTGTCCACTACTAGCGGGTGTCCAGTACTAGCAGGTGTCCACTACTAGCGGGTGTCCACTACTAGCGGGTGTCCAGTACTAGCGGGTGTCCACTACTAGCGGGTGTCCAGTACTAGCGGGTGTCCACTACTAGCAGGTGTCCAGTACTAGCGGGTGTCCAGTACTAGCGGGTGTCCACTACTAGCGGGTGTCCAGTACTCGCGGGTGTCCACTACTAGCGGGTGTCCAGTACTAGCGGGTGTCCACTACTAGCGGGTGTCCACTACTAGCGGGTATCCAGTACTAGCGGGTGTCCACTACTAGCGGGTGTCCACTACTAGCGGGTGTCCAGTATTAGCAGGTGTCCACTACTAGCGGGTGTCCACTACTAGCAGGTGTCAAGTACTAGCGGGTGTCCACTACTAGCAGGTGTCAAGTACTAGCGGGTGTCAAGTACTAGCGGGTGTCAAGTACTAGCGGGTGTCAAGTACTAGCGGGTGTCCACTACTAGCAGGTGTCAAGTACTAGCGGGTGTCCAGTACAAGCGGGTGTCAAGTACTAGCGGGTGTCCAGTACTAGCAGGTGTCAAGTACTAGCGGGTGTCCACTACTAGCAGGTGTCAAGTACTAGCGGGTGTCCACTACTAGCAGGTGTCCAGTACTAGCGGGTGTCCACTACTAGCAGGTGTCCACTACTAGCGGGTATCCACTACTAGCGGGTGTCCACTACTAGCGGGTGTCCACTACTAGCGGGTGTCCAGTACTAGCAGGTGTCCACTACTAGCGTGTGTCCAGTACTAGCGGGTGTCCACTACTAGCGGGTGTCCAGTACTAGCGGGTGTCCACTACTAGCGGGTGTCCAGTACTCGCGGGTATCCAGTAGTAGCAGGTGTCCACTACTAGCGGGTGTCCACTACTAGCGGGTGTCCAGTACTAGCAGGTGTCCACTACTAGCGGGTGTCCACTACTAGCGGGTGTCCAGTACTAGCGGGTGTCCACTACTAGCGGGTGTCCAGTACTAGCAGGTGTCCACTACTAGCAGGTGTCCAGTACTAGCGGGTGTCCAGCACTAGCGGGTGTCCACTACCAGCGGGTGTCCACTACCAGCAGGTGTCCACTACTAGCGGGTGTCCACTACTAGCAGGTGTCCACTACCAGCGGGTGTCCACTACTAGCAGGTGTCCACTACTAGCGGGTGTCCACTACTAGCAGGTGTCAAGTACTAGCGGGTGTCCAGTACTAGCAGGCGTCAAGTACTAGCAGGTGTCAAGTACTAGCGGGTGTCCAGTACTAGCAGGTGTCAAGTACTAGCGGGTGTCCACTACTAGCGGGTGTCCACTACTAGTGGGTGTCCAGTACTAGCGGGTGTCAAGTACTAGCGGGTGTCCACTACTAGCGGGTGTCCACTACTAGTGGGTGTCCAGTATTAGCAGGTGTCAAGTACTAGCGGGTGTCCAGTACTAGCAGGTGTCAAGTACTAGCGGGTGTCCACTACTAGCGGGTGTCCAGTACTAGCGGGTGTCCACTACTAGTGGGTGTCCAGTACTAGCGGGTGTCAAGTACTAGCGGGTGTCCAGTATTAGCAGGTGTCAAGTACTAGCGGGTGTCCAGTACTAGCGGGTGTCCAGTACTAGCGGGTGTCCACTACTAGTGGGTGTCCAGTACTAGCGGGTGTCAAGTACTAGCGGGTGTCCAGTATTAGCAGGTGTCAAGTACTAGCGGGTGTCCAGTACTAGCGGGTGTCCACTACTAGTGGGTGTCCAGTACTAGCGGGTGTCCAGTACTAGCGGGTGTCCACTACTAGTGGGTGTCCAGTACTAGCGGGTGTCAAGTACTAGCGGGTGTCCAGTATTAGCAGGTGTCAAGTACTAGCAGGTGTCCAGTACTAGCGGGTGTCCAGTACTAGCGGGTGTCAAGTACTAGCGGGTGTCCAGTATTAGCAGGTGTCAAGTACTAGCAGGTGTCCAGTACTAGCGGGTGTCCACTACTAGCGGGTGTCCACTACTAGTGGGTGTCCAGTACTAGCGGGTGTCCAGTACTAGCGGGTGTCCAGTATTAGCAGGTGTCAAGTACTAGCAGGTGTCCAGTACTAGCGGGTGTCCAGTACTAGCGGGTGTCCACTACTAGTGGGTGTCCAGTACTAGCGGGTGTCAAGTACTAGCGGGTGTCCAGTATTAGCAGGTGTCCAGCACTAGCGGTGCATGTGACCGCATGTAAATGATCTATAATCTAATGGCATGAAATACTGAATTATGACATCGTGTCAAAAAAAATAATGTGCAGCTGAGCTGACTTGATGGTGTAAAGCCAATCCACCCTGTGCATAACTGTAGTCAACTGACTTCCGGTTTCTACTGCAGCAGTCATACCTGTTTCCTGTTTGTTAGCGTGCGCTATTGACAATGACAAACACATATTTCGTGATGCCTGCAAGAGCCACCATGGATAAATGTTAAAGACATGCACACAACTGTAGACACACTTTCACCTGCAACTACCAGCAAACGGGTGAAACGTTTCATGTTGTACATATCAAGTTACATATGACCGCTGCAGCACAAACTGGAGATCAGTGGACTACAGTTATGCACAGGGTGGATTGTGGTACCGCTGATTTTTTTTTCACTTTGCAAGACTGTAATAGCAGAAAGTCCCTGCTGAGGCGATGTGCAGGATGATGCTGTGTTAGTCTACTTGTTAAAATGTACTGCACCGAGATTATGCGTGCAGTAGAACTAGTCAAGTCAAACTTTATTATCTCACCAGGGGGCATTTGGTTGCAGCCAGGCAGTAGTGAACCGTGCGGTCTGTCAGTGGGTCTTCAACGGTGCAATGATATTGTAATTAGCCAAATTTTTGGGGTATTTTTTAATATGTGTACAGCTCCGACACACAGCTCTAACACAAATGTGCGCGCGTGTGCACACGCACGCACACACGCACACACACACACACACACACACACACACACACACACACACACCACCAGTAGCTCATTGCCTCAAGATCCGCCAAAATCAAATCCACTGGGTAACAAGTAGCCTTTGTGTCTCTCCATACTTGGAAAACAATGAAAAGTCACATGACATGGCCTCCGCTTCTGGCCTACAACACCACCATGGACAGCACGAGCATGCAGCATCATAAAACCTCTTCTTTACAAAGTGACCACACCAAGTCAAAGCAACTCATGAGCGAAAGGTAGAAATAACGATAAAATCAACCTTCACATGCAGATATGCCTCGAGCAAAGTCGCAACAAAATCATATGCAAAAATGCCAAACTTCACGCCATGATACTGAGTATAGCAGGGCTAATGCCAGACCTTATGCCATGACGTTGAGTATAGTAGCACTAATGGCAAACTTCACACCATTATATTGATTATAGTAGGGCTAATGCCAAACCTCACGCCATGATATTGAGTATAGTACACCTAATGCCAAACCTCATGCCATGATATTAGGTAAAGTAGACCTAATGCCAAACCTTACGCGATGATATTGAGTATAGTAGGTCTAATGCCAAACCCTACGCCATGATATTGAGTATAGCAGGGCTAATGCCTAACCTTATGCCATGATATTGAGTATAGTAGGCCTAATGCCAAATCTCACGCCATGATATTGAGTATAGCAGAGCTAAAGCCAAACCTTACGCCATAATATTGAGTATAGCAGGGCTAATACCAAACCTCACGCCATTATATTGAGTAAATTAGGTCTATGCCAAACCTTACGCCATGATAATGAGTATAGTAGCCCTAATGGCAAAACTAACGCCATGATATTGAGTATAGTAGGGCTAATGCCAAACCTCACACCATGATATTGAGTATAGTAAGTCTAATGCAAAAACTCACGCCATGATATTGAGTATAGTACGCCTAATGCCAAACCTTACGCCATGATATTGAGCATAGTAGCACTAATGGCAAACCTCACAACATGATATTGAGTATAGTAGGGCTAATGCCAAACCTCACACCATGATATTAAGTATAGTAAGTCTAATGCCAAAACTCACGCCATGATATTGAGTATAGTACGCCTAATTCAAAACCTTACGCCATGATATTGAATATAGTACACCTATTGTCAAACCTCACACCATGATATTGAGTATAGTAGGCTTAATACCAAACCTCATGCCATGATATTAAGTGTAGTAGACCTAATGCCAAACCTCACCCCATGATATTGAGTATAGTAAGTCTAATGCCAAAACTCACGCCATGATATTGAGTATAGTAAGTCTAATGCCAAAACTCACACCATGATATTGAGTATAGTACACCTAATGCCAAATCTCACACCATGATATTAGGTAAAGTAGGTCTAATGCCAAACCTTACACGATGATACTGAGTATAGTAGGTCTAATACCAAACCCTACGCCATGATATTGAGTATAGCAGGCCTAATGCCAAATATCAAGCCATGATATTGAGTATAGTAGGCCTAATGCCAAACCTCACGCCATGATATCGAGTATAGTAGGCCCAATGCCAAAACTCACGCTATGATATTGACTATAGCAGGTCTAATGCCGAACCTCACATCATGATATTGAGTAAAGTAGGTCTAATGGAAAACTTATGCCATAATACTGAGTATAGTAGGCCTAATACCAAAGCTCACGCCATTATATTGAGTAAATTAGGTCTAATGCCAAACCTTATGCCATGATATTGAGTATAGTAGACCTAATGGCAAAACTAACACCATGATATTGAGTATAGTAGGGCTAATGCCAAACCTCACGCCATGATATTGAGTATAGTAAGTCTAATGCCAAACCTTACACGATGATATTGAGTATAGTAGGCCTAATGCCAAACCTTACGCCATGATATTGAGCATAGTAGCACTAATGGCAAACCTCACACCATGATATTGAGTATAGTAGGGCTAATGCCAAACCTCACGCCATGATATTGAGTATAGTAAGTCTAATGCCAAAACTCACGCCATGATATTGAGTATAGCACGCCTAATGCAAAACCTTACGCCATGATATTGAGTATAGTACACCTAATGTCAAACCTCACACCATGATATTGAGTATAGTAGGCTTAATACCAAACCTCATGCCATGATATTAAGTGTAGTAGACCTAATGCCAAAACTCACACCATGATATTGAGTATAGTAAGTCTAATGCCAAAACTCACGCCATGATATTGAGTATAGTACACCTAATGCCAAACCTCACCCCATGATATTGAGTATAGTAAGTCTAATGCCAAAACTCACACCATGATATTGAGTATAGTACACCTAATGCCAAACCTCACACCATGATATTAGGTAAAGTAGGTCTAATGCCAAACCTTACACGATGATATTGACTATAGCAGGGCTAATGCCAAACCTCACACCAAGATATTGAGTATAGCAGAGCTAATGCAAAACCTTACGCCATGATATTGAGTATAGTAGGCCTAATGCCAAACCTCATGCCATGATATTGAGTATAGTAGACCTAATGCCAAACCTCATGCCATGATATTGAGTATAGTACACCTAATGCCAAACCTCACACCATGATATTAGGTAAAGTAGACCTAATGCCAAACCTTACCCAATGATATTGAGTATAGTAGACCTAATGCCAAACCCTACGCCATAGTATTAAGTAAAGTAGGTCTACTGCAAAACTCACGCTATGATATTGACTATAGCAGGTCTAATGCCGAACCTCACATCATGATATTGAGTAAAGTAGGTCTAATGGAAAACTTATGCCATAATACTGAGTATAGTAGGCCTAATACCAAAGCTCACGCCATTATATTGAGTAAATTAGGTCTAATGCCAAACCTTATGCCATGATATTGAGTATAGTTGACCTAATGGCAAAACTAACACCATGATATTGAGTATAGTAGGGCTAATGCCAAACCTCACGCCATGATATTGAGTATAGTAAGTCTAATGCCAAACCTTACACGATGATATTGAGTATAGTAGGCCTAATGCCAAACCTTACGCCATGATATTGAGCATAGTAGCACTAATGGCAAACCTCACACCATGATATTGAGTATAGTAGGGCTAATGCCAAACCTCACGCCATGATATTGAGTATAGTAAGTCTAATGCCAAAACTCACGCCATGATATTGAGTATAGTAAGTCTAATGCCAAAACTCACACCATGATATTGAGTATAGTACACCTAATACCAAAACTCACACCATGATATTACGTAAAGTAGGTCTAATGCCAAACCTTACACGATGATACTGAGTATAGTAGGTCTAATACCAAACCCTACGCCATGATATTGAGTATAGCAGGCCTAATGCCAAATATCAAGCCATGATATTGAGTATAGTAGGCCTAATGCCAAACCTCACGCCATGATATCGAGTATAGTAGGCCCAATGCCAAAACTCACGCTATGATATTGACTATAGCAGGTCTAATGCCGAACCTCACATCATGATATTGAGTAAAGTAGGTCTAATGGAAAACTTATGCCATAATACTGAGTATAGTAGGCCTAATACCAAAGCTCACGCCATTATATTGAGTAAATTAGGTCTAATGCCAAACCTTATGCCATGATATTGAGTATAGTAGACCTAATGGCAAAACTAACACCATGATATTGAGTATAGTAGGGCTAATGCCAAACCTCACGCCATGATATTGAGTATAGTAAGTCTAATGCCAAACCTTACACGATGATATTGAGTATAGTAGGCCTAATGCCAAACCTTACGCCATGATATTGAGCATAGTAGCACTAATGGCAAACCTCACACCATGATATTGAGTATAGTAGGGCTAATGCCAAACCTCACGCCATGATATTGAGTATAGTAAGTCTAATGCCAAAACTCACGCCATGATATTGAGTATAGCACGCCTAATGCAAAACCTTACGCCATGATATTGAGTATAGTACACCTAATGTCAAACCTCACACCATGATATTGAGTATAGTAGGCTTAATACCAAACCTCATGCCATGATATTAAGTGTAGTAGACCTAATGCCAAAACTCACACCATGATATTGAGTATAGTAAGTCTAATGCCAAAACTCACGCCATGATATTGAGTATAGTACACCTAATGCCAAACCTCACCCCATGATATTGAGTATAGTAAGTCTAATGCCAAAACTCACACCATGATATTGAGTATAGTACACCTAATGCCAAACCTCACACCATGATATTAGGTAAAGTAGGTCTAATGCCAAACCTTACACGATGATATTGACTATAGCAGGGCTAATGCCAAACCTCACACCAAGATATTGAGTATAGCAGAGCTAATGCAAAACCTTACGCCATGATATTGAGTATAGTAGGCCTAATGCCAAACCTTACGCCATGATATTGAGTATAGTAGACCTAATGCCAAACCTCATGCCATGATATTGAGTATAGTACACCTAATGCCAAACCTCACACCATGATATTAGGTAAAGTAGACCTAATGCCAAACCTTACCCAATGATATTGAGTATAGTAGACCTAATGCCAAACCCTACGCCATAGTATTAAGTAAAGTAGGTCTACTGCAAAACTCACGCTATGATATTGACTATAGCAGGTCTAATGCCGAACCTCACATCATGATATTGAGTAAAGTAGGTCTAATGGAAAACTTATGCCATAATACTGAGTATAGTAGGCCTAATACCAAAGCTCACGCCATTATATTGAGTAAATTAGGTCTAATGCCAAACCTTATGCCATGATATTGAGTATAGTAGACCTAATGGCAAAACTAACACCATGATATTGAGTATAGTAGGGCTAATGCCAAACCTCACGCCATGATATTGAGTATAGTAAGTCTAATGCCAAACCTTACACGATGATATTGAGTATAGTAGGCCTAATGCCAAACCTTACGCCATGATATTGAGCATAGTAGCACTAATGGCAAACCTCACACCATGATATTGAGTATAGTAGAGCTAATGCCAAACCTCACGCCATGATATTGAGTATAGTAAGTCTAATGCCAAAACTCACGCCATGATATTGAGTATAGTAAGTCTAATGCCAAAACTCACACCATGATATTGAGTATAGTACACCTAATGCCAAAACTCACACCATGATATTAGGTAAAGTAGGTCTAATGCCAAACCTTACACGATGATACTGAGTATAGTAGGTCTAATACCAAACCCTACGCCATGATATTGAGTATAGCAGGCCTAATGCCAAATATCAAGCCATGATATTGAGTATAGTAGGCCTAATGCCAAACCTCACGCCATGATATCGAGTATAGTAGGCCCAATGCCAAAACTCACGCTATGATATTGACTATAGCAGGTCTAATGCCGAACCTCACATCATGATATTGAGTAAAGTAGGTCTAATGGAAAACTTATGCCATAATACTGAGTATAGTAGGCCTAATACCAAAGCTCACGCCATTATATTGAGTAAATTAGGTCTAATGCCAAACCTTATGCCATGATATTGAGTATAGTAGACCTAATGGCAAAACTAACACCATGATATTGAGTATAGTAAGTCTAATGCCAAACCTTACACGATGATATTGAGTATAGTAGGCCTAATGCCAAACCTTACGCCATGATATTGAGCATAGTAGCACTAATGGCAAACCTCACGCCATGATATTGAGTATAGTAGGGCTAATGCCAAACCTCACGCCATGATATTGAGTATAGTAAGTCTAATGCCAAAACTCACGCCATGATATTGAGTATAGCACGCCTAATGCAAAACCTTACGCCATGATATTGAGTATAGTACACCTAATGTCAAACCTCACACCATGATATTGAGTATAGTAGGCTTAATACCAAACCTCATGCCATGATATTAAGTGTAGTAGACCTAATGCCAAAACTCACACCATGATATTGAGTATAGTAAGTCTAATGCCAAAACTCACGCCATGATATTGAGTATAGTACACCTAATGCCAAACCTCACCCCATGATATTGAGTATAGTAAGTCTAATGCCAAAACTCACACCATGATATTGAGTATAGTACACCTAATGCCAAACCTCACACCATGATATTGAGTATAGCAGGGCTAATGCCAAACCTCACACCAAGATATTGAGTATAGCAGAGCTAATGCCAAACCTCACGCCATGATATTGAGTATAGTAGGCCTAATGCCAAACCTTACGCCATGATATTGAGTATAGTAGACCTAATGCCAAACCTCATGCCATGATATTGAGTATAGTACACCTAATGCCAAACCTCACACCATGATATTAGGTAAAGTAGACCTAATGCCAAACCTTACCCAATGATATTGAGTATAGTAGACCTAATGCCAAACCCTACGCCATGATATTGACTATAGCAGGTTTAATGCCAAACCTCACGCCATGATATTGAGTATAGTAGGCCTAATGCCAAACCTTACGCCATAGTATTAAGTAAAGTAGGTCTACTGCAAATTCTTACACCATGATACTGAGTATAGTAGGCCTAATGCCAAACCTCACGCCATGATATTGAGTATAGTAGGCCTAATGCCAGACCTTACGCCATGATATTGCATAAAGTACGTCTACTGCCAAACCTTATGCCACATTGAGTATAGTAGACCTAATGGCAAACCTCATGCCATGATATTGAGTATAGTAGACCTAATGCCATGACCTTGACTATAGTAGCACTAATGGCAAACCTCACGCCATTATATTGAGTATATCAGGGCTAATGCCAAACCTCACACCATGATATTGAGTATAGTACACCTAATGCAAAACCTTAGGCCATGATATTGAGTATATAAGCCTAATGCCAAACCCTACGCCATGATATTGAGTATAGCAGGGCTAATGCCAAACCTCACGCCATGATATTGAGTATAGTAGGGCTAATGCCAAACCTCACGCCATGATATTGAGTACAGTAAGTCTAATGCAAAACCTTACGCCATGATATTGAGTATAGCAGACCTAATGTCAAACCTCACGCCATGATATTGAGTATAGTGGACCTAATGTCAAACCTCACGCCATGATATTGAGCATAGCAGAGCTAAAGCCAAAACTCACGCCATGATATTGAGTATAGTACGCCTAATGCCAAACCTTACGCCATGATATTGAGTATAGTACACCTAATGTCAAACCTCACACCATAATACTGAGTATAGCAGGCTTAATACCAAACCTCATGCCATGATATTAAGTGTAGTAGACCTAATGCCAAACCTCACCCCATGATATTGAGTATAGTAAGTCTAATGCCAAAACTCACACCATGATATTGAGTATAGTACACCTAATGCCAAACCTCACACCATGATATTAGGTAAAGTAGGTCTAATGCCAAACCTTACACGATGATATTGAGTATAGTAGGTCTAATGCCAAACCCTACACCATGATATTGAGTATAGCAGGTTTAATGGCAAACCTCACATCATGATATTGAGTATAGTAGGCATAATGCCAAGATATTGAGTATAGTAGGCCAAATGCCAAACCTCACGCCATGATATTGACTATAGCAGGTCTAATGCCAAACCTCACATAATGATATTGAGTAAAGTAGGTCTAATGGAAAACTTACGCCATAATACTGAGTATAGTAGGCCTAATGCCAAACCTCATGCCATGATATTGAGTATAGTAGGCCCAATTTCAAACCTCACGCCATGATATTGACTATAGCAGGTCTAATGCCAAACCGCACATCATGATATTGAGTAAAGTAGGTCTAATGGAAAACTTACGCCATAATACTGAGTATAGTAGGCCTAATGTCAAACCTTACGCCATGATATTGAGTAAAGTAGGTATACTGTCAAACCTTACGCCATGATATTGAGTAAAGTAGGTCTACTGCCAAACCCTACGCCATGATATTGAGTATAGTAGGACTAATGCCAAACCTTACGCCATGATATTGGGTATAGCAGGCCTAACATTACATGAGCAAATTGTGTTATTAACCAGCTATGAAGTGCCATCACAGTATGTAAAATGAACACGCCAGCTTTGATTTGCAGTAGAATAACATTAGGCAGCTGACCATCGGTCCTTCTTTGTCAAGTGGGCATGACGGCATCCTGCAGTTTGTCCTTGGACTTTAGTTCAAATCAAATCAAATCAAATCAATTTTACTTGTATAGCCCAATATCACAAATTACAATTTGCCTCAGTGGGCTTAACAGCAACACAACATCCTGTCCTTAGACCCTCTCATCAGATAAGGAACAACTTCCTAAAAAAAAACCTTTAACAGGGAGAAAAAAATAGGAGGAAACCTCAGGGAGAGCAACAGAGGAGGGATCTCTCACCCAAGACAGACAGCGTACAGTAGATGTTGTGTTTACGCAATTTATATAATACAACATTGAAAGAGGATAACAGAATTATAATGAGAATATTATAAGAATATGATGCACAGGATGCCAAGCAGTGCCCAAATGCCAACGGAACAGTCCAGGACCCAAGCCACGCGAACAGCATCATCATGTAAAAAAAGTTATGTGAGGAAAGGAATGGCAGGCAGCATCCAAGTGGCGGCCACCATCACCAAGGAGACCTGGGAGGAGAACCAACTGCAAGTGCACACAAGGGGGACTCACATCACACCATTCAAACACAGAAAAAGAGAAAGGAGAAGACATCATTCAGAGAGAGAGAAAAGACATGTTAGAGAAGAGAACAGTTTGCAATAGTCATTAGCCATAATCAATTAAGTCATCGATTATTCATAATCTATACTCTATAATCTTGTCGGCAGAACAGTGGTTGGTAAATTCATTGAGACAGAAAACCAACCTGCCATCCAGTACAGGTTGTGAAGCACTCAACTTAAAGGCAACTACTTGTAAGCTAAGGCAAAAAGATGAGTTTTAAGTTTGGATTTAAAGGACTGAACAGACTCTGATTGTCTGATGGCAGCAGGCAGGTTATTCCACAACAATGGAGCCCGATAGGAAAAGGTCCTGCTGCCACCAGCTGACTTCTTTTTAACTTGGGGTACACACAGGAGCCCTGTATTTTGAGAGCGGAAAGCTCGAGATGGCATGTAAGGTTTAAGGAGATCAGATAGGTAAGATGGGGCAAGCCCATTTAGGATTTTATAAGTCAGCAGAAGCACCTTGTATTCTGATCTAACATGGATAGGAAGCCAATGAAGGGAGGCAAGAATTGGTGTAATATAGTCAAATTTCCTAGATTTAGTTCGGATTCCAGCAGCAGCCTTCTGAACCATCTGAAGACTTAGATACAGGAAGGAACACAAAACTATACGGAAACACCCGTGGCCATAACAAGCCCTAAGAAATGACTTAATCAGGGACAGAATAGTCATCGGCATTGCTAAAGAGGGCACACGCAGACGGTTGTTAAGGGAAAGGGGCTTGACTCTAGCCAGTGCTATTGAAGCATGCAGAGCAGCAGAGCTGAGTGATTTGCAGTTGAGATCCATGGAGCAGGAGAGATCACTCATGGACAATGCCAATGTTGTAGGAAAACAAACATTCAAAAGATCAGCCAGTACTACAGAGAAAATGAGTGGGAACCCTAGATCACAAGGTGGGGGCCTCTCCGCATGCAAATACTGTGGAACAGCACATGAGTGGAGAAGAGAACACTGCCCAGTGTATGGCAAGACCTGCAATGCTTGTGGCACAGTCAATCACTTTGCGAGAGTTTGCATAAAAATAAGAAAAAGGATGGTAAACGCCATGCAGTTGAGGGACTGAACATGGATAAAGACAACACAGTCATGGCCAAAAATTATGTGTATGCAACAGAAAGCATTGGTGCAGTGGGAACAAAAGGCAAGAAATGGTTTGTCAATCTCCGCCTGAATGGCAAACTACAGAGATGCCAGCTTGACTCAGGAGCTACGTGAAACGTCATGAGTCTCAGGGACAAGAAGAGGCTAGCTCGCAGAGAGAAACTAAAGCATAGTAGCACCACACTAAAAATGTACTCAGACCAATGTCTGCCATCATTTGGGGTCCTTACCACTGAGTGTGTTGTACGGGGCAGCAAATACAAGCTTCATTGTTCATGACCACTGAACAATGAAGTCGAAAGTAACACCCCCAACGACCGTCGCTGCTAAACAAATGCATATCAATAGCTCCGACAACGACGGGCGCGGCCATAAAATCGGTACACAAAAGAGCCACTCATATCTATGGCTCTGTTAGCGACGGGCGTTGGTAAACATCGGATCACAAAGAGCCACGCATATCTATAGCTCTGACAACGACTCCTAGAGGATAAATGCTGAGTCTCATCAGCAGCCAGTCAGACTAGCTTGGTCTAGTCAGAAAGGCACCAACTGAGGAAGCCTCTTGGATGAGAGGCCAAACGTCTTCACGGATATATACCAAGTCCAGTTGCACTTGATTCAACTCCTTTGGATATTGTAGCTGTAGCTGTCTTATTCTATTTACTTACTTGTCTTATTTACTTATTCTAGCTATAGCTGTTTTTCACCTAGTGTGATCTTAAATATTTCTCGTTGCCTAGCTGTTTTGACTTAGTTATCCTTTTAGCTTATAAATATATTCCTTGGTAACTTGCTGTTTGCAGTTCTAATATTGTAGCAAATTCGGGGGACAACGCAACCACAGGAACTGCCGCGGCCGGGAAGCGAACCCGTATATTATTGTGTGAGGTTTGATAGAGTTTTACATAAGTGTCCAGTTTCTGGGCAATAAGCCTATTTTCAGTGTACCTCTTTGGCCAATTGGGTGTTAAGTGGCCAGAGTGTGGCCTGCACTCATGGCAGACAATTAGCAATCAGTGTTCTTTAAATCACTGCTGCTGCTTGGACAAATGAGAAACCTCAGGGAAAGCAACAGAGGAGGATCGCTCTGCCAAGACGGACAACGTGCCATGATGTTGTGTTTACACAATACAACATTGAAAGAAGATAACACAATTATAATGGAATTACAAGATATATGAAGAATATGATGAGGAGGATGCCAAGCAGTGTCCAGATGCCACCGGAGCAGCCCAGGACCCAAGCCATGCGACCAGCATCACTACTACTACTTTCGGCTGCTCCTGTTAGGCTATGGTTAATTATGGTTATGGTCGTTATGGTTTTAATTCAATTTATGGTCTGCCTGTACTATTTTCTGGGTTTTATCGGATCATCGATTGCTGCACGGACTTGATCGCACTGGTGTCTCCAACTACGTAGTGCGAGCGCTTCTTCAGGCTTTGGGGAAATGCCTCCCCTCTCTTCACCCTCCACTGATGTACTAATGCACTAACACTAATGTTATATCCTTCTCTCACTCAGACATGTGAGTGATGGGTTTGTGTGTGTGTGTGTGTGTGTGTGTGTGTGTGTGTGTGTGTGTGTGTGTGTGTGTGTGACGCGTCAGTGCAGTAGTGCTTGTAGTTAGTGCATGCTGCTTCTGCTTGCTTCTTTCTGTTTTCAGCTACTGCCGCCAGCTAGCCCCCTTGTAGGGGGTGAAAAGAGGAGCCGAGTGCGTAAGTCTCCTCCTGCCGGTACATAGCCAAGACTTCTGCAGTGCCTCCTCGTGGCCACACATGGTAACTGGGTACTTTGCGGTCCCAGGCCAAACTACAGGGGATCTCGGAGCAGCAGTGGGCCCCAGAGAGAAGGCGCGCAGGCCCACCGGTGTGTGGACACGCCCTGGCGTCTCTCAACCACTGCCCCAGCTATGGGCTAATAGCAACTAAGTCCTCAACGGCGGAGCGGGCGGAGGATGGTGGCTGTGAGGAGCACCACAATGGCCGCAAAGGCGGAAGAAGGCTGTAGCAAAGAAGGGCCCCCAGTTGTCTTGGTCTCAATGCCACTGGATCCTGGCCTTTCTATGCCAAGGACTGTGTGGAGGCTGCCAGTGCACCAGCCTCCCCACGTTAAAAGATTCCACGCACAGGCGTCCTCCCGAAAGGGAATCAGACTGTTAACATTCCGGACAAAGTCCTGTGGCGATCAGGAAGTGGTGACGGGGGGCAGGACCGTGAAGTCTGGCAGCTCCTAGCCACAACCTGACACACAGGCGGTGGGTGTCTGATTCAGTCGCTAAGCTCTTGGGCTGAGGCAGAAAGAGTTTTTCGGCAGCTGTACCCACGACTGAGCAGCCCTATTTAGGATCCACTCTGCTCACCCCAGTAGGGGAAGGGGCTGGAAAAGGTGCCCTAAAGATAGCCTGCCTCGAAAACTCCTGTCTGGGCTACCGCACCCAGAAGGATCACCACTAAGCGGTCAGAAACATAAACAGAAGCAAACTTACATTGGAACCTGGAACGTGCGGACCCTCATGGACAACAAACACAGTGATCGACCCGAAAGGCGAACTGCCATCATCACCAGGGAGCTAAGGAAATTCCAGATCGATATAGCAGCACTCTCCGAAACCCGACTGGCTAATGAAGGGCAGCTGAAGGAGGAAAAAGGCCGATACACTTTCTTTTGGAAAGGAAACCCTGCTGATGAGCCAAGGATCCACGGTGTGGGTTTTGCTATTAAGAACAGCCTCATCAACCACCTCTTTGAACTCCCTGTGGGCATCAATGAACGCCTAATGTCCATACGCCTGACGCTCGCAGGTGGCCAAAAGGCCACTGTTGTTAGTGCCTACGCTCCAACACTTGATGCACAGGATGAAGTGAAGGAGGCCTTCTATGCTGACCTGGACAACATCTTAACCAAAGTCCCCAAGGAGGACAAGCTAATTCTGTTTGGAGATTTCAATGCGAGGGTGGGACGAAACCACAATCTATGGAGAGGTACAATCGGGAAGGAAGGAGTGAGCAACACGAACTCCAACGGCATATTACTGCAATCAAAGTGCTCAGAACACAGCCTGGTCATCACCAACACACTTTTCCGCCAAAAGAATAAACTCAAAACATCCTGAATGCATCCTCGCTCTAAGCTCTGGCACCTCATCGATTACATAGTCGTCCGCGCCAAAGACCGCCATGATATGCTTAAAACCAGAGCGATGACCAGTGCAGATGACTGCTGGACAGACCACCACTTCATCCGCCTCACCGCTCCATCATGTCCATCAGTCTTACGCGGAAAAGAAGGGTGCAAAAAGGACAGTGTCAGCCAAAGCTCAACATCGAACGGCTGGGTGACGCCACCTTTCGAGAACAGCTCCAGGCTACTGTCAGCGCTGCTCTGCCCAAGCAATACCCAGAAGGTATTGATACACACTGAGACCTGCTTAAGTCTATCACCATGAACTCTTGCAAAAGCACTCTTGGTTACAAAACCCGGAAACATCAAGACTGGTACGATGAGAATGACAACGAACTCCAACAGTTCATTGACATCAAGCGGCAAACCATTGCCCGGCAAAATGACATCAACTGCAAGGCTAAAAGAGTAGCACATGCCATAGCAAAGGCAGCTGTTCAATCTCGGGTTAGGCAACTGAAGAACCAGTGGTGGACAAGGAAGGCTCTGGAGATCCAGCAGCTTGCTGACTGTGGGGATACCAGAGGTTTCTCCGATGCCACAAGAACGGTATATGGCCCCAGCCACCGTTGTCTAGCCCCCCTTCGCTCCAAAGATGGGCTAATGCTGCTGAAAGACAATGAGTCAATTACCAACAGATGAGAAGAACACTATGAGGAGCTACTGAACAGGGACACAACTACTGAGATGGAGGCCCTTGACCAACTCCATCAACAACCCATCAATGAGAATATGGGAGCACCACCCAGTCGGAATGAGGTGCAGGATGCCATAAGGAAGATGAAGAACAACAAGGTCACTGGACCTGATGGCATCCCAGCAGAAATCCTGAAGGATGGTGGGCCAGTTCTCCTTAGTCACATCCATGCCCTGCTCCTCAAAATATGGGAAAAGGAGGAAATCCCTGCACAAATTAAGGATGCCCTCATTGTCTCCAACTTTAAGAGGGAGACAAGGCAGACTGCAGAAATTACCGTGGCATTTCCCTCCTATCCACCACTGGTAAAACTCTCGCTTGAGGTTTGGCTAATAGACTCCTCCCCCTGTCAGAAAACATTCTCCCTGAGTCTCAGAGTGGGTTTCGCCCAAATAGAGGTACCATGGACATGATTTTCACTGCTTGCCAACTACAGGAAAATGCCGGGAACAAAATCAACCACTCTACATGGCCTTCATAGACCTCACCAAAGCCTTTGACTCTGTGAACCGTCAGGCTCTGTGGCTGGTTCTGGCAAAAATTGGCTGCCCGGACAAATGCATCCGGATACTGAGACTATTGCATGGCAGTATATCAGCCACAGCACTCAGTGGCAGTGGAGATGAAACAGAACCCTTCAGGGCTCACACTGGAGTCAAGCAGGGCTGTATCATTGCTCCTACCCTGTTCTCCATTTTCATTTCTGCTATCCTCCATCTTATGGGTAAACACCTGCCACAAGGAGTCAGAATCATGTACAGAACCGACGGACAACTCCTGAACATCAACAGATTCAGGGCTAAAAGCAGAACCACCACCATATCCATTATGGAGTTGCAGTATGCCGATGACAATGCCCTTGTGGCCCGTTCAGAAGAGGACCTACAGTGCATTCTGGATGCTTTTGCCAAGGCATACAAGCAGCTTGGTCTGGCCCTTAACTTAAAAAAGACCCAGATCCTCTACCAGCCACCACCCAACGCAAATAACCCTGCTCCACCCCCAACTATCTATGTTGACAAAACCAGACTGGAAAATGTGGACCACTTTACATACCTCGGAAGCCTCCTATCATCCAAAGCTAATATTGATGAGGAAATACACCACCGCCTCAGCTGTGCCAGTGGGGTTTTCTCAAGACTGAGGAAAAGGATCTTTGAAAACCGCGACCTCCAGGCCAGAACGAAAATTCTGGTCTACAAAGCGGTAGTGTTGCCCAACCTACTGTATGGATTAGAATCCTGGACCACATACAGCAGGCACCTGAAGGCACTAGAGGCACATCATCAGAGGTGCCTCCGAAAGATCCTCAAGATCACCTGGGAAGATAGACGCAACAACACCAGCGTCCTGGAGGAGGCTAACATTCCCGCTATCACTGCCACCATTGCCCCAACACCAGCTCAGATGGACTGGCCATGTCATCCGTATGCCTGACTCTCGCCTTCCAAAACAAGTCCTATACTCTCAGCTTCTCACAGGACAACGTGCCCCGGGTGGTCAAAAGAAAAGGTATAAGGATAACATCAAAACGAACATCAAAAAATGCCACATAGACCCTAAGACCTGGGAAGACACAGCAACCAACAGGGCGACCTGGAGAAAACTTGTCCGGGAAGGAGCTGCTTTATAATAATGATCTCCTAAACCAATCCCACAATTACCACCGCCCACCCCTGCCCACACTGCATCAAAATATGTGGCTCCAGGATTGGCCTCTTCGCCCACCTGAAGACCCACAAGGACCAAGAAGGAGGACAGTCATACTCGACCCCGAGTGACCGCCGATGATGATGATGGTGTGTATCTACATCAGTGGTCCTCAGATGTCTAATGCACAGGCCCACGTGAAGTTGACACGTCCTGGCATTGACCAACCACTGTTCCGCTGCCTTGTGGGTAAGTCTAGGACAACAAAGGCTAGGGGAGCCCACCCTGAGAGAAAAGCAACGTGCATGGCGGCGCACGATAGGCGGTCCTGCGACAGGCTGGAGCTCCGGCAGCCTCCTGCAGCTGTGGAAGAGTGCTGGTCGTCTTGGGTTCCCCTTGCCACCAGATCCTACCCTCTCACAGTAAGGAAGTGCTGCTCGGACATGTGCACCCCCAATGGCACTCTAAATAATCTCTTTGCGCAGTTATCCACCTCTGCCTCGGTGAGACCAGCAACCGGAATATGGATCAAAGTCTGGCGGCAATGGGGTGTCTGGTGACGGGAGCAGGTATGAATGCACTGGAAGCTCCTAATCAGACCCCTGTACGCCAGCGACACAGGGCTATTCATGGTCGCCAGCAGCTGGGTTTGAGTGGCAGCTGCTCTCGGCAGACCCCTGTGTGTCTGAGCAGCCCTATTTAGGAGCCACACTGCTCACCGCAACTGGGGAGGGGCCTAGAAAAGGTGGCCTAAACATCGCCCACTCAAAACATCCTGGATAGGCTACTGCACCTATCGGGATATTCCACTCTGCGGTCGAAATAAACAAAAGAAAATAATTCCCTTTAAAATGGCAACATGGAACATAAGAACTCTGCTGGACGTTAACGTCGAAATACCTCAGTGAAGGACTGCACTCATTGCAGCGGAACTCAACCGCTACAATATTGATATTGCTGCACTCAGCGAAACCAGGTTCCTGGATGAAGGAGGACTCCTACACCTTCTTCCTTGAAGGGATACCGTGCAGGAGGACAACATCAGCATGGTGTGGGACTTGCAATAAAAAAACAGCCTCCTACCAAGACTCACTGAAACACCGATTGGCATAAGTGAAAGGCTCATGTCACTCAGGATCCCTCTGGCCAAGAAACGCTATGCCACCCTCCTAGGTGCCTATGCACCAACTCTATCATCAGAGGATGATGTAAAGGACCGCTTCTATCAGTCACTAGATGAGGCTCTCCATCATATACCCAAGGAGGACAAGATCTTTTTGCTCGGCGATTTCAATGCCAGAGTGGGGAAAGACAGCAAAGTGTGGAGTGGTGTCATTGGTGAGCATAGCATTGGGAAAGTCAATGCTAACGGTCTGCGGCGCTAAGCCTCTGTCCTGAGCAGGGCTTGACCATCCCAAACACCCTCTTTCAATTAAAAAATAAGCACAAAACATCCTGGATGCACTCACGCTCCAAAAATTGGCACCTATTGGACTACATCATTGTGAGACGCATTGATATAAAAGATGTCTTACTCACTCGCGCAATGAGAGGTGTTGAGTGCTGGACAGATCACAGGCTCATCATGACCAGGCTCCAGGTGAAGGTACGCCCTGCTGTTCTTCTTCAGAGGTCAGCTAGAAAAGGCTGAGATCAAATCAAATCAATTTTATTTGTATAGCCCAATATCACAAATTACAAATTTGCCTCAGTGGGCTTAACAGCAACACAACATCCTTAATTAGTCAACATACTTTGACTAAGTTCATGTCAGCTTCTAAACCAACTGCTTGCCTACTTGATCCCTTACCAGCAAAACTTTTTAAAGACCTCTGGCCTTTTCTTGGACCTACAATGCTAGACATCGTTAATTTATCTCTTACTACTGGCATTGTTCCCAGCAGTTTTAAGACAGCTGTGGTTAAACCTCTACTTAAAAAACCGCACCTTGATCCAGGGTCTCTTAATAACTATCGGCCAGTCTCTAATCTTCCATTCTTCTCTAACGTATTAGAGAGAGTTGTGTATCAACAACTTTTGACCCATATAAAAGAAAACGATCTATTTGAACCTTTTCAGTCGGCTTTCAGGCCCTGTCACTCCACTGAAACTGCTCTGACCAGAGTGGTGAATGATCTTCTACTGGCGATCGACTCTGATTCCACCTCTGTGCTTCTACTACTGGACCTCAGTGCAGCCTTTGACACCATGGATCACTGTATAATTTTAGATAGATTAAATTGTAATTTTGGTGTTTCTGGCTTAGCTCTCTCTTGGCTTAAGTCCTACCTATCTGGAAGAACACATTGTGTCTGCTTTAATAATGTTATATCATATTTTCTGACATTAAATATGGTGTGCCTCAGGGCTCAGTTCTTGGCCCTCTACTTTTCTCTCTTTACATTACACCTCTTGGCCAAATTATACGCAGTTATGGAATTAATTTCCATTGCTATGCTGATGATACTCAGTTGTATGTGCCTGTAAGGGCTGATGATCATACTCAAATCACTAACTTAGAGGCCTGCTTGGCTACTGTGAAAGACTGGATGTCACTTAACTTTCTGCTTTTAAATTCAGATAAAACCGAGATGCTGGTCATTGGCCCTGCTAGACACAGACACCAATTTGATCAAGTAACGATAACAATCGACAACTCTGTGGTTTCACAAAGTGTGGCAGCCAAAAATCTTGGTGTTACGTTTGATCCCAGCCTTTCCTTTGATAAGCACATTAAAGAAATCACCAAGACTGTCTTTTTCACTTACGTAACATAGCTAAAATTCGGTCTTTTCTCTCCATGGCTGACGCAGAGATTCTAATACATGCATTTGTTTCATCCAGACTTGATTACTGTAATGTTCTGTTCTCAGGTCTGCCACATTCTAGTACTAAAAGTCTTCAGATGGTTCAGAATGCAGCTGCTAGAATCCTAACTAAAACTAGGAAATTTGACCATATTACACCAATTCTTGCCTCCCTTCTTTGGCTTCCTATCCATGTTAGATCAGAATACAAGGTGCTTCTGCTGACTTATAAAATCCTAAATGGGCTTGCCCCATCCTACCTATCTGATCTCCTTAAACCTTACATGCCATCTCGAGCACTTCGTTCTCAAAATACAGGGCTCCTGTGTGTACCCCAAGTTAAAAAGAAGTCAGCTGGTGGCAGGGCCTTTTCCTATCGGGCTCCATTGTTGTGGAATAACCTGCCTGCTGCCATCAGACAATCAGAGTCTGTTGAGTCCTTTAAATCCAAACTTAAAACTCATCTTTTTGCCTTAGCTTACAATTAGTTGCCTTTAAGTTGAGGGCTTCACAACATGTACTGGATGGTGGGTTGGTTTTCTGTCTCAGTGAATTTACCAACCACTGTTCTGCCCAAGAGATTATCGAGTATAGATTATAGTGTATAGATTACGACGAATTGATGACTTAATTGATTATGGCTAATGACTATTGCAAACTGTTCTCTTCTCTAACATGTCTTTTCTCTCTCTCTGAATGATGTCTTCTCCTTTCTCTTTCTCTGTGTGTGAATGGTGTCATGTGAGTCTCTCTTGCGTGCATGTGCAGTCGGTTCTCTTCCCAGGTCTCCATGGTGATGGTGGCCTCCATTTGGATGCTGCCTGCCCTTCCACTCCTCACATAAGTTTTTCTTACTACATGATGATGCTGGTCGCGTGGCTTGGGTCCTGGGCTGCTCCGTTGGCACGTGGACACTGCTTGGCATCCTGTGCATCATGATCTTCATAAATGTTATGTCCGTTATAATTCTGTTATCCTCTTTCAATGTTGTATTATGTAAATTGCGTGAACACAACATCCATTGCACGCTGTCCATCTTGGGAGAGAGATCCTCCTCTGTTGCTCTCCCTGAGGTTTCTTCCTAGTTTTTCTCCCTGTTAAAGGGTTTTTTTAGGGAGTTGTTCCTTATCTGATGAGAGGGTCTAAGGACAGGATGTTGTGTTGCTGTTAAGCCCACTGAGGCAAATTTGTAATTTGTGATATTGGGCTATACAAATAAAACTGATTTGATTTGATTTGATCCTGTCCTTAGACCCTCTCATCGGATAAGGATCAACTCCCTAAAAAAAATAATTATTTAACAGGGAGAAAAAATAGGAAGAAACTTCAGGGAGAGCAACAGAGGAAGGATCTCTCTCCCAAGAACAATCCAGAACAATCTCCACCTCTCTCGCTAAAAACCTGGAAGACATTGAGCTTCTCTTGAGCACAGATGATTCCATTGATAGGAAATGGTCTTCCATGAGCTCCAGCCTCTATGAGGCAGCATCCCATTCCATAGGTTACAAGAGCAGAAAGCACCAGGACTGGTTCAATGACAACACAGGCACAATAACTACCATACTCAAAGGCATGCACAAAGCACACAGTGCTGTCCAACAATCCTACGTCAGCTGCACTCTGGCAACAATGGCAAGCATCCAGGAGAGAGGTGCAGTCAAAATTGCGTGCCCTGCAGAATGAGTGGTGGATATCGAAGGCAAATGAAATACAATCCCATGCCGATAGAAATGATATGCACAACTTTTATGATGCAGTGAAAACCATCTACGGCCCAAGAAACTGCTCTGTCTCCCCCCTGAAGTCTGATGATGGTACCACCCTCACAAAGGATCAGAAACTCATCACAAAAAGATGGGCAGAACATTTTGAGACCCTTTTGAACCAGCCCTCCCCAACAGATCTCTCAGTCTTGGATGAACTACCGGTCCGCCTCACCATCCAAGACCTTCACCTTCCACCAACCTTTGAAGAGGTTCATTGTGCAGTTAGGTCGCTGAAAAATAACAAGACCCCTGGCCGTGACATTATCCCTGCAGAGGTTTTTAAACAGGGAGTCTACCTCTGCACCCATGCACTTTTCCTGTTCATCTCACACATATGGAAGAACGAAACCATCCCTCAACAGTGGAGGGATGCTAACATCATCTCCATATATAAAGGCAAAGGAGACAAGTCCCTCTGTGACAACAGCCGTGGCATTTCACTACTGGCTGTTGCTGGAAAAGTCCTGGCCAATGTCATGCTACACAGGCTGGTAAAACACATCTGAGAGGAGCTGTTGCCTGAGTCACCGTGTGGGTTCAGGAAGAATAGGAGTACTGTGGACATGGTGTTCACAGCACGGCAACTCCAGGAGAAGTGTAGGGAGCAACACCAGGACCTCTTCATAGCCTTCATCGACCTGTCAAAGGCTTTCCACACAGTCACCAGGGACATCCTATGGAGTGTCCTCCTGAAGTTTAGCTGCCACGAAAGTTTGTCAACATCCTTCAAAGATTTCATGTGGGGATGATGGCACGTGTGACCATTGGAGGCCAGGAATCTGGGCCCTTCAGGGTGTGCACCGGGGTACGTCAGGGGTGCATCTTTGCTCCAGTTCTTTTTAACATCTTCCTCCTGTGTGTGACATTGCTGCTCCACGAGGAAATCAGGAAGGACAGTGGGGTTACTGTGGACTTCAGACTAGATGGAAACCTATTTAACATCCGTAGGCTCCAAGCAGTCACGAAAATGACATCTGAGCACATCATCGAGCTACAGTACACAGATGACTGTGCAGTTGTGGCCCACACGTCGGAGGCACTTCAAGCTACCCTTGCAGCTGCTGCAAGGGCATATAGTAGGCTGGGTCTGTCTATAAACGTGGCAAAGACTGAAGTAGTATGCCAGTGGGCATCTACTCCTCCATCGTATTCACCAACTTTCACCATCTCCGACAAACCACTCACAACAGTGGAATCCTTCAAATACCTGGGCAGCTTCCTCTCTGACGACTGCGGCATTGACAGGGAGATACAAAACTGGATTAAGCAAACATCATCCTCTTTTGGCAGACTTAGGAGAAGGGTCTTTCAAAACAAAGACCTCAACCTCCACACCAAAATATCTGTCTACTTGGCAGTTGTCATCACGACTCTCCTCCACAGCTGTAAGGTATGGACCCTGTACAGCCACCACCTCAGGATGCTTGAGGCCTTCCACATCAGATGCCTACAATGAGTATAGAAAAGGAGCTGACAACCCAGCCAACTACATGTCCTGTCATCCCATACCCACACAGACCGGTGACAGCACACGGGCAGCAAAAGTAGCAGAGGACTATGTAAACTTCATGACACATCATGCTACACCCAAACCAATGACTCTCACAGAGATTAAAGAGGAGACTTTGAAAGACCCAATCCTACAAAAGATCAGTGCACATATCAGAAACAATATGTGGAACAAGGTCACACATACACACAACACACTGCCATTCTGAAGCAGTTCAAACAAATTAGCAATGAACTAACAGTGTCACCCACGGAAGATACCATATTAAGAAACACAAAAATCGTCATTCCCACAGCCCTACAGAACAGAGTCCTACAGAATAGAGTCCTACATGAGGGACACCAGGGCAGTAAGACAAAAACACTCCTCAGGACAAAAGTTTTGTTTCCAAATATGGACCAGCAAGCAGAAGCTACAGTCAAAAACTGTATAGCATGCCAGGCAAACACACCAGTCACACACTCAGAGCCACTGCAGATGTCTGAGTTACCAGAAGCCCCCTGGCATAGCACAAGTGCAGACTTCTATGGACCGCTCCCCAGTGGAGAGTATCTACTTGTCATTGTGGATGAATATATACACGGTACCCAGTAGTTGAGGCTGTTAAGTCAGCTTCAGCCAAAACAGTCATACCAGTTATAGACAAAGTATTCTCCATGTTTGGGATCCCCAGAGTGCTCAAAACAGACAGTGGCCCTCTGTTTGACTGTGACCAGTTTGCACAGTTCGCAACCTACCTTTTGTTTACCACCGCAGAATCACACCCCAGTGGCCCCAGGCTAACGCCACTGCAGAACGTTTTATGGACACACTAAGCAAGACCATCAGTGTTGCAGGAACACAAGGCATACCATGGAAGCAGCATCTCAACTTCTTCCTTCGAGGGTATCATTCCACACCGCACCACACAGCACCACAGATGCTTCACCAGCAGAGCTTCTGTTCCAATGGAAGATCTACACAAAGATTCCCACAGTCACCCATGCCACTTCCAACAGCTCAGATCATGGAATCCGACCAAAGGATCGAGAAGCTAAAGCTAAGATGAAAGCTTATGCCGACACACATCGTCACACAACAACAAGTACTCTCACCCCAGGAGACATCGTGCTCCACCGCCAGCCTAAGCACAACAAGCTCACCACACCCTACAACAGTGAACCATAGATTGTGTCAAAGATCAAAGGCTCAATGGTCACAGCAACAAAGGATGGACACTCCATCACAAGGAACTCATCCTTTTTCAAGAAAATCCCTACTGAGTTCCAGAGCATTCCACCAGATGATGATAGCGACGAGACAGTTGACAACACACCACCTCCAAGATATCCTGTTCGGTGCAACAGATGTCCTCCTCCCTACCTCCGTGAGTTTGAGTAGTCTCACGAACCAACATGGACTGTTACGGACTGATAGATTACTCTATCTCATGGACTGACAATTTTGTTGTCATTTGAGACTGTTTACAAACAGAGTATTGTTCCATGGACTGTTCTATACAAGCAAGCTTAAAGCACAAAGTAAAGGACTGTTTTGGTTGCACTATAGAAACTGACTTTTCAGTTGTTTCAGGGACAGCTACGGTAAATACGTTTAATTGCAAGTAAGGAATAACAGTTAAAGTTAAGGCCATTATGGGTTTGTTTTTTATTATAGGTATTTGAGAATGCTTACAAGGAAAATACTTCTGTAGGACTTCGGAAATTAAAATTGAGTTATTGTTAAAAGAGAAAAGAAAAGAGTGATGCAGTGCTCACAAGCAGATCATTACAAGCTGTAGTCTCATGGTAGCTAGCTAGTCAGGCACTCATATTCAGTTAGGAAGGCACCTGGCATGTGTAAATACGCTATGTGGACAAAAGTATTGCGACACCTGGCCATTACACCTACAGGAGCTTTTATGACATCTCATTCTAAATCCATAGGCATTAATATGGAGTTGCTCCCCCCCTTTGCAGCTATAACAGCTTCCACTCTTCTGGGAAGGCTACCAGATTCCCCTGCATGAGGAAAGCCGCAAGCTAACCACTTTCATCACTCCCTTTGGAAGGTATGCCTTCCACAGACTCCCATTTGGGATAAAGAGTGCGCCAGAAATCTTCCAGCGAAAAATAGCAGAAACCTTACAGGGGCTGGAAGGAACAGAAGTTTACATGGACGACATCCTCGTGCTTGGAGAAACTGAGGAGATCCATGATAGACGTCTGAAGCAAGTACTGAAAGTGATCGAGGCAGCTGGCCTTAAATTGAACAAAGACAAATGTAAGTTCAGACAGTGACAGATTTGCTTCCTGGGATAAATATTTGATAAGAACGGTGTGAGACCCGACCCAGAGAAAGTGACCGGGATTAGAAATTTCCCACAACCTCATAATGTGGCAGAACTAAAACGGTTTCTGGGAATGGTCAACTATATGGCAAATTCATCCAAGAGCTCTCTACAGCATGAAAACCGCTCTATGAACTGCTGAAGTCAAAGGTGGAATGGCTGTGGGGACCTGCACAGCAGACTGCTTTCCAGAGACAGAAGACTGCCTTAGCATCAGCATCTGTACTCTCCTTCTATGAAGCTAACAGGCCCACCATGGTGTCAGCTGACGCTGGCAGTTACGGACTTTGAGGAGTTATGTTGCAGCAGCATGGTGAGGACTGGAAACCTGTGGCCTACTATTCCAAGAGACTCAGGGACGAAGAGACCAGGTATGCTCAAATAGAGAAAGAATGCCTGGCCAGTGTCTGGGCATGTGAACATTTTAAGAAATACCTGTTTGGACTTGACAGCTTTAAACTGATCACTGACCACAAGCCCGTGGTGCCCTTAATGAACAGTAAAGACCTTGACAATGTCCCAATAAGGTGCCAGAGACTACTGATGAGACTGATGTGCTTTAATGCAGAGGCTGTGTACACACCAGGAAAGACATTAGCAGTAGCTGATGCACTCTCCAGGGGCCCCATGCAAAGTTCCGGAGAGGATAGGTCTACCGACGATGTGGCAGCACACATACTAGACTCAGTCCTGAACCACGTCCCTGCTTCACCACAGAGGATGCAAGAGATCAGAGACCACACAGCCACAGACCCCCAGCTCCAGATAGTGAGACAGCTCATCCAATCAGGTTGGCCAGGTTATGAAAAGAAAGTACCAGAGGCGGTCAGGGATTTCTATAAGGTGAGAGGAGAACTGTCAGAGGCAGATGGATTAGTGATCAGGGGATATCACATAGTGATTCCCACCTCTATGAGAACAGACAGAGATAGTTGAAAGGATTCACGAGGGTCACCAAGGGCTAGTGAAATGCAGAGAGAGCGCTAACCAGTCAGTGTGGTGGCCAAGAATTTCACAGGACATAGTGACAAAGGTAACTCAGTGCAAGTTTTGCAGAGAGAACAGAAACACACAGAGGAAAGAGCCATTAATGCCAAATGTGCTACCTTCAAGACCATGGCAAAAAGTAGGCATAGATCTTTGTGAGCACAAGAAGCAGTCCTATTTGGTAGTGTCAGACTACAACTCCAGGTACTTGGAGATCCTACACCTACATATGACAGCCAGTAGCCAGGTCAAAGAGAAGCTAAAAGCCACATTTGCAAAGTATGGTATTTCAGAAGTGCTAGTAAGCGATGGACCTCAGCTACTCTCGGAGAAGTTCAGACAGTTTAGTGAGAAATATGACTTTATTCATGTAACATTTAGTCCACCATTATGCCCAGAGTAATGGCCAAGCCGAGAGGGCTGTACAGGTAGCAAAAGGGATCCTTAGGCGGGAAGACCCCCCCCCCCCCGGCTTTGATGGTATACAGAGCCACGCTTTCTTCCTTCACCGGAGTCAGTCCCGCTAAGCCTCTGATGGGTTGGGAAATCAACCTTTACCCACCCTGTCTGAGAACTTGGACCCAAGCTGGCCAGACAAGGAAGAAACCAGAAAAGCAGATGCAGCCACCAAGAGACGCAGGCATACCACTACAACCGCAGGGACAGGGTAAGGGGTCTTCCTCTGCTGAGCCCAGGAGACAGTGTTCTCATGAAACTGGACGATGAGAAACAATGGACAACACACTGTCCATGAAGCCAGCTCCTCCCCTAGATCTTATGTGGCGGACACGGTTCAAGGGGGGCAGTACAGAAGAAACCGACGTCATCTCTTAAGTGCACCACAGTACCAGCCCACACACATACACCCACAGAGCCGGTTACTGTAGAGGTGACTGGAGATTCTGGGACTGAAGTAAACGCTGATATACAATCACAGACACCTCGGCTGGAGCAGCAGCGACACATACACAAAGGACAGTTACTGTGACTCGCCCAGTTACAGGTGAGACTTAGGGAGCAGAGGTGTCTCAAGTGAGACTTTGGGAGCAGAGGTGTCTCTGGTGAGACTTTGGGAGCAGAGGTGTCTCTGGTGAGATGGGGAGCAGAGGTGTCTCAGGTGAGACTTAGGGAGCAGAGGTGTCTCAGGTGAGACGGGGAGCAGAAGTGTCTCATGTGAGACGAGGAGCAGAAATGTCTCAGGTGAGACAGGGAGTATATGTGTCTCAGGTGAGACTTAGGGAGCAGAAGTGTCTCAGGTGAGACGGGGAGCAGAAGTGTCTCAGGTGAGACTTAGAGAGCAGTAGTGTCTCAACTGAGACAGGGAGCAGAGGTGTCTCAGGTGAGACGAGGAGCAGAAGTATCTCAGGTGAGACGGGAGCAGAGGTGTCTCAGGTGAGACGGGGACCAGAAGTGTCTCAGGTGAGACGGGGAGCAGAGGTGTCTCAGGTGAGACTTAGGGAGCAGAGGTGTCTCAGGTGAGACTTAGGGAGCAGAGGTGTCTCAGGTGAGACTTAAGGAGAAGAGGTGTCTCAGGTGAGACGGGGAGCAGAAGTGTCTCATGTGAGACGAGGAGCAGAAATGTCTCAGGTGAGACAGGGAGTATATGTGTCTCAGGTGAGACTTAGGGAGCAGAGGTGTCTCAGGTGAGACTTAAGGAGAAGAGGTGTCTCAGGTGAGACGGGGAGCAGAAGTGTCTCATGTGAGACGAGGAGCAGAAATGTCTCAGGTGAGACAGGGAGTATATGTGTCTCAGGTGAGACTTAGGGAGCAGAAGTGTCTCAGGTGAGACGGGGAGCAGAAGTGTCTCAGGTGAGACTTAGAGAACAGTAGTGTCTCAACTGAGACAGGGAGCAGAGGTGTCTCAGGTGAGACGAGGAGCAGAAGTATCTCAGGTGAGACGGGAGCAGAGGTGTCTCAGGTGAGACAGGGAGCAGAAGTGTCTCAGGTGAGACGGGAGCAGAGGTGTCTCAGGTGAGACGTAGGGAGCAGAGGTGTCTCAGTTGAGACGAGGAGCAGAAGTATCTCAGGTGAGACTTTGGGAGCAGAAGTGTCTCAAGTGAGACGGGGAGCAGAGGTGTCTCAGGTGAGAAGGGGAGCAGAAGTGTCTCAGGTGACACTTAGGGAGCAGAAGTGTTTTAGGTGAGACGAGGAGCAGAAATGTCTCAGGTGAGACTTGGGGAGCATATGTGTCTCAAGTGAGACGGGGAGCAGAAGTGTCTCAGTTGAGACGGGGAACAGAGGTGTCTCAGGTGAGACCTAGGGAGCAGAGGTGTCTCAGGTGAGACTTTGGGAGCAGAAGTGTCTCAGGTGAGACGGGGAGCACAGGTGTCTCAGGTGAGACTTTAGGAGCAGAGGTGTCTCAGGTGAGATGGGGAGCAGAAGTGTCTCAGGTGAGATGGGGAGCAGAAGTGTCTCAGGTGAGACTTGGGGAGCAGAGGTGTCTCAGGTGAGATGGGGAGCAGAAGTGTCTCAGGTGAGACTTTGGGAGCATATGTGTCTCAAGTGAGACGGGGAGCAGAGGTGTCTCAGGTGAGACGGGGAGCAGAGGTGTCTCAGTTGAGACTTAGGGAGCAGAGGTGTTTTAGGTGAGACTTTGGGAGCAGAGGTGTCTCAGGTGAGACTTAGGGAGCAGAGGTGTCTCAGGTGAGACTTAGGGAGCAGAGGTGTCTCAGGTGAGACTTTGGGAGCAGAGGTGTCTCAGGTGAGACGGGGAGCAGAGGTGTCTCAGGTGACACTTAGGGAGCAGAAGTGTCTCAGGTGAGACGGGGAGCAGAGGTATCTCAGGTGAGACTTAGGGAGCAGAGGTGTCTCAAGTGAGACTTTTGGAGCAGAGGTGTCTCAGGTGAGATGGGGAGCAGAGGTGTCTCAGGTGAGACTTAGGGAGCAGAGGTGTCTCAGGTGAGACTTAGGGAGCAGAGGTGTCTCAGGTGAGACTTTGGGAGCAGAGGTGGCTCAGGTGAGACGTGGAGCAGAGGTGTCTCAGGTGAGACTTAGGGAGCAGAGGTGTCTCAGGTGAGACGGGGAGCAGAAGTGTCTCATGTGGGACGAGGAGCAGAAATGTCTCAGGTGAGACAGGGAGTATATGTGTCTCAGCTGAGACTTAGGGAGCAGAAGTGTCTCAGGTGAGATGGGGAGCAGAAGTGTCTCAGGTGAGACTTAGAGAGCAGTAGTGTCTCAAGTGAGACAGGGAGCAGAGGTGTCTCAGGTGAGACGAGGAGCAGAAGTATCTCAGGTGAGACAGGAGCAGAGGTGTCTCAAGTGAGACGGGGAGCAGAAGTGTCTCAGGTGAGACGGAGAGCAGAGGTGTCTCAGGTGAGACTTTGTGAGCAGAAGTGTCTCAGGTGAGACGGGGAGCAGAGGTGTCTCAGGTGAGACTTAGGGAGCAGAGGTGTCTAAGGTGAGACGGGGAGCAGAGGTGTCTCAGTTGAGATGGGGAGCAGCAGTGTCTCAGGTGAGACGGGGAGCATAGGTGTCTCTAGAGAGACGGGGAGCAGAAGTGTCTCAGGTGAGACGAGGAGCAGAAATGTCTCAGGTGAGACGGGAAGCATATGTGTCTCAAGTGAGACGGGGAGCAGAAATGTCTCAAGCGAGACGGGGAGCAGAAGTGTCTCAGGTGAGACGGGGAGCAGAAGTGTCTCAGGTGAGACTTAGAGAGCAGAAGTGTCTCAAGTGAGACAGGTAGCAGAGGTGTCTCAGGTGAGACGAGGAGCAGAAGTATCTCAGGTGAGATGGGAGCAGAAGTGTTTCAAGTGAGACAGGGAGCAGAGGTGTCTCAGGTGAGACGAGGAGCAGAAGTATCTCAGGTGAGATGGGAGCAGAGGTGTCAGTGAGACTTAGAGAGCAGAAGTGTCTCAAGTGAGACGTAGGGAGCAGAGGTGTCTCAGTTGAGACGAGGAGCAGAAGTATCTCAGGTGAGACTTTGGGAGCAGAAGTGTCTCAAGTGAGACGGGGAGCAGAGGTGTCTCAGGTGAGAAGGGGAGCAGAAGTGTCTCAGGTGACACTTAGGGAGCAGAAGTGTTTTAGGTGAGACGAGGAGCAGAAATGTCTCAGGTGAGACTTGGGGAGCATATGTGTCTCAAGTGAGACGGGGAGCAGAAGTGTCTCAGTTGAGACGGGGAACAGAGGTGTCTCAGGTGAGACCTAGGGAGCAGAGGTGTCTCAGGTGAGACTTTGGGAGCAGAAGTGTCTCAGGTGAGACGGGGAGCACAGGTGTCTCAGGTGAGACTTAGGGATCAGAGGTGTCTCAGGTGAGATTTTGGGAGCAGAAGTGTCTCAGGTGAGACGGGGAGCAGAGGTGTCTCAGGTGAGACTTAGGGAGCAGAAGTGTCTCAGGTGAGACGGGGAGCAGAGGTGTCTCAGGTGAGATGGGGAGCAGAAGTGTCTCAGGTGAGACGGAGAGCAGAGGTGTCTCAGGTGAGACGGGGAGCAGAGGTGTCTCAGGTGAGACTTTGGGAGCAGAGGTGTCTAAGGTGAGATGGGGAGCAGAGGTGTCTCAGGTGAGACTTTAGGAGCAGAGGTGTCTCAGGTGAGATGGGGAGCAGAAGTGTCTCAGATGAGATGGGGAGCAGAAGTGTCTCAGGTGAGACTTGGGGAGCAGAGGTGTCTCAGGTGAGATGGGGAGCAGAAGTGTCTCAGGTGAGACTTTGGGAGCAGAGGTGCCTCAGGTGAGACGGGGAGCAGAGGTGTCTCAGGTGAGACGGGTAACAGAAGTGTCTCAGGTGAGACGGGGAGCAGAAGTGTCTCAGGTGAGACTTTTGGAGCAGAGGTGTCTCAGGTGAGATGGGGAGCAGAAGTGTCTCAGGTGAGACTTGGGGAGCAGAGGTGTCTCAGGGGAGATGGGGAGCAGAAGTGTCTCAGGTGAGACTTTGGGAGCAGAGGTGTCTCAGGTGAGACGGGGAGCAGAGGTGTCTCAGGTGAGACGGGGAGCAGAAGTGTCTCAGGTGAGACGGGGAGAAGAAGTGTCTCAGGTGAGACTTTGGGAGCAGAGTTGTCTCAGGTGAGATGGGGAGCAGAGGTGTCTCAGGTGAGACGGGGAGAAGAAGTGTCTCAGGTGAGACTTTGGGAGCAGAGGTGTCTCAGGTGAGATGGGGAGCAGAGGTGTCTCAGGTGAGACTTGGGGAGCAGAGGTGTCTCAGGTGAGATGGGGAGCAGAAGTGTCTCAGGTGAGACTTGGGGAGCAGAGTGGTCTCAGGTGAGATGGGGAGCAGAAGTGTCTCAGGTGAGACTTTGGGAGCAGAGGTGTCTCAGGTGAGACGGGGAGCAGAGGTGTCTCAGGTGAGACGGGGAGCAGAAGTGTCTCAGGTGAGACGGGGAGAAGAAGTGTCTCAGGTGAGACTTTGGGAGCAGAGGTGTCTCAGGTGAGATGGGGAGCAGAGGTGTCTCAAGTGAGACTTTGGGAGCAGAGGTGTCTCAGGTGAGATGGGGAGCAGAGGTGTCTCAGGTGAGACTTAGGGAGCAGAGGTGTCTCAGGTGAGACTTTGGGAGCAGAAGTGTCTCAGGTGAGATGGGGAGCAGAGGTGTCTCAGGTGAGACTTGGGGAGCAGAGGTGTCTCAGGTTAGATGGGGAGCAGAAGTGTCTCAGGTGAGACGGGGAGCAGAAGTGTCTCAGGTGAGACGGGGAGCAGAAGTGTCTCAGGTGAGACTTTGGGAGCAGAGGTGTCTCAGGTGAGACGGGGAGCAGGTGGGTCTCAGGTGAGACGGGGAGCAGAAGTGTCTCAGGTGAGATGGGGAGCAGAAGTGTCTCAGGTGAGACTTAGAGAGCAGTAGTGTCTCAAGTGAGACAGGGAGCAGAGGTGTCTCAGGTGAGACGAGGAGCAGAAGTATCTCAGGTGAGACAGGAGCAGAGGTGTCTCAAGTGAGACGGGGAGCAGAAGTGTCTCAGGTGAGACGGAGAGCAGAGGTGTCTCAGGTGAGACTTTGTGAGCAGAAGTGTCTCAGGTGAGACGGGGAGCAGAGGTGTCTCAGGTGAGACTTAGGGAGCAGAGGTGTCTAAGGTGAGACGGGGAGCAGAGGTGTCTCAGTTGAGATGGGGAGCAGCAGTGTCTCAGGTGAGACGGGGAGCATAGGTGTCTCTAGAGAGACGGGGAGCAGAAGTGTCTCAGGTGAGACGAGGAGCAGAAATGTCTCAGGTGAGACGGGAAGCATATGTGTCTCAAGTGAGACGGGGAGCAGAAATGTCTCAAGCGAGACGGGGAGCAGAAGTGTCTCAGGTGAGACGGGGAGCAGAAGTGTCTCAGGTGAGACTTAGAGAGCAGAAGTGTCTCAAGTGAGACAGGTAGCAGAGGTGTCTCAGGTGAGACGAGGAGCAGAAGTATCTCATGTGAGATGGGAGCAGAGGTGTCCCAGGTGACACTTAGAGAGCAGAAGTGTTTCAAGTGAGACAGGGAGCAGAGGTGTCTCAGGTGAGACGAGGAGCAGAAGTATCTCAGGTGAGATGGGAGCAGAGGTGTCAGTGAGACTTAGAGAGCAGAAGTGTCTCAAGTGAGACGTAGGGAGCAGAGGTGTCTCAGGTGAGACGAGGAGCAGAAGTATCTCAGGTGAGACTTTGGGAGCAGAAGTGTCTCAAGTGAGACGGGGAGCAGAGGTGTCTCAGGTGAGAAGGGGAACAGAAGTGTCTCAGGTGACACTTAGGGAGCAGAAGTGTTTTAGGTGAGACGAGGAGCAGAAATGTCTCAGGTGAGACGGGGAGCACAGGTGTCTCAGGTGAGACTTTAGGAGCAGAGGTGTCTCAGGTGAGATGGGGAGCAGAAGTGTCTCAGGTGAGATGGGGAGCAGAAGTGTCTCAGGTGAGACTTGGGGAGCAGAGGTGTCTCAGGTGAGATGGGGAGCAGAAGTGTCTCAGGTGAGACTTTGGGAGCATATGTGTCTCAAGTGAGACGGGGAGCAGAGGTGTCTCAGGTGAGACGGGGAGCAGAGGTGTCTCAGTTGAGACTTAGGGAGCAGAGGTGTTTTAGGTGAGACTTTGGGAGCAGAGGTGTCTCAGGTGAGACTTAGGGAGCAGAGGTGTCTCAGGTGAGACTTAGGGAGCAGAGGTGTCTCAGGTGAGACTTTGGGAGCAGAGGTGTCTCAGGTGAGACGGGGAGCAGAGGTGTCTCAGGTGACACTTAGGGAGCAGAAGTGTCTCAGGTGAGACGGGGAGCAGAGGTATCTCAGGTGAGACTTAGGGAGCAGAGGTGTCTCAAGTGAGACTTTTGGAGCAGAGGTGTCTCAGGTGAGATGGGGAGCAGAGGTGTCTCAGGTGAGACTTAGGGAGCAGAGGTGTCTCAGGTGAGACTTAGGGAGCAGAGGTGTCTCAGGTGAGACTTTGGGAGCAGAGGTGGCTCAGGTGAGACGTGGAGCAGAGGTGTCTCAGGTGAGACTTAGGGAGCAGAGGTGTCTCAGGTGAGACGGGGAGCAGAAGTGTCTCATGTGGGACGAGGAGCAGAAATGTCTCAGGTGAGACAGGGAGTATATGTGTCTCAGCTGAGACTTAGGGAGCAGAAGTGTCTCAGGTGAGATGGGGAGCAGAAGTGTCTCAGGTGAGACTTAGAGAGCAGTAGTGTCTCAAGTGAGACAGGGAGCAGAGGTGTCTCAGGTGAGACGAGGAGCAGAAGTATCTCAGGTGAGACAGGAGCAGAGGTGTCTCAAGTGAGACGGGGAGCAGAAGTGTCTCAGGTGAGACGGAGAGCAGAGGTGTCTCAGGTGAGACTTTGTGAGCAGAAGTGTCTCAGGTGAGACGGGGAGCAGAGGTGTCTCAGGTGAGACTTAGGGAGCAGAGGTGTCTAAGGTGAGACGGGGAGCAGAGGTGTCTCAGTTGAGATGGGGAGCAGCAGTGTCTCAGGTGAGACGGGGAGCATAGGTGTCTCTAGAGAGACGGGGAGCAGAAGTGTCTCAGGTGAGACGAGGAGCAGAAATGTCTCAGGTGAGACGGGAAGCATATGTGTCTCAAGTGAGACGGGGAGCAGAAATGTCTCAAGCGAGACGGGGAGCAGAAGTGTCTCAGGTGAGACGGGGAGCAGAAGTGTCTCAGGTGAGACTTAGAGAGCAGAAGTGTCTCAAGTGAGACAGGTAGCAGAGGTGTCTCAGGTGAGACGAGGAGCAGAAGTATCTCAGGTGAGATGGGAGCAGAAGTGTTTCAAGTGAGACAGGGAGCAGAGGTGTCTCAGGTGAGACGAGGAGCAGAAGTATCTCAGGTGAGATGGGAGCAGAGGTGTCAGTGAGACTTAGAGAGCAGAAGTGTCTCAAGTGAGACGTAGGGAGCAGAGGTGTCTCAGTTGAGACGAGGAGCAGAAGTATCTCAGGTGAGACTTTGGGAGCAGAAGTGTCTCAAGTGAGACGGGGAGCAGAGGTGTCTCAGGTGAGAAGGGGAGCAGAAGTGTCTCAGGTGACACTTAGGGAGCAGAAGTGTTTTAGGTGAGACGAGGAGCAGAAATGTCTCAGGTGAGACTTGGGGAGCATATGTGTCTCAAGTGAGACGGGGAGCAGAAGTGTCTCAGTTGAGACGGGGAACAGAGGTGTCTCAGGTGAGACCTAGGGAGCAGAGGTGTCTCAGGTGAGACTTTGGGAGCAGAAGTGTCTCAGGTGAGACGGGGAGCACAGGTGTCTCAGGTGAGACTTAGGGATCAGAGGTGTCTCAGGTGAGATTTTGGGAGCAGAAGTGTCTCAGGTGAGACGGGGAGCAGAGGTGTCTCAGGTGAGACTTAGGGAGCAGAAGTGTCTCAGGTGAGACGGGGAGCAGAGGTGTCTCAGGTGAGATGGGGAGCAGAAGTGTCTCAGGTGAGACGGAGAGCAGAGGTGTCTCAGGTGAGACGGGGAGCAGAGGTGTCTCAGGTGAGACTTTGGGAGCAGAGGTGTCTAAGGTGAGATGGGGAGCAGAGGTGTCTCAGGTGAGACTTTAGGAGCAGAGGTGTCTCAGGTGAGATGGGGAGCAGAAGTGTCTCAGATGAGATGGGGAGCAGAAGTGTCTCAGGTGAGACTTGGGGAGCAGAGGTGTCTCAGGTGAGATGGGGAGCAGAAGTGTCTCAGGTGAGACTTTGGGAGCAGAGGTGCCTCAGGTGAGACGGGGAGCAGAGGTGTCTCAGGTGAGACGGGTAACAGAAGTGTCTCAGGTGAGATGGGGAGCAGAAGTGTCTCAGGTGAGACTTTTGGAGCAGAGGTGTCTCAGGTGAGATGGGGAGCAGAAGTGTCTCAGGTGAGACTTGGGGAGCAGAGGTGTCTCAGGGGAGATGGGGAGCAGAAGTGTCTCAGGTGAGACTTTGGGAGCAGAGGTGTCTCAGGTGAGATGGGGAGCAGAGGTGTCTCAGGTGAGACGGGGAGCAGAAGTGTCTCAGGTGAGACGGGGAGAAGAAGTGTCTCAGGTGAGACTTTGGGAGCAGAGTTGTCTCAGGTGAGATGGGGAGCAGAGGTGTCTCAGGTGAGACGGGGAGAAGAAGTGTCTCAGGTGAGACTTTGGGAGCAGAGGTGTCTCAGGTGAGATGGGGAGCAGAGGTGTCTCAGGTGAGACTTGGGGAGCAGAGGTGTCTCAGGTGAGATGGGGAGCAGAAGTGTCTCAGGTGAGACTTGGGGAGCAGAGTGGTCTCAGGTGAGATGGGGAGCAGAAGTGTCTCAGGTGAGACTTTGGGAGCAGAGGTGTCTCAGGTGAGACGGGGAGCAGAGGTGTCTCAGGTGAGACGGGGAGCAGAAGTGTCTCAGGTGAGACGGGGAGAAGAAGTGTCTCAGGTGAGACTTTGGGAGCAGAGGTGTCTCAGGTGAGACGGGGAGCAGAAGTGTCTCAGGTGAGACGGGGAGAAGAAGTGTCTCAGGTGAGACTTTGGGAGCAGAGGTGTCTCAGGTGAGATGGGGAGCAGAGGTGTCTCAAGTGAGACTTTGGGAGCAGAGGTGTCTCAGGTGAGATGGGGAGCAGAGGTGTCTCAGGTGAGACTTAGGGAGCAGAGGTGTCTCAGGTGAGACTTTGGGAGCAGAAGTGTCTCAGGTGAGATGGGGAGCAGAGGTGTCTCAGGTGAGACTTGGGGAGCAGAGGTGTCTCAGGTTAGATGGGGAGCAGAAGTGTCTCAGGTGAGACGGGGAGCAGAAGTGTCTCAGGTGAGACGGGGAGCAGAAGTGTCTCAGGTGAGACTTTGGGAGCAGAGGTGTCTCAGGTGAGACGGGGAGCAGAGGTGTCTCAGGTGAGACGGGGAGCAGAAGTGTCTCAGGTGAGATGGGGAGCAGAAGTGTCTCAGGTGAGACTTAGAGAGCAGTAGTGTCTCAAGTGAGACAGGGAGCAGAGGTGTCTCAGGTGAGACGAGGAGCAGAAGTATCTCAGGTGAGACAGGAGCAGAGGTGTCTCAAGTGAGACGGGGAGCAGAAGTGTCTCAGGTGAGACGGAGAGCAGAGGTGTCTCAGGTGAGACTTTGTGAGCAGAAGTGTCTCAGGTGAGACGGGGAGCAGAGGTGTCTCAGGTGAGACTTAGGGAGCAGAGGTGTCTAAGGTGAGACGGGGAGCAGAGGTGTCTCAGTTGAGATGGGGAGCAGCAGTGTCTCAGGTGAGACGGGGAGCATAGGTGTCTCTAGAGAGACGGGGAGCAGAAGTGTCTCAGGTGAGACGAGGAGCAGAAATGTCTCAGGTGAGACGGGAAGCATATGTGTCTCAAGTGAGACGGGGAGCAGAAATGTCTCAAGCGAGACGGGGAGCAGAAGTGTCTCAGGTGAGACGGGGAGCAGAAGTGTCTCAGGTGAGACTTAGAGAGCAGAAGTGTCTCAAGTGAGACAGGTAGCAGAGGTGTCTCAGGTGAGACGAGGAGCAGAAGTATCTCATGTGAGATGGGAGCAGAGGTGTCCCAGGTGACACTTAGAGAGCAGAAGTGTTTCAAGTGAGACAGGGAGCAGAGGTGTCTCAGGTGAGACGAGGAGCAGAAGTATCTCAGGTGAGATGGGAGCAGAGGTGTCAGTGAGACTTAGAGAGCAGAAGTGTCTCAAGTGAGACGTAGGGAGCAGAGGTGTCTCAGGTGAGACGAGGAGCAGAAGTATCTCAGGTGAGACTTTGGGAGCAGAAGTGTCTCAAGTGAGACGGGGAGCAGAGGTGTCTCAGGTGAGAAGGGGAACAGAAGTGTCTCAGGTGACACTTAGGGAGCAGAAGTGTTTTAGGTGAGACGAGGAGCAGAAATGTCTCAGGTGAGACGGGGAGCATATGTGTCTCAAGTGAGACGGGGAGCAGAAGTGTCTCAGTTGAGACGGGGAACAGAGGTGTCTCAGGTGAGACCTAGGGAGCAGAGGTGTCTCAGGTGAGACTTTGGGAGCAGAAGTGTCTCAGGTGAGACTTTGGGAGCAGAAGTGTCTCAGGTGAGACGGGGAGCAGAGGTGTCTCAGGTGAGATGGGGAGCAGAAGTGTCTCAGGTGAGACGGGGAGCAGAGGTGTCTCAGGTGAGACTTAGGGATCAGAGGTGTCTCAGGTGAGATTTTGGGAGCAGAAGTGTCTCAGGTGAGACGGGGAGCAGACGTGTCTCAGGTGAGACTTAGGGAGCAGAAGTGTCTCAGGTGAGACGGGGAGCAGAGGTGTCTCACGTGAGATGGGGAGCAGAAGTGTCTCAGGTGAGACGGGGAGCAGAGGTGTCTCAGGTGAGACGGGGAGCAGAGGTGTCTCAGGTGAGACTTTGGGAGCAGAGGTGTCTCAGGTGAGATGGGGAGCAGAGGTGTCTCAGGTGAGACTTTGGGAGCAGAGGTGTCTCAGGTGAGATGGGGAGCAGAAGTGTCTCAGGTGAGATGGGGAGCAGAAGTGTCTCAGGTGAGACTTGGTGAGCAGAGGTGTCTCAGGTGAGATGGCGAGCAGAAGTGTCTCAGGTGAGACTTTGGGAGCAGAGGTGTCTCAGGTGAGACGGGGAGCAGAGGTGTCTCAGTTGAGACGGGGAACAGAGGTGTCTCAGGTGAGACCTAGGGAGCAGAGGTGTCTCAGGTGAGACTTTGGGAGCACAGGTGTCTCAGGTGAGACTTAGGGATCAGAGGTGTCTCAGGTGAGATTTTGGGAGCAGAAGTGTCTCAGGTGAGACGGGGAGCAGAGGTGTCTCAGGTGAGATGGGGAGCAGAAGTGTCTCAGGTGAGACGGGGAGCAGAGGTGTCTCAGGTGAGACGGGGAGCAGAGGTGTCTCAGGTGAGACTTTGGGAGCAGAGGTGTCTAAGGTGAGATGGGGAGCAGAGGTGTCTCAGGTGAGACTTTAGGAGCAGAGGTGTCTCAGGTGAGATGGGGAGCAGAAGTGTCTCAGATGAGATGGGGAGCAGAAGTGTCTCAGGTGAGACTTGGGGAGCAGAGGTGTCTCAGGTGAGATGGGGAGCAGAAGTGTCTCAGGTGAGACTTTGGGAGCAGAGGTGTCTCAGGTGAGACGGGGAGCAGAGGTGTCTCAGGTGAGACGGGTAACAGAAGTGTCTCAGGTGAGACGGGGAGCAGAAGTGTCTCAGGTGAGACTTTTGGAGCAGAGGTGTCTCAGGTGAGATGGGGAGCAGAAGTGTCTCAGGTGAGACTTGGGGAGCAGAGGTGTCTCAGGGGAGATGGGGAGCAGAGGTGTCTCAGGTGAGACTTAGGGAGCAGAGGTGTCTCAGGTGAGACGGGGAGCAGAGGTGTCTCAGGTGAGACGGGGAGCAGAAGTGTCTCAGGTGAGACGGGGAGAAGAAGTGTCTCAGGTGAGACTTTGGGAGCAGAGTTGTCTCAGGTGAGATGGGGAGCAGAGGTGTCTCAGGTGAGACGGGGAGAAGAAGTGTCTCAGGTGAGACTTTGGGAGCAGAGGTGTCTCAGGTGAGATGGGGAGCAGAGGTGTCTCAGGTGAGACTTGGGGAGCAGAGGTGTCTCAGGTGAGATGGGGAGCAGAAGTGTCTCAGGTGAGACTTGGGGAGCAGAGTGGTCTCAGGTGAGATGGGGAGCAGAAGTGTCTCAGGTGAGACTTTGGGAGCAGAGGTGTCTCAGGTGAGACGGGGAGCAGAGGTGTCTCAGGTGAGACGGGGAGCAGAAGTGTCTCAGGTGAGACGGGGAGAAGAAGTGTCTCAGGTGAGACTTTGGGAGCAGAGGTGTCTCAGGTGAGATGGGGAGCAGAGGTGTCTCAAGTGAGACTTTGGGAGCAGAGGTGTCTCAGGTGAGATGGGGAGCAGAGGTGTCTCAGGTGAGACTTAGGGAGCAGAGGTGTCTCAGGTGAGACTTTGGGAGCAGAAGTGTCTCAGGTGAGATGGGGAGCAGAGGTGTCTCAGGTGAGACTTTGGGAGCAGAGGTGTCTCAGGTGAGATGGGGAGCAGAAGTGTCTCAGGTGAGACGGGGAGCAGAAGTGTCTCAGGTGAGACTTAGAGAGCAGTAGTGTCTCAAGTGAGACAGGGAGCAGAGGTGTCTCAGGTGAGACGAGGAGCAGAAGTATCTCAGGTGAGACAGGAGCAGAGGTGTCTCAAGTGAGACGGGGAGCAGAAGTGTCTCAGGTGAGACGGAGAGCAGAGGTGTCTCAGGTGAGACTTTGTGAGCAGAAGTGTCTCAGGTGAGACGGGGAGCAGAGGTGTCTCAGGTGAGACTTAGGGAGCAGAGGTGTCTAAGGTGAGACGGGGAGCAGAGGTGTCTCAGTTGAGATGGGGAGCAGCAGTGTCTCAGGTGAGACGGGGAGCATAGGTGTCTCTAGAGAGACGGGGAGCAGAGGTGTCTCAGGTGAGACGAGGAGCAGAAATGTCTCAGGTGAGACGGGAAGCATATGTGTCTCAAGTGAGACGGGGAGCAGAAATGTCTCAAGCGAGACGGGGAGCAGAAGTGTCTCAGGTGAGACGGGGAGCAGAAGTGTCTCAGGTGAGACGGGGAGCAGAAGTGTCTCAAGTGAGACAGGTAGCAGAGGTGTCTCAGGTGAGACGGGGAGCAGAAGTGTCTCAGGTGAGACTTAGAGAGCAGAAGTGTCTCAAGTGAGACAGGTAGCAGAGGTGTCTCAGGTGAGACGAGGAGCAGAAGTATCTCAGGTGAGATGGGAGCAGAGGTGTCCCAGGTGACACTTAGAGAGCAGAAGTGTTTCAAGTGAGACAGGGAGCAGAGGTGTCTCAGGTGAGACGAGGAGCAGAAGTATCTCAGGTGAGATGGGGGCAGAGGTGTCAGTGAGACTTAGAGAGCAGAAGTGTCTCAAGTGAGACGTAGGGAGCAGAGGTGTCTCAGGTGAGACGAGGAGCAGAAGTATCTCAGGTGAGACTTTGGGAGCAGAAGTGTCTCAAGTGAGACGGGGAGCAGAGGTGTCTCAGGTGAGAAGGGGAACAGAAGTGTCTCAGGTGACACTTAGGGAGCAGAAGTGTTTTAGGTGAGACGAGGAGCAGAAATGTCTCAGGTGAGACGGGGAGCATATGTGTCTCAAGTGAGACGGGGAGCAGAAGTGTCTCAGTTGAGACGGGGAACAGAGGTGTCTCAGGTGAGACCTAGGGAGCAGAGGTGTCTCAGGTGAGACTTTGGGAGCAGAAGTGTCTCAGGTGAGACGGGGAGCAGAGGTGTCTCAGGTGAGACGGGGAGCAGAGGTGTCTCAGGTGAGACTTAGGGATCAGAGGTGTCTCAGGTGAGATTTTGGGAGCAGAAGTGTCTCAGGTGAGACGGGGAGCAGACGTGTCTCAGGTGAGACTTAGGGAGCAGAAGTGTCTCAGGTGAGACGGGGAGCAGAGGTGTCTCACGTGAGATGGGGAGCAGAAGTGTCTCAGGTGAGACGGGGAGCAGAGGTGTCTCAGGTGAGACTTTGGGAGCAGAGGTGTCTCAGGTGAGATGGGGAGCAGAGGTGTCTCAGGTGAGACTTTGGGAGCAGAGGTGTCTCAGGTGAGATGGGGAGCAGAAGTGTCTCAGGTGAGATGGGGAGCAGAAGTGTCTCAGGTGAGACTTGGGGAGCAGAGGTGTCTCAGGTGAGATGGCGAGCAGAAGTGTCTCAGGTGAGACTTTGGGAGCAGAGGTGTCTCAGGTGAGACGGGGAGCAGAGGTGTCTCAGGTGAGACGGGGAGCAGAAGTGTCTCAGGTGAGACGGGGAGCAGAAGTGTCTCAGGTGAGACTTTGGGAGCAGAGGTGTCTCAGGTGAGATGGGGAGCAGAAGTGTCTCAGGTGAGACTTGGGGAGCAGAGGTGTCTCAGGGGAGATGGGGAGCAGAAGTGTCTCAGGTGAGACTTTGGGAGCAGAGGTGTTTCAGGTGAGACGGGGAGCAGAGGTGTCTCAGGTGAGACGGGGAGCAGAAGTGTCTCAGGTGAGACGGGGAGAAGAAGTGTCTCAGGTGAGACTTTGGGAGCAGAGGTGTCTCAGGTGAGATGGGGAGCAGAGGTGTCTCAGGTGAGACGGGGAGAAGAAGTGTCTCAGGTGAGACTTTGGGAGCAGAGGTGTCTCAGGGGAGATGGGGAGCAGAGGTGTCTCAGGTGAGACTTGGGGAGCAGAGGTGTCTCAGGTGAGATGGGGAGCAGAAGTGTCTCAGGTGAGACTTGGGGAGCAGAGTGGTCTCAGGTGAGATGGGGAGCAGAAGTGTCTCAGGTGAGACTTTGGGAGCAGAGGTGTCTCAGGTGAGACGGGGAGCAGAGGTGTCTCAGGTGAGACGGGGAGCAGAAGTGTCTCAGGTGAGACGGGGAGAAGAAGTGTCTCAGGTGAGACTTTGGGAGCAGAGGTGTCTCAGGTGAGATGGGGAGCAGAGGTGTCTCAGGTGAGACGGGGAGCAGAAGTGTCTCAGGTGAGACGGGGAGAAGAAGTGTCTCAGGTGAGACTTTGGGAGCAGAGGTGTCTCAGGTGAGACGGGGAGCAGAAGTGTCTCAGGTGAGACGGGGAGAAGAAGTGTCTCAAGTGAGACTTTGGGAGCAGAGGTGTCTCAGGTGAGATGGGGAGCAGAGGTGTCTCAGGTGAGACTTAGGGAGCAGAGGTGTCTCAGGTGAGACTTTGGGAGCAGAAGTGTCTCAGGTGAGACGGGGAGCAGAGGTGTCTCAGGTGAGACTTTGGGAGCAGAGGTGTCTCAGGTGAGATGGGGAGCAGAAGTGTCTCAGGTGAGACGGGGAGCAGAAGTGTCTCAGGTGAGACTTGGGGAGCAGAGGTGTCTCAGGTTAGATGGGGAGCAGAAGTGTCTCAGGTGAGACGGGGAGCAGAAGTGTCTCAGGTGAGACGGGGAGCAGATGTGTCTCAGGTGAGACTTTGGGAGCAGAGGTGTCTCAGGTGAGACGGGAAGCAGAGGTGTCTCAGGTGAGACGGGGAGCAGAAGTGTCTCAGGTGAGACTTTGGGAGCAGAGGTGTCTCAGGTGAGACGGGGAGCAGAGGTGTCTCAGGTGAGACTTTGGGAGCAGAGGTGTCTCAGGTGAGACGGGGAGCAGAGGTGTCTCAGGTGAGACGGGGAGCAGAAGTGTCTCAGGTGAGACGGGGAGAAGAAGTGTCTCAGGTGAGACTTTGGGAGCAGAGGTGTCTCAGGTGAGATGGGGAGCAGAGGTGTCTCAGGTGAGACGGGGAGAAGAAGTGTCTCAGGTGAGACTTTGGGAGCAGAGGTGTCTCAGGTGAGATGGGGAGCAGAGGTGTCTCAGGTGAGACTTGGGGAGCAGAGGTGTCTCAGGTGAGATGGGGAGCAGAAGTGTCTCAGGTGAGACTTGGGGAGCAGAGTGGTCTCAGGTGAGATGGGGAGCAGAAGTGTCTCAGGTGAGACTTTGGGAGCAGAGGTGTCTCAGGTGAGACGGGGAGCAGAGGTGTCTCAGGTGAGACGGGGAGCAGAAGTGTCTCAGGTGAGACGGGGAGAAGAAGTGTCTCAGGTGAGACTTTGGGAGCAGAGGTGTCTCAGGTGAGATGGGGAGCAGAGGTGTCTCAGGTGAGACTTAGGGAGCAGAGGTTTCTCAAGTGAGACTTTGGGAGCAGAGGTGTCTCAGGTGAGATGGGGAGCAGAGGTGTCTCAGCTGAGACTTAGGGAGCAGAGGTGTCTCAAGTGAGACTTTGGGAGCAGAGGTGTCTCAGGTGAGATGGGGAGCAGAGGTGTCTCAGGTGAGACTTAGGGAGCAGAGGTGTCTCAGGTGAGATGGGGAGCAGAAGTGTCTCAGGTGAGACGGGGAGCAGAAGTGTCTCAGGTGAGACTTGGGGAGCAGAGGTGTCTCAGGTTAGATGGGGAGCAGAAGTGTCTCAGGTGAGACGGGGAGCAGAGGTGTCTCAGGTGAGACTTTGGGAGCAGAGGTGTCTCAGGTGAGATGGGGAGCAGAAGTGTCTCAGGTGAGACGGGGAGCAGAAGTGTCTCAGGTGAGACTTGGGGAGCAGAGGTGTCTCAGGTTAGATGGGGAGCAGAAGTGTCTCAGGTGAGACGGGGAGCAGAAGTGTCTCAGGTGAGACGGGGAGCAGAAGTGTCTCAGGTGAGACTTTGGGAGCAGAGGTGTCTCAGGTGAGACGGGGAGCAGAGGTGTCTCAGGTGAGACTTGGAGCAGAAGTGTCTCAGGTGAGACTTTGGGAGCAGAGGTGTCTCAGGTGAGACGGGGAGCAGAGGTGTCTCAGGTGAGACTTGGGGAGCAGAGGTGTCTCAGGTGAGATGGGGAGCAGAAGTGTCTCAGGTGAGACTTTGGGAGCAGAGGTGTCTCAGGTGAGACGGGGAGCAGAGGTGTCTCAGGTGAGACGGGGAGCAGAGGTGTCTCAGGTGAGATGGGGAGCAGAAGTGTCTCAGGTGAGACTTTGGGAGCAGAGGTGTCTCAGGTGAGACGGGGAGCAGAGGTGTCTCAGGTGAGACTTGGGGAGCAGAGGTGTCTCAGGTGAGATGGGGAGCAGAAGTGTCTCAGGTGAGACGGGGAGCAGAAGTGTCTCAGGTGAGACTTTGGGAGCAGAGGTGTCTCAGGTGAGATGGGGAGCAGAAGTGTCTCAGGTGAGACGGGGAGCAGAAGTGTCTCAGGTGAGACTTTGGGAGCAGAGGTGTCTCAGGTGAGATGGGGAGCAGAAGTGTCTCAGGTGAGACTTGGGGAGCAGAGGTGTCTCAGATGAGATGGGGAGCAGAAGTGTCTCAGGTGAGACGGGGAGCAGAAGTGTCTCAGGTGAGACGGGGAGCAGAAGTGTCTCAGGTGAGACTTTGGGAGCAGAGGTTTCTCAGGTGAGACGGGGAGCAGAAGTGTCTCAGGTGAGACGGGGAGCAGAAATGTCTCAGGTGAGACGGGGAGCAGAAGTGTCTCAGCAGGTTGTGACATGTAAGAGTCCTCCGGTTTCTAACACTGATTTTCTTATTTTGCGTCTGTCTTGAGCTCTCCACATGTCCAGTAAGACGTGAGACAGCTCACGTGAGACAGTAGACGCCCGGCTCGGGCGGCGTACAGCTGAGAGGAAAATAGACACACAAATAAAATGTAGAAAATGTAAAGATGAAATGTTGGAGACGCTGTGAGTCGGACATAATAAATTGTAGGCGAGCTTTCAAGAAAGGTCCCCTTAGAAACTACAAGCACCAAAATGAGCATCGATGCGCAGTGTATGCCGGGAAATGATGTTTCTACTCACAGTTCCGTCGCTACTCACGCACGTTTTAGAACCTAAAAAACACCATTTCCCATAATGCCCAGGGGTTTCCTCCGCTCTTGGTCCTTGTGTTGTGCCGTGAATAAAGGAAGATGAGAGAAGTAGCAGAGCTTAAATGTCTCAGTAATTAATTAATATCGCAGTGATCAGGTCGCATCGGCGGGTGGCCATGGAGGCGTCGCGTTATGCCGCTACCTCGGAGGCTTCAGGCGGAGCGGCCTCGCTGCATTCCGGCTCGTCCGCGGAGTAAAACCAGAAGCCTCCCGTCGGGGCGAGGCTCCGGCTCCGGCTCCGGCCCCGCCGCGCCGCGCCGCAGTCCGCCCGGGGACCGGGGACAGGAGGCCGGGCTCGGCTGCACTTTTCCACGTTGCCAGCCGAGCAGAGCCGGCTGAACATGCACAGCTTTCCTGCCGCCACCGTGAGAAGCAGGCAGGCGAGTTAGCGGGACAGCAGCCTGGGACAGCAGCCTGGGACAGCAGCCTGGGACAGCAGCCTGGGACAGCAGCCTGGGACAGCAGCCTGGGACAGCAGCCTGGGACAGCAGCCTGGGACAGCAGCCTGGCGCCCTTGCTGCGAAGCGACGCTGCACACTACAAGTATCTGAAACTGTTCCTTACACGTAAGTCACGTCCAGGTAAGTGCAAATGCAGAATAGGAATTTGTTGTGACAGTTGTGTGTGATTTGATGACATTCTCTGGTCTTCTGTCTCAGACCAACGGGACCCCAGGCAGCATCAGCATGGAGCAGGCGGGCAGCATCCAGCTGGACATCCCAGACTTCAGTAACTCGGTTCTGACCCATCTGAACCAGCTGCGTGTGCAAGGCCGGCTCTGTGACATTGTGGTCAATGTTCAGGGTCAGAGTTTCAGGGCCCATAAAGTGGTTCTGGCTGCCAGCTCGCCTTACTTTCGAGACCACATGTCGCTGAGCCAGATGAGCACCGTGTCCCTGACCGTGATCCGAAACCCATCTGTGTTTGAGCAGCTTCTTTCCTTCTGCTACACGGGCCGCCTGTGTCTGCAGCTGGCTGACATCATCAGCTACCTGACTGCTGCAAGCTTCCTGCAGATGCAGCACATCATCGACCGCTGCACGCAGATCCTGGAGGGAATCCACCTGAAGATCAGCCTGGTAGACCTGGAGGAGGAGTTGGGGGGCGCAGGCGGTCCCCGGGGGGCCGGGAAGATGGCCGAGGCCGTAGTGAGAGGAGGAGGAGGCGGAAGGCTGCTTGGCCCACGGAGAGGCTCCTCTGGTGGAGGGGTGGAGGGGGCCAGCCCTGCATTGGAGCCCCTGAGCCCTCAGAGAGGGGAGCAGAGCCGAATGGGGAAGGAGCCCATCTTGCGGATAAACCGGGCTGGACAGTGGTACGTGGAGACCAGTGCCGAAGCAGAGCGGACCCAGAGCGCCGAGGAGGCGATGGTTGACGGGGTTCGGATAAAGACGGAAAGGATAGAAGACTGGATTGGTGCAGAACCAGGAAGAAGAAGGTGCCACAGAAGAGGAGGGGCCAACTATGATGATTGACACAACAGGACACAGCTCTCTGGTGCAGGAGGGACTTGTCACTGGGCCCTCAGGGGCATCCGGTGCCAAGAACCTCCAGCCTTCAAGCAGCTTCAGTGAGATAGACAGGTGGGTGACAGTGAGACTGTCTGCTTTCATCCTATTGGCTGGTCTCTACTGTCTGCTTTCATCCTATTGGCTAGTCTCTACTGTCTGCTTTCATCCTATTGGCTGGTCTCTACTGTCTGCTTTCATCCTATTGGCTGGTCTCTACTGTCTGCTTTCATCCTATTGCCTCGTCTCTACTGTCTGCTTTCATCCTATTGCCTCGTCTCTACTGTCTGCCATCATCCTATTGCCTCGTCTCTACTGTCTGCTTTCATCCTATTGGCTGGTCTCTGTCTGCTTTCATCCTATTGGCTGGTCTCTGTCTGCTTTCATCCTACTGGCTGGTCTCTACTGTCTGCTTTCATCCTATTGGCTGGTCTCTGTCTGCTTTCATCCTACTGGCTGGTCTCTACTGTCTGCTTTCATCCTACTGGCTGGTCTCTACTGTCTGCTATCATCCTACTGGCTGGTCTCTGTCTGCTTTTGTCCTAATGGCTGGTCTCTGTCTGCTATCATCCTACTGGCTGGTCTCTGTCTGCTATCATCCTACTGGCTGGTCTCTGTCTGCTATCATCCTACTGGCTGGTCTCTGTCTGCTTTTGTCCTAATGGCTGGTCTCTACTGTCTGCTATCATCCTAATGGCTGGTCTCTACTGTCTGCTATCATCCTACTGGCTGGTCTCTGTCTGCTTTCATCCTACTGGCTGGTCTCTGTCTGCTATCATCCTACTGGCTGGTCTCTGTCTGCTTTCATCCTACTGGCTGGTCTCTGTTTGCTTTCATCCTACTGGCTGGTCTCTGTCTGCTTTTGTCCTAATGGCTGGTCTCTACTGTCTGCTATCATCCTACTGGCTGGTCTCTACTGTCTGCTATCATCCTACTGGCTGGTCTCTACTGTCTGCTATCATCCTACTGGCTGGTCTCTGTCTGCTTTCATCCTACTGGCTGGTCTCTACTGTCTGCTATCATCCTACTGGCTGGTCTCTGTCTGCTTTCATCCTACTGGCTGGTCTCTGTCTGCTATCATCCTACTGGCTGGTCTCTGTCTGCTTTCATCCTACTGGCTGGTCTCTGTCTGCTTTTGTCCTAATGGCTGGTCTCTACTGTCTGCTATCATCCTAATGGCTGGTCTCTACTGTCTGCTTTTGTCCTAATGGCTGGTCTCTACTGTCTGCTATCATCCTAATGGCTGGTCTCTGTCTGCTATCATCCTACTGGCTGGTCTCTGTCTGCTTTCATCCTACTGGCTGGTCTCTACTGTCTGCTTTCATCCTACTGGCTGGTCTCTACTGTCTGCTTTCATCCTACTGGCTGGTCTCTACTGTCTGCTATCATCCTACTGGCTGGTCTCTGTCTGCTTTCATCCTACTGGCTGGTCTCTACTGTCTGCTATCATCCTACTGGCTGGTCTCTGTCTGCTTTCATCCTACTGGCTGGTCTCTGTCTGCTATCATCCTAATGGCTGGTCTCTGTCTGCTATCATCCTACTGGCTGGTCTCTACTGTCTGCTTTCATCCTACTGGCTGGTCTCTGTCTGCTTTCATCCTACTGGCTGGTCTCTGTCTGCTTTCATCCTACTGGCTGGTCTCTACTGTCTGCTTTCATCCTACTGGCTGGTCTCTGTCTGCTTTTGTCCTACTGGCTGGTCTCTGTCTGCTATCATCCTACTGGCTGGTCTCTACTGTCTGCTATCATCCTACTGGCTGGTCTCTGTCTGCTTTCATCCTACTGGCTGGTCTCTGTCTGCTATCATCCTACTGGCTGGTCTCTGTCTGCTTTCATCCTACTGGCTGGTCTCTGTCTGCTTTCATCCTACTGGCTGGTCTCTGTCTGCTTTCATCCTACTGGCTGGTCTCTACTGTCTGCTTTCATCCTACTGGCTGGTCTCTACTGTCTGCTTTCATCCTACTGGCTGGTCTCTACTGTCTGCTATCATCCTACTGGCTGGTCTCTGTCTGCTTTCATCCTACTGGCTGGTCTCTACTGTCTGCTATCATCCTACTGGCTGGTCTCTGTCTGCTTTCATCCTACTGGCTGGTCTCTGTCTGCTATCATCCTAATGGCTGGTCTCTGTCTGCTATCATCCTACTGGCTGGTCTCTACTGTCTGCTTTCATCCTACTGGCTGGTCTCTGTCTGCTTTCATCCTACTGGCTGGTCTCTGTCTGCTTTCATCCTACTGGCTGGTCTCTACTGTCTGCTTTCATCCTACTGGCTGGTCTCTGTCTGCTTTTGTCCTACTGGCTGGTCTCTGTCTGCTATCATCCTACTGGCTGGTCTCTACTGTCTGCTATCATCCTACTGGCTGGTCTCTGTCTGCTTTCATCCTACTGGCTGGTCTCTGTCTGCTATCATCCTACTGGCTGGTCTCTGTCTGCTTTCATCCTACTGGCTGGTCTCTGTCTGCTTTCATCCTACTGGCTGGTCTCTGTCTGCTTTCATCCTACTGGCTGGTCTCTGTCTGCTTTCATCCTACTGGCTGGTCTCTACTGTCTGCTTTCATCCTACTGGCTGGTCTCTACTGTCTGCTTTCATCCTACTGGCTGGTCTCTGTCTGCTTTCATCCTACTGGCTGGTCTCTACTGTCTGCTTTCATCCTACTGGCTGGTCTCTACTGTCTGCTTTCATCCTACTGGCTGGTCTCTGTCTGCTTTCATCCTACTGGCTGGTCTCTACTGTCTGCTTTCATCCTACTGGCTGGTCTCTACTGTCTGCTTTCATCCTACTGGCTGGTCTCTGTCTGCTTTCATCCTACTGGCTGGTCTCTACTGTCTGCTTTCATCCTACTGGCTGGTCTCTACTGTCTGCTTTCATCCTACTGGCTGGTCTCTGTCTGCTTTTGTCCTAATGGCCATTCTACAGCTGAGACACAATCTGATTCAGTCCAGTGCATTCAGCTGCAGATGTATGATGACATTTACTGAAAACTATCCAATCTGTCCACCTTCCTGTTCATGTCTGTCTGTGTGTGTGTCAGGTTTAGTCCTACAGGTAGTGTTGTGGTTTTAGCAGAGCGACAAAGGGCCAAGAGTGAGTCTCCGGGCAGAGTGGACGACCAGCGGCAGCCCAGCTCCCAGGTACCATACCAACCTGCAGGCATCAGACAGGAAGGGTTACCATAGCAACATGTAGGGTTAGAGGGGAAAGGTTACTGTAGCAACCACCAGGCACCAAAGAGGAAAGGTTGCAGTAACCTCCAGGGTCAGCAGGGAAGGGTTGCTGTAGCAACTTCCAGCAGAGATTAAAACTCTGTCACAAGGCTTGCTAACATGCATGTGCACTGACCTACTGCCTAACCTACATTGTAGTCCAATATCAGGTAATCTGATGATAGCGAACTGCCCACCTGTAGGTGCGTAACCTGTTTCCTATCTGGTGCATGCCATATCCCTGTTCCACCAATCAAATCCCATCAGGAGTAATGATGTTTTAAAGCAACAATCCTGAAGGTCTTCTTTATTTTTACTCACTGGCCCCTGTGGTGATACTGGTCACCAGTACTGTTGTGTCAGCACCTTCCCCACTGCCAAACAAAAAAACCTGGTTGAACCCGAGTTGTACTTATTGATGTAGTACTATCTGTGGTAAAGGTCTTCTACCAGCTCGTTCTGTCATATCTGCTGGTTAGACACAACAACTTCACTTCTTCAAACTCAACACTACCTGCCTTCTTCTTCCTCATCTGGCTGCTATGATGAAGATGTAAAACACTATGCAGCCTGCCATCTATCCTGGCAAAGTCCTTCCAGACACTAACCATCCACATCAAATACTACTAAAGTCTGCACCATTTGGAGATTTGTGGGTTAACTAAAGGTGTCAAATACTGCAGTGAATATATCAACAAGGACCCTAGTTTGTGTGTAAATCCTTTGGATTGTACCTTTCAACATTGAAGTGATTAGGAAACCAGGATGTGTTATGAACCTCCACACACATACACAAGCAGCAGGTAGACAGCTGCCTTTACTGAGCAGCTGATTAGAAACTTGGCTGAGTTTTGTTTCCTCTGCACTTCCTGGTTGACAGGGGGAGGAGCATGCAGCGTTCGACATGGGTGGCTATGAGGAGTATCTGAGGGAGCAGGTGGGGGACCGATGGTTCCGTTACAACCCTAGACTGACCTGCATCTACTGCTGCAAATCCTTCAACCAGAAGGGCAGTCTGGACCGACACATGCGCCTTCACATGGGCATCACACCGTTCGTCTGCCGTATATGTGGCAAGAAGTACACCCGCAAAGACCAGCTGGAGTATCACATCCGCAAACACACCGGAAACAAGCCCTTCCACTGCCACGTCTGCGGGAAAAGCTTCCCCTTCCAGGCCATCCTCAACCAGCACTTCCGAAAAAACCACCCAGGCTGTGCCCCCCAGGAAGTGGCCCACAGCGCCTCCCCTGAGACAACCACTGTCTCTGTCACATCCAAGGGAGGCCAGAATGATGAAGCCTCCCCCAGTCAGGAGGAGCCTGAAGGCAGCAGTGCTGGGGGTGTGGGTGGGGGCTTTTCCGAAGGGCCCCAGGCTTCGGTGTCCACGACAGGGCCGGACTGATCCCCTGGAATGGGGATGGTGGGCTGGGGGTGGGGGGTTAGTGGCTCTCTTGGAAATAGATTTTTCTCGACCACTCTGCCAATAGGACACCAAGTCCTACGACAGTCAATGCAACATTAGTTAAAGTACAGTACATGAACAAGATAACAGTTTGCTTTAAACCACATCTACCTTCAATAAGACAACAGGTCAATCTACATGAAGACACACCACACACTCCCCAACCTCAACCTCGCCACAGCACACGCTGCGGTCGTGTTCGCCTCTTACGTTACTGGTTTTTACTCTTCATTTTACTGGTATTACAGGTTCAGTGTGTCTGCTGGAGATTCAGCCTCATGGTGGAAAATTGCCAAACAGTTGTGAGTCAGTTGAATGACAGCAGTTCAGTCCTTATTTGCCTTGAGACAATCTGGAGCTATTGGCTTTAGAAGAAACCTGAATGGCTTCAAAACGCTCAGTTGCACAAAAAAAAAAAAAAAAAAAAAACTAACTCGGTAATAAAAACAGACAAGGGTTAATTTGGCTTTTAGACTTTTTGGATGTAAAATGAAAACACTTGACATCTAAATGATTGAAAAACCCTTTAGAAGTAGTTTTTAAGGAGTAGAACCCATGTGGCTGGCTTTTCTAAAGGCAGCTGCCTCAACAGACCTCAGATAAGCTACACAACAGCTCAGTTACCTCTCAGATCACTACGCAATACAGTACTGCTGCACAGCACAGCTAGCTGAATGCACTCAGATCAACTTACAGTATGTGATATCCTCGCTCGTCTCTGCGAGTTGCAACTATTTTTCTACGTGTCTTGTTTCTTTTTCATGGACGCGTGTCTTTGGGACACTTTTAGCTTTGACAATGTGTGTGATGGATGGAAAGAGAAGCCCCATGCCTGGAGCAGCAGAGACACTTGGACGCAATGGATGTAGTAGAGGCCAGGGAGCAGGGCGGAGTTTAGTCTCCCTGGCAACCAAAGGAAAGGAGGTGTGGCTAAGATGGGGTCATCCAATCAGACGTCACAAAAAGAAAAGAATTTGAAGCACTTACAGAGAAAATCAATATGAAATGGAATTTTTAACAAACTATGAAAAAGTTTCGTTCACTTATCATATGCATATTTAAACCAGTCTTTTTTTTGCATAAAAGGAGCTCTAAACATTAAAGGAGCTCGAAACATAAAAGAGCTCTAAACATTAAAGGAGCTCGAAACTTAAAGGAGCTCTAAACATAAAAGGAGCTCCAAACATTAAAGGAGATCCAAACATAAAGGAGCTCTAAACATAACAGGAGCTCCAAACATTAAAGGAGATCCAAACATAAAGGAGCTCTAAACATTAACGGAGCTCTAAACATAAAGGAGCTCTAAACATAAAGGAGCTCTAAACATGGAAACAAGCTGAATTTCAATCAAAGGGTAGCACACAGTTCGGCTGTTTTTTTTTTAACAGATGTGAATCCGTTTTACAGTGGAGGGGGAGGAAGGGAGGTATTTATGCAAGTGAAGCCTGTTGCTGATTGGCCCTCAGGACTGTAGGTCACCTCCCAATTTCCTCCCTATTCACCTCCATGGACTTTCTTCAGGCTAAACCAGGAATTATCAGGAATGATCATTTATTTACTCTTCCCTTCAGAGCAGAAGGATAACAGCTGCTCATGTGTAAATACAATGGCTCTCAGCAGCGGCATCACAGCTAGCATAATATGGTGTAGCATACCATGCTAGCATAGTATGGTTATACTAGTATAGTATGATACACCACTATACTAGCATAGTATGCTACACCATGGTTATACTAGCATAGTATATTACACCATACTATGCTAGTATAGTATGGTTATACTAGCATAGTATGCTACACCATGGTTATACTAGCATAGTATATTACACCATACTATGCTAGTATAGTATGGTTATACTAGCATAGTATGCTACACCATGGTTATACTAGCATAGTATATTACACCATACTATGCTAGTATAGTATGGTTATACTAGCATAGTATGCTACACCTACTATGCATAGAATGGTGTAGCATGCAGGAGGATCTCTGGAAGCAATGTGCCTGTAGGCATTTAGATACACGTCCACACTCATTTCTCAGAACCTCACGAAATGAAAACACCCGAGTGCAGTGACTCTCCAAAGCCACAGGGAGGCATTTGCTTTGGGAAAAGAAAGAGGGTCTTTCTTAAAAATAGCAGTAGACTCTAAAGTGCTAATCCAGGTCTAAACTTAAATTTACACTGAATGCAGTTCTAGCAGAACTGGGCCCAACTCCTCACACTTCCTGCAGGCTGGCGTGGTGACACCATGACATGTCGATGTGACTGTAAAACCAGCCTGGAAGCTGTAAAACCAGCCTGGAAGCTGTAAAACCAGCCTGGAAGCACACCATGCTGCACAACAGAGCAGTCATGACATTTGCATGGACAAAATGTGAAAAAGGTATTTTAAAACCACTGCTCCCAGGTTGGGCTGACGCGTCCTAAGTCATCAAACCCTCTTACTTTGTGGAGAGATGTTATAAATAAGACCCCTCCCCCCCACCACACACACACATCCTGTTTTCTTCAGAAGGGCAGTGAAATGCCAAACAAGGATAAAGTTTCTTTCCAAGTGATGAGATTTGTTTAACAGATGCCAAATATAGATGGAGGTTTGGGTTCAAGGTCTGCCTGCCTGACTCACCACAGGTTGGACACGTTCTGGTTTTCATCATTTTCACTTTGTTTCTTTACTGTTAATGTGTGAAACATGTTTATTATATAAATATCCAATAACCTTGACCACAACATGCCTATTTATAAAATCATTTAGATATATACTTATTGAATTACTCAAGAATATTGATTCTTTAAAATATATACCAATATATCTATGCTGAAAACATCAGAGGAAATGGAATTTAGTAAATTTACTTTTAATAATGCACATTTTCAAAAAAGAGGTACCTAAGCTATGATTAGACAGACCATTAAGGATTTTTTATGTGAAGTTTTATGTTGCATGTCTTTCAAATGTTGCTGAAACATCTGGGGATGGTCCTGTGGGTGGAGGTCCTGTGGGTGGATGGACCAGTGGATGGACCAGTGGATGGGCAGATGGGCCTGTGGGTGGAGGTCCTGTGGGTGGATGGGCTTGTGGATGGACCTGTGGATAGGCCTGTGGGTGGAGGTCCTGTGGGCGGATGGTGGTGGGTGGTGGGCTGGACTGGGAGCAGCAGTTTGGTTTAATACATTTGAAGCTGGTTTGCAAGGCCAAAGGTTGCTTAGTTAATCATTAGATAATGTGAAACGACTTCACTATGACCACTAAATGTCCTGAAAGGAAATAAAGCACTTTAAGTGTCACTGAACATGGCTGCATTCTTCCCTGCATCCACACATCCGTTCAACACAACCCACACATCACTTGCACACATCCGTTCAACACAACTCACACATCACTTGCACACATCCTTTCAACACAACTCACATCACTTGCATACATCCGTTCAACACAACTCACATCACTTGCATACATCCTTTCAACACAACTCACACATCCGTTTAAACACAACTCACACATCACTTGCACACATCCTTTCAACACAACTCGCACATCCGTTCAACACAACTCACACATCACTTACACACATCCGTTCAACACAACTCACACATCACTTGCACACATCCTTTCAACACAACTCACACATCACTTGCACACATCCTTTCAACACAACTTACCCCTCACTTACAAACATCCGTTCAAACACAACTCACACATCACTTGCACACATCCTTTCAACACAACTCGCACATCCGTTCAACACAACTCACACATCACTTACACACATCCGTTCAACACAACTCACACATCACTTACACACATCCTTTCAACACATCTCACACATCACTTACACGCATCCGTTCAACACAACTCACACATCACTTACACATATCCTTTCAACACAACTCACACATCACTTACACATATCCTTTCAACACAACTCACATCACTTACACACATCCTTTCCACACAACTCACACATCACTTGCACACATCCTTTCAACACAACTTACCCCTCACACACAACCTTTCAACACAACTCACACATCACTTACACAAATCCTTTCAACACAACTCACACAACACTTACACACATCCTTTCAACACAACTTACCCCTCACACACAACCTTTCAACACAACTGACACATCACTTACACACATCCTTTCAACACAACTGACACATCACTTACACATATCTTTTCAACACAACTCACACATCACTTACACAATCCTTTCAACACAACTCACACATCACTTACACAATCCTTTCAACACAACTCACACATCACTTACATCCTTTCAACACAACTCACACATCACTTACACACATCCTTTCAACACAACTCACACATCACTTACACACATCCTTTCAACACAACTCACACATCACTTGCACACATCCTTTCAACACAACTCACACATCACTTACACACACCCTTTCAACACAACTCACACATCACTTACACATATCCTTTCAACACAACTCACCCCTCACTTACACAAATCCTTTCAACACAACTCACACATCACTTACACACATCCTTTCAACACAACTTACCCCTCACTTACACAGATCCTTTCAACACAACTTACCCCTCATTAAAAGATGAATTTACAGAAACAGAGTAGACGAAAAGATTAAAATAACTCTTTCCTAGACGGTTTATTTAGCTTAGCATATGCGGTGTGTGTGTGTGTGTTGTATATATATAATTATTGCTCAAAGTTGTGAAATCGCAGAACAAGCTTGTTTCATGCTCAATGCACTCATCAGCTGCATATATATATACATATATATATATATACACGTGTGCATGTGTGTGTGTGTGTGTGTGTGTGTGTACACGTTAACATGTTTGTGTGGCAGATCACTTGGACCACTAGATGGCGCTACAGGGGTTTGCCAGACGGCCGGTGAACACCAAGGTGTTGATGGTGGACTCTCTGATGAGAAGCAGGAAGGGCCGGTTGGCTACAAACACCTCCCTGTTGAAGTTGATGGAGCGTCCAATGGCCACCACAGCTGTGGCTGCTGCTGCCTCGCTGCCCTCCTCATTTACCTGCAGACAGACAGACACACACACACACACACACACACACAGGTCCCATTTCCCCTCACCACTGCTGTGTGTTGGTGCAGAAAATCGTCTCGACGTCAGAGGTCAAAGACACAATCGTAGTGTTTTTTACTCCAATGCATAGAAATGGCTGTGACATCATGTAGATGTAACATGATGTAGGTGTAACATGATGTAGGTGTAACATGATGTAGCTGTAACATCATGTAGGTGCAACATCATGTAGCTGTAACATCATGTAGCTGTAACATGTAGCTGTAACATCATGTAGGTGTAACATCATGTAGTTGTAACATCAATCTAAAATTTACCATTTCTTTCTAAAACACTTGAAAGAACAGTCGCATCTCAGGTACACACTCACTTGACTAACAACAATCTGTTTGAACAATTCCAGTCTGGTTTTCACTCCATGCACAGCACGGAGACAGCCTTGGTGAAAATCACTAATGATCTGTTGATGGCAGCTGACTCTGGGCTCTTAACCATACTTGTCCTCCTTGATCTGAGTACAGCCTTTGATACCATCTCACACATCCTCTTCCTAGAAAGATTAGCTTCCATTGGAATAATTGGCATCCCTCTTGACTGGTTTAGATCATATCTCTCTGGCCACACTCAGTTTGTCCAACTTAAAAATTTGAGATCACAGTCCTTTCCTGTTACTACCGGTGTTCCTCAGGGCTCTGTATTGGGACCCCTCCTATTTATTATTTACCTACTACCTCTAGGCCACATTTTCAGGAAATTTAGCATTCAATTTCACTGCTACGCAGATGACACCCAGCTTTATCCACCAAACCTACCTCCACTCTTCCGCCCACTTCCCTTTCTGACAGCTTACTAGAACTTAAATGCCGGTTTTCATACCACTTCCTCAAACTTAATAGTGATAAAACTGAGGTCATCCTAGTAGGCACTAAATCTACTTTGGCCAAAACTGATAGTTTTTCTGTGACTATTGACAATTCTGTAGTTCCCCCATCGCCTTGGGTTATGAGTTTAGGTGTTATCCTGGTCAGCACATTATCGTTTGAAGCCCACATTAACAATGTTACTCAGTCTGCATACTTCCACCTACACAATATTAATCGTCTCCGCCCATCACTTACACCTAAAAGCACAGCCATACTCACTCACACCCTGGTTACATCCCATACTGACTACTGTAATTCAGTCCTCTTTGGTCTTCCCCTCAAGTGTCTTCATAAACTACAATTGGTCCAGAATTCAGCCACCCATATCATTACCAGAACTCCTTCCATAGATCATATCACTCCTGTTCTTCAGCAACTCCATTGGCTCCCTGTTAAATACCGTATTGACTTCAAGATCCTGCTCCTAACCTTTAAGGCCCTAAATAACCTAGCTCCTTCATATCTTTCTGAACTCCTTCATATCCACACACCCTCCCGCACTCTCAGATCCTCTTCTGCTCTCCAACTCACTACCCACTTGACTACCATGGGGTCTAGAGTCTTCAGTCATTCTGCCCCCCACCTATGGAACTCTCTCCTACAAGACAATCGCAACATTGAGTCTCTTTCAACCTTCAAATCCCATCTCAAAACGTACCTGTTCAAACTGGCATATTCAGTCTGATACACACTTCATTGATTTTTGTGCAGGTGATGATTTTATACTTATATGTTAACTTTTTATTTTCTACCTACTTTGTTTTGATTTTATGCTGTCTGATACAGTACTGCTTGTTTTTTTTAACTGTGTTCTATAAGGTGTCCTTGTGTGCTCTGAAAGGCGCCCACAAATAAAATGTATTATTATTATTACTATTATTATTATTATTATTATCTTCATCATGTAGGTGTAACATCATGTAGTTGTAACATCATGAAGCTGTGGACGTCACTGCCAGCTGTTTCCAGCTTCCGCCTTCGTGAGCGGCGGCTTTGTGAGATCGACAACTTTTATTTTCTTACTATCTCTTCTCTATTCTGCCCTAACCTCTTCATTTTGTTCTGATTTAGGTATTTCCTGAGCTTAGTTCGCTTATCGCTAGATTCTCTAGTTTTCTTTCTTATACGAATCTTGTGTTTACTAGGCAGCTTCTCGTTCCTAGATTGCTACTAGCTTTGAGCTTAGCCTAGCTTAGCAGTTAGCTCTATTACATTCGCAGTCAAAGCAGCCTCGTTAAAACGATGGTTTGTGGTGACTGCTCCGTAGTTACAGACAGGTTGTCTCTACTAGAGAGACGTGTCCGTTAGTTAGAGCGCCTGCTTTCGGCTAGGATTACGTTAGACGTGACGGGCACTCCAGATAGCCTTAGCCCCGGGCCTGACAGCAGACCTGCTATTGTTAGCACTAGCTCAGTAGCCCCGGGCCTGACAGCAGGCCTGCTATTGTTAGCACTAGCTCAGTAGCCCCGGGCCTGACAGCAGGCCTGCTATTGTTAGCACTAGCTCAGTAGCCCCGGGCCTGACAGCAGACCCTAGCACTAGCTCAGTAGCCCCGGGTCTGACAGCAGACCCGCTATTGTTAGCACTAGCTCAGTAGCCCCGGGCCTGACAGCAGACCCGCTATTGTTAGCACTAGCTAGTAGCCCCGGGCCTGACAGCAGACCCGCTATTGTTAGCACTAGCTCAGTAGCCCCGGGCCTGACAGCAGGCCCGCTATTGTTAGCACTAGCTCAGTAGCCCCGGGCCTGACAGCAGACCCGCTATTGTTAGCACTAGCTCAGTAGCCCCGGACCTGACAGCAGGCCCGCTATTGTTAGCACTAGCTCAGTAGCCCCGGGCCTGACAGCAGACCAGCTATTGTTAGCACTAGCTCAGTAGCCCCGGGCCTGACAGCAGGCCTGCTATTGTTAGCACTAGCTCAGTAGCCCCGGGCCTGACAGCAGGCCTGCTATTGTTAGCACTAGCTCAGTAGCCCCGGACCTGACAGCAGGCCCGCTATTGTTAGCACTAGCTCAGTAGCTCCGGGCCTGACAGCAGGCCCGCTATTGTTAGCACTAGCTCAGTAGCCCCGGGCCTGACAGCAGACCCGCTATTGTTAGCACTAGCTCAGTAGCCCCGGGCCTGACAGCAGACCCGCTATTGTTAGCACTAGCTAGTAGCCCCGGGCCTGACAGCAGGCCTGCTATTGTTAGCACTAGCTCAGCTTCATCGGCAGATGCGGCGGAGTTTGTCTCTGTTTACCGGCGTGGGAAGGCTCAAAAGAGCAAGCCACCGGTCGTGTGGCCTGGTCTGCAGTCACCTCTCCCGACTGCTAACTGGTTTTCTCCACTCACCAGCCCTGTTGGTAGTCCTACCGGCCATCGTGCTTCTCCCCCTTCTGTCGACAGAGTAAAGCAGTGCACACTAGTGATAGGAGACTCCATTACCCGCAATGTTAGATTAGCTTCGCCAGGCTTGGTTCACTGTTTACCCGGGGCCACAGTCTCCGACATAGAGGATAATCTTAGGGTGCTGGCATCACGGAGGGAGAGTCAGGGAACCCAGGCACACAGCACCACTACTTTCAGCAACATTGTTATTCATGTCGGCACCAATAATGCTAGTGTAAACTACAGGAGACTCACTGGCCAGTCGGCTGGGAAGTCGGTGCTTTTAGCCGAGCGGTCAGTGATGTCACCTTGTGGTGCAGTGCACCTCGGATCGAATCCCGCAGCGCGCATTGATTGAGCTACGTTACATTGGTGGCAACGGTGGGATCCGGAAGTGTCCAGAAGCGTGCAGATCCTCATGAGTCTCTTCGGAGGGTGGAATGATACAGCGCGAGGGTGTGCTTCCAGGAGAAGGTGACTACTGTAAATTACAGCAGATTCACTGGCCGGTCGGCTGGGGGGTCGGCCCCTTTGGCCGAGCAGTCAGCGATGTCACCTTGTGGTGCAGTGCACTTCGGATCGAAACCCGCAGCAGGCATTGATTGAGCTACGTTACACTAGGATGAAGCAGTCAGCGATCACAAAAGCCAGTCTAGTCAGAAAGATGTGTCCCATGTAGCTCGGGCAAATAAATAAGGTGGGGGTGTTGCCCCCACCTGTTGAAATCTATTTTCAATCTGACTTCTACACTCGAATCTAAATTCCAGTCTTTTGAGTCTCTTGTTCTTGGTCCATCTCCCTCAGCCATGGATAGACTCGGCTCAGTCCAAATTGTGATACTCTATCAGCCTCCTGGCTGTTACTCGTTATTTCTTGAAGAATTTGGAGAGTTTGTCTCAGGCCTTGTTACTCACTCTGATGAGATTCTAATTCTAGGTGATTTCAATATTCATCTGAATAAGGCTGCTGATCCTCTAAGTAAAGCCTTTCTGGCACCAGTTGATACTTTTGAGTTCACTCAGTTTGTTCAAGAGTCAACTCATTGCAGTGGTAACACCCTTGGTTTGGTTTTATCTAAAGGAATAGCTGTTTCTGATCTGAATGTCTTACCAACCACATCTGCTGTGTCTGATCATTTTCTCATCAAATTTGAAGCTTTATTGGCCTGTCCAGTTAATGTCAGCACAGATGTAATTGCCACTCGCCACATTGGTCGCTCCGCTGTAGCAAGATAAGTTTTAGCTGTAGTAAAATAAAAAGTTTTACCTGTAGTAAGATAAAAAAAAGTTTTAGCTGTAGTAAGATAAAAGGTTTTAGCTGTAGTAAAATAAACTGTTTTAGCTGTAGCAAGATAAGTTTTAGCTGTAGTAAGATTAAAAATTTTAGTTGTAGTAAGATAAACAGTTTTAGCTGTAGTAAGATAAAAGGTTTTAGTTGTAGTGAGATAAACAGTTTTAGGTGTAGCAAGATAAGTTTTAGCTGTAGTAAGATAAACAGTTTTAGCTGTAGTAAGATAAAAGGTTTTAGCTGTAGTGAGATAAACAGTTTTAGCTGTAGCAAGATAAGTTTTAGCTGTAGTAACAAAGTTTTAGCTTTTGTAAGATAAAACGTTTTAGCTGTAGTATGATAAAAAAAATTAGCTGTAGTAAGATAAAAAGTTTTAGCTTTAGTAAGATAAAAAGTTTTAGCTGTAGTAAGATAAAAAGTTTTAGCTGTAGTAAGATAAAAAGTTTTAGCTTTAGTAAGATAAAAAGTTTTAGCTGTAGTAAGATCAAAAGTTTTAACTGTATAAAGATAAAAAGTTTTAGCTGTAGTAAGATTAAAAAGTTTTAACTGTAGCAAGATAAAAAGTTTTAGCTGTAGTAAGATAAAAATGTTTTAGCTGTAGTAAGATACAAAGTTTTAGTTGCAGTGAGATAAACAGTTTTAGCTGTAGCAAGATAAGTTTTAGCTGTAGCAAGATAAAAAGTTTTAGCTGTAGTAAGATAAAAAGTTTTAGCTGTATAAAGATAAAAGTGTTAGCTGTATAAAGATAAAAAGTTTTAGCTGTAGCAAGATAAAAAGTTTTAGCTGTAGTAACATAAAAATGTTTTAGCTGTAGTAAGATAAAAAGTTTTAGCTGTAGCAAGATAAAAAGTTTTAGCTGTAGTAAGATAAAAGGTTTTAGCTGTACCAAGATAAAAAAGTTTTAGCTGTAGCAAGATAAAAAGTTTTAGCTGTAGTAAGATAAAATGTTTTAGCTGTAGTATGATAAAAAGTTTAAGCTGTAGTGAGACAAACAGTTTTAGCTGTAGCAAGATAAAAGGTTTTAGCTGTAGTATGATAAAAAGTTTTAGCTGTAGTAAGATAAAAAGTTTTAGCTGTAGTAAGATAAAAGGTTGTACCTGTAGTAAGATAAAGGGTTTTAGATGTAGTAAGATAAAGCGTTTTAGCTGTTGTAAGATAAAAGATTTTAGCTTTAGTAAGATAAAAAGTTTTAGCTGTAGCAAGATAAAAAGTTTCTCAGTCTTTTTCTGATCTTCATGATAATGTGGTAGGTCTGTCATCATCCCAGCTTGCTAGCAAACCTGTCATCAATGATGCTATTGCGACAAATTGTGACAAAGACACTGTAATCACAACGTGACTGGCCTCAGTGCTGCATGTTGTTGGGTCCAACCACACCATTTATATACACCACTTATGTAACATTTCACCAACATCTTCTGAGTGATCTAAACAATGTGACAAATCAGAGACATCTGTTTGTAGCTCACAATTTTTGTTACGGTGGTATAAACACACAATGTGACCTGTGTGTAGGAACTGTTGTTTTTCCATTAACAACACAGTATTGTGTTTATAAGCTGGTGAAACTGTTTTTTCCTCACAACTGTACAGTCTGAGGTTACGTTTAGATCACTGGCCTCAAACCTGAATTACGTTTTTAAACAACTGACGTGCCTGCGTGTTACAGTGGTGAAGCAAGACTTGCTGTTTAGGAGAAATGTGAGGAGGGGTCGGAGTCTTTTTTCTTTTTGTCAAGTGAGCTAGTGTGAGTTTGGTTCTCTGCTGGTAAGATTACTACACTGTGTTCTTCTAACCAGCTACACTGCAGCACATTTGAAGTTTTGCAGTTTTCTTTATTTTAATTTTGTCGGTACATTATACTGAATACTGTGACTGTATTTTTAGTGTGCATTGTTTGCTTTTGTATGTATCCTACTTTTGGAGGTACAATTTCTTTAAAAAATAAGGTATGGAACCTTTGTATTACATTTGTATGGTGCCATTCTCTTGTGTTGTGGTTGGTAGGTCTATTTATCTTTAAACACAGGAACTGTAATGTTAGGAACTCAAGTAGATATGGGTCATGGAGACAAAAATGGTCATAAATTGATGCAGAAAAGGACAAATTGGTGCATAAAAATTCCCCAGACTGCAGGAAATGAAGTGTGCGGTGCTTAAAATTTCCTGGGGGAGGACCCCCAGACCCCCCCACTTCAGGCCACCCCTGCATAAGTCAGTGCCCCCACTTGGGCCACCCCACTTAAAAAGGTCTGGACATACCACTGGCCTCCGTGGTGATGGCGGTTGCCATCTGGACGCTGCTTGGCATTCCCCTCATCACATTTTCTTTTTATATATTTTATAAATCCATATAATTTTTGTTATCCTGTTTTGTTTTTTTTTTTGGTTTTTTTTTTTACATGGTGATGTTGGTCATGTGGCTTGGGTCCTGAGTTGTTCTGGTGGTGTCTTGACACGGCTTGGCATCCTCCTCATCATATTCTTAATAAATTGTATAATTCCATTATAATTCTGTTCATCCTCTTTCAATGTTGTATTGTGTCAACTGTGTAAACACAACATCATGTCACGTTGTGCGTCTTGGGAGAGAGGTCCTCCTCTGTTGCTCTCCCTGAGGTTTCTTCCTATTTTTTCTCCCTGTTAAAGTTTTTAGGGAGTTGTCCCTTATCCGGTGCAAGGGTCTAAGGACAGGATGTTGTGTTGCTGTAAAGCCCACTAAGGAAAATTTGTAATTTGTGATATTGGGCTAAACAAATAAAATTGACTTGACTTGACTTGACTGTAACATCATGTAGGTGTAATGTCATGTAGGTGTAACGTCATCTAGGTGTAACGTCATGTAGCTGTAACATCATGTAGGTGTAACATCATGTAGCTGTAACATCATGTAGCTGTAACATCATGTAGCTGTAACATCATGTAGAGGTAACATCATGTAATATCATGTAGGTGTAACATCATGTAGGTGTAACATCATGTAGCTGTAACATCATGTAGAGGTAACATCATGTAATATCATGTAGGTGTAACGTCATGTAGCTGTAACGTCATATAGGTATAACATCATGTAGCTGTAACATCATGTAGCTGTAACATCATGTAGCTGTAACGTCATGTAGGTGTAACGTCATGTAGATGTAACATCATGTAGCTGTAACGTCATGTAGGTGTAACGTCATGTGGATGTAACATCATGTAGCTGTAACATCATGTAGGTGTAACGTCATGTAGCTGTAACATCATATAGGTATAACATCATGTAGGTGTAAAATCATGTAGCGGTAACATCATGTAGGTGTAACGTCATGTAGCTGTAACATCATGTAGAGGTAACATCATGTAATATCATGTAGGTGTAATGTCATGTAGCTGTAACGTCATGTAGGTGTAACGTCATGTAGATGTAAAATCATGTAGCTGTAACATCATGTAGGTGTAACGTCATGTAGGTGTAACGTCATGTAGCTGTAACGTCATGTAGATGTAACATCATGTAGCTGTAACATCATGTAGGTGTAACGTCATGTAGGTGTAACGTCATGTAGCTGTAACGTCATGTAGATGTAACATCATGTAGCTGTAACATCATGTAGGTGTAACGTCATGTAGCTGTAACGTCATATAGGTATAACATCATGTAGCTGTAACATCATGTAGGTGTAACGTCATGTAGCTGTAACGTCATATAGGTATAACATCATGTAGCTGTAACATCATGTAGGTGTAACGTCATGTAGCTGTAACGTCATATAGGTATAACATCATGTAGCTGTAACATCATGTAGGTGTAATGTCATGTAGCTGTAACATCATGTAGCTGTAACATCATGTAGGTGTAATGTCATGTAGCTGTAACGTCATGTAGGTGTAATGTCATGTAGCTGTAACGTCATGTAGGTGCTGGTGAGGGCAGTGTTGTTTTAACTCCATTCAGAAGGAGATGGGAGAGTCAGCAGTGCAGTTGTGTCAGCACCTTCCCCACTGCTAAAACAAAAACGTTGAGTATGCAGGGATTCAGGGTATTAGGGTGAGGTCACATAACGGGTGAAGGAGAATCCCTACCTCTAGGAAGGCTTTGTGGAAGGCATCAGAGATGCACAGCGTGTTGCTATCATCTTCCAGCATACCTAAAGTGTAGACATGAAGAGACAGACATTCACTACTGATGAGTGACAACTGGACAAACACACTTTAGTACTTTGTACGACATCGTATAGTGAAGTAGAGTGAGGTGTAATCTGTGTTTGGATTAGAGTTCAAGTGTAGCATTATGTGGGTGTAGTGTAGTTATAGTGTAGTTACAGGTGTAGGTATAGTAATGTGTAGTGTAGTTCAGGTGTAGATTCAGTGTGGTGTAGTTTAGATGCAATGTGGTATAATTTAGATGTAGCGTGGTGTAGTTTAGTTTAGATGTAGTGTGGTGTAGTTTAGTTTAGATGTAGTGTGGTGTAGTTTAGTTTAGATGTGGTGTGGTGTAGTTTAGTTGTAGTGTGGTGTAGTTTAGTTTAGATGCAGTGTGGTGTAGTTTAGTTTAGATGTAGTGTGGTGTGGTTTAGTTTAGATACAGTGTAGTGTAGTTTAGACGTAGTGTGGTGTAGTGTAGTTTAGATGTAGTGTGGTGTAGTTTAGATGTAGTGTGGTGTAGTGTAGTTTAATAGTAGTGTGATGTAGTGTGGTGTAATTTAGATGTAGTGTGGTGTAGTTTAGTTTAGATGCAGTGTAGTGTAGTTTAGATGCAGTGTGGTGTAGTTTAGTTTAGATGTAGTGTGGTGTAGTTTAGTTTAGATACAGTGTAGTGTAGTTTAGATGTAGTGTGGTGTAGTGTAGTTTAGATACAGTGTAGTGTAGTTTAGATGTAGTGTGGTGTAGTTTAGTTTAGATACAGTGTAGTGTAGTTTAGATGTAGTGTGGTGTAGTGTAGTTTAGATGTAGTGTGATGTAGTGTGGTGTAATTTAGATGTAGTGTGGTGTAGTTTAGTTTAGATACAGTGTAGTGTAGTTTAGATGTAGTGTGATGTAGTGTGGTGTAATTTAGATGTAGTGTGGTGTAGTGTAGTTTAGATGCAGTGTAGTTTAGATGTGGTGTAGTTTAGTTTAGATGTAATGGGGTTTAGTTTAGATGCAGTGTGGTGTAGTTTAGTTTAGATACAGTGTAGTGTAGTTTAGATGTAGTGTGATGTAGTGTGGTGTAATTTAGATGTAGTGTGGTGTAGTTTAGTTTAGACACAGTGTAGTGTAGTTTAGATGTAGTGTGATGTAGTGTGGTGTAATTTAGATGTAGTGTGGTGTAGTGTAGTTTAGATGCAGTGTAGTTTAGATGTGGTGTAGTTTAGTTTAGATGTAATGGGGTTTAGTTTAGATGCAGTGTGGTGTAGTTTAGTTTAGATACAGTGTTGTGTAGTTTAGATGTAGTGTGGTGTAGTGTAGTTTAGATGTAGTGTGATGCAGTGTGGTGTAGTTTAGTTTAGATACAGTGTAGTGTAGTTTAGATGTAGTGTGGTGTAGTTTAGTTTAGATACAGTGTAGTGTAGTTTAGATGTAGTGTGATGTAGTGTGGTGTAATTTAGATGTAGTGTAGTTTAGATGCAGTGTAGTTTAGATGTGGTGTAGTTTAGATGTAATGGGGTTTAGTTTAGATGCAGTGTGGTGTAGTTTAGTTTAGATACAGTGTAGTGTAGTTTAGATGTAGTGTGATGTAGTGTGGTGTAATTTAGATGTAGTGTGGTGTAGTGTAGTTTAGATGCAGTGTAGTTTAGATGTGGTGTAGTTTAGTTTAGATGTAATGGGGTTTAGTTTAGATGCAGTGTGGTGTAGTTTAGTTTAGATACAGTGTAGTGTAGTTTAGATGTAGTGTGGTGTAGTTTAGAAGTAGTGTGGTGTATTTTAGTTCAGATGCAATGTGGTGTAGTTTAGATGCCATGTGCTGTAGTTTAGATGTATTGTGGTTTAGTTTAGATGTAGTGTGGTGTAGTTTAGATGTAGTGTGGTGTAGTTTAGATGTAGTGTGGTGTAGTTTAGATGCAGTGTGGTGTAGTTTAGGTATAGTGTGGGTAGTTTAAATGCCATGTGGTGTAGTTTAGAAGTAGTGTGGTGTAGTTTAGATGTAGTGTGGTGTAGTTTAGATGTAGTGTGCTGTAGTTTAGAAGTAGTGTGGTGTAGTGTAGTTTAGATGTAGTGTGCTGTAGTTTAGAAGTAGTGTGGTGTAGTGTAGTTTAGAAGTAGTGTGATGTAGTTTAGATGTAGTGTGGTGTAGTTTAAGTGTAGTTTAGGCGTAGTGTAGTTTAGGTGTAGTTTAGGCGTAGTGTAGTTTAGGTATTGTGGAACAGACTCAGACCCTGGTAGGGATCTCAGCGCCTCCTTCACATTGCTGCTGCCTACCTGGTAGGCTGGCCCTCTGCGGGTCAAACAGGTCACTCAGCCCCATGGCCTGCAGCTTCTCCTTCAGACTGAAGCTGTCCTCCACTCTGAATCGTGGGATCTGGACGGACACCGTGGTCTCTCTCAGGTCCTCCAGCCAACCACTCAGTTTGCTCAGGTCCAGGCTCTCCTCAACCTCAGTACCACAACAACGCAACAAGTCACAAAGCTCTCAAATACACACATGAAAAAAAACTTTTGCAGAAGTACTTCAGTACTTACTTAAACATTTGCCAGTTTTAACACCAGGGTTTAAGACAGTTGTGATTGTCATGCAGCACTAATATCGCTCCTGGTTTCTAGCTTGCCACAGAGAGACGGACAAGTGATGTGCCTACAGACGGTACCTGAGCAAGAGATGTGTCTTTCCCAGGCAGTATGATCACCATGGTGATGTCGTCTCCTCGGTACGGCAGCTCCAGAACCTGAACATGGTCCTGATGGTAGTTTCCGTAGCGGAACTTTGTTTCCTGGTACATCATGGAAACCTGGCAGCTCTCTGTCTCACTGACGAAGAAGTCTGACTTGAAGACATGGTCTTTGTCAAACTTGCTCTTCCACTCACCCTGCAGAAAGACAAGTAGGTTGAGGTAGTTTATACATGTCCCAGTTAAAACTGGAGTTTTAATCATCACGGACCCTTTCTGTTCCATACAAGACACAGACCAGCGTGAGTTTGAGGCGGTTTCAAACACAAGCCGTCTGGTTGGTAGAGATCAGATAATGTACATGTCACAGAGGACTTTGTTTGTTCTTCCAAGACTAATAGCCGGGTGGAATTCATTGCATCATGACAATTCAGACCATTATAAGATGCAGATGTTAACCACTGAAGATAAAGTCAAGTGAAGTGTGTCAGTCTAAACTTTGACACGTGCTGTTTATTGTCTTCTACGGTAACCTGCACCTCGTCAGGTCAGAAAGGTTAGTCAAGCGTAGCAGGAATCCAGTTGGATGCAGGCATGAGTGAAAGTTGGAGGTAGCTTCTCTACAGACAGCTGAGACGACACAAACATTCAGGTTTTCTCCCCAATTGTACCCGCCCAATTACCCCACTCTTCAGAGTCGTCCCGGTCTCTGCTCCACCCCCTCTGCTGATCCAGGGAGGGCTGCAGACTACCACATGCCTCCTCTGATACATGTGGAGTCACCAGCCGCTTCTTTTCACCTGACAGTGAGGAGTTTCACCAGGGGGGCGTAGCACGTTGGAGGATAACGCTATTGCCCCCAGTTCCCCCTCCCCCCTGAACAGGCGCCTTGACCAACCAGAGGAGGCGCTAGTGCAGCGACCAGGACACATACCCACATCCGGCTTCCCAACCGCAGACACGGCCAATTGTATCTGTAGGGACGTCCGACCAAGCCGGAGGTAACACGGGGATTCAAACCGCCGATCCCTGTATTGGTCAAACATTCAGTTTTAAGTGTAAATTGGTGGATTTCCCATGTGAGAAGCAAAGCTGCTGGTGTCAGAGACCTTAAAGTAGATAGTGTTGACCAGAACCAAAACAGTGTTAGAGTCCAGTGTTCCATTTGGCAGGGTGTCCTGGATCCGGTTCTCTGTCTTGTTGGAGATCCAGCTGTTTATGGTAACCCGGGCCAGCTCAGGTTTCTCCTACAACAAAAAGCCAGGTTATTGGACCTGCTCTATACAACCACAGCTGAATTACTTAAAGCTGGTCAAGCTGTGAGGAAGATAAAGCAGATGTGGCACCAGTTTAGAAGGGCTTGTACACACGGGTCTGGCACAAACACACTGCAGGCCTTACAGGTGGCATTAGACCACAATAGACCTGAGAATTCACTGAGCAACACAACAGCTTATCATCGAAACTGAAGTAACCTTGAAGTTGAGAGGCAGTAGCTTGGCCCCATACACCACCTCACTGATGTTCTGATAGGTCTCGTTGAAAACCAGGGACTTCTCTCCAAAAAGTCTGTTGGCAGAGACCAGTTCTGTAGTTTTGTCCTTTTTACGGTACAGGCGACAGTTGAGTTTGGCAAAAAAGAAATGGATCTGATCTGAAGTTTTCTCTTTTATAGTGTCAAACTCAAACACCTGGAGCCAGGAAGAGAAGAGGTGAAAGAGAATGAGATGATCTTTAACAAAGTCACATGACACTGGCCCCATTCTTTCACATTTCTATGTTTCATATCAGCTGATGGTACATGCATTAGAGTAAGTCAGAGCAGAGCAAATATAGCGGTAAACTACATGCATGTCCCATCCCCTTACATTCATGATCTGCCTCAGGGTTTCATTGCAGGCCCCCAGCTTGGTCATAGCGAATGCTGTGGAGATACTGATGGGAGACATGAAGATGTTTTCATCGCTGGGTTTGCTCTGGGCCAGCTGCTTGTAGAAGGACAGGGCAAAGCGGCTGTTGGCCCTGGACAGCTCCCATACTCGAGGGTTGGTGGACTCAGGGACTGCATCCGTTTGCTGTGTGGGTTCCTCCTCCTCAGGGCTGGGGTTACGGTAGATGCAGCGAGGCTCCAGGGGCAGATCTTTGGGCTTGGCAGTGCAGATGTTGTGGGTGGCCAGCGAGGCGGATAGCAGAGGGAGCAGCAGGCCCAAAGTCAACAGCCACCGAACTGCTCTCATCTTGGAAGGAATACACAGAGTCAGAATCCAACCGTGGTTCACGTCTGTCTTGTTTTGATTTATAAACAGCCCCATCAGTTAACAGGTCTCACACACACACACACACACACACCAGTTAGTACTGATATTACACCATAACATCAATTCATATTCATGGCTAAAAGTTAAACATGTGCAGTGTTTATGAACAGGACAGGAAGTGAACAGGAAGAGGAAAGGAAGTGGACAGCAACTGGACAAGAAGAGGACAGGAACTGGACAAGCAGAGGACAGGAACTGGACACGGTGGCTGTGGAGGAGCCAGAAGCCATGCAAGCTTCTTACAGTCAAATCAAAGCGTTTATTGTCATATACACTGTTAAAAACAAGTTTCCCTGTAAAATGGAATTCTTCCTAGACTGGACTCTTCTGAACCAGAAACAAATATGTTATGTAGTGAACTGGTAAATATAAAATGGAATTCTTCCTAGACTGGACTCTTCTGAACCAGAAACAAATGTTTTATGTAGTGAACTGGTAAATATAAAATGGAATTCTTCCTAGACTGGACTCTTCTGAACCAGAAACAAATACGTTATGTAGTGAACTGGTAAATATAAAATGGAATTCTTCCTAGACTGGACTCTTCTGAACCAGAAACAAACACGTTATGTAGTGATCTGGTAAATATAACATGGAATTCTTCCTAGACTGGACTCTTCTGAACCAGAAACAAATATGTTAAGTAGTGAACTGGTAAATATAAAATGGAATTCTTCCTAGACTGGACTCTTCTGAACCAGAAACAAATATGTTATGTAGTGAACTGGTAAATATAAACTGGAATTCTTCCTAGACTGGACTCTTCTGAACCAGAAACAAATACGTTATGTAGTGAACTGGTAAATATAAAATGGAATTCTTCCTAGACTGGACTCTTCTGAACCAGAAACAAATATGTTATGTAGTGAACTGGTAAATATAAAATGGAATTCTTCCTAGACTGGACTCTTCTGAACCAGAAACAAATATGTTATGTAGTGAACTGGTAAATATAAAATGGAATTCTTCCTAGACTGGACTCTTCTGAACCAGAAACAAATATGTTATGTAGTGAACTGGTAAATATAAACTGAAATTCTTCCTAGACTGGACTCTTCTGAACCAGAAACAAATATGTTATGTAGTGAACTGGTAAATATAAACTGGAATTCTTGCTAGACTGGACTCTTCTGAACCAGAAACAAATACGTTATGTAGTGAACTGGTAAATATAAAATGGAATTCTTCCTAGACTGGACTCTTCTGAACCAGAAACAAACACGTTATGTAGTGAACTGGTAAATATAAAATGGAATTCTTCCTAGACTGGACTCTTCTGAACCAGAAACAAATACGTTATGTAGTGAACTGGTAAATATAAACTGGAATTGTTGCTAGACTGGACTCTTCTGAACCAGAAACAAATACGTTATGTAGTGAACTGGTAAATATAAAATGGAATTCTTCCTAGACTGGACTCTTCTGAACCAGAAACAAACACGTTATGTAGTGAACTGGTAAATATAAAATGGAATTCTTCCTAGACTGGACTCTTCTGAACCAGAAACAAACACGTTATGTAGTGAACTGGTAAATATAAAATGGAATTCTTCCTAGACTGGACTCTTCTGAACCAGAAACAAATATGTTGAATTGGTAAATATTCCTTTACAATTATTCAAGTACACTGTTAGTTAGGAAAATTAAAGGATCTTACCCCCAGAGCTTCACTAAGCACACCACAGCCAGAGTACCACGTCAGACAGAAAATGCTGTTATCAGTACAGATACTACATGGTACTTATAATTTATATCAAGTATACGGATATATGGGTATAGTATCAATACTAAAGTACTACAGGCCTCAACAAGATATTTAGTGTGAGTCATGTCTCTGTGGAGACTGAAATGGATGGCAGTAAAGCAAAGTCTAACATATTAAAGTAAAAAGTCTAAAACATGAAAGTAAAAAGTCCAAGACAGTAAAGTCAAAAGTCTAACACATTAAAGTAAAAAATCCAAGAAAGTAAAGTCAAAAGTCCAAGACATTAAAGTAAAAAGTATAAGACATGAAAGAAAAAATCCAAGACAGTAAAGTAAAAAGTTTAAGGCATTAAACCAAAAGCTTTAAGAAAGTAAAGTAAAAAGTCTGACATTAGATTAAAAAGGTCTAAGACAGTAAAGTGAAAAAGTCTTAAGACAGTAAAGTAAAAAGTCTAAGACATTAAAGTAAAAAGTTTGACAGTAAAGTAAAAAGTCTAACACATTAAAGTAAAAAGTTCAAGACAGTAAAGTAAAACGTCTTAAGACAAACTAAAAAGTCTTATAACATTAAAATAAAGTCTAACACATTAAAGTAACATTTCTTAAGACATTAAAGTAAAACGTCTAAAACAGTAAAGTGAAAAGTCTTAGGACATAAAGTAAAGGCACGTAGCTTTACCTTTGTAGGATAAGGACTCGGGGTGAAGTGCTTAGTATTTAGTAGCGTTTAGTATTTAGTGTGAGTCATGTCTCCGTGGAGACAGAAACGGATGGCAGCACAGCAAAGTGTAACACATGAAAGTAAAAAGTCTCAGACATGAAAGTAAAGGCTTTACCTTTGTAGGATAAGGACTCGAGGTAAAGTGTTTAGTATTTAGTAGCGTTCAGTATTTAGTGTGAGTCATGTCTCTGTGGAGACAGAAATGGACGGCAGCAAAGCAAAGTCTAACACATTAAATTAAAAAGTCTAACACATTAATGTAAAAAGTCTAACACATTAAAGTAAAAAGTCCAAGACAGTAAAGTCAAAAGTCTAAGACATTAAAGCAAAAAGTCTTAAGATATTATAGTAAAAAGTCTAACACATTAAAGTAAAAAGTGTAAGACATGAAAGTAAAAAGTCCAAGACAGTAAAGTAAAAAGTTTAAGACATTAAACCAAAATCTTTAAGAAAGTAAAGTAAAAAGTCTGACATTAGATTAAAAAGGTCTAAGACAGTAAAGTGAAAAAGTCTTAAGACAGTAAAGTAAAAAGTCTAAGACATTAAAGTGAAAAGTTCGACAGTAAAGTAAAAAGTCTAACACATTAAAGTAAAAAGTACAAGACAGTAAAGTAAAACGTCTTAAGACAAACTAAAAAGTCTTAAGACATTAAAATAAAGTCTAACACATTCAAGTAAAAAGTCCAAGACATTAAAGTAAAACGTCTAAAACAATAAAGTAAAAAGTCTTAAGATATAAAGTAAAGGTATGTAGCTTTACCTTTTCAGGATAAGGACTCAGGGTGAAGTGTTTAGTATTTAGTAGCGTTTAGTATTTAGTGTGAGTCATGTGTCTGTGCAGACAGAAATGGACGGCAGCAAAGCAAAGTCTAACACATTAAAGTAAAAAGTCTCAGACATTAAAGTAAAAAGTCCAAGACAGTTAAGTCAAAAGTCTAAGACATTAAAGCAAAAAGTCTTAAGATATTATAGTAAAAAGTCTAACACATTAAAGTAAAAAGTTCAAGACAGTAAAGTAAAACGTCTTAAGACAAACTAAAAAGTCTTAAGACATTAAAATAAAGTCTAACACATTAAAGTAAAACGTCTAAAACAGTAAAGTAAAAAGTCTTAAGACATCAAGTAAAGGCATGTAGCTTTACCTTTGTAGGATAAGGACTCGAGGTGAGGTGTTTAGTATTTAGTAGCGCTTAGTATTTAGTGTGAGTCATGTCTCTGTGGAGACAGAAATGGACGGCAGCAAAGCAAAGTCTAAGACAGTAAAGTAAAAAGTCTAACACATTAATGTAAAAAGTCTAACACATTAAAGTAAAAAGTCCAAGACAGTTAAGTCAAAAGTCTAAGACATTAAAGCAAAAAGTCTTAAGATATTATAGTAAAAAGTCTAACACATTAAAGTAAAAAGTTCAAGACAGTAAAGTAAAACGTCTTAAGACAAACGAAAAAGTCTTAAGACATTAAAATAAAGTCTAACACATTAAAGTAAAATTTCTTAAGACATTAAAGTAAAACGTCTAAAACAGTAAAGTAAAAAGTCTTAAGACATAAAGTAAGCACGTAGCTTTACCTTTGTAGGATAAGGACTCGAGGTAAAGTGTTTAGTATTTAGTAGCGTTTAGTATTTAGTGTGAGTCATGTCTCCGTGGAGACAGAAACGGATGGCAGCACAGCAAAGTGTAACACATGAAAGTAAAAAGTCTCAGACATGAAAGTAAAGGCTTTACCTTTTCAGGATAAGGACTTGAGGTGAGGTGTTTAGTATTTAGTAGCGTTTAGTATTTAGTGTGAGTCATGTCTCTGTGGAGACAGAAATGGACGGCAGCAAAGCAAAGTCTAAGACATTAAAGTAAAAAGTCTAAGACATTAATGTAAAAAGTCTAACACATTAATGTAAAAAGTCTAACACATTAAAGTAAAAAGTCCAAGACAGTAAAGTAAAAAGTTTAAGACATTAAACCAAAAGGTTTAAGAAAGTAAAGTAAAAAGTCTGACATTAGATTAAAAAGGTCTAAGACAGTAAAGTAAAAAGTCTAAGACATTAAAGTGAAAAGTTTGACAGTAAAGTAAAAAGTCTAACACATTAAAGTAAAAAGTTCAAGACAGTAAAGTAAAACGTCTTAAGACAAACTAAAAAGTCTTAAGACACTAAAATGAAGTCTAACACATTAAAGTAAAAAGTCTAAAACAGTAAAGTAAAAAGTCTGACATTAGATTAAAAAGGTCTAAGACAGTAAAGTGAAAAAGTCTTAAGACAGTAAAGTAAAAAGTCTAAGACATTAAAGTGAAAAGTTTGACAGTAAAGTAAAAAGTCTAACACATTAAAGTAAAAAGTTCAAGACAGTAAAGTAAAACGTCTTAAGACAAACTCAAAAGTCTTAAGACATTAAAATAAAGTCTAACACATTAAAGTAAAAAGTCCAAGACATTAAAGTAAAACGTCTTCAGACAAACTAAAAAGTCTTAAGACATTAAAATAAAGTCTAACACATTAAAGTAAAATTTCTTAAGACATTAGAGTAAAACGTCTAAAACAGTAAAGTAAAAAGTCTTAAGACATAAAGTAAAGGCACGTAGCTTTACCTTTGTAGGATAAGGACTCGAGGTGAAGTGTTTAGTATTTAGTAGCGTTTAGTATTTAGTGTGAGTCGTGTCTCCGTGGAGACAGAAACAGATGGCAGCACAGCAAAGTGTAACACATTAAAGTAAAAAGTCTTAAGACATCAAGTAAAGGCTTTACCTTTGTAGGATAAGGACTCGAGGTGAGGTGTTTAGCATTTAGTAGCGTTTAGTATTTAGTGTGAGTCATGTCTCTGTGGAGACAGAAATGGACAGCAGCAAAGCAAAGTCTAACACATTAAGGTAAAAAGTCTAACACATTAAAGTAAAAAGTCCAAGACAGTTAAGTCAAAAGTCTAAGACATTAAAGCAAAAAGTGTAAGACATGAAAGTAAAAAGTCCAAGACAGTAAAGTAAAAAGTTTAAGACATTAAACCAAAAGGTTTAAAAAAGTAAAGTAAAAAGTCTGACATTAGATTAAAAAGTTCTAAGACAGTAAAGTGAAAAAGTCTTGACAGTAAAGTAAAAAGTCTAAGACATTAAAGCAAAAAGTCTTAAGATATTATAGTAAAAAGTCTAACACATTAAAGTAAAAAGTTCAAGACAGTAAAGTAAAACGTCTTAAGACAAACTAAAAAGTCTTAAGATATTAAAATAAAGTCTAACACATTAAAGTAAAACGTCTAAAACAGTAAAGTAAAAAGTCTTAAGACATAAAGTAAAGGCATGTAGCTTTACCTTTGTAGGATAAGGACTCGGGGTGAAGTGTTTAGTATTTAGTAGCGTTTAGTATTTAGTGTGAGTCATGTCTCTGTGGAGACAGAAACGGATGGCAGCACAGCAAAGTGTAACACATTAAAGTAAAAAGTCTCAGACATGAAAGTAAAGGCTTTACCTTTGTAGGATAAGGACTCGAGGTAAAGTGTTTAGTATTTCGTAGCGTTTAGTATTTAGTGTGAGTCATGTCTCTGTGGAGACAGAAATGGACGGCAGCAAAGCAAAGTCTAACAAATTAAAGTAAAAAGTCCAAGACAGTAAAGTCTAAAGTCTCAGACATGAAAGTAAAGGCTTTACCTTTGCAGGATAAGGACTCGGGGTGAAGTGGATGAGAGCTGTGTTTCAAATGCAGACAGGTCAGTGTCCTGCAGTACACAGCCAGAGCTGAACGCTTCACAATATAGACAGCTCAACCTTTGAAATATTGATCTATTTATGTGGATCAATATTTCAATCCCACAAGTCTTAGCCTTCTACCAACAAAACAGCTTGTGAGGGGCTTTTAGATCACCATGTCAAACTCTGCATTGGGAAAGATGCCAAAAATAAAAGTCGTCCTTCATTCTTCATGGTGATATACACTACCGTTCAAAAGTTTGGGGTCACATTGAAATGTCCATATTTTTGAAGGAAAAGCACTGTACTTTTCAATGAAGATAACTTTAAACTAGTCTTAACTTTAAAGAAATACACTCTATACATTGCTAATGTGGTAAATGACTATTCTAGCTGCAAATGTCTGGTTTTTGGTGCAATATCTACATAGGTGTATAGAGGCCCATTTCAAGCAACTATCACTCCAGTGTTCTAATGGTACAATGTGTTTGCTCATTGGCTCAGAAGGCTAATTGATGATTAGAAAACCCTTGTGCAATCATGTTCACACATCTGAAAACAGTTTAGCTCGTTACAGAAGCTACAAAACTGACCTTCCTTTGAGCAGATTGAGTTTCTGGAGCATCACATTTGTGGGGTCAATTAAACGCTCAAAATGGCCAGAAAAAGAGAACTTTCATCTGAAACTCGACAGTCTATTCTTGTTCTTAGAAATGAAGGCTATTCCATGCGAGAAATTGCTAAGAAATTGAAGATTTCCTACACCGGTGTGTACTACTCCCTTCAGAGGACAGCACAAACAGGCTCTAACCAGAGTAGAAAAAGAAGTGGGAGGCCGCGTTGCACAACTGAGCAAGAAGATAAGTAAATTAGAGTCTCTAGTTTGAGAAACAGACGCCTCACAGGTCCCCAACTGGCATCTTCATTAAATAGTACCCGCAAACACCAGTGTCAACATCTACAGTGAAGGGGCGGCTGCGGGATTCTGGGCTTCAGGGCAGAGTGGCAAAGAAAAAGCCATATCTGAGACTGACCAATAAAAGAAAAAGATTAAGATGGGCAAAAGAACACAGACATTGGACAGAGGAAGACTGGAAAAAAGTGTTGTGGACGGATGAATCCAAGTTTGAGGTGTTTGGATCACAAAGAAGAACGTTTGTGAGACGCAGAAGAAATGAAAAGATGCTGGAAGAATGCCTGACGCCATCTGTTAAGCATGGTGGAGGTAATGTGATGGTCTGGGGTTGCTTTGGTGCTGGTAAGGTGGGAGATTTGTACAGGGTAAAAGGGATTCTGAATAAGGAAGGCTATCACTCCATTTTGCAACGCCATGCCATACCCAGTGGACAGCGCTTGATTGGAGCCAATTTCATCCTACAACAGGACAATGACCCTAAACACACCTCCAAATTGTGCAAGAACTATTTAGAGCAGAAGCAGGCAGCTGGTATTCTATCGGTAATGGAGTGGCCAGCGCAGTCACCAGATCTGAACCCCATTGAGCTGTTGTGGGAGCAGCTTGACCGTATGGTACGCAAGAAGTGCCCATCCAACCAATCCAACTTGTGGGAGCTGCTTCTGGAAGCGTGGGGTGCAATTTCTCCAGATTACCTCAACAAATTAACAGCTAGAATGCCAAAGGTCTGCAATGCTGTAATTGCTGCAAATGGAGGATTCTTTGACGAAAGCAAAGTTTGATGTAAAAAAAATCTTATTTCAAATACAAATCATTATTTCTAACCTTGTCAATGTCTTGACTCTATTTTCTATTCATTTCACAACATATGGTGGTGAATAAGTGTGACTTTTCATGGTAAACACAAAATTGTTTGGGTGACCCCAAACTTTTGAACGGTAGTGTATGTCTCTTACTTAACCAGTGGAAGCAGTGTCTCTCTGGTTTCCAGTTAGCTGTGGTTCCCTGCCTGCCGCTACACTTCATTTGACGGGTTTAATTTGCCTGTACATAAATGATCTATGGTGCCAATTGCATTCAGTAAATGTAAGATCTGTGATCCCAATGTAGAAGTTCCTGGTATGACCTTTAGACCTTTTTATTTGCTTAGAGCAGGGGCTCAAAAAGGTAAAGTAGTAAAAAGTAGAAAGTAGTAGTAGTATATAATATTACCTGTTAAGTAACTCAGACAATATAATGATAATATCCATCCGTCCATTATCCAAGCCGCTTATCCCTGTCAGGGTTGTGGGGATGCTGGAGCCTATTCCAGCAGTCACTGGGCAGCAGGCAGGGAGACACCTTGGACAGGCCACCAGTCCATCACAGGGCCGACACATTCACACCTAACAATAATATATATAATATATATAATATCTATTAAGTAAATCAGACAATATAATAACAATATATAATAATATAATATAATAATATATACAATATCTGTTAAGTAAGTCAGACATGTCATCTCACCATCAGCCAATTCTCCGGGGTCAGGTCACGGTAAGAGCAAGCTAAGTAGGGCACTCCAGACGTCCCTCTCGCCAGCAACGCCCTCCAGCTGCTCCTGGGGGATCCCAAGGCGTTCCCAGGCCAGATTGGACATGTAGTCCCTCCAGCGAATTCTGGGTCTACCCCAGGGTCTCCTCCCAGATGGACGTGCCCAGAAAACCTCCAAAGGAAGGAGCCCAGGAAGCATCCTAATCAGATGCCCAAACCAACTCAACTGGCTCCCTTTCTACGTGAAGGAGCAGCGGCTCTACTCCAACCTCACTCCAGACATCCCAAGCTCCTCACCCTATCTCTAAGGCTGAGCCCAGACACCCTATGGAGGAAACTCATTTCAGCCGCTTGTATCCACAATCTCACCCTTTCGGTCACTACCCAAATCTCATGATCATAGGTGATGGTTGGAACGAAGACTGACTGGTAAATTGAGAGCTTTGCCTTCCGGCTCAGCTCCCTCTTCACCACAACGGTTCGGGACAATGTCCGCATTACTGCTGATACTGCACCAATCCACCTGTCAATCTCCCGCTCACTCATGAACAAGACCCCGAGATACTTGAACTCCTTTACTTGAGGCAACAGCAGCTAGAAAAGTGCTATATAAATGCAACTCATCCATCCATCCCCAACCCGGAGGGAGCAATCCACCTTTTTCCAGTAGAGAACCATGGCCTCAGACTTGTAGGTGCTGACTCCCATCCCGGCCATTTCACACTCAGCTGCAAACCTCCCCAGTGCGTGCTGGAGGTCGCGTTCTGAGGAAGCCAACAAAAGCTCATCATCTGTGAAGATCAGAGATGCAATTCTGAGGTTCCCAAAATGGACACACTCCTCGCCTTGGCTACGCAAATCACAAACAGAATTGGAGACAAGGGACAACCTTGGCGGAGTCCTACACCCACCGAAAACGTGTTTGACTTTGTGTCGAGAATGCGGACACAGCTCACTTTGGTTATACAAGGACTCGATGGCTTGTAGCAACTGCCCTGGTACCCCATACTCCCGCATTACCCCCCACAGAGTGCCCCGGGATACACAGTCATAAGCCTTCTCCAAGTCCACAAAACAAATGTAGACTGGCTGGTCAAACTCCTATGCTTCCCTCAGCACTTCAGCAAGGGTAAACAGTTGATCAGCAGTTCCACAGCCAGGATGGAATCCGCATTGTTCCTCCTGGATCCGAGGCTCGACCATCGGCATCGCCAGGTCATTTCGCTAGGGCTTAAGACACGAACGTTTTGAATGTAGCCCCCAGTATAGTTTTAAATTGAAGCCTATTTGTAGTCCGACAAAAAAACGTAATGTCTGTGAATGTCTGATAGTCTTCGTAACCGAACAGCCTGTCAAAACAAATGCCGATCTCGAAACTAACTCCGTGTGTGTGTGTGTGTGTGTGTGTGCATGTGAGTGAAAAAAAAATTAATATTCCAATAAACTATGTTAACATAAATACATTTAACTTTTTTCCTCTAGTCTGGTACTGTAGCATGTCAATAAATGGTTAATTATAGTAGGTGTGGAGTATTCTGCTTCCACACAATACTAATACTAATTACTAACAACTACTAATATTTTTAACATCACAATTCATAATTAATCTGGAGTGTAAACAACAGTTTTTGAGGTACACATTTCAATATTTTTCAATCACAAGACATGTACTTTGAATGTAAATAAGGTGCCAGAGTGCATAAAAAAAGGATCAAAACAGCTTGTTTATGAAAATAATTTTTCGATGGAGAATCGCCCCGGACCCCCCTACGGAAGTCCGGGCTAAGCCCTGAATGTCCTCAAATCCTGGAAACACCCCTGGGTTCAACAGTCGGTCGGAGCCTCCTTTCTAGCACCGTAGAGTAGACTTTCCCAGGGAGGCTGAGCGATGTGATGCCCCGATAATTGGAGCACACCCTCCGGTCCCCTTTTTTAAATATGGAAACCAGCCACAACCCCAGTCTGCCACTCCACAGGTACTGTCCCCAACCTCCACGTGACACTGAAGAGGCGTGTCAACCAAGACAGCCCAACAATGTCCAGAGTCTTCAGCATCTCAGGGCGAATCTCATCCACACCGGCGCCTTGCCACCGAGGAGCTTCTTAACTACCCAAGAGACCTCTGCCAGGGATATGGGTGGGGCTTCCCCCAAGTCTTCACACTCTACCTCTGCCACTGAAGACGTGTTAGCCGGGTTCAGGAGCTCCTCAAAGTGTTCTTTCCACCGTCTGACAACATCCCCGGTCCGGGTGAGCAGTTCCCCTCCCTGGCTGAACACAGCCTGAGTCAAGCCCTGCTTCCCCTTCCTGAGTTGCTGGATGGTTTGCCAGAACTTCCTTGAGGCCAACCGAAAGTCCTCCACCATAGCCTTGCCGAACTCCTCCCACACCTGAGTTTTTGCTTCTGCAATCGCCGAAGCTGCAGCCCTTCTGGCCTCCCGGTACCTGTCTGCTGCTTCAGGAGACCCCTGGGCCAACCAAGTTCGAAAGGCCTCCTTCTTCACTCTGACAGCTTCCCTCACCGCCGGTGTCCACCAGCGGGTTCTTAGGTTGCCACCTTGACAGGCACCGATGACTTTATGACCACAGCTCCTACCTGCCGCATCTGCAATAGGGGCTTTGAACATGGCCCAGTCAGACTCCATGTCCCCAGCCTCCCTCAGGATACACAAGAACTTCTTTCGAAGGTGGGAGTTGAAGACCTCATGGACAGGGGCTGCCACCAGACTTTCCCAGTTCACCCTCACTACATGTTTGGGTTTGCTAGGTCTGTCCGGCAGCCTTCCCTGCCATCTGATCCAACTCACCACCAGGTGGTGATCTGTTGACAGCTCTGCTCCTCTCCTCTCTCTCTGCTCCTCTCTCCTCTCTCCAAAACATACGGCCGCAGATCTGATGATACGACCACAGAGTCTACCATCGATCTTCGGCCTAAGGTGTTCTGGTAAGAAGTACACTTATGAACTACCTTATGTTCGAATATGGTGTTTGTTATGACCAATTCATGACTCACAGAAGTCCAATAACAAGGCACCACTCGGGTTCTGATCGGGGAGGCCATTCCTCCCAATCACGCCCCTTCATATTTCTCCATTCTTGCCAACGTGAGCATTGAAATCCCCCAGCAGAACTATAGAGTCCCCAGGCAGAACCCTATCCAGGACACCACCCAGAGACTCCAAGAAGGCCAGATACTCCAAACTGCTATTCGGTGCATAAGCACACACAACAGTCTGAGCCTTCCCCCGTGACTCGCAGTCGTATAAAGGCAACCCTCTCATTCCCTGGGGATAACTCCAACATGGCGGCACTCAACCATGGACTTGTGAGAATCCCCACGCCCGCCGGTCGCCTGTCACCTTGGCCAACTCCAGAAGAGTAAAGACTCCAGCCCCTCTCCAGGAATTTGGTACCAGAGCCCATGCTATGTGTGGAGGTGAGCCCAACTATATCTAGTTGGTACCGCTGCACCTCTCGCACCAGCTCAGGCTCCTTCCCTGCCAGTGAGGTGACATTACATGTCCCGACGACCAGTCTGCGATGCCTGAAGTCGGCACGCCCCGGTCCCCGCCTTTGCCTGATGCCCGGCCTGTATTGCACCCTACCCCAATGCTCATCCCCGCATGTGGTGGGTTCACGGGGGTGGTAGTTCCATGTTGTTTTTTTGGACCAGACCCCATGGGCCAAGGTCCGGCCACCAGATGCTCGCCGGTGAGCTCCCTTCCCAGGTCTGAGTGTGCATTTTAACTTCTGGAGTAATTTGTTTGTATGAAAAGTGCTATACAAATAAAATCTGATTGATTGATTGATTGATTGATTGATTGATTGATTGATTGATTGATTCTGAATTGCTGGTTCATCTAGAATAGAGTAAGTGTCATCTTTCTTGCTTAACAAGTTGCTATTAGTCTTATTCCAGCTCCTTGGTTATTAGTCCTTTTCTCTATAGATCTGCAGTGGGTTCCTACTGGGAACTATTGGGATCTTATTCTAGCGGTAGATGTCTTATTATAGCTGTAGCTGTTTTTCACCTAGTGTGTCCTTAAATATTTCTTGTTGTCTAGCTTTTTTGAGTTAGTTATCCGTTTAGCTTATAAAAATATTCCTTGGTAACTTCCTGTTTGCAGTTTTTAATAGTTTTGTGTGAGGTTTGGTAGAGTTTTACATACGTGACCAGTTTCTGGGCAATAGGCCTACTTTCATTTCAGCTCTTTGGCCAATTGGGTGTTAAGTGGCCAGGGTGTGACCAGAACATCACAGGGATTTATAAGTCTGGCCTGGTTCAGTTTCAATCCAGTGTGCATTTTAACTTCTGGAGTGATTCTGAATTGCTGGTTCATCTAGAATAGAGTAAGTATCATCTTTCTTGCTTAACAAGTTGCTATTAGTCTTATTCCAGCTCCTTGGTTATTAGCCCTTTTCTCTATAGATCTGCTGCGGGTTCCTAGTGGGAACTAGTAGTGGGATCTTATTCTAGCTGTAGCTGTTTTTCACCTAGTGTGTCCTTAAATATTTCTTGTTGCCTAGCTGTTTAGACTTAGGTATCCTTTTAGCTTATAAATGTATTCCTTGGTAACTTGCTGTTTGCAGCTTTAATAGTATTGTGTGAGGTTTGATAGAGTTTTACATAAGTGACCAGTTTCTGGGCAATAGACCTACTTTCGTTTTAGGTCTTTGGCCAATCGGGTGTTAAGTGGCCAGGGTGTGGCCTGCACTCCTGGCAGACAATTAGCAATCAGTGTTCTTTAAATCACTGCTGCTACTTGGAAGTGTCAGGCAAACAAGCCGAACGCAAACAGGTCTAGGCTGAACGAAGGCTAGAGTGAACAAAGGCAAGCGCAACTTTTTCAAGCCAAGACTTCGTCGAGCAAGGACTGCTCTTTTTAGATCCGGTCAGTCATCTGTATTTTGTGTACCTAATATAGACTATGTGTTTCCTTCGCATCCCTGTCCTTTCCTCTTCCCGGGGCTGGCATAGACATTGGATCACTCCTAGGCGCTGTGACCCTACCAATCTCATCTATCCCACTCTCTCTACTCACGTTGAGCAAGTGGTGACAGGCGGGCTCTGGAATTGCCAGTCTGCAATGCCGAAAGCTGAGTTTATCTCAGGCTACCCATCCTTGCTCTCCCTCAACTTTCTTGCTCTAACTGAGACCTGGATCATGCCAGAAAACACTACCACACCCGCAGCTCTGTCTGATGTGTACTCTTTTTCTCACACTCCCAGAGCTGGGAGGCGGGGTGGTGGTACTGGCCTGCTAACCTCCCTGAAATGGAAATACTCTCTTGTTTCCATTCCACAATTTTCTCTGCCCTCTTTTGAATTTCATGCTGTTACTGTCTCTTATCCAGTCAAACTCACCATCGTGGTTGTGTACCGCCCACCGGGCACCCTTGGTGAGTTTCTGGAGGAGCTTGACACACTTGTCTCGCACTTCCCTGATGATGACTCTGCACTTATCCTTCTCGGTGACTTCAACATCCACACTGAGAAGCTAGATCCTCTTCTCTTTCCTCTCCTCCTTTGACCTTCACCTCTCACCCTCTCGTCCTACCCACAAGGCCGGCAACCAGCTGGACCTAATCTTTACTAGACACTGTCCTATTTCCAATCTCTCTGTTACTCCCCTCTACTCTCTGACCACTGTTTATGTCCTACTTTCTTCCCCTCTCTTCTCCCCCCTCAGCCCCTCCCCCTACTCAAATGGTTTCCAACCATAGACAACTCTGCTCTCTCTCCACCACTGATCTTTCTTCTTCTGTTACCTTTATCCTCCCTACACCTGAATCTTTCTCTCTCCTACCCCCTGACACTGCTACTGATCTTCATCTCTCTACCCTCTCCTCTTCTCTGGACAATCTCTGTCCCCTCACCTCCAGGCCTGCACGCCCAACTCCACCTGCCTCTTGGCTGTCCGACTCAGGACATACTGACAGACGGAGCCTAAGAGTGGCAGAGCGCAAATGGAGAAAAGGCAAACTCCCAGAGGAGCTTCTCAACAAACACCGCATCCCGATATACTTCAAACCCAGCAACATACTCCAACAAAGACTGGTTCATCCCAAAGACCGTATACCACACACCCGGAAAAGCAATCTGGTGTATGCTGTACAGGTGTATGCTGTACAATGCAATGAGGATTGCACTGACCTATACATAGCAGAAACCAAACAACCACTACACAAACGGATGGCCCAACACAGAAGGCCAAACTCCTCAGGACAAGACTCAGCAGTCTATCTACACCTAAAGGAGAAGACACACTCCTTCGAGGACAGCAACGTACACATTTTCGACAGAGAAGATAGATGGTTTGAAAGAGGGGTGAAGGAAGCCATCTATGCGAAACTGGAAAAACCATCCCTCAACAGAGGAGGAGGTCTGCGACACCACCTATCTCCCACTTACAGTGCCGTCCTCTCATCTCTACCCAGGAGACTCAAGAAGCCTAGCCTCCAAGAACAACAGTCGGTCACTAACAGCTCCAACGACTCTCATGACCATTGAATAATGAAGTCGAGACTAACACCCCCAACGACCGTTGCTGCTAAACAAATGCAAATCAATAGCTCCGATGGCGACGGGCGCGGCTGGACATCGGAGCACAGGAGAGCCACGCATATCTATAGCTCCGATAACGACGGGCGCGGCCAAACATCGGTACACAAAAGAGCCACTCATATCTATGGCTCTGTTAGCGACGGGCGTTGGTAAACATCGGGACACAAAGAGCCACGCATATCAATAGCTCTGACAACGACTCCAAAGAGGATAAATTCCGAGTTTCATCACCAGCCAGTCAGACTAGCGTGGTCTAGTCAGAAAGGCACGAACTGAGGAAGCCTCTTGGATGAGAGGCGAAACGTCTTCACGGATATATACCAAGTCCAGTTGCACTTGATTCAACTCCTTTGGATTCTCAACTTCCAATCTCTTCTTTCCACTTTCTCCTCCTCCCTTTCTGCTGCTAAAGCTGCCTTCTATTGCTCTAAAATCCTATCTTCTGCCTCTAATCCTAAGAAACTCTTTGAAACCTTCCCTACACTTCTTCAACCCCCACCTCCTCCTCCTACTTCCTCCCTTCTCCCTGATGACTTTGCTAACTTCTTTGACAAGAAGGTAAACGACATCAGATCCTCCTTTCTATCTTCCCCGGGAGTTCAGCTCAGTCATCACCACATCTGTATATATTCCACCACAGGCAAATACCAATGTAGCACTATCGGACCTACATGATGCGCTATGCCGACATCAAAATAAGTACCCCGACGCGGCTATGGTGGTGGCGGGGGACTTCAATAAAGTGAATCTAAAAAAAATCATGCCGAATTTTCATCAGCACATTACGTGTGCTACCAGAGGGGATAGGACTTTGGATCACTGCTACACACCGTTCAAGAGAGGCTACAAGACTGTCTCTCTCCCTCCTTTTGGAAAATCTGACCATGCCGCCATTTTCCTGCTTCCGACATACAGACAAAAGATTTCACGTGAAGCGGTAGCGACGAGGGACGTGAAGCGGTGGTCCAACCAATCAGAGGCCGAGCTTTAGGACGCTCTGAGTGACGTTGACTGGGAGATGTTCCAGTGACGTCAGCGAATTTATCGAAGTGGTTACGAGTTTCATAGCAACGCCTATCGATACCATTGTCCCCACAATAAAAGTTAGGTCCTTTCCTAATCAGAAACCGTGGGTTGATAGACGCATCCGCGATGCTGTAAACGCACGCACTGCTGCCTATAACTCTGGTTTTGTATCCGGCAACATGGATGAGTACAAGGCAGCGTCCTACAGCCTGAGAAGGGCGGTAAAAGGTGCTAAGAAGAAGTACAGAGATAGGGTGGAGGCGCAGATGGAGCAACGCAACACCAGACGTCTATGGCAAAGACTACAAACAATAACCGACTACAAGAGAAGATCCCCCGCAATTGGGAGTACCAATGCATCCCTAGCGGACGACCTGAACTCCTTTCATGCACGTTTTGAGGCTAGCAATAACAGCGCTAGCTCGTTGGCTAGCAGCAACAACACTGTTAGCGTAGCTGAGGTGAGTCCTACAGCTGGGGATGAACATCCACTCTCGGTGACTGAGCGTAGTGTGGGGAGGGCTCTGACAAGGGTGAACACAAGGAAAACTGCTGGTCCTGACGCCATATCCAGGCTATTACTGAAGACCAATCAGCTAGCTCCAGCGTTCACCACAATATTCAACAACTCCCTAGCTGAGTCTGTGGTCCCCGCCTGCTTCAAGAGATCCACCATTATCCCTGTGCCGAAGAATGCTTCTCCAACATGTCTGAATGACTACCGACCGGTGGCCCTCACCTCGGTGGTCATGAAATGCTTCGAAAGGCTGATAAGGCCACATCTGTACCTTACTCCCTTGCTCCATGGACCCGCTGCAGTTTGCTTGTCGTCCAAACAGATCCACAGATGACGCTGTCTCCCAGGTACTGCACACCACACTCTCTCATCTTGACAGCTGGAAGGGGGGCTACGTGAGACTGCTGTTCAGCTTTCAATACCATAGTCCCCACCAGGCTGGCTGGCAAGCTGAGTGAACTGGGACTGAACACCCCCCTGTGTGCCTGGATCTTGGACTTCCTAACCGCCAGGCCCCAGGTGGTCAGTCACACCTCCAGCTCCCTTACTCCGAATACAGGATCCCCCCCAGGGCTGCGTCCTCAGCCCCCTACTATACTCCCTGTACACACACGACTGCGTGGCCAGGTTCAGCTCCAACTCCATCAAGTTTGCAGACGACAAAGTGGTGGTGAGTCAGATCTCCAAAGATTGTATATTGCAAATTGGAATGCGTGTGTACCTGTTGTTTGCACATCTTGGAGTTCGTACCTTTTTTCATTTCACTGCACTCGGGACTTGTACTTGTGTGTAAATGACAAATAAAACTCTTGAATCTTTTCTCACCACCCGGTTAGCGCTCTTTGCACTAGCCCACCCTCCCTCACCTCTCCACGTCCCACTCTATCCCACCTCGCTCCCCTCTCCCCCGACGAGGTCCTCAACCTCATCACATCCAGTTGCCCCACCACATGCTCCCTTGACCCGGTCCCCTCCCCTCTTCTTCAGTCTATAGCACCTAACTCCTTCCCTTTCTAACCCACCTCAACACCACCTCCCTCCAGGCAGGATGCTTTCCATCTGCCTTCAAGACTGCTAGAGTCACCCCCCTTCTCAAGAAACCATCACTTAACCGCTCTGAAGTCAAAAACTACAGACCAGTTTCCCTTCTACCCTTTCTATCCCAAACTCTCAAACAAGCTGTCTTTAACCAACTTTCTTTGTACCTTCACCAGAACACCCTCCTGGACCCCTACCAATCTGGGTGTATTAAGGTGGGCCACTTGCCAGAGAGGGGCTCTCTTTGCAGTGACAGAATTGCTGCCCTCTGCGAGAGCAAACTCTCTCTCCTCTGTCCTGATACTCCTGGACCTGTCAGCTGCATTCGACACAGTGAACCACCAGGTCCTCCTCTCTACCCTCGAGGGGCTGGGTGTCACAGGCTCTGCACTCTCAATGTTTGCAAACTACCTGACAGGTCGTTCCTACTAGGTGACATGGAAGGGATCTGTGTCGGAGCCTCGCAGACTGACTACAGGCATTCCACAAGGTTTGGTTCTGGGTCCTCTCCTTTTCTCCCTGTACAAGACATCCCTGGGTTGTTATTCGCTCGCATGACTTCTCTTACCATTGTTATGCTGATGACACCCAGCTGATCTTGTCCTTTCCTCCCCCTGACACACAAGTAGAGACACACATTGCTGCGTGCTTGACTGACATCTCGGAGTGGATGGCGACACACCACCTGAAACTCAGTCTGGACAAGACAGAGCTGCTGTTCCTCCCGGGGAAAGGTTGCCTGCACCAAGACCTGGCCATCACCATTGACGACACTGTGGTGATGCCAACTCGGACCGCGAGGAATCTGAGTGTGATCGTGGACGACCAACTGTCGTTTGCTGCAAACGTTGCATCGGCTACTCGCTCCTGCAGATTTCTCCTCTATAACATCAGGAGGATTCGCCCCTCCTCACCGACGAGACGGCACAGGTGCTCATCAAGGCTCTGGTCATCTCCCAGTGGGACTACGGCGACTCCCTCCTTGCTGGCGCCCCGGCGTCGGCCATCAGACCTCTGGAGCTTGTTCAGAAAGCTGCAGCTCATCTGGTGTTCAACCGCCCTAAGTTCTCCCTACACTGGCTCCCAGTAGCTGCTCGCATACAGTTTAAGACCCTGGTGCTAGCCTACAGGGCAGTGAAAGGAACAGCTCCTTCCCATCTCCAGGCCATGGTCAAGCCCTACACCCCCGCCCGACCACTTGGCTCTGCTGCCTTGGGACGCCTGGTTGCCCCGTCGCTCAGAGGCCCCTGCTGCCGATCGACCCGGTCATGGCTCTTTTCTGTACTGGCCCCACAGTGGTGGAATGAACTCCCCACTGATGTCAGGACAGCGGAGTCGCTGCTCATCTTTCGGTGCAGGTTGAAAACTCACCTCTTCAAGAACTACTACCCTGTTACTTGTTCTTATCACTTATTGTATTCACTCATTTAAAAAAACAAAATCTCTTTCTTGGCTTTTACTGTTGCACTGGTTTTGCTCTGAGATGCTTGTTTAGAGAGAAGATGCACTTATGACCTCTGATGACAAGTAGTTCTCCTGATTTCCTACGTTAAATGATGCGCTTATTGTAAGTTGCTTTGGATAAAAGCATCGGCTAAATGACTGTAATGTCATGTCATGTAATGCATGCATCTGTTTGGATAAAAATCACCTGTTAAATGAGAACATGAAATCTAAAACATTGTGAATTTGCACATTTATTAGGAAATCATAATTATAAAACTTGGAATACAGAACTGACAGCATGATGAGAATACAGAACTGACAGGACGTTGAGAATACAGAACTGGCAGGATGATTAGAATACAGAACTGACAGGATGATGAGAATACAGAACTGACAGGATGATTAGAATGAAGCGCACACACTTCATGACTCTGGTCAGTACTCGGCACCCACACGTCCACTTCTCATCAAGCAAAAACAAACTGGGGGACAAAACAGGCTACGTCTGTAGGAGAGATGGAAGTAAAGTAAAGCAGTTACCTGCACAGCACAAGTGGCGGCATTAATTCAAGTCCTTGAATAAAGACTGTCTTCACAGCAGGACAGGGACATGCACACACAGACCGAGCACCATAAACTATAACAATACTAAACCACTCTGCTTAGACCTTCATCCTTCTCTTTCCGTGTTTGGTGTCCGTCTCTCAGAAGAGTTTGGGCAGTTGTCTCAGTCGACTCAGGTCCAAAAAGTTTCCCACTGAATCCTCTGACTGTGAGGCACCACCTTCCCCACCTACAGATGGCAGCCGGACAGCATGGTTCTCCTTGTTGGAACTGGTTGGGTTGGACTGCACCAGGAGGTGCATTTTAGGACGCAGGTCCTTGATCAGCTGGCTCTGAGATTCTGATGTCTGGCAGTGGTGGAGGGGAGACTTTCTGACTTTAACATTTAAAGCATCAGACAGTGGCTGACGAACCATTGTCTCATCTGCTGTGATGTCATCACAGAGCCCCTCTTCCTCCTTCTCCTGTTGTTCCTCTAGTAGACCGTACTTCCTCATGTACCTCCTGGTTGCCAAAGACATGTTGCTGGGAGAGAGGGGGTTCAGGCTGGCAGATTGCCTCAGTGGAGAGGAATGGGTTCCCATGGACAGTCTGGAAAGCTGGGTGTCAGAGAGGTAGCGCAGGGCAATGGCATTGGCCTCCATGCTGAGGTCCATGCTGCCTCCGACAAACAGGCTGCCCTCTGCTGATTGGGACAGGCTCAGTCTGGGCAGGACCACAGTGGGGTTTATGCAGGCTAAAATACTGGAGAAAACCACAACAAACACAAACTCAGTCATATACTCATCATGGGATGTCTGGAGGATCCTCACAACTTGTAACTTAGGAACCTCTGCAAGCTTCTCACAAACAGTGAATGGCTGTATCACCAGGCAGACAGGGCAGAAACATGGTCTTCAGCTTAACCCACAGGTTTCTCTGCAGCTGAGTGGCTACACAGTGTTGTGAAAAGTTTTTGCCCCCTTCTTGATTTTCTCTATTTTAGCAAATTTGTCACACCTCAAAATCCAGTTTTTAATCATTTTATTTATTTAAAGTGATACTTACATCAAAATCTGAAAATTCCTATTGATAAGCTGTGTTCCGAGTTGGAATGTGAACATGGAGAAATTCAGTGGCCAAAACAGCACGTTTGTGGCCACTAGAGAGATCTGTGATTGACTGTAGATGGTGTCCAATGACAAATTGTGCCGGTGGATAGGTAGACACCAATCAATTTGCATATAGGGTGTGTCCGTAGCGAGGTGCTATAAAACCACGGAGAAGCCGTTCTTTCACCCCCTCCTGCTAGCTACTTGGCTTGAGTTTGTGCTATTTTGCTGAGACTTTATTATCGATCTTGCTACTACGTATTGCTATCTATCTATCTATCTATCTATCTATCTATCTATCTATCTATCTATCTATCTATTTATTTATTTAAATATCTATCATCTATCTCTCTAACAGTTACTTGTATCACCAAATCCTCCTCCTCGAAACTGTAATCCTTGCAGAGAATCTCGCTCTCGCTATCCGACATTTTTTGTAAATAACAAGTGACGAGCGGTACCAAGCCCCACCCACCCAGGAAGACAGTAGCCAATAGCTTTTAATTCTTAAAACCACACCTATTTTCGGTTACAATTCAAACTCCCAATGTTAAAAAATGTGTTCAGAAAGGGCATGTCAGTCTCTCTTTAAGGAAACACGTTTTCCAAAACCAACAGACCCTTTTGTGAAAAATAATTGCCCTCTTTGTTACTCAATCAGCCAATTAACTAAATTTAATTGATCATGGGATTCAATTAGAGCAGACACACCCAGGCTTGATGACTGCCAGTGCTGTCAAATGTAATCATGATTTATATAGAACCTCAATATTAAGGTGAAGGAACCTTACCATCAAGGTGGAGGAACCTCACCATCAACGTGAAGAAACCTTACCATCAATTTGAAGGAACCTTACCATCAAGGTAAAGGAGGCTACAACATCTCTTAACAAGCAGCACCATCCCACCATCAACTATCCCAAACTTCAACTATCCCATCATCAACTTTCCCACCATTAACTATCCCACCTTCAACTATCCAACCTTCAACTATCCCACCATCAACTATCCCACCATTAACTATCACACCATCAACTATCCCACCTTAAACTATCCCACCATCAACTATCCCACCTTCAACTATCACACCATCACTATCCCAAAATCAACTACCCAACCTTCAACTATCCCACCATTAACTATCCCACCTTCAACTATCCCACCGTCAACTATCCCACCTTCAATTATCCCACCATCATCTATCCCACCTTAAACTCTCCCATCAACGATTCCACCTTCAACTATCACACCATCAACTATCCAACCTTCAACTATCCCACCAACAACTATCCCACCTTCAACTATCCCACCATTACCTATCCCACCTTCAACTATCCCACCATCAACTATCCAACCTTCAACTATCCCACCATCAACTATGCCACCTTAAACTATCCCACCATCAACTATCCAACCTTCAACTATCCAACCATCAACTATCCCAGCATTAACTACCCCACCTTAAACTATCCCACCATCAACTATCCCACCTTCATTTCTCCCACCTCAAACTATCCCACCATCAACTATCCCACCATCAACTATCCAACCTTCAACTATCCCACCATCAACTATCCCACCTTCAACTATCCAACCATCAACTATCCCAGCATTAACTACCCCACCTTCAACTATCCCACCATCAACTATCCCACCTTCAACTACCCCACCTTAAACTATCCCACCATCAATTATCCCACCTTCATCTATCCCACCTTCAACTATCACACCTTTAACTATCCCACCTTAAACTATCCCACCTTCAACTATCACACCTTCAAAAGACATTCCGGAAGAGATGAGAAAAAAGTTGTTAAGATATATCAGTCTGGAAAGGGTTAAGAAAGCCATTTCTTGATCATTTCTTAATACTAATACACACCATACACACACTCAACTATCCAACCTTCATCTCTCCCACCTCAAACTATCCCACCGTCAACTATCCAACCTTCAACTATCCCACCATCAACTATCCCACCATCAACTATCCCACCATCAACTATCCCACCTTCAATTATCCCGCCCTAAACTATCCCACCGTCAACGATACCACCTTCAACTATCACACCATCAACTATCCAACCTTCAACTATCCCACCATCAACTATCCAACCTTCAACTATCCCACCATCAACTATCCAACCTTCAACTATGCCACCTTAAACTATCCAACCTTCAACTATCCCACCATCAACTATCCCACCATTAACTATCCCACCATCAACTATCCAACCTTCAACTATCCCACCATCAACTATCCCACCTTCAACTATCACACCTTCAACTATCACACCATCAACTATCCCACCTTAAACTATCCTACCATCAACTATCCCACCATCAACTATCCCACATTCATCTCTCCCACATCAAACTATCTCGCCATCAACTATCCCACCATCAATAATCCCACCTTCAACTATCCCACCATCAACTATCCCACCATTAACTATCCCACCATCAACCATCCCACCTTCAACTATCCCACCATCAACTATGCCACCTTAAACTATCCCACCATCAACTATCCAACCTTCAACTATCACACCTTTTACTATCCCACCATCAACTATCCCATCATCAACTATCCCACCATCAACTATCCCACCTTCAATTATCCCACCATCAACTATCCCACCATCAACTATCCCACCATCAACTATCCCACCTTCAATTATCCCGCCTTAAACTATCCCACCGTCAACGATCCCACCTTCAACTATCACACCATCAACTATCCAACCTTCAACTATCCCACCATCAACTATCCCACCATCAACTATCCAACCTTCAAATATCCCACCATCAACTATCCCACCATTAACTATCCCACCATCAACTATCCAACCTTCAACTATCCCACCATCAACTATCCAACCTTCAACTATCCCACCATCAACTATCCCACCTTCAACTATCACACCATCAACTATCCCACCTTAAACTATCCTACCATCAACTATGCCACCATCAACTATCCCATATTCATCTCTCCCACCTCAAACTATCCCACCATCAACTATCCCACCATCACCTATCCAACCTTCAACTATCCCACCATCAACTATCCCACCTTCAATTATCCCACCATCAACTATCCCACCATCAACTATCCCACCTTCAATTATCCCGCCTTAAACTATCCCACCGTCAACGATCCCACCTTCAACTATCACACCATCAACTATCCAACCTTCAACTATCCCACCTTCAACTATCCCACCATCAACTATCCAACCTTCAACTATCCCACCATCAACTATCCCACCATCAACTATCCAACCTTCAACTATCCCACTATCAACTATCCCACCTTCAACTATCACACCTTCAACTATCACACCATCAACTATCCCACCTTAAACTATCCCACCATCAACTATGCCACCATCAACTATCCCAAATTCATCTCTCCCACCTCAAACTATCCCACCATCAATAATCCCACCTTCAACTATCCCACCATCAACCATCCCACCTTCAATAATAGCACCATCAACCATCCCACATTCAACTATCCCACCTTCAATTATCCCACCATCAACTATCCCAACATCAACTATCCCACCTTCAACTATCACACCATCAACTATCCCACCTTAAACTATCCTACCATCAACTATGCCCCCATCAACTATCCCACCTTCATCTCTCCCACCTCAAATTATCCCACCATCAACTATCCCACCATCAACAATCCCACCTTCAACTATCCCACCATTAACAATCCCACCTTCAACTATCCCACCATCAACTATCCCACCTTCAATTATCCCACCATCAACTATCCCACCATCAACTATCCCACCTTCAACTATCCCACTATTAACTATCCCACCAGCAACTATCCCACCTTCAACTATCCCACCATCAACTATCCCACCTTAAACAATCCTACCATCAACTATGCCGCCATCAACTATCCCACCTTCATCTCTCCCACCTCAAACTATCCCACCATCAACTATCCAACCTTCAACTATCCCACCATCAACTATCCCACCTTCAACTATCCAACCATCAACTATCCCACCATTAACTACCCCACCTTCAACTATCCCACCACCAACCATCCCACCATCAACTATAACACCATCAACTATCCCACCATCAACTATCCCACCTTCAACTATCACACCTTCAACTATCTCACCTTCAACTACCCCACCTTAAACTATCCCACCATCAACTATCCCACCATCAATTATCCCACCTTCAACTATCACACCTTCAAAAGACATTCCGGAAGAGATGAGAAAAAAGTTGTTAAGATATATCAGTCTGGAAAGGGTTAAGAAAGCCATTTCTTGATCATTTCTTAATACTAATACACACCATACACACACTCACAATCTACTCACACCTACACACACTTACAGTCTACCCACACCACACACACATTCACAATCTACCTACAACATATACACTAACAATCTACCCACACCATATACACACTCACAATCTGCCTACACCATACACAACTCACAATCTACCTACACCATACACACACTCACAGTCTACCCACACCATACACACACTCACAGACAAGCAGCAATCAGCAGTATGTCATCAGTACATGGGCAAGCGATGCACACTGGCGCCCTCGTCTGGCCATGCTGCAGACTCACACAAGGACCAGTCGAAGGATATAATTCTCATAAGATTTTTCTTTACCTTTATATCTTTGATATTTTTCCTAAATTCTGTAAGTGTCTCGTTTGTAAGTACCAACAAGTGTCAAATGGCAAACAAATAAGGTTGAGTTCCTGCTGTATGGAAACTTAGTAAGTAAATGCAAAGTGTGGTGTGATTCCTTAAAACTCATTAAGTAGGTTGAAGCAGGTAAATAGCATCAAGAGTCTATTTATATTTGTTTGATTAATTTAGAGTGAAGAATAATCAAAAAGTTCAAAGTTCATCAACAAATAAAATTGTGTGGATGAAAGGAATACCTGGTGGGTTCTACTGTGCTGTCTGTGGTTCTGTCCAATTGGCCGGAATCTGGATCCACTTTAACAGCAAGCTGCTGCAGGGCCGCACTCCAGACCAGATCTGCTCCTGACCACTGCTGTCTTCTCTGATCTCCTCCTGGCCAAGGTTCTCTCTTCAGGGAGCTGTCTGACTGGGAGGAGGAGGACTGTGAACCTTCAGTAGACAGACTGACGTCCCCCCCAGAGTTTTCCTGGCTCTCTGAGGCCTGGAGGCGACTGGTAACCTGGCCCTGAGCAAGGAGGTACACGGGTAAACATCCCTGTGTCTCTGTTGAAATAAACTAGTACAAACTGTTTTAATTTGTTGTTAAAGAATGTACGTTTATTTTTGTACCAGCAGGTCCTCATAGAACTTGTGTGGGTCCTGTTGTGAAGTGCTCTGATCGACCTCATACATGGTGACACTCTCTCCCAGCACTGGACTCCGCACAGCTCCGCTACGCAGCATCTTCTGAGCCCTGACACACACACACATGCAGCTCAGCCTCCCTTCATCTCATGCTATGTTCACTAGACTGGCCCAGATCCATCACTTCATTGTTACCCTGGCTGTAATTTACACATTTCAAACCAGCCAAGATGTGTCACACACAAGGCCCGACAGTAAACCCATGGCTATGTCTCACTCAAATACACACAGAACCACACAACAACTACACACACAGCTGAACAACACAGTAAGTTCAGTGTAAGTGACCACTTCTGGTTAGCTTCTTAACATCTAAGAGAGCTCATACAGTCAGTTATGACTTGATATACAGTCAGCTATGACTTCATACTGACTGACTTGTCATAGTCAGTTATGACTTCATACTAACTGACTTATTATACAGTCAGCTATGACTTCATACTTACTGACGTGTCATACAGTCAGTTATGACTTCATACTAACTGACTTATTATACAGTCAGTTATGACTTCATACTGACTTATTATACAGTCAGCTATGACTTCATACTGACTGATTTGTCATAGTCAGTTATGACTTCATACTAACTGACTTATTATACAGTCAGCTATGATTTCATACTGACTGACTTGTCATAGTCAGTTATGACTTCATACTAACTGACTTATTATAGTCAGTTATGACTTAATACTGACTTATTATACAGTCAGCTATGACTTCATACTAACCGACGTATACAGTTGTGTCAGAGCTGAGGACTGGATTTAAACAGAACTGAAGTAAGCCAAAAGGAACTTAAACACAGTTTAGAGCCATCGGTTGGGAGTGGACGAGGAGAGAAGGAGAGGTTAACCAACCAGAGTCTTACCTGAGCAGGTCTGAAGGAGAACCGTCCTGACACTCAGCTCCGTCCCCTGGCTTCTGGGGGGTGGGATTAGTGCTACAGGTGAATCCATGGTAGGGGGGATGGAAGGGTGGAGAAGATGGTGAAAACAAACTGGCTCCTAAAAACACACAAAGATATAATAGCAGCTGGATGACCTGATGGTAGTGACAATGGTTTGAATCCTTGTCAGTGCGAGCCTCCAGTAAGAGTCCTCAAGGCTTAGACTCCTAATGCTAGTACATACAAGCCTACCTCGGAACATGAGAGAGAAATATAACTACAGCCATACTGGCTCGGATGTCGCCTGACGTATACATACATACATACACTCACTGCCCACTTTATTAGGTACACCTTGCTAGTACCGGGTTGGACCCCCTTTTGCCTTCAGAACTGCCTTAATCCTTCGTGGCATAGATTCAACAAGGTACTGGAAACATTCCTCAGAGAGTTTGGTCCATATTGACATGATAGCATCACGCAGTTGCTGCAGATTTGTCGGCTGCACATCCATGATGCGAATCTCCCGGTCCACCACATCCCAAAGGGGCTCTATTGGATTGGGATCTGGTGACTATGGAGGCCATTTGAGTACAGTGAACTCATTGTCATGTTCAAGAAACCAGTCTGAGATGATTCGAGCTTTATGACATGGCGCGTTATCCTGCTGGAAGTAGCCATCAGAAGATGGGAACACTGTGGTCATAAAGGGATGGACATGGTCAGCATCAATACTCAGGTAGGCTGTGGCGTTGACACGATGCTCAGTTGGTACTAAGGGGCCCAAAGTGTGCCAAGAAAATATCCCCCACACCATTACACCACCACCACCAGCCTGAACCGTTGATACAAGGCAGGATGGATCCATGCTTTCATGTTGTTGACGCCAAATTCTGACCCTACAGAAGCAGAAAAAGAATGTGAATCCACTTCAGCCACACCGCCCCAACTCTCACAGCCGGCCGTTCTCGCCGCGGCTGTGAAACTCCCAGAGTTCTGGAAGAACGACCCGGCTTCGTGGTTCCAGCATGTCAAGGCGCTGTTCCACCTGCGTGGAATCTCCGTGGACGACTCCAGATACTATTTGGTCGTCGCTGCGCTGGACCAGCAGTCCACACGCCGTGCCATGCAGCTGTTGCGCCCCCCTGCAACACGGTAAATACGTCGCCCTCAAACATCTTCTGCTCCGGAGGTATAGCCTATCTGCCGCAGAGAGGGCAGACAGAATCCTTTCCCTATCCGGTTTGGGTGACGGGAGTGCCCGGAGACGGCGCGGGAGAGGCCTCTGTTTCTTCCACCAGCGGTTTGGCGGCGCTGCGTCCCTCCGTTCACTTTTGAGGCAGCGGGAAACTCCAGGGCAGCGCTCAGTAGCAGATGTGGGCGCTGGTGGACGTAGTGAGCCGCTCTTCATTAAGGACTCGATGTCAGGAAGACGGTTTCTGGTGGACTCAGGCTCGCAACAGAGCCTAGTCCCTCCTGCTAAGACAGGCATGTCAGCCGAAGGCGGCGGCCCACAGTTGAGTGCAGCTAACGGTTCATCCATTGCGACGTTTGGCACAAGGTTGGTGACTGTTTGCTTCCACGGGCGCCATTTTGAGTGGGACTTTGTAGTTGCCTCCATTACTGTTCCTATTATCGGCGCGGATGTTCTGTGTGCTAATGGTCTGCTGGTTGATGTTGCAAACCGCTGTTTAATTGATGCTGTGTCTTTCGCCACTGTTCCGTGCGAGACGGGGAGCCGGGCCGTTAACACATGCTAACTTTTTAGCATTAGGGGATGTTTTTCAGCGTTTGCTGGTGGATTTTCCATCGGTGACTACACCTGCCTTTTCCACCGCGGTTACTAAACACAGGGTAGAACATTTCATTCCGACTCTGGGACTGTCAGTTTTGGCGCGCGCGCAGCGCCTCAACACAGTAAAATGGGCTATAGCTAAGGAGGAGTTCGCCATCATGGAGCGTCTGGGTATATTGAGGCGTTCCAACAGCCCATGGGCCTCGCCGCTTCACATGGTGCCCAAGGTGGATGGGTCGTGGCGTCCTTGCAGCGACTTTCGCCGCCTGAACAACGTCACCGCCAATGACCGCTATCCCATCCCACACATACAGGACTTTTCCATACGCCTGGCAGGTACCACTATCTTCTCTAAGGTGGACCTGGTGCGCGGCTATCATCAGGTTCCCGTGCACGCAGAGGACGTGCCCAAGACCGCAGTGATCACCCCGTTTGGGCTTTTTGAGTTCATGCGCATGTCTTTTGGCTTGAAGGGGGCAGCGCAAACCTTTCAGAGGCTGATGGACTCGGTGTTGCGGGACCTTGCTTTCGTGTTCGTTTATCTCGACGACATATTAGTGGCCAGTCCGTCAGCTGAAGAGCACCTGGCGCACCCGAAACAGGTTTTCCGTCGTCTGGAAGAAAACGGCCTGATAGTCAACCCGGCCAAGTGTCAGTCTGGACTGCTGGTGATTGACTTCTTGGGTCACTGCATTTCGCCGCAAGGCGCGGTCCCGTTGCCTTCTAAGGTGCAAGCGGTGGCGGAATTTCCCCGCCCGGTATCTGTTAAGGCATTGCAGGAATTCTTGGGCATGGTGAATTTCTATAACCGTTTCCTCCCTCGCGCTGCCCACCTCCTTCAGCCACTTAACGAAGCCCTGCGCCTTAAGAAGGCTAACGACCCTGTCGACTGGACTCCCGAACGGGTCCAGGCCTTTGATGGAGCTAAGTGCGCCCTGGCTAACGCTGCGCTCCTCGCCCATCCCACACCCACGGCATCCATAGCTTTAACAACCGATGCGTCTGACATAGCCGTGGGGGCTGTGGTTGAACAGCGCGTGGCGAATACGTGGCAGTCACTCGCATTTTTTAGCCGCAAACTTCGAGATAGCGAGCGCAAGTACAGCGTTTTTGACCGGAAGTTGCTGGCACTGCACCTTGCAACCCGTCATTTCCGCTTCCTGCTGGAGGGTCGCCCATTCACGGCTTACGTGGATAATAAACCGCTGACTTTCTCACAGGGTTTTACGCACCTGCTCACAATGGTAGATCGGACCACCAGGTGGCCAGAGGCTGTCCCTCTGTCCTCCACAACATCCTCGGATGTTGCATGCGCGTTTCTTTCCTCCTGGGTCGCCCGTTTCGGCACTCCGTCAGATATCACCTCAGACAGGGGCCCCCAGTTCGTGTCAGAGCTCTGGTCGGCACTTGCGTGATCCTTGGGTGTGCAAGTACACCGCACTACCGCGTATCACCCTCAGGCTAACGGCTTGTGTGAACGTTTTCACCGGTCGCTCAAGGCAGCGCTGCGCTCTTGGATGGTAACTGGGTGGATCGTTTACCTTGGGTTATGCTCCGGTTGCGTTCAGCTCCTAAGGAGGACGTCGACGCTTCGCCTGCTGAGCTGGTGCTCGGTCAGCCGCTCCGCGTCCCTGGGGAATTTTTGCCTGGCAGTTCTGCTCCTCAACCCCGTCCAGCCGTTTATCCTTGTTTGTCCGACAGCACTCGGGTTCCAGGCCCCGTTCACCACTGTTTTCCGCGGTCGTTCGTGCCTGCGGAGCTCATGTCGGCTCGTTTTGTTTTTGTACGGCATGATGCTCACCGCTCGCCCCTCCAACCCCCATACGATGGCCCATTTCGGGTTCTTGAGACGGTTCCTAAGGGTTTTGTGCTGGATATGGGTGGGCGTAGGGAGCGTGTCACGCTTGATAGGCTTAAACCGGCGCACACGGTGGCAGACAAAGTTGTGTTTCCGGCCCAGGTTCCCCGTCGGGGTCGTCCTCCTTCCAGGACCCCGGCAGTGTCTTCACGGGTTCAGCATTCTGCTTCTCAGCCGGCTTTGGACTGTGTTTCACCTACTGTTTCGGCTGAGGGATGGTGCAGTCGTTATGGGAGGCTGCTTAAGCCTCCAGTGAGACACTGATTTTCTTTCCAGGAGTCCCTTCTGGGTGTTCGGGGGGGGGGGCTGTGTGGCGGACACTAGGGGCTATGCCTCTCACCCAGCAAGGCTGTGAGCTGGGGGCGCGGTTTACATTCCCAGGCTCTCTGGTGCAAGGTTGTTCCTGTTTCAGTTTGGTTTTGGAGCTGAGGAATAAAGTTCAAATTCGCCTTCGTCTCCTGTGTTTTTCCTCACCCTGACACAATATATAAAACTTTGTTAAAAGAAACACTCAACGGTAGTGTAAGTGCTCAATAAATAAGGAGCAAAATCATCCAGTTAGCCAGGTAAATTCTCTATGAGACAGTACAAGCCTGTTTCATGCTATAAGCAGCTGATGGTTGCTTATAGAATAAAACAGGCTTGTACTGTCTCATAGAGAATTTACTTGACTAACTGGATTTTATATATATATATAGTGTTTTTTTCTGAAACAGTCAATGGTGTTGTGAGTGCTCAACTAATGAGGAGCGGAGTATCAACACAGATAGAGGAAAAAAAGTTTAATACATTGCAGTACAGGCCTGTTTGGTGCGTGGCGCACTCATCAGCTGCCAATGTGGTTCAACAAAGAATCATACAGTTAAGTTGCCCAGTGTCACGCCCCTAATTTTGGTTGGACAGCGACCAACCAGATGAGGAAACATTCAAACTATAACAACCAATGGGGTAGGTACTTATGATGCACAGCAACCAATGGAGGGGTAGAAAACATCACAACCAATGGAACTGGGGCTTGTTTTGAAAAGCATTTAGGGACCAGGGCACTGTTGAAATGGCCTACATTAAAAATACAACAAGGTCATTTATGTGAATTATATAGTGGGGTGGTGTTGGGGCACAGTTGGAAGGACAGGTAGTTAATATATATATATATAAAAACCCTAATAAATGTCACATGTGCATCATCTAATGGGGGGGATAATAAAGATGTTTTACTTATAGTTACAAAGGAGATATGTTTATCGGTGTCTACAGCTGGTTGCCAATTCGTTTCTATTATTCAAGGTGCTTGAATAATGGATGGATGAATAATAGAAACATTGAATAACGGCCTGTACTGCAATGTATTGAAATCTTTTTTCCTGTATCCATGTTGAGATATACACTACCGTTCAAAAGTTTGGGATCACCCAAACAATTTCGTGTTTTCCATGAAAAGTCACACTTATTCACCACCATATGTTGTGAAATGAATAGAAAATAGAGTCAAGACATTGACAAGGTTAGAAATAATGATTTGTATTTGAAATAAGATTTTTTTTACATCAAACTTTGCTTTCGTCAAAGAATCCTCCATTTGCAGCAATTACAGCATTGCAGACCTTTGGCATTCTAGCTGTTAATTTGTTGAGGTAATCTGGAGAAATTGCACCCCACACTTCCAGAAGCAGCTCCCACAAGTTGGATTGGTTGGATGGGCACTTCTTTGAGCAGATTGAGTTTCTGGAGCATCACATTTGTGGGGTCAATTAAACGCTCAAAATGGCCAGAAAAAGAGAACTTTCATCTGAAACTCGACAATCTATTCTTGTTCTTAGAAATGAAGGCTATTCCATGCGAGAAATTGCTAAGAAATTGAAGATTTCCTACACCGGTGTGTACTACTCCCTTCAGAGGACAGCACAAACAGGCTCTAACAGGTACTATTTAATGAAGATGCCAGTTGGGGACCTGTGAGGCGTCTGTTTCTCAAACTAGAGACTCTAATGTACTTATCTTCTTGCTCAGTTGTGCAACGCGGCCTCCCACTTCTTTTTCTACTCTGGTTAGAGCCTGTTTGTGCTGTCCTCTGAAGGGAGTAGTACACACCGGTGTAGGAAATCTTCAATTTCTTAGCAATTTCTCGCATGGAATAGCCTTCATTTCTAAGAACAAGAATAGACTGTCGAGTTTCAGATGAAAGTTCTCTTTTTCTGGCCATTTTGAGCGTTTAATTGACCCCACAAATGTGATGCTCCAGAAACTCAATCTGCTCAAAGAAGTGCCCATCCAACCAATCCAACTTGTGGGAGCTGCTTCTGGAAGCGTGGGGTGCAATTTCTCCAGATTACCTCAACAAATTAACAGCTAGAATGCCAAAGGTCTGCAATGCTGTAATTGCTGCAAATGGAGGATTCTTTGACGAAAGCAAAGTTTGATGTAAAAAAAATCTTATTTCAAATACAAATCATTATTTCTAACCTTGTCAATGTCTTGACTCTATTTTCTATTCATTTCACAACATATGGTGGTGAATAAGTGTGACTTTTCATGGAAAACACAAAATTGTTTGGGTGATCCCAAACTTTTGAACGGTAGTGTATATATATTTTTTTGTAATAGACAATTCTGTTTGTTGTGTGTATATTCGAAATATTTAACACACTAATTTTTTTTTTTAATGTCTGGCATCCGTCTGTCTGCCATTGAGGGCGCCGTCCGTTGACTGTTGATGTTGCCCTCAACGGCAGACAGTGAGACGGACACCAGACACACGCCGACGATGTGGACAACTGAGTGAAGAATCTGTCCGACAGACAACTCACCCAGGTGAGGGGGGGGTGCACGCTCTGGAGTAAAAAGTGAGACAGCGAGGCAGAAATGGCCCCAGCATCCGAGCACACCGGTCCGTGCGAATAAAAGACTGCCAACAGTCTTGCCACAGTGGTTGCCCATACGGGTGTGATGGAGCAATAGGAGTCTCCACTGGGGCAAACTCTCCACCATCAGCAGACACAAGTCCTGCGGGGGCTGGCCGCCCAGCAGGCTAGCTATAGGAGTCTGCTGAGGGAGCTGCTGCTGTTGTCCGTTTGTGAGCTGGACATTTTCCCGCCTCTTCGGCCCCAGATCACCCTGCTCAAGATGACATCTGTCGATACATAGCCAACTGGCATCCTCGTAGACTGAGTGGGGCTCAGGTCAGAGGGCCATCAGCGCTCAGGACACTCGTCCTAGAGGACACCGTCAGACATCACTTCATTCTAGCATGGCAGCTCCCCAATGCAGCGAGACGGTAGCTGCAACCAGGCTCGGATGATAGTGATGACGTCATCCAGCTAGTTTCGCTGGAGCAGTTCCTCACATGCCTGCCCCCTGTAACTGCTGACTGGGTGCAGTGCCACCATTCGGAGGACCTGGGGAGGGCCGTAACCCTGGCGGAGGACCACCTCGCCATTCCGGGACCTGCCGGCCTCGTGGAGGAGACCGTTCTAGGACTCAACCAGCAGCATACTCACACACACCTCCAGGCAGCAGCCCATAACCCCTACACCACATCCCCACTCTTTCCCCTCCCTCTTCCCTTCTCCACAGGGCCCAGCTTCTGGCTCAGCTTTCCCAGACCCACAGGGGGCGCCTAAATATCATGCCAGGAGTGCCGCCGGTGAAGGAAGCCGGGTCACTGGTGGAGGGAGTGTCTGTTAATGGACGTGGGCCAGTTGGTCTGGGTTCTTGGCACCCCAGCCCCCTTGCCCAGTCCAGAAAGGAGAAACAGCGTGCTGGTACGTATGCAAGGGGGCATATATCAGGCATTGGTGGACACAGATTGCATTGCAGATGCTGTTTCATCAAAGCCTGGTTCGGCCATGGGGCATTAGTAGAGATGTCATGGGTAGAAATTCAGTGTGTGCATGGAGATATCCACAAGTATCTGCCGATGGCCATTGACATAAAATACCAGGGGGAAAAGCATAGAGTACAGGCTGCGATTAGTTCCCGTCTGTTGCAGCCCCTTCTATTAGGCTCAAATTGGCTGGGGTTTAATAAGGTGGAGAGGGAGACAGTGGGGCCGCAAGAGCAACAGCCAGGGTGTTGTGAGTGGTGCGTGGTGTTCATTGGTGATGCGAGCTCTTCCGAGTCAGGCAACAACCCAACGGAGGACTTCCCCATCCAGTATACTCAGGATGACACACTGCGCTTTGCCTTTGACCATGTGATGACCATCGACTGTCAACAGGTGCACCCGAACACTGCGCTCACTCGTCCCTATTTTGCGCTTATTAGAGATCGGTTGTATCAAGTGACTCACGACACTCAAACAGGGCAAGAAGCCACACAATTGGTACCGAAAGCCCACTGGGAACTGATCTTCCAGGCGGCCCATCACAACAACGTGGCAGATCACCTCAGTTAAAATAAAACACTCGTATAATGGCTCGATTTTACCGGTCTAGCAGTCACGGTGACATGCGGCGGTGGTGTATACCAGCCCAGAATGTCAATTGGTAAACCTCCCAGCCACCCCATAAGCGCCTTTGCACCCATTACCATTACTGAGTTTGAGCATATTGCCATGGATGACGTCCGGCCATTAGACCGGAGAGCACGGGGATATCGCTTTGTCTTAGTCATAGCGGATTATGCAATGTGCTATCCCAAAGCTGTGTAGGTGCACAACATCTCGAGTAAAAACATTGCACAGGCATTGTTTCATTTACTCTCACGTGTCGGAATCCCGAAAGAGATTTTGATGGACCAGGGCACATCGTTTATGTCACAAACACTAAAATCGATCCGCATGAGCATGTATCACCGCCAAACAGACCGGATCGTGGAGATTTAATAACACACTCAAAAGCATAATTCGGAAGTTCATGCATGAGGATAGCCGCAACTGGGATAAATGGTCAGATTCTCTGTTATTTGCAGTATGGCAGATGCCCCAGGCCTCCACGGGGTTTTCGCCCCTTTGAATTGCAGAACACCAAGAGGTGTGTTGGACCTGATTAAAGAAAGCTGGGAGAGCAGTCTGAGCACCAGTAAAAACGAAGTACAGTACATCCTGGACCTGAGAGAAAAATTCCATACACTGGAGTGGTTGTCATGGGAGAATTTGCTCCAGGCCCAGGTACATCAGCAGCGCCTGTATAGCAGAGGATCATGACTGCATCAATTTGCACTGTGAGAGAAAGTCCTTGTATTACTTCCAATGTCTAGCTCCAAATTACTCGCCAAGTGACAAGGGCCCTTTGAGGTCACACATTGAGTGGGGGATGTCGACTGAGGTTGTGTGTAATGACAGGGGAGGTACAACAAAGAGCTACCACTTCAAGTCTCCTAAGAGCATGGAGAGAGGTGTTCCCAGTTTTTCTAGCCATGGTGGTATCTGAGAGAGGTGAGTTGGGGCCGGAGGTCCCAAAATCGAACAATCCTGCCGCCCTCCAATATGAAAACCCTCTCTCACCCCGTAAGAAAGCCAAGGTTGCTGCGTTGAAACAGCGCTTTGCTGATGTGTTCTCCCCCCTGCCAGGAAGCATAAACCTCATACAGCACCGCATCTCCTGGAATGACGGTGTGCTCACACATCCGTACCAACTGCCTGAACACAAAAGAAAACTGTTCAGGCAGAAATCAAGGCCATGCTGGAAATAGGAGTAATAGAGGAGTCTAGCAATGACTGGTGTAGCCCGATCGTCCTTGATGGCAAGTCCAATGGCTCAATGGCCCTGTGTAGACTATCGCAAAGTGAATAATGTATCCAAGTTTTGATGCATGTCATATTTCGCAGATCGATGAACTCCTGGACCAGCTTCGCTTGCCTTTTTATGACACTGGATTTAACCAAGGGCTACTGGCAAATTCCCTTGTCTCCAGACTAAGGAAAAAACAATTTTCTCTATGCCGGGCAGTTTGTACCAGTTAAGTGATACTTGTTTGGGCTGCTCGGAGCTCCAGCCATATTTCAACGCCTCATGGACCGGGCGCTGTGGCCACACGCTTCATATGCTGCAGCCTACTTGGGTGATGTGATCATCCACAGTAGCAGCTGGGACCAGTACATGTGGAAGGTGGTGGCAGTGCTCAAGTCTGAGGCAGGCAGGTCTCATGGCCAAACTGAAGAAGTACGCGGTCGGACAGCAGCAGGTATTTGGAGTACCGCTTAGGCAGCGAGCTGGTGTGCCCCCAGAAAGAGAAAACTGCAGCAATTGAGGCCAGCCCAATGCCCAAGACAAAAAAGCAGGTGAGGCCATGCCTGGGACTGGCCGGCTATTATAGACAGTTCATCCCCGCCTTTGCACTGGTGACCCAAAAGGCTGCCTCAGATTCGGTGCAGTGGAGGGAGCAGTGTAAGGTGGCATTCAAAAGGATTAAACAAGCCCTCTGTGGGGAGCCACCGCTCAACACTACTAACTTCTCTCTCCCTTTTGTCTTGCAGACCGACGCGTCGAACAGAGGGCTGAGGGCTATTTTGTCCCAGTAAGTGGAAGGAGTCAATTACCTGGTGCTGTACATAAGCCAAAGCTGGCGGAGAGGGAGCAAAGATACAGCACCATGGAAAAGGAGTGCCTGGCCATCAGATGGGCGGTTGGCACCCTCCACTTCTACCGCCTGGGGCTGTCATTCACCCTCTGTTCAAACCATGCCCCGCTCCAGTGACTCCTCTGCATGAAGGATGCCAACACATGGATCACCCATTGGTATCTAGCTTTACAGCCTTTTAAGTTCAAGGTGGTCCATAGTTCCGGGATGCAGACGGTTGTGGCCGATTTCCTATTTCCTCTCTCGCTCCAGTGGAGGGTTGGCTGTTGGCTGGATGTAGCCCCAGCCTAAGTCAGTTGGTGGGGCTATGTGGTAGAGGGGTGTGGTTTAGCCTCGGCTGCAGGCAGAGAGAGAGAGGGGGCATAGGTTGCGGGAGAGCTGACGTGATCAGTTGTGCCAACTAACAAACTGCTCTTTAAATTCTGCAGTGAAGCTGGGTCTTGGACTGACACTGACATAAATGTGAAAACAGGCAGACACAACACAAAACGCAGAGAGAGACAGAGACAGAGAGAGAGAGAGAGCACGAGGCTGTCCTGGAGCAGAGTGAGAGAGCAAAGCAGAAATGGCATTAGCATCCAAGCACACCAGCCTGTGTGAGTAAAAGACTTTGTAAATAGAGATGCTGTAAATAAAAGCCTGTGTTCAGCACCTAACTAGTGTCTGCCTCTCCATCCCGAACCCTCCCACTGGCAAGTCTTCCACATTCAAATACCCAAATCTAGCCGTAAAAGACCGGTTAAGTTGTTTATCTATACTGGCTGTATCGTGTGTCATCTCAATTTACAATATTCAAACATATTCTAAGAACAAAGTAAAAAAGAGGCTCTGGCAAACAAGATCCAAAAGTCCATTCATTTGCTATTCACACACACACACACACACACACACACACACACACACACACACACACACACACACACACACACAAACACACAAAGTTGATTTAAAAAAAATGAATGCAGATGCAATCAAACTGTCCTCATGGCTTTAGAGGTTTCTAGCCACCTCCTGGTTTAACACTATGGTGTTAACAGAACCACAGACACTTGAACCACTTCCTCTGGACACCACGTTTACTGACAGAAACGTTTCATCATCATCTAAGTGACCCATCAGTCTCACCTGACTGCAGGTATCTCCACCCTTATAAACAATACCCCTACCCTTATAAACAATACAGTGACTCACCTGACTGCAGGTACCCCCACCCTTATAAACAATACAGTGACTGCAGGTATCCTCACCCTTATAAAAATAGAGTCTCACCTGACTGCAGGTGTCCCCACCCTTATAAACAATACCCCCACCCTTATAAACAATACAGTGACTCACCTGACTGCAGGTACCCCCACCCTTATAAACAATACCCCCACCATTATAAACAATAGTCTCACCTGACTGCAGGTACCCCCACCCTTATAAACAATACAGTGACTGCAGGTATCCTCACCCTTATAAAAATAGTGTCTCACCTGACTGCAGGTGTCCCCACCCTTATAAACAATACCCCCACCCTTATAAACAATAGTCTCACCTGACTGCAGGTACCCCCACCCTTATAAACAATACAGTGACTGCAGGTATCCTCACCCTTATAAAAATAGTGTCTCACCTGACTGCAGGTGTCCCCACCCTTATAAACAATACAGTGGCATAATGACCCAAACCAACCACCAGTTTCATATGCAAATATGGGTGTGACCATTAACTAGAGTTACAATGGTCATGGCCATCTGGTCCTTGTATAACCAAAGTGAGAACTGTGTCCGCATTCTTCGCACAAAGTCAAACAAGTTTTCGGTGGGTGTCGGACTCCACCAAGGTTGTCCCTTGTCCCTGATTCTGTTTGTGATATTCATGGACAGGATCTCAAGGAGCAGCCAAGGTGAGGAGTGTGTCTATTTTGGGAATTGCATCTCTGCTCTTTGGAGATGATGTGGTTTTGTTGGCTTCATCAGAATGTGACCTCTAGCGCACACTGGGGCGGTTTGCAGCTGAGTGTGAAATGGCCAGCATGAGAGTCAGCACTTCCAAGTCTGAGACCATGGTTCTCTACCAGAAAATGATGGATTGCTTCTTCTGGGTTGGGGATGAGTTGCTGCACCAAGTGAAGGAGTTCAAGTATCCCGGGGTCTTGTTCACGAGTGAGGGTGGGATGGAGCGGGAGATTGACAGGTGGATTGGTGCAGCATCAGCAGTAATGCGGACGTTGTACTGGACCGTTGTGGTGAAGAAGGAGCTGGTCAGATTATATTTATATTTAAATAAATATAAATAAAATTGTATTTATATTTTTGTTGATATTTTATTTTTATTTATATTCAAATTTAAATATTTGTGACTCTATTTTATGTTTATTTATATTTAAATAAATATACATATTTTTATATTTCATTTATTCTATTTTATTTATATACTTATAGTGGTATTTTTATGTCAGCTTTTAGTATTGGCTTAGCTCACTCTGAACCTCGACTGAGGTTGTACCAAAAAAGTACCTGGGACCAGGTACTATCCCTAACTTTTGCTCAGTGGAAAAACCAAAAAAAGCGAGTAGAGTTGAGTCGAGTCGAGCCGGTGCCACACAGTGGAAAAGGGGCATTTGAGTCCCCGTTCAAACCAGCGTTCCTCCTTATCAAGGATGGTCACATCCTCATCCTTGAAAGAGTGGCCACTGGCCTGTAGATGGTGTAGACTGTGGAGTTCTGGCCTGTAGATGGTGTAGACTGTGGAGTCCTGGCCTGTAGATGGTGTAGACTGTGGAGTCTTGGTCTGTAGATGGTGTAGACCGTAGAGTCCTGGCCTGTAGCTGGTGTAGACTGGAGTCCTGGCCTGTAGATGGTGTAGACTGTGGAGTCCTGGCCTGATGTGTTAGCTCTCCTGTGTTGTGCCATCCTCTTGGCCAGTGTCTGTTTAGCTTCTCCAATGTACAAGTCACGACAATCCTTCTGGCACTTAACAGCCACACTATATTGCTCCGTTTGTGTCGGGGGACCTGGTCTTTGGGGTGGACCAACTTCTGGTGCAGCGTGTTTTGGGGTTTGAAAGCAACTGAGACTTGGTGTTTGGAAAATATACGTCTTAACCGTTCCGACACTCCCGCCACATACAGAATCACCACTGGTTTACACTTAGACAGCTGTTGTCCTTCTCCTTTCTTCCATCAGCTGGTGCACTGTTTGAGGTCTTCCGGGCTTTGATAAACACCCAGTTAGGATAACCACACTTAACCAGGACCTGTTTAATGTGGGACTTCTCTTCCCCGGCCGCTGTGTCAGTGGGGATGTTGTCAGCTCGGTGGTCCAGCGTCCTGATGACTCCTAGTTTGTGCTCCAGTGGATGATGAGAGTCAAACCTTAAGTACTGATCAGTATGTGTTGGTTTACGCTAAACATCAACAATCACATGCCCCCCATCACCAACTGCAATGTCACAGTGTAAGAAGGCTACCCTGTCATGTTCCACATCCTCCCTGGTGAACTTGATGTGGTGTCCACAGACTTAACGTGGTCGGTGAAATGTGCTACATCCAGAGACTTAGTTTTAACCCAGGTGTCAAATTTTTATTGTCGTGTACTATTCCTCTGAGTAGTACACATGGCCATTGTAACTAGTTAATGGTCACGCCCATATTTGCATATGAAACTGGTCGATGGTTTGGGTGGTTACGCCACTGTATTGTTTATAAGGGTGGGGGTACCTGCAGTCAGGTGAGACACTGTATTGTTTATAAAGGTACCTGCAGTCAGGTGAGACTGAAGAGGTCACTTAGACGATGACGAAACCTATCTGTCAATAAACGTTGTGTCCAGATGAACCGATTCACCTTTCTGTGATTTTCTCACCTGAATTATTGAGCAAGACAGGTATTAATAGAAATTTGTAAGTATTCCTCTCAACACAAGCTATTTTCAGACTGAACAGGGTCAGTAACAATCATCAAATGACTTCTTTCTGTATGTAAACTCATGCCAGCAGGCAGGAGGGTCGAACCTTGATTCTTTGAACCCTCATCCACTTTAGTGTCAACAGTAACTACTTTACTAAAAAACCAGTAGTACCTGTCTCAACAGTAACTATTTTACTATAAACCAGCAGTACCTGTTTCAACAGTAACTACTTTACTATAAACCAGTAGTACCTTTCTCAACAGTAACTACTTTACTATAAACCAGTAGTACCTGTCTCAACAGTAACTACTTTACTATAAACCAGTAGTACCTGTCTCAACAGTAACTACTTTACTATAAACCAGTAGTACCTGTCTCAACAGTAACTACTTTACTATAAACCAGTAGTACCTGTCTCAACAGTAACTACTTTACTATAAACCAGTAGTACCTGTTTCAACAGTAACTACTTTACTATAAACCAGTAGTACCTGTCTCAACAGTAACTGCTTTACTATAAACTAGTAGTACCTGTTTCAACAATAACCACTTTACTATAAACCAGTAGTACCTGTTTCAACAGCGATGCTGACGGTGCTTTTTAGTTGGGGTCCAGCTGGTATGGATGTACCGTTATCTGGCTGTTGACAGGCTAGGTTGGCTGTCTGGTTGTCTGGTTGTTGACAAACTGGGTTGGATGTCTGATCGTCTGGCTGTTGACTGGTTGGCAGAGCAGTTCCCTGGGCTTCCAGGAGCATCTTTATCTAAGGAGCATCAAAAGCCTTCATTTAAATTCTGCTCAGAAAGAAGTGCTTCACACAACACAGCATACTGCCACCGTAGACCAGGCTCTGGTAAAACTCCTGTACAAAACAACATACTGCCACCGTAGACCAGGCTCTGGTAAAACTCCTGTACAACACAGCATACTGCCACCGTAGACCAGGCTCTGGTAAAACTCCTGTACAACACAGCATACTGCCACCGTAGACCAGGCTCTGGTAAAACTCCTGTACAACACAGCATACTGCCACCGTAGACCAGGCTCTGGTAAAACACCTGTACAACACTTTTATTGTCATCGTACATGCATACAATGAAGTTCATTTAACCCATCCTATGCTAGGAGCAGTGGGGACCAACTCCAGTTCTTTCTTTCATCATCTTGGTCAGGGATGCAAGCAGGAGTATTAACCCAAACCATGTCTTTGATGGCGGTAGGAAACCCACCCAGCAGAAACCCATGGGGATAACATGCATACGCCACAAAAAAGGACCTGGGATGGCTTGGGGTTCAAACCAAGCACCTTCTTGCCATGAGGAAACAGCGCTAACCACTGAACCAACAATGCTGCCATATGTTGTTTTGAGGGGAGTCTGAAAATACCTTCCATTGTGAAAAGTCAATCCCAGTACAGTCACTCAGCATACTGATAGACCTTTCTGGTACCAGGTACTGGTACCAGTAATTGGCCAGATACAATTGGGGAAGAAAAGGGGGACCAAAAAAAAAAAGAAGAAAAAAGATTGGCCATCATGCCACATGGAACTTCCTCCATATGCAATATACCAGTGAGCTCAGGTAACCAGGTCTTAAACTGAGGCACAGTATCTAACTTCCAGAGCCTGAACATTACTTCCTTTGTGACTACCACGCCATACATAATAGGGCTTTGCATGGAAACACTGTGGTTTAGTAGGGAAAGAAGAAAATCCAAATAGTAAATTTCTGGCTCAGGTTCAAACACATGTCAGAGAACCGTCTGAATATGTCACACCAAAAATGGTAGTTTTGGGCATGTCCAGAAAAGGGGATTTTTTTTTTAAACCTAAACCCTAATTTCCAGAGTTTTCCTTTAAAGCGCCATGTGATAACAGTAAAATATTGAGTCATTAATGTTGTAACCGCGCTGTTCCAAGATGTGCCGTCAACTTGAGACCATTTGCTATTGCCCATTTTAATCACAGGTGTACTCCCAAGTAGACTGGTGGGAAATGTTAGTGTCACACGGGAAGTTTTACATAAAACCCTGCCACCCTTAGTCAATGCCAGAGACCTGGTCGACGATAATGCTGATCTAGCTAGTAATTTATAAATTCATCTTCTTTTGTTAATGTGGTTTATAAAGAACACAAATGATAATAAACAACAAAACAAAATAAAACCATAATCACCATTCTACTTGTTTGTTTTTCATCCATCGCACAGGCTTGTCTGCTGTCTGACATCACAGGTACAACTACAGTTCAGGCCAAAGATGAGAATTCTGACCAGTTGCTGCTATTGTCGCAAGTTATCACATGGATTTTTAAATGGTGACCAATCTATCCCCCCAGTAAAAGGGACTCCTCTCACCTGAGCCTGGAGGAGTCGGAGCTGGTGGTCCTGGTTGATGAGGATGTTGTAAGCAGCAGGGGGAAGGACCCCCCTCACCCAGTCTTGACAGCAGGGCTTCAGACAGGTGGAGGATGGAGGACCTGGTATGTTAGTTCTGTGTGTTGGGAGCTGGGGTTGAGCTTGGTAAGATGGACAGGAACAGCTGCCTGATCGATGAGGGGTGGACTCCCTGCTCCACTGACCCAGAGTTTGACCGCTGTGTGGAAGAGCAGGCTGAGGAGGTGAGTTAGTGAGCTGGCTGGGTGGAGGAAAAGGGTGAACGGGAGGTGCAGGGTAGGTAGGGGCAGCCTGCCAAGGGCTGAAGGAAGGACAGGGAAGGATGGGGGTAAAGTTGTGTGTCTTGCTGGAGCAGCAGCTACAGCGCTGACTGGGGGTGGGGGTGCTATGGAGGTGTTTGGTTTGAGTTGGAGCTGGTCTGGGTTGGTAGGCAGAATCATGTGACCAACGAGCTGCTGGAGAAGAAGAGGATGATGATGGCGATTTGGTGATGTTTCCAGATGGAGGAACTGACTTCTTGGAGGCATTCCTGAAAGAGGGGCCCAAGGATCCTCTGTCATGAGGGACTGGGTGGAGAAGCTGGGCAGGACATGGGGGACTTTGAGAAGAGCCAGGATTTTGTTGGCCAATCTGGTTCGACCTGATGAAGCTGGTGTCCACCAATAGAGAGAGCTCAGGAACAGACGGCAGGACAGTCCTTTGCTGCAAAAACACAGTAATATTTACAACAGTGTTTCCATGAGTATCACTCTGCTCTGGGCTGGTATGCATTTTAAAGAGATAGAGAAACTACCTTTTCTTCTAACTCGGGCAAACTTTTTTCTAAAGTTGCAATCTGAAAATTTACATGCTAATAATTCAATTCAATTCAAATTAAATCAAATCAAATCAAATCAAACCGATTAAGTGTCATTAAAAACAATGTGCAGGCACATGTTAAAAATTAAATGAGGGCTGCAGTTTCGCCAAACAGCGCAAGACAGACACAGACAAACATGGCTAACATAGTATAAGATATATATACAGATGAAGATGAAAAGCTGAAGTAAAAAAAGAAAGAAAAAAAAGTACAAGTATAAACACATTAACAGACATTGAGTGGGTAGCCAGGTTTAAGTGAGTAACAGCTTGGGGAAAGAAGCTGTTTTTGAGGCTGGTAGTGCAGGCTCTGAGGTTCCTGTAGGCCAATATTTTTTTCCTAGGATGAATCCGGAAAGTTCCCGCCCTCAGGGGCTAGGATTGGCCAGATCTGCCTGTCAGTCAACTTTCCGGATTCATCCTAGGGCAAAAAATATTCACTTACCGTACACACACAGTTAAGTTGGCACAGTTAGCTTGGTTGCAAACGTGGCTAATGGCTAACAGTTAGCTAGCAAACATGGCTAGGGTTAGGGTTAGGGGTTGTTGCGTGTTTGCATCGGCCTTGACTGACAGGCAGATCTGGCCAATTCTAGCGCCTGAGGGCGGTCCATGGTTGGGCGTGGGTGGGATTTCTGCTGATGCTGAGACCCCTTCAAAGTATAAAAGTAATAGTCTTCTATGATACTTTCTATCAATGCATTTAAAACAATAGCTAACTCATGATATAAAAATCATGAATTATTCTGCAACGTGTGATGTGGATGGTTGGCGTCTAGTAGGACCTTGCAAGCAAGACAACAGGGTGCATAGTGTTTTCCATCTTCATAGCAGCCAAATGACTTTGAAGAAGTGGTGAAGGTGTTGTGTCTAACCAGCAGATATGACAGAACAAGCTGGTAGAAGACCTTCACCAACACATAGTACTACATCAATAAGTACAACTCAGGTTCTACCAGGTTTTGTGTGTGTTTCTGACACAACAGCCCTGCTGACTCTCGTTCATTTGGAAGGAAGCTCAGCCCACACTCACCTCACCATCACCTACATAGCACACAGTTAAAAACAAAATCATGATCTCAAGGACTGTAGCTTCACATCAGCAAAAATTAAATTTTTAAGCAGATGTTTTCATCTATTTATTTAAAAACGGGATATCTTTAAATCAATAAACATCTCTCAGGCGTGAATGTGTGAGACTGCAATATCATCAAAAACTAAAATAAACTAGAGGAGTTCACTCAGTAAGACTTTTGCGTAGTGCCCAAGTCAATTGAAAAGGGAAATATGGAAAAAAAGTTGTTAATATACAACACTCGAGCTAAAAAAATCTACTTATGCAGCACTCGAGCTAAAAATATATACCTAAGAAAAACATTTTGCCTGTCAGTCTGTGGATGTGCAGCCTCCTAGGCAGACCCTCGTACGAAGGAAACCAAGTCTGACATGAAATGACAGAGATTTGGCTATCATCATTTCAAAGGCCTTACTAAAAGACTTCAAATGATGTTTAACTGTCAGTTTTCATGACATGAAATGAATGAAGGCGACCAGCTGCTCTGCTGACTGACGTTCATTCATTCTAAAGCAATAAAAGTGGTCAGAAAACATAGCTCAGCCATGAGAACATTTTATTGTAGCTAGTGAGATGATTTCAGCTGTGACTGTGATTAACCCTACTCTTGAAATTGTATTTTTATAGCAGAGTTTTAACACTGGAGACTATGACACTTCCACGTGGTGGTGAGGTGAATAAGGTGAATTATTGTTGGTTTATCAAGTGTTCAGTCCAGTGTTTTGGGGTTAAGGGGTTCCTAGATGGCCTTTCGTGGCATCCTAGACTGGTCTCATACAGCCCAGCATCATGTGAAGTGCAAAATATAGTCTCTCCATGATGGCTGACTGTCCATGCGTGGTGACGAGCCACACCCTCCTCTCAGTAATTCTGTTAACGTTGTCAGGACACAACAGAGCAGAACACAGTGGATCTAGAGGAGTAAACCTGGATAATAAATCCTGCTACTCCTATGGGTAGCAGTAGTCCTGGGCGCATTCATTGATAGATGGATGTTATGGACTGAGGGACATCATAGCTTTGCAGATGATCAATACATTTTGACAATGGGAAGGCACAAAATCTCCAGTTAGTGGAGAACCATAGAACTGCATGTGGAGTAGCGCCCCATGCTTTAAACAAACATACGCAACTGAAACCCTATTGGGGCGTCCTGACAGACGACCTAGGTGAAGAGGTGAGGCAGTGTTGCTTCAGTTCTCCTGTGCTGAGATCAGCGGTGAATAACTTGCTGGCTTGCGAAATACCATCGACTTCTCGTTTACTTTCAAGACTAACACCTGAATACATAATGTTTTGGTTTTGTGACACCATCGCTACCTGATCTGAGTCAACCGTAGATGGGAGTCGCACATGTGCATGGTTGACTCAGATTGGACAGTGACAGAGGTTAGCATTAGTCGAGCGAGGTAGAGAGTGAATGAAGAGAGGGAGCGGTGGTAGTGAGCACAAACGTTTTTCAAAGGTTTTGAATTAGGGCTGGGCAATAAAACGATCTTCATACGCTATCGCCAATTTACGTTAATAACGGTACATTTTTGACATTTTTACTCGATATGGATCTAACAGCGCATCACACATCAGAAATAAACACGACAACAGCCAGTCAGTGCAGTTTTTGGGTTGCAGCCTATTTCCCACCCAAAGCATTGTTTGAGCTACCTGTGAAGAAAGGGGACGTGAGAGCGGCAAAGGGAAAAATGAGCGGAACTGGGGCACGAAAGCAACGCTGAAAGTAAAGTCGTATCATCTTCCATTGCTGATGAAATTGTTGACAAACAAAAAAAAAGGTAACACGACGTCAGTTTTATGGAAGTGGTTTTGGATATCTCAAAAGCAACGACGCGCCGGTTAAGACAGTCAGTCCGTCGGTGCCAACCAAGATGGGGAACACAACAAATCGATTATGACCGTTTTGGAATTTCAAAGTTTAATAACTTTGTGGGGGGGAAAGGATACAGACCTGCTGTTCCCTGAGTTTTAGATCAATTGCACACAAAAAAGATATTGTGTTGTTATGTGCCTGTTAGGAACTGCGTTACCCAGAATCCTAGATGTTAAGTTGCAGGTTAGTGACGTGCAGAGGTTAGAGGTGGGGAGGTGCGAACACGGAATCTGGCATGTGGGATAAGTAAAAGCTTCGGCGTGAATTTGGAAAAGGTCTCGGTCCAGTCATTTTAAAACAACAAAGAAAACCGCTAAGATCTACCTAAAATGACCACGAGCGGTCAGCATGACCGTCTCGTAATGTGCGCGTGGTGGTGTGGTCATGTCAGTATTTATGACGTGTGTTGGTGGCGTCATTTCCTTCTGTGTCCTAGAAACACACTAGCGTCCTCCAGTGCAGACCAATAAACTTGATGTAATGATGTCCAACATGTCTGGTTACAGACGCGTTACGGACGCACCCTGACTACCACCAAGGCGGTGCAGTATGCACAGGCGTTGGACAGTGGCCATTTTAAATTGTTTGAAAAATAGTATTAAAGTTGTTAAAGTGTTAATTTTGGTCAGTTAGTTTCACAACAGACACACTAACATATGTAATGCATTAATATCTCAGCTGGGTGTTTATCTTGACACAATACAGAGTGTAAAACCTGCGGCGCGGTCGTTCCAGTAGTTTTAAGTTGCAGTCGTTGTTTGGGACTGTTTCAATATTTATTTTCAGTTTTTTCTTTACAGGTCACGTGTTAGAGGCCTTGTTACGTTTGTTAGATTAGCAACATGTGTTTTCCGTTTAGTTTTTCAGGTAATATTTTCACTTTTTAAATTTAGCTATTCAAGCTTGACCATGTCTCTCTTAAGTTTATATTACATTGCATTACATTCCAGTCATTTAGCCGACACTTTATCCGAAGCGACTTACAATAAGTGAATCATTTAACGTAGGCGATCAGGAGAACTACTAGTCATCAGAGGTCATGAGTGCATCTAAACAAGCATCACAGAGCAAAACCAGTGCTACTGCCTGGTAGAGATAAGCAGAAGGGTGTATAAGAATTACACGTCTTTTCGTTGACATGTAAACTTCCCCACCACAAGCAAACACTCACACTGTTTGTCATTGAGGATTTTTAAAACAAAACATGGAATTCCAGTCAGCTTATTCAACAACTTTACAACCCACATAGATATGAAAGACAATTTATGTAATTAGAGTTAAAGGGATACATATTTAGGGAGACACAGAGACAGGAAAACACAGACAGAGAGAGAGAGAGAGAGAGAGAGAGAGAGAGAGAGAGAGAGAGGGAGAGAGGGAGTGAGTGAGCGAGCGAGCGAGTGAGAGACAGACCTGTTGGGCAGGGGGATGAGGTTTGGGGGAAGGTCGAGGAGACAAATCTCCATCCTCCATGCCAGAGTCCTGGTCATTGGCAGAGAGGAGGCGGGCTGGAGGGGGGGCACTGTGGGAAAAGAAAGACTGAAGATCAAACAGGTGTAAGTCTGTGGTTATTCTAGATCTTTCTTGTGTTAAGCTTGCCTATTACCTTCTGTGCCTGGTCTCTTTTGTCTGTGTTCAGAGATGCGAGACACCTTTCCTGGTTAGTGGAAAACACCAACCATAGATTTGTGGGTTCACGCTTACCTGAGGAGTGAATTCTGATCCAGCAGCTCTCTGAAAAGTTCCCTCTGCTGGTTGGAGACCTCAGTGGTCAGCTCACACTGGAGAGATTGCTCCCCTGGTACCTCCACATGCTGCTGAGAAACACCACATATGTTTCACACCCCTTGCTTACTGTAATAATAACAACCATCACATTTATACAGCGCTTTTCTAGACACCCAAAGCACTTCACATTGAAGGGGGTAACTCACTTCAACCACCACCAATGTGTAGCACCACCTGGGTGATGCACGGCAGCCATGTTGCACCAGAACGCTCACCACACATCAGCTTGAGGTGGAGAGGGAGGACTCATTGAGCCAGTTACATGGGGGGATGATAAGGTGGCAAGATGGAGAGAGAAAGGTTGGGAATTCTGCCAGGACACCGGGGACCCCCTACTTTTTGTGATAAGTGCCCTGGGATCTTTAATGACCACAGTGAGTCAGGACCTCGGTTTAACGTCTCATCTGAAGAACTGCACTGGGACACTGGGATTTGATATTTGTTGTTTTTATTAGGAACAGAGGGAAGACTGCCCCCTACTGGCCCACCAACACCACATCCAGCAGCAACTCAGTTTTCCCAGGAGGTTTCCCAGCCAAGCCCATACCTGCTTAGCTTCCATCATTTGGTAGAACCAGGATACATGTTGGTATGGCTGCCAGGTGTGTGTGTGTGTGTGTGTGTGTGTGTGTGTGTGTGTGTGTGTGTGTGTGTGTATAGCGATGCACGAAACAAGCTTGTACTGCTATGCATTACGTTTTTTCCCCTACATCTATATATACACTACCGTTCAAAAGTTTGGGATCACCCAAACAATTTCGTGTTTTCCATGAAAAGTCACACTTATTCACCACCATATGTTGTGAAATGAATAGAAAATAGAGTCAAGACATTGACAAGGTTAGAAATAATGATTTGTATTTGAAATAAGATTTTTTTTACATCAAACTTTGCTTTCGTCAAAGAATCCTCCATTTGCAGCAATTACAGCATTGCAGACCTTTGGCATTCTAGCTGTTAATTTGTTGAGGTAATCTGGAGAAATTGCACCCCACGCTTCCAGAAGCAGCTCCCACAAGTTGGATTGGTTGGATGGGCACTTCTTTGAGCAGATTGAGTTTCTGGAGCATCACATTTGTGGGGTCAATTAAACGCTCAAAATGGCCAGAAAAAGAGAACTTTCATCTGAAACTCGACAGTCTATTCTTGTTCTTAGAAATGAAGGCTATTCCATGCGAGAAATTGCTAAGAAATTGAAGATTTCCTACACCGGTGTGTACTACTCCCTTCAGAGGACAGCACAAACAGGCTCTAACAGGTACTATTTAATGAAGATGCCAGTTGGGGACCTGTGAGGCGTCTGTTTCTCAAACTAGAGACTCTAATGTACTTATCTTCTTGCTCAGTTGTGCAACGCGGCCTCCCACTTCTTTTTCTACTCTGGTTAGAGCCTGTTTGTGCTGTCCTCTGAAGGGAGTAGTACACACCGGTGTAGGAAATCTTAAATTTCTTAGCAATTTCTCGCATGGAATAGCCTTCATTTCTAAGAACAAGAATAGACTGTCGAGTTTCAGATGAAAGTTCTCTTTTTCTGGCCATTTTGAGCGTTTAATTGACCCCACAAATGTGATGCTCCAGAAACTCAATCTGCTCAAAGAAGTGCCCATCCAACCAATCCAACTTGTGGGAGCTGCTTCTGGAAGCGTGGGGTGCAATTTCTCCAGATTACCTCAACAAATTAACAGCTAGAATGCCAAAGGTCTGCAATGCTGTAATTGCTGCAAATGGAGGATTCTTTGACGAAAGCAAAGTTTGATGTAAAAAAAATCTTATTTCAAATACAAATCATTATTTCTAACCTTGTCAATGTCTTGACTCTATTTTCTATTCATTTCACAACATATGGTGGTGAATAAGTGTGACTTTTCATGGAAAACACAAAATTGTTTGGGTGATCCCAAACTTTTGAACGGTAGTGTATATATATATATATATATATATATATATATATATATATATATATATATATATATATATATATATATATATATATATATATATACATACAAACCCCAATTCCAATGAAGTTGGGATGTTGTGTGAAACGTGAATAAAAACAGAACACAATGATTTGCAAATCCTTTTCTACCTATATTCAATTGAATACACTACAAAGACAAGATATTTAATGTTCAAACTGATAAACTTTATTGTTTTTTGCAAATATTCACTCATTTTGAATTTGATGCCTGCAACACGTTCCAAAGAAGCTGGGACAGGGGCAACAAAGACTGGAAACGTTGAGGAATGCTCAAAAAACACCTGTGTGGAACATTCCACAGGTGAACAGGTTAATTGGAAACAGGTGAGTGTCATGATTGGGTATAAAAGGAGCATCCCCGAAAGGCTCGGTCATTCACAAGCAAGGATGGGGCGAGGCGCACCACTTTGTGAACAACTGCGTGAGCAAATAGTCCGACAGTTTAAGAACAACGTTTCTCAACGTACAACTGCAAGCAATTTAGGGATTTCATCATCTCCAGTCCATAATATCATCACAAGATTCAGAGAATCCGGAGAAATCTCTGCACATAAGCGGCAAGGCCGAAAACCAACACTGAATGGCCGTGACCTTCGACCCCTCAGGCGGCACTGCATTAAAAACCGACATCATTGTGGAAAGGATATGACCACGTGGGCTCAGGAACACTTGGGAAAACCATCGTCAGTTAACACAGTTCGTCGCTACATCTACAAGTGCAAGTTAAAACTCTACCATGCAAAGCCAAAGCCATATATCAACACCACCCAGAAACACCGCTGGCTTCTCTGGGCCCGAGCTCATCTGAGATGGACTGACGCAAAGTGGACAAGTGTGCTGTGGTCTGACGAGTCCACATTGTTTTTGGAAATCATGGACGTCGTGTCCTCCGGGCTAAAGAGGAAAAGGATCATCCAGACTGTTATCAGCACAAAGTCCAAAAGCCAGCATCTGTGTTGGTATGGGGGTGTGTTAGTGCCCATGGCATCATGGGTAACTTGCACATCTGGGAAGGCACCATTAATGCTGGAGGTACATACAGGTTTTGGAGCAACATATGCTGCCATCCAAGCGACGTCTTTTTCAGGGACGTCCCTGCTTATTTCAGCAAGACAATGCCAAGCCACATTCTGCACGTGTTCCAACAGCGGGGCTTCGTAGTAAAAGAGTGCGGGTACTGGACTGGCCTGCCTGCAGTCCAGACCTGTCTCCCATTAAAAATGTGTGGCGCATTATGAAGCACAAAATACGACAACGGAGACCCCGGACTGCTGAGCAACTGAAGTCGTACATCAAGCAAGAATAGGAAAGAATTCCACCTACAAAGCTTCAACAATTAGTGTCCTCAGTTCCCCAACGCTTATTGAGTGTTGTTAAAAGGAAAGGTGATGGAACACAGTGGTGAACATGCCCCTGTCCCAGCTTCTTTGGGACGTGTTGCAGGCATCAAATTCAAAATGAGTGAATATTTGCAACAAAAAAAAAACCAAAAAAAAAACAAAACAATAAAGTTTATCAGTGTGAACATTAAATATCTTGTCTTTGTAGTGTATACAATTGAATATAGGTCGAAAAGGATTTGCAAATCACTGTATTCTGTTTTTATTCATGTTTTACACAACGTCCCAACTTCATTGGAATTGGGGTTTGTACATATATATACACTCACCGGCCACTTCATTAGGCACACCTGTCCAACTGCTCGTTAATGCAAATTTCTAATCAGCCAATCACATGGCAGCAACTCAATGCATTTAGGCATGTAGACATGGTCAAGACGATCTGCTGCAGTTCAAACCGAGCATCAGAATGGGGAAGAAAGGTGATTTAAGTGACTTTGAACGTGGCATGGTTGTTGGTGCCAGACGGGCTGGTCTGAGTATTTCAGAAACTGCTGATCTACCGGGATTTTCACGCACAACCATCTCTAGGGTTTACAGAGAATGGTCCAAAAAAGAGAAAATATCCAGTGAGCGGCAGTTCTGTGGGTGAAAATGCCTTGTTGATGCCAGAGGTCAGAGGAGAATGGCCAGACTGGTTCGAGCTGATAGAAAGGCAACAGTAACTCAAATAACCACTCATTACAACCGAGGTATGCAGAAGAGCATCTCTGAACGCACAACACGTCGAACCTTGAGGCAGATGGGCTACAGCGGCAGAAGACCACACCGGGTGCTACTCCTGTCAGCTAAGAACAGGAAACTGAGGCTACAATTCGCACAGGCTCACCAAAATTGGACAATAGAAGACTGGAAAAACGTTGCCTGGTCTGATGAGTCTCGATTTCTGCTGCGACATTCGGATGGTAGGGTCAGAATTTGGCGTCAACAACATGAAAGCATGGATCCATCCTGCCTTGTATCAACAGTCCAGGCTGGTGGTGGTGGTGTAATGGTGTGGGGGATATTTTCCTGGCACACTTTGGGCCCCTTAGTACCAATTGAGCATCGTGACAACGCCACAGCCTACCTGAGTATTGTTGCTGACCATGTCCATCCCTTTATGACCACAGTGTTCCCATCTTCTGATGGCTACTTCCAGCAGGATAATGCGCCATGTCATAAAGCTCGAATCATCTCAGACTGGTTTCCTGAACATGACAATGAGTTCACCGTACTCAAATGGCCTCCACAGTCACCAGATCTCAATCCAATAGAGCACCTTTGGGATGTGGTGGACCGGGAGATTCGCATCATGGATGTGCAGCCGACAAATCTGCAGCAACTGCGTGATGCTATCATGTCAATATGGACCAAATTTCTCTGAGGAATGTTTCCAGTACCTTGTTGAATCTATGCCACGAAGGATTAAGGCGGTTCTGAAGGCAAAAGGGGGTCCAACCTGGTACTAGCAAGGTGTACCTAATAAAGTGGCCAGTGAGTGTATATATATATATATATATATCATCTCATCTTCTTCAGACGCTTTTCCGGGGTCGGGTTGCGATAGCAGCAAGCCAAGTAGAGCACTCCAGACATCCCTCTCCCCAGCACCGCCCTCCAGCTGCTCCTGGGGGATCCCAACGCGTTCCCAGGCCAGATTGGACATGTAGTCCCTCCAGCGAGTTCTAGGTCTAGCCCGGGGTCTCCTCCCAGTTGGCCGTGCCCAGTACGCCCAGGAGGCATCCTAATCAGATGCCTGAACCACCTTAACTGGCTCCTTTCGATGCGAAGGAGCAGCGGCTCTACTCCGAGCTCCCTCCAGGTGTCCGAGCTCCTCACCCTATCTCTAAAGCTGAGCCCAGACACCCTATGGAGGAAACTCATTTCAGCCGCTTGTATCCACGATCTCACCCTTTCGGTCACTACCCAAAGCTCATGACCATAGGTGAGAGTTGGAAGGAAGATTGACTGATAAATTGAGAGCTTTGCCTTCCAGCTCAACTCCTTCTTCACCACAACGGTCTGGTACAATGTCCGCATTACTGCTGATGCTGCACCAATCCCCGTCAATCTCCTGCGCCACTCGTGAACAAGACCCCGAGATACTTGAACGCCTTCACTTGAGGCAACAACTCATCCCCAACGTGGAGGGAGCAATCCACCATTTTCCGGTAGAGAACCATGGCCTCAGACTTGGAGGTGCTGATTGTCATCCCAGCCATTTCACACTCAGCTGCAAACCGCCCCAGTGCGCATCAGAGGTCGCGTTCTGATGGAGCCAACAAAGCCACATCATCTGCAAAGAGCAGAGATGCAATTCTGAGGTTCCCAAAACAGACATACTCCTCACCTTGGCTGCGCCTTGAGATCCTGTCCATGAATATCACAAACAGAATCGGAGACAAGGAACGACCTTGGCGGAGTCCGACATCCACCGAAAACATATTTGACCTTGTGGCAAGAATGCGGAAACAGCCCTCACTTTGGTTATACAAGGACTGGATTGCTTGTAGCAACTGCCCTGGTACCCCATACTCCAGCAGTACCCCCCACAGAGTGCCCCGGGGTACACAGTCGTAGGCCTTCTCCAAGTCCACAAAACACATGTAGACTGGCTGGTCAAACTCCCATGCCCCTATATATATATATATATATATATATATTCAAATAGTTTCACTGATGTGAAATACACAGAGCCAGGGTAGTGAAGAGTGTGGCACTCCCTGCTGAGCCTGTGTTGCTGTGATAATGGCTTGGTTTCATATTGTTCTAAAGTCAGTGGGTCAGATAATAACCAATGCATTTCCCCCAGTTACACTGATATACTGAAGGAATGAGTCATTATTGTGTGTCAACAGGATGAAACGATGATGCAGTGGGAATAACTGACCTGGTAAAGCGTGACAGTCTGAGAACCGGTTAGCAGCTGGTAATCCATGTCATGCTGACCAGTGTCCTTGTTGCTCATTTGGCACTGGTAGAACTGAGCCTGGCTGTGGGTCAGAGAGAACAACACCACTAGGAACCAGCCTCTGTCTGACAGCACTCTGAAAAACAGAATCAGCACACCATATCATCCTTTTGAACCACAATCAACAGACAAACAGCTGCCACAGTGACAGAACCAACCTGGTGTAAGACTCAAACACTTCAACTGACTACACTGATCTAAAAAACACATCAACTCTCCACATACTCTTAGTGGACTTTCTCTGTCACGCTCACCCAGCTTCTGGGAGACTCCAACATGTAGTCTTTCTGCTCGTAACTGGGAAGTAACAGTTTTAACCTGGTTTTGGTCCAGTAATGGGAAAACCAGGTGGCGGGACAGTCACACTGTTTCCATAACAATCAGCTGGGGTGAATATCAAGAGCTGGAGCCAACATGACTGCTGTCACTCACCTATCATGAAGAGAGGCGCTAAAGAGAAAGTGAAGACACCATGCCCACACCTGGGGGTTGGTGATGTGGGTTAGTCCACTCAGCCACCTGTTAAACAGGGAAAAGAGCCAGTCACAGGACGTAAGGTAGAGGGAGCAGGCTATTACTAAAAAAACAATGTATAGACTAATAGCATGATATAACACCTCTAAGTCATCACTTATGAGCCACTAGACATGTCTGGCGGTGTCTGGATCTGCACAGACCCTGTCCTGTCTGGATGTTCTTATTTTGCTGTGAGCGGGAGGTTTCTGGGCGTTAACCTTTGGGCAGCAGGACTCTATAAAAACGTAGTGACCAGGTGCCAGATCCAGATCGTGAACCCACATTCAAGAGGAAGCTACGATAATGGCGGACACAGCGCCGAAGCTACTCATATGTGCGTTAAACTTAATTTTAAAAGGTCCTCTGTTGGTCCCACATAAGTGTCCACATAGCAGTTGTCTACCAGGCATCAGTGACAAGAGAACAGACCCCCTCACCGCAACCAAACACCTCCAACTGCAAATGCCGTGCTAAGGCATCGTGTCCTCTTGAAGGAAAATGCCAGATAGAAGGAGTCATCTACCAGGCATCGGTGACAAGAGAAGACAACTGCAATGTGGACACTTGTGTGGGACTAACAGAGGACCTTTTAAAATGAGGTTTAACGCCCACATGAGTAGCTTCAGACATGAACATGCAAGACATACAACGGCCTTAAGCCGCCACATTTAGTCAGTGGTGGACAAGAATATCAGTTATTCTGTCTCATGGAAAACCCTTACAAAGAGTAATGCATATTCAGTTAGAGGTAAAAGATGTGACCTGCGCTTGGCAGAAAAATATTTTATCATTTGCAGACCTGACATGTCCACCTTGAATAATAGAAACGAATTGGCCACCAGCTGTAGACACCGGAAACATATCTCCTTTGTAACTAAAATGTCTTTATTATTCCCCCCCCCCATTAGATGATACACGTGACATTTATTAGTTTTTTTATTTTTTATTTTAACTGCCTGTCCTCAGCACGTCTGTGCGCGGTGGCTCTTGATGCACTGACTCCAGCCTCAGTCCACTCCTTGTGAGGCTCCCCCAAGTTCTTGAATCGGCCTTGCTTGACAATCCTCTCAAGGCTGCGGTCATCCCTGTTGCTTGTGCACCTTTTCCTACCACACTTTTCCCTTCCAGTCAACTTTCCATGGATATGCTTGATACAGCATTCTGCGAACAGCCAGCCCTTTCAGCAATGACCTTCGGTGGCTTATGGGGTATTGTCAAGAGGAAGATGAGAGACACCAGACTCAACAATGCAGACGAGCTGAAGGCCGCTATCAAAGCAACCTGGGCTTCCATAACACCTCAGCAAGGCCACAGGCTGACTGCCTCCATGCCACGCCACATTGATGCAGTAATTTGTGCAAAAGGAGCCCCGACCAAGTATTGAGTGAACATACTTTTCAGGTCAACATTTCTGTATTATAAATCCTTTTTTTGATTGGTCTTATGTAATATTCTAATATTTTGAGATACTGGATTTTTTATTTTCATGAGCTGTAAGCCGTAATCATCAAGATTAAAACAAAAAAGGCTTGACATATTTCACTTAATGTGGAATGAATCTAGAATATATGACAGTTTCACTTTTTGAATTAAATTACGGAAAATAATGAACTTTTCCACAATATTCTAATTTTTTGAGATGCACCTGTATATATATATATATATATATATATATATATATATATATATATATATATATATATATATATATACACACACACACACACACACATATATATATATACACACATATATATATATACATACATACACACACACATATATATATATATATATATACACACACGCACTCACATACATATATACATACATACACACATATATGTGTCTGTGAATGTTCTCGTTCATCCAGGTCATGGTTATCCAAAGGAGTTGAATCAAGTGCAACTGGACTTGGTATATATCCGTGAAGACGTTTCGCCTCTCATCCAAGAGGCTTCATCAGTTCGTGCCTTTCTGACTAGACCAAGCTAGTCTGACTGGCTGGTGATGAGACTCAGATATTTAGCCTCTTTGGAGTCGTTACCAGAGCTATAGATGTCAATGGCTCTTTTGTGTTGCGATGTTTAGCAACGACAGTCGTTAGAGGTGTTAGTTCCGACTTCGTTAGTGCTCCTTTGAGGACAGCAACGTACACATTTTCGACAGGGAAGATAGATGGTTTGAAAGAGGGGTGAAGGAAGCCATCTATGCGAAACTGGAAAAACCATCCCTCAACAGAGGAGGAGGTCTGCGACACCACCTATCTCCCACTTACAATGCCGTCCTTTCATCTCTACCCAGGAGACTCAAGAAGCTTAGCCTCCAAGAACAACAGTCGGTCACTAACGGCTCCAACAACTCTCATGACCACTGAATGGAGCACTAACGAAGTCGAAACTAACACCTCCAACGACTGTCATTGCTAAACTTCGGAACATAAAAGAGCCATTGACATCAATAGCTCCGATAATGACTCCAAAGAGGCTAAATGTCTGAGTCTCATCACCAGCTAGTCAGACTAGCTTGGTCTAATCAGAAAGGCACGAACTGTCATGGAAAAGTTGGATGAGGCGAAACGTCTTCACGGACATATAACCAAGTCCAGTTGCAGTTGATTCAATTCCTTTGGACACATATATGTGTGCGTATAATATATGTGTATATACACTACCGTTCAAAAGTTTGGGATCACCCAAACAATTTTGTGTTTTCCATGAAAAGTCACACTTATTCACCACCATATGTTGTGAAATGAATAGAAAATAGAGTCAAGACATTGACAAGGTTAGAAATAATGATTTGTATTTGAAATAAGATTTTTTTTACATCAAACTTTGCTTTCGTCAAAGAATCCTCCATTTGCAGCAATTACAGCATTGCAGACCTTTGGCATTCTAGCTGTTAATTTGTTGAGGTAATCTGGAGAAATTGCACCCCACGCTTCCAGAAGCAGCTCCCACAAGTTGGATTGGTTGGATGGGCACTTCTTGCGTACCATACGGTCAAGCTGCTCCCACAACAGCTCAATGGGGTTCAGATCTGGTGACTGCGCTGGCCACTCCATTACCGATAGAATACCAGCTGCCTGCTTCTGCTCTAAATAGTTCTTGCACAATTTGGAGGTGTGTTTAGGGTCATTGTCCTGTTGTAGGATGAAATTGGCTCCAATCAAGCGCTGTCCACTGGGTATGGCATGGTGTTGCAAAATGGAGTGATAGCCTTCCTTATTCAGAATCCCTTTTACCCTGTACAAATCTCCCACCTTACCAGCACCAAAGCAACCCCAGACCATCACATTACCTCCACCATGCTTAACAGATGGCGTCAGGCATTCTTCCAGCATCTTTTCATTTGTTCTGCGTCTCACAAACGTTCTTCTTTGTGATCCAAACACCTCAAACTTGGATTCATCCGTCCACAACACTTTTTTCCAGTCTACCTCTGTCCAATGTCTGTGTTCTTTTGCCCATCTTAATCTTTTTCTTTTATTGGTCAGTCTCAGATATGGCTTTTTCTTTGCCACTCTGCCCTGAAGCCCAGAATCCCGCAGCCGCCTCTTCACTGTAGATGTTGACACTGGTGTTTTGCGGGTACTATTTAATGAAGATGCCAGTTGGGGACCTGTGAGGCGTCCGTTTCTCAAACTAGAGACTCTAATGTACTTATCTTCTTGCTCAGTTGTGCAATGCGGCCACCCACTTCTTTTTCTACTCTGGTTAGAGCCTGTTTGTGCTGTCCTCTGAAGGGAGTAGTACACACCGGTGCAGGAAATCTTCAATTTCTTAGCAATTTCTCGCATGGAATAGCCTTCATTTCTAAGAACAAGAATAGACTGTCGAGTTTCAGATGAAAGTTCTCTTTTTCTGGCCATTTTGAGCGTTTAATTGACCCCACAAATGTGATGCTCCAGAAACTCAATCTGCTCAAAGGAAGGTCAGTTTTGTAGCTTCTGTAACGAGCTAAACTGTTTTCAGATGTGTGAACATGATTGCACAAGGGTTTTCTAATCATCAATTAGCCTTCTGAGCCAATGAGCAAACACATTGTACCATTAGAACACTGGAGTGATAGTTGCTTGAAATGGGCCTCTATACACCTATGTAGATATTGCACCAAAAACCAGACATTTGCAGCTAGAATAGTCATTTACCACATTAGCAATGTATAGAGTGTATTTCTTTAAAGTTAAGACTAGTTTAAAGTTATCTTCATTGAACAGTACAGTGCTTTTCCTTCAAAAATATGGACATTTCAATGTGATCCCAAACTTTTGAACGGTAGTGTATATATATATGTGTGTGTGTGTGTGTATAGTATATATATATATATATATATATAAGTAGTGCACACACAGCATGCTCTCTGGCTGGTGGTGAAAGAGCACCTTTTTACCAGTACTGCCATACAGGAGCTTTTTCCAACACGGTTCAGAAAGAAGAACCGGGTTCTCCAAGTTTGTGACACCAAGTTGCAAGCCATTCCCCATGTCAACCTGTTTCCTCTAATCTAGCCCATCAACTTTATTTCTGACACCTCTGTTAACCAAGTCTTCACCAGCTCTGACGCACTTTGCTTCCATAGTTCAGCGGACTTCAAATCCTGTGCACAGGATTCTAGACAGCAACTGACAAAGCTCACTGCTCACCGGTTGTAAAAAGTTGTTGTAACTTACATACCATCTGTCACTGGTTGTAAAAAGTTGTAACTCACCAACCATCTGTCACTGGTTGTTAAAAGTTGTTGTAACTCACATTCCATGTCACTGGTTGTAAAAAGTTGCTGTAACTCACATACCATCTGTCATTGTCGTAAAAAGTTGTAACTCACATACCATCTGTCACTGGTTGTAAAAAGTTGTTGTAACTCACATACCATCTGTCACTGGTTGTAAAAAGTTGTTGTAACTCACATACCATCTGTCACTAGTTGTAAAAAGTTGCTGTAACTCACATATCATCTGTCACTGGTTGTAAAAAGTTGCTGTAACTCACATACCACCTGTCACTGGTTGTAAAAAGTTGTTGTAACTCACATACCATGTCACTGGTTGTAAAAAGTTGCTGTAACTCACAGACCATCTGTCACTGGTTGTAAAAAGTTGTTGTACCTCACATATCATCTGTCACTGGTTGTAAAAAGTTGCTGTAACTCACATACCATCTGTCACTGGTTGTAAAAAGTTGTTCTAACTCACATACCATGTCACTGGTTGTAAAAAGTTGCTGTAACTCACAGACCATCTGTCATTGGTTGTAACTCACATACCATCTGTCACTGGTTGTAAAAAGTTGCTGTAACTCACAGACCATCTGTCACTGGTTGTAAAAAGTTGCTGTAACTCACATACCATCTGTCACTGGTTGTAACATGTTGTTGTAACTCACATACCATCTGTCACTGGTTGTAACATGTTGTTGTAACTCACATACCATCTGTCACTGGTTGTAACATGTTGTTGTAACTCACATACCATCTGTCACTGGTTGTAACATGTTGTTGTAACTCACATACCATCTGTCACTGGTTGTAAAAAGTTGTTGTAACTCATTGTGAAATACTGCATTGCACTGTTGAACATGATTGGATAAAATTCATCGAAAACAAACAAAATGAAAGCACACTGAATGGCTGTCGCTTAGTGAAACTGTTTTTTTTTAACCGATAACATTTTATGAATTTTTTTCAACCGAGAACATTTTATGATTTTTTTTAAAACGGAGAACATTTTTTTTAATCTAAAACGACCGTAGGCTGGAAATCCGGCAGAGTGCTGGAAGCCCTGCATTCCAAGTGTATCTATCTGCAGCCTGCAGCTAGTACACACATGCCCCCACAGTGCAACACGTGTCCACATCAGTACAAGAAACGCCCTTGCCAGATCAACAAACGCCCACTTTACAGTACAAGAAATGCCCCCCCCCACTAAGGTGAAGTTTAGAAGATTAAGGTTCGGGCAAGTGATTGCAGTGGGTGTGTCTTGTACCAGTACTGCAGGCTGCAGCTGAACCCTTCTCCTGCATTCACAATGAATCTATCCATGCAAAATAAAATCAGCAGCTGTACTTACACGCCCACTAGTGGCAAGCTGGAGGCTTTGGGGTCAGACTCCAGGAGGAGGAGGAGCTTGCGGGTCTGGTCCATGGTCAGAAAGCTAAAAACATTTTGAAAATAAGCTATCATCAAAAGCATTCATTCAGATTAAAGAAATAAAGGCCCTGTTCTCCAACCTCTAAAGATTTACAATATGACAATAACAACATAACCTGCCCATGAAATCCTCAATTCTGCTTAAAAATTGACTTTTGGAGACAGAGGTCTTAGTTGTAGGAGCTCTTTAGCATCATGTTCTTTCACCTAGCTGTGTCTAACTATGGGTTCACTTTTCCTTTAAAACGAGCCATACTCCATCGACGTGCATCTCCTCACCCTCGCCGGCGATTGGCACTGTGTATGGGCTGAGCTAGGCTGGAAAGACCAGTTAGATTTCGGGCCAGAGCAGTGGGAATTATCGGGATGGCTCTGATAGGTTCCATGTCCAGGGTGGAGGCGATGGTGACCCCCGTCCAATACAGACAGAGAGACAGGCTGTCGGCTTGCTGAGACCAGCTGATCTGACCTTGGATACTCAGCAGCTTGGCCAAGTCCACGGGATTTCTACTGCCAATATCCTGCTGCAGTATCAGAGGACACACACACACACACACACACACACACACACACACACACACAGAAGTAGAAGACAGACAGACAGACAGACAGACAGACAGACAGATGGAGCAGTGAGTTGTGGAATGGATATCCTGTGTAATTATGAAATATCATAACTAGAACCAGTGAGTTTGAACTGTGTGAAAGCTTTGTGGGCTACTGAAAGCAGAATTGGAAGCTTGAACTTAGAAGCCATCACAACCTACAGGATATTTTCCCTCCTGAAACCAGTGGAATCAGAATCAGAATACTTTATTCATCCCCAAGGGGAAATTGGGTTCTATTACAGACACTCAGGCTCTAGTAACTAAAAACTAATAAGATACAAGATAAGAAAATAGAAACAAATAGAAATAAAAGATAAAATAAGACATAGAAATAAGAACAAAATATATCAACGTGAATGGTGCACAGAACATCCCATCTATACTGCACTACCACAGCGCAAAGAAACAACCATTCTGAGACAGAGATCTTTTTTATGTTGTCTTATAAAGCACTTTGTAACTTTGTTTTGAAAAGTGTTCTATAAATAAAGTTTTATTATTTTATTATTATTTAGTCTTTTCACATTTCTAGAAATGTGATACAAACAGTTGACAGATATGTAGACATCATGTCTGGTTGCTACAGCCTCTTAACATCAACGCTAGTATGTATAAGTTTCTATAAAGCATGTTGTGTCTGAGCAGAGGAAGCACACAGCAGAAGTCAGGTCACATGACTTACTCTGGCTGCTTGTTGGTCACATTGTCAGGTCACATGACTTACTCTGGCTGCTTGTTGGTCACGTTGTCAGGTCACATGACTTACTCTGGCTGCTTTTTGGTAGAGGCTAGTTCCCATCGATGCAGAGAACGGAAATGGAGTAGAGAACGGTCAACTGAGCATGCGTGAAATGCCTCTACCATGCCTCCACACGTCCCGTGTAGCATCCAGGCGCTAGGATTCTAGGAAGACCCACCCCTACTCTGCGTCTGATTAGTTAACTTTAACCCTAACCCCGCCCTAACCCTAACCTTAACCTACCCAAACAACGGAGTACTTGAGCATGCTCAGTTGACCGTTCTCTGCATCGGTGAGAACTAGCCTCTACCCTGCTTTTTGGTCACACTGCCAGGTCACATGACTTACTCTGGCTGGTTGTTGGTCACATTGTCAGGTCACGTGACTTACTCTGGCTGCTTGTTGGTCACATTGTCAGGTCACATGACTTACTCGGGCTGCTTTTTAGTCACGCTTTCAGGTCACATGACTTACTCTGGCTGCTTGTTGGTCACATTGTCAGGCCACATGACTTACTCTGCTCACATTCTCGGGTCACATGACTTACTCTGGCTGCTTGGTCACATTCTCAGGTAACATGACTTACTCTGGCTGTGGTCACATGCTCAGGTCACATGACTTACTCTGGTTGCTTGTTGGTCACATTCTCAGGTCACATGACTTACTCTGGCTGCTTGTTGGTCACATTGTCAGGTCACATGACTTACTCTGGCTGCTTGTTGGGCACATTGTCAGGTCACATGACTTACTCTGGCTGCTTGTTGGTCACATTGTCAGGCCACATGACTTACTTTGCTCACATTCTCAGGTCACATGACTTACTCTGGCTGCTTGTTGGGAACGGACATTATTGACCAAGTGGTGGAGGAATTGAAAGAGTCGGGTACGTTCGCTTTGCAGTTGGCTGAATCAGCGGATGTCAGTGGGGAAGCGCAGCTGATTGCGTTGGTGCGTTACAGACACTTTGGAGATGAAAGAGCACGTTCTGTTTTGCAAGAAACTCATGGGGAGAACTAGCGGACAGGATGTTTTTAACGTTACTGACCATTTGTTCTCTCAACATAAGCTGGATTGGAAGTCCTGCTCTTGTGTGTGCACAGATGGCACTGCGGCGATGAGCGGCAGAGTGAATGGTTTAATGGCCCACATCAAAAAGGTAAACCCTCATGTTACATGGATGCACTGCATGATTCACCGAGAAGCATCAGCTAGCAAGAGAATGATCCAGAGTTCCACCATGTTTTGAATGATGCCGTAAAAGTGATCAACTTCATACAGTCCAGGCCTTTGAATCATAGACTGTTTCAGTCACTTTGTCAAGACGGTGGGTCAGAACATGAACAGCTACTGCCTCACACCCATGTCTGGTGGTTATCCCGAGGGAAGACGTTACAGCAGCTGTTTGAGCTACGCAATGAAGTGAGGGAATTTCTGTCGGAGCACACGCACCCCCTTGTGGCTATGTTCGACGACGCTGACTGGGTAGCTCGGCCAGGATACCTCTCCGATATTTTCAGCAAACTCAACCAGCTGAAGCTCTCTCTTCAAAGTAAAGACCCACATGTTCTTAGCTTGTATGACAAAGTATGTGGATTCATGGAGAAGATCAAGCTCTGGCAGAGCAAATGTGAAGATGGGGACACAGGTTGTTTCCTGCTGCTGGACACATACATTGCCACTGGTGAATGTGACAGAGCTACAATTGTGAAAATAGTACACACACATTTATCCAAGCTCAAGAATGAGTTCAACTCCTACCTCCCTGATATTGTCAACAAGTCTTCCAAACTGGACTGGGTGCGTAATCAATTTGTGACGGACATGAACAGCAGCATTCCCGACAGACTGCAAGAAAACCTCATAGATGTGTCCTCAGATAGGAGCCTGAAGATGAGGTAATCAAGCACACCACTGATACAGTTCTGGTGTGTTGTGCAGAAGGAGTATCCTGAATTGGGGAAACATGCCCTGAATGAACTGTTGCCCTTTGGATCCACATACCTATGTGAGGTGACGTTCTCCGCCATGACCCACATCAAAACTAAACACAGGAACAGGTTCAACGTGGAGAATAACCTGGTCACAGCTGTTGCAACGATCTCCTCTAGACTAACAAAAATGATGAGTGAGAAACAGGCTCAAGTGTCCAATTGAGTGTCACATTAACTGGTGAGTTTGAGCCTTACGTTTTTTTAAAGTCTATAAACAATGGCTATTATAAGTAATATGATTAGTTATGATTGAATATGATTAAAGTGTCATATTAATTGTGGAGATTGAGGCTTATTTTTTATAAAAAGGTATAATTAAATTAATGATATATAGACTAAATAAAATACTGTTTATGTATATCTAAATTATATACATTAATGATATTGTGGCAGGATGAGAAAAACATAGGAGACGAAGGCGAGTTTGAACTTTATTCCTCAGCTCCAAAAACCAAACTGAAAAAGGAACAACCTTGCACCAGAGAGCCCGGGAATGTAAACCACGCCCCCAGCTCACAGCCCTGCTGGGTGAGGCATAGTCCCTAGTGTCCGCCACACAGCCCCCCCACGAACACCCAGAAGGGACTCCTGGAAAGAAAATCAGTTTCTCACTGGAGGCTTAAGCAGTCTGCCATAACGGCTGCACTGTCCCTCAGCCGAAACAGTAGGTGAAATACAGTCGAAAGCCGGCTGAGAAGCAGAACGCTGAACCCGTGAAGACACTGCCGGGGTCCTGGAAGGAGGGAGACCCCGATGGGGAACCTGGGAACACAACTCCGCCTGCCACCCTGTGCGCCGGTTTAAGCCTATCAAGCATGACACGCTCCCTACGCCCACCCATATCCAGCACAAAATCCTTAGGACCTGTCTCAAGAACCCGAAATGGGCCATCGTATGGGGGTTGGAGGGGCGAGCGGTGAGCATCATGCTGTACAAAAACAAAACGGGCCGACATGAGCTCCGCAGGCACGAACGACCGCGGAAAACAGTGGTGAAGGGGGCCTGGAAACCGAGTGCTGTCCGACAAAAAAGGATAAACGGCCGGACGGGGTCGAGAAGTGGAACTCCCAGGCAAAAATTCCCCAGGGAGGCGGAGCGGCTGACCGAGCACCAGCTCAGCGGGCGAAGCGTCGAGGTCCTCCTTAGGAGCTGAACGCAAACCGAGCATAACCCAAGGTAAACGGTACACTCAGTTACCATCCGAGAGCGCAGCGCTGCCTTGAGCGACCGGTGAAAACGTTCACATAGGCCGTTAGCCTGAGGGTGATACGCGGTAGTGCGGTGTACCTACACACCCAAGGATCGCGCAAGTGCCGACCAGAGCTCTGACACAAAATATTTTAATTAAATTGTCTCAGAGGAGAAAGTAAATATGGACAGCACAGACCTTTGACATTTTATTAATAGCTATTTGGTGTCCTGGACCATCTAGAGCAATGGTTCTCAAACTTTTTCTGTCATGCCCCCCTTTGGAGGAAGAAACATTTTCATGCCCCCCCTCCAACTAAATTGTGACAAAATGGGCCAAGTTTAACTTTAAATAACATTGACATCATGAACATTCCTTTCACTTTTCGTTCACTAATTTCTGTTGTGTCTTTGTAGATTTAGAGAAAGCATACGACAGGGTGCCGAGAGAGGAGGTGTAGTATTGTATCAGGAAGTCAAGAGTTGCAGAGAAATATGTATGAGTGGTGCAGGATATGTATGAGGGAAGTGTGACAATGGTGAGGTGTGCGGTTGGAATGACAGATGGGTTCAAGGTGGCGATGGGATTACATCAATGATCGGCTCTGAGCCCATTCTTGTTTGCAATGGTGATGGACAGGTTGACGGACAAGATCAGGCAGGAGTCTCCATGGACGATGATGTTCGCAGATGACATTGTGATCTGTAGCAAGAGTAGTGTGCAGGTGGAGGAGAGCCTGGAGAGGTGGAGGTATGCACTGGAGAGAAGAGGAATGAAAGTAAGTAGCAGCAAGACGGAATACCTATGTGTGAATGAGAGGGAGGACAGTGGAATGGTCAGGATGCAAGGAGTAGGAGTAGAGGTGACGAGGGCATATGAGTTTAAATACTTGGGGTCAACTGTCCAAAGTAACGGGGAGTGCAGTAGAGAGATGAAGAAGAGAGTGCAGGCAGGGTGGAGTGTGTGGAGAAGAGTGTCAGGAGTGATTTAGGACAAAAGGGTACCAGCAAGAGTTAAAGGGAAGATTTACAAGATGGTTGTGAGACCAGCTATGTTATATGCTTTGGAGAGAGTGGCACTGATGAAAAGACAGGAGGCGGAGCTGGAGGTGGCAGAGTTGAAGATCCTAAGACTTTCACTGGGAGTGACGAAGAAGGACAGGATTAGGAACGATTATATTAGAGGGACCACTCAAGTTGGACGGTTTGGAGACAAAGCAAGAGAGGCAACATTGAGATGGTTTGGACATGTGTGGAGGAGAGATGCTGGGTGTATTGGGAGAAGGATGCCGAATATGGAGCTGCCAGGGAAGAGGAAAAGAGGAAGGCCAAAGAGGAGGTTTATGGATGTGGTGAGGGAGGACATGCAGGTGGCTGGTGTGACAGAGGAAGACGCAGAAGACAGGAAGAAATGGAAATGGATGATCCGCTGTGGCGACCCCTAACGGGAGCAGCCGAAAATAGTAGTAATTTCTGTTGCGCAAATAACAAACGCAAGTTCCACTTCAACTTCATCACACTTCTTTTTGTGACATTTATCACTAGATTGCTCCATCAGTCTGTGTGCTTTTTCAAAAACACATAAAAACAAAATACATGTTTAAAATCACTTTCCTAGAACCATAACAATAAAGTTCAGTGTGTGCAGAAAAAGAACAAATGCAGATATTTGGGAAAAACGATGACCAAGTCAGTTTGTAAGAGCTCAAGTCTTATCACTGCATTAGTGCGGGGTAGCAGGCTTGATACTGCCACTCTCAAGTCATGCTCCATGTTGAGCTTAGATCTGTACTTTGTTTTAAGTGAGGCAGCAGCAGAAAAGCCCATCTCACAGAGGTAGGACGTGGCAAAGGGAAGCAGAATGCCCACAGTCCTCTGTCCTATGAGTGGATACTCCCTCTCCACACCAAGCCAGAATTCACTCAGTGTCTGAGCTGTAAAGCTCAGCCTCAGGGTTGAGTCAGATGTCATCTCCATGAACTGGTCCTCTTCAGCAGAGCTGAAATCAGCAGGTGCTGCTGCACTGAATGGATCTGTCACCCAGTCATTGTGAGCACTGTTGTTTGGGAAGTATATTTGAAAGATTCCTCTCAGGGAAGAGATGTGCGCCATAAGACATGAAATCACTGTGGTGGCTCCAGAATTACTGGTTTCAACAAATTCACTCAGATTCTCAAAGAAATCAGTATTTACTTGATCAAGTCGCCTGCCCCACATCTCAACCTTTTGAGTGAATGCACTGATCTTGTCTGCCAGGTGAGGAAGGTGCTTGTCTCTGCCTTGAAGCTGAAGATTTAATTCATTCAGCTTTCCGAATATATCGTTGAGATAGGCCAGTTTAATCAGCAATTGTCCATCACTAAACTTGCTTGCAACTTCATGCATACGCTGCTCCGCCAGAAACACCTGGATTTCCTCTCTGAGCTCAAAGACTCGCGACAACACTTTACCTCGTGACAGCCACCTAGCCTCACTGTGAAACAACACAGCTGAATGTTCAGCTCCCATCTCCTCACAAAGTGCAGAGAACAGCCGTGCTCTCAGGGGTCTTGTTTTGATGAAATTGACCACGCTAACAACATTGGTCAAAACCTGGTTTAGGTCAAGGCTAATCTGTCTTGATGCTACCGCTTCTCTGTGTATGACACAATGCGTCCATTGCGTATTTGGTGAGACCCTCTTGATTAGTGGCTGCAATCCCTTCGTTTTCCCTGCCATGGTCTGTGCACCATCCATGCAAATGCCTGCACAGTTCTCCCATTTCAGCCCATGTTCTGTCAGGGAACAGTCAAGAAGCCTGAAGAGCTCAACAGCTGTCACTCTACTTGGGCATACTTGCAAAACAGCAAATCCTCACACAGTGACTCTGACGTGACAAAGCGAACATAAGCAATAAGCAAGCAGTCTTTGGGCATCCGGGTTGCGTGGCGGTCTATTCCATTGCCTACCAACAAAGGGATTGTCGGATCGAATCCCTGCATTACCTCTAGGTTGGTCAGGCATCCTACAGACACAATTGGCCATGTCTGCAGGTGGGAAGCCGGATTTCGGTGTGTGTCCTGGTTGCTGCACTAGTGCCTCCTCCGGCGGTCGGGATGCCTGTTTTTTTGGGGAGGGGGGAACTGGGAGAATAGCGTGATCCTCCCATGCGCTACGTCCCCCTGGTGAAACTCCTCATTGTCAGGTGAAAAGAAGTGGCTGGCGACTCCACATGTATGGGAGGAGGCATGTGGTAGTCCGCAGCCCTCGCCGGATCGGCAGAGGGGGTGGAGCAGAGACCGGGACGGCTCAGAAGAGTGGGGTAATTAGCCAAGTACAATTGGGGAGGAAATGGGGGAAGAAAAATAAATAAATAAATAAAAACAAGCAGTCTTTATTGCTGTCAGTAGCCTCGTCCAATTGTAAGGTGAAACATTTGTCTTTCAGTTTTTCAGTGAGTTGTTCTTCAAGGTCATTTGAAATGTCGCATATACGTCTTGCAACTGTATCATTGGACAAAGGGACAGCCTTCAACTTTGTGGTGCTTGTCTCATCAAACGTAGTTGACACTATATCTACTGCCACGGGAAGTATGAGCTCCTCTGCTGTTGTGTGTGGTTTCTTGCACTGGGCAATTCTGTATGCGACTTTGTATGATGCCATTAGTGCTTTGTTGTTCACTGATGCAGCTTCTACAAAGCAATGTCCCTGTTGATGGTTTGCACCAAGTTTTCTCTAAAAGAACTCGAGGGGCATATTGACGTGACTGGGGTGTAATGTCTCCAAGTGTCTTCTTCATGTGTTTGGTCTCATACTACCAGCTGCCAGAGTTTTCAGACATAAAATACACACTGGTCTCTCCTCATCTCCCACCACATTCACTGTGAACCCAAGAGCAAGACAGGCTTCGTCATATTGTCTTAACTTGGTTTTTGGTTGATTACCATCAGCTAAGCACTTTGTCTTGTTTGTCTCGGAAGCATCGCCTGTCTGTCTTTTCGTCCCTGTCCAATACCTCTCCATTCTGTGAACCTACACACGCGCTGTCTCATGAAAGCACGTTTTGTTGACTGTTCCGCCATGAAAAAGATTCCGACATCAAAACAGTAGTTCCGCACTACATTCCCTTGGGTCATGTGTGCTCTCCCTGTCATGCCTCCACATACTTTGAGAAACGCTGATCTAGAAACTTCTTGCAACACTATGGACTTGGTTTAGACAGACACAATGAGGTAGGGTTGTCCCCTTACAGCATGTTTTCAGACTGAGATGGCTCATCAGAGGGAAAATGAAATTACTATGATGGCATTTGTGATAGCTAGGCCCTGCCCTGGCGGTCACCACAGGTCGTTAAATTATATATTATAAACAACTTTAATAGTTAAGATTATGTACGCTAGTGTATCTAATCTGTAATCTGTTTGATTCTTTAACATGGCCAAGACAAAGGGTATTTAAAGATCTACTAAATTTGCTTCTCAGCAGGTTAATGTCAGAAAAATTAAATACTGTTAACCACAAAGACACTTACAGTGCACTGGGTTTCCATAGCAACAGATACTGGCCCTGTCATGCATCCTAAAGTAAGGATCCACAAACCCAGATCAAGTAAATTCATTTCTGCCTCATTAGCCCAAATCCCTGCTTCCAAGATAAGAGATCCCTCATCATCAGAGCACTGCCAATCTGGTGACTGGTGAACAAGTGCGATCTTGGGGTCGTTTCATACCTTGAAAGAGGCCTGGAGGTCTGCCACAGATTGTACCGCAGCATCAGGGTCCATCTCCCTCTGTGTGACAAACACACAGGAAACCAGAACATCCCCTGGCACCAAAGCAGATGGTACCCGCTCAGGGGTCCCAGGTTGGTCCCGACCAGGGTCAAAGCGGTCCAGTGTCACAGTGACGCCTTCCTCATCTACAGAACAAGAGAGGAGTGTAGCTTCAGGACCCTCTGTTCAACACCTGGTTAGTGACAGGCAGGGTGGTTACACCCAACACCTGTGGAACAGTTATGACGCAAGTCTGTTAGGAATGCTTTCCTCTTTTTTCAGACCTTCTAAAAATGAAAACAAGCCAACAAAATGTTTATGATGGAATTTTTAATAACTGCAAACTAATAAAATGTTGATAAGTACGTGCACTTTGAAGATGCTTTGTATGTGCTTCTAAATGTCATATAACTAATAATTTAGGAAGAAATCCATTACAACCTGTTCATCAGAGATTAGTTAGACATGTCCGTCATTTACAATCTGGTTATTTAGGTTGCAGAAAAACAATCCAGTCAGGGTTGAACATGACCACCATGCTGGGGTTCTAGCTGCAACTGGTCAGTTAGTCTACACTTGGTATTAGATGCCCTGATCTACTCCAGAAATAATTAAAAATTAAAAAAACGGATAAAAGTTGCACTTCATATACCCCATTATTAAAAATGCAGTTTATAAGAATTAAAAATCCAGTTTTTAATTGTCACACGGAGTGACCAGATGAAAGCACGAGATAAAGTCTGGTTGTTTGGGAAACTGAATATACATGCTTTCAATTCACAAACAATGGTAACCAAACTCTGTATAATGGGGCCATTCAGCCATGGACCATCTCACTGTAATGCAAATATTAATTTTAAAAACAGATGTTACCTGCGTCCACCACAATAGATCCAACAAAGAAACAGCTGAACTTGGGCTTGTTGCTCTGCCGAGCGTGCCGATGAGCCAAGCGCAGCGTCTTCTCTGACAGAAGGAGTCTTGGGTTTCTGTTGAGAGAATTGCTGGTTGGTTCTAGCGGTGGGTGGGACGTGATTTTCAGGATAAAAGTTCAGGATAAAAGTTCATTTACCTGTAATAGCAGAGGTGGAGACTAAGTGCATCTCCTGTATGGGAGGTATCCCAGAGGGCAGACGTGGATTTGGGGAAAGTGCTTGGACTGACAGCGCTCCCCACAGGTCTTCACAGCAACAATGTACGTTAGAAACAAGGCTCCGTGAGAACTCAGAAATGTAAACAGGAATTTTGGCTTACCTGCTCAATGGCACATTCTCTGGCGTCATAACTTCGTCTACAACACGTACTGGCAGTCTTTGCAGGTTAATTTGGCAGCTCATTTTTCTAAGACTGATACTGAGAACATATAAAGCTTATTACCCTGCGAGTGAAGCTAAAGGTTAGCTAGATTACGCAAACGTAGTTAAGGAAACAAACTCATTTCAACTCTTGAAACGAAATTCTAGTATTCCGTGAAATCTTGTTTAATAAACCAGAACCACAAGCTAAGAATATAACCACAAGGATAATAATTTAAATTGGACATTTATCTCCGTTAACTAACACCGGCTAACAAGTTAAACGCGGATTGATTCTGGCGCCGTTTCCTGTTTCCAACGGCGGCGCATGAGAATAAGCCAATCGAATGCTCCGCTTCGCGTCTTCTGACCAATGGCGTATCTTGATTTGTTTGACGGGCCAAAAGACTTCCGGTGTTGCGCTTCCTGCTCTTGCCGGCTTTACGGTAATAGTTCTTTTCAGCAGTGCCCCAGCGTGGCGCTGCGCGTTCCGCCCGCTGCTGTAAAGCCGCTGCCCTGCGACGTCTGGCCGGGCTTTGTAAATCCCACCCTTGACGTTGGTTCCGGACACCACCTTTTTCTTTGTTTTGTTTTTTTACATCCGTCCACTATCCGAACCGCTGTCCTGCTCTCGGGGTGGCGGCGATTACCGTTACGTTTATCCGCCTTTCATAAACAAGTTGTACAATATTGGAAACTGTTGTGTAAACACAACTTTACCCCCCATGAGGTTCCAACCTGGAATGATAGATAATGGAATAATGGTGTATCCTGTTAAGGAAACATCTTTGTTTTTGGAAGAGTGGTGGAAGAAGGGTATTTGGTCCATTATGTTTCAGTTTATGACACACATCATGGACGACAGCGTTGTGTTTTAAATATAGCTCATCCTCCTCTGAGCAGGAGTATGACGTGGTAATAGCGTTAGAATCCAGAGGAGTTGAATCAAGTGCAACTGGACTTGGTATATTTCACGGATATACTATACCAAGTCCCGCTGCACTTGATTCAACTCCTTTGGATAACCACGACCTGGATGGATGAGAACATTCACAGACAGCATTTAGAATCTTGCTCAAGTTTCCAATTTCCAATTTTATGTACAAATTTATGTGTCGATTAATTGATTCTAAGACTGTAATTATAATGCTGTTAACGGAGCCTACACAAAGTGACTCCAGGTACTCCTCTTGTTTCTGGAAACATCGGAACAAATGTCTGTATAGCTTTTAATCATTGTGGACTTGTGAGCTGCTGTTTTAGCTATATTTTTGTGTTCTTGTCTTGTGTAGTATTTCTTTGTTGTTGTCTTTAACATGGACCTACCTTTGTGTCTGAATAAAGTAAGAAAAAAAGGTGCGATCCCTATACAACTCAAGATGATGGCCTCACAATGTCTTATTTACTCTTCTGTCAGCTCCACACTTCGCCCCTTAATGACTGACAGCTTAAAATTTGACGATAGAACCCGCTATAATTACTTTATCAGAAACTCGCTGTTGAAGATATGCTATCCTAACCCTTTAAGAAAGAATTATATCTTAGACATGTACTCAAATCTGAATGCCCATAAAATTAGAAAAAGATACATTTCATTCCCTACCCCCCCCCCCCAAGCCAAAGAGGTCCACTTCAAGATAATCAATTAAATTTACCCCTCCAGTGAATTTATGAGATTACAATTTAATTCTTGTCAATTTTGCAAGGCAGACATAGGAACAGCGGATCCTTTATTTTTCCACTGTAATATTGCTTTTGAAGCGTTTCGATCCATTGAAAGGTCTGGACCACGTATCTCAGTTGAAACAGTCAGGTTTATTGCCCTTTTTGTTTACAGGCACGACCCGCACTAGCTGCTTGCCGCGCAGTGTCCAATCATAAGACCCCTCTCACTTCCGCCAAACACCACCTTAAAAAACCCTAATAAGCCCACCCTTTAAAGAAAACATTCGTCCCCGAATGTGAAAATCTCTGTGCAGCAACCCGCACTGATGGCTCTGGTAATCTCGAACACACCTGGCCCCTCGAACCTAGACAGAGATAGCCAAAGACATGGGAGAGTGGGAAAGAAATCTGCATGGATTTTTTTTGGGTCTCTCTCTGGAACTCTTTTCTTTGTCTTCAAATCTCAGTTTCTTTAGCTATTCTTGAACAACAGTAGCACTGGGCTGAGTGACGTTGTCTTCTCATTTTCCTTCTCCACACTGACCCCTGCTGGCAGTTCGCCCTCTTCATCCATTTCCATCCACGAAGGTGCCTCTGACTCTGCTCCGTCACAAGCTGCCATCACCCCTGCCCCAAGGTCCAGCTGGGTGTCAACCGCCGTGGTATAGGGCCCTGGTGGGATGGATTCTGGATCTTGGCAGTTCCAGTCATCTCTAGGGACTGGGTCCACCCCTTGATTATGCTCTGACTCAACTTCCATCTCTCCTCCTCTGTATGGGGTTAGACAGTCTTGGTGAACCACCACTTTCTTCCGCCGTTGTATCACGTAGGTTGTATCACGTAGGTTGTATCACTCTACCATCCTCTCACTTTGGGGGTGTAAAGCCATTGTGCTTGTCTTCTTGACGTGAGACGGCACATTGACTCTCAAAATTGTGACCCTGGTCTCTATGGATTTCGTCAGGTATACCAAACCTTGTGAAGAACCCATTGACCAAGACTTCAGCTACTGTGGTTGCTTCCTGATTTGGAATGGCATAGCTCTCCGGCCAGTTTAAGAAGTAATCCATGGCAACCAAGGTATACCAGTTCCCCTTTTCTGAGAGAGGCAGGGGGCCAAGAATGTCGATGGCCACTCTTTCCATCCGGTCCCCCACATTATACTACTGCATCTCGGCATCTCAGCATCTCGGGGTGCCGTGGTGGGCTCTTTCTGGCGGCACATGCATGACATCTCTGGCACCAGCTGTCTACATCACTTCGCAGCCTAATCCAGAAGAACCTCTGTCTTACGCGTGCCAGGGTTTTGTTGGCTCCAAAGTGCCCTGCAATGGGTAGGTCGTGAGCTAGCCTGAGTACCTCCTGTCTGAGGCCTTTTGGTGCTACCAGTTGCCACACCACCCTGCCTCCATTGGGCAACTCCCATTTGCGGTACAGTATGCCTTCTTTCACTTCCAGGCAGTCCCACATGGCCCACAAACTCTTCACCAGCTTGCCCTGCGGAGCCACCTCACACCCGGGTGGACATTCTCCATTGAGCTTCCACCGCAATACAGGTGCGATTTCACTGTCATCAGCCTGCATCTGACATAGGTCTTTCGGTGTTAAAGTCTCTAACTCCATAGGGACCCCTTCCACAGCCCGCAGTATGTGATACTCCTCCTGTCTCTTTCCCTCTCTCTTTTCTGGCATCTCTTCCTCTCTCTTTTCCTTTCTCTCTCCCTGGCTCTCTTCCTGCATCTCTTCCTGTCTCTTTCCCCAGCTCTTGCAGTGCCAGCAGTTGGTCTTGAGACATGGGCGGCGGGAAAGGGCATCTGCATTTTCATGAAACCTCCCAACTCTGTGCTGGATCTGGAACTGATATTGGCTGAGCTGTTCCAGCCACCGAGCGAGCTGACCCTCAGGGTGTTTGAAGTTGGTCAGCCACTGTAGGGAGGCGTGATCTATCCTGACTATGAATGCCTGGCCATACAGGTAGGGGTGGAAATGTTCTGTAGCCTTCAGCACTGCTAACAGTTCACACCTCATCACACAGTAATTTCGCTCCGACTGGTTAAGGGCTTGGCTGTAGAATGCCACCACCTGCTCCCTGCCCCCTGTCACCTGTGAGAGTACTGCCCCCATTCCCTTGTCACTGGCATCCGTATCCAGTATGAAGGGACAGTCTGGTAAGGCTAAGACTGGGGAGGTGACCAAGGCTTCCTTCAGTGCCACCAATGCCTGATCGCACTCTTATGTCCACTGGAACAGTGGAATAGTGTTTGGCGCTGGAAAAGCGGACACTTCTGAGCTTTAGGTTTGCCTGCCGCAGTCTACCTAGAACATCTCTCAAGTTTGCAAGTTCCTGTTCAAAGGTGGGGGCGTGGATCAACAATTCATCCAAGTAGATTAGGCAAGCAGATGAAGGTAGACCCTCAAGTATCATCTCCATCAACCTCTCGAAGGTTGCGGGGGCATTACAGAGGCCGAAGGCCGTTACTGTAAATTCTCAGAGCCCCTGTCCCAATGAGAAGGCTGTTTTCTCCCTCAATTCGTTGTCTAGCTGTACCTGCCAGTACCCGCTTCTCTGGTCAAGTGTAGAGAACCAACATGACCTGGCCAGGTTGTCCAGGGCATCATCCACACGGGGTATGGGTGTGCATCCTTTATGGTGACCTCGTTGAGTTTGCGAAGGTCCACCCAGAACCTAGTCGACCCGTCTTTCTTTGGAATAAGAATGGCTGACGATGCCCACGGCCTCTTGGATGGTATGATGATCCAGCCTCTCTGGTCCTCTGCAGCTCCTGTTTTGCCATTGGTTTTTTTTGTGGATAGGCAGGCGATACAGGGCTCGGCAGATCAGGCGAGCTTTATCCATGTCTGTGTGGTGCTGGACAACTGAAGGGAAGCCATGGCCATTGGGGCTTTTGGAGACTACGTCCATGAACTCCACCACTAACCATCTCTCGTTGTGAGGTCGTGAGATGCTCACCAGCCCAATTACACATGGTCGCTACGACCTCTGGAAGAGGGGCTACAGGGACCTCTACTGGCGGATCTAGCACTCCTATCTGAGGTGCCTGACCAATCACAGCGATTTGGAAAGTCTGTCCTCCCAGACCCAGCTGGAGAAGGTCAGCTTCGAGATCCAGATGACTTTTTGTGGACCAAAGGAAGTCCAGCCCCAATATCAGGTCATCTTCTATGGGGGCTACCCAGGCCTCCTGTTCTACCTCCACATCTCCTATCTGGATTTTCAAAGCTATCTTCCCCTGGCTGGCAGCGACCTCTCCAGTGGCCGTGCGTAACACTCCTTGACAGGGTTTCATCTGAGTGCGCTATGTCCAACCCCCTTTTTCCAGCACATTTCCCTTAACAACTGTGACCGAAGCTCCTGTGTCAATCAGCCCTCTACAGACTAGGTCATTCACCTGGCAGTCTACGTAGGTATGGTTAGGGTTTTGGTGCCCCTGGCTCTCTGTTCTTGTATTTATTTTCTTTTTCACTATGCTTATGCCTTGGTAATTGTCTCCACTCCATCCTCTACTCCTGTGTCCATCAGCACTCATGCTCTCCTCTTGTGTTGTTCATTGTCCCCCATAGGGTGTCTGGTGAATTGGTGGTAGATTGGTGGTCTTCTCTATATTGTTCCTCTGTGTGGTCTCTTCAGTTTGGAATGAGCTCTGCCCCCTGTGCTTGTTGCCTAGTATTTCCCCCGATCCTTTGTGGCAAAACGTTCCCGTTCCTAGAACCTAGGCCCCTTTCTCTTATCACAGTTCCTGGCCAGATGCTCAACACTCCCACACACCCAGCAAACCAGTCACTGTCTGGTCCTCCTGGGCCCCCCACTCCTTGTAGCTAAGACCTCTCCAACAGCACGCACCATAGCAGAGAACTTCTCCTCTTCAGCAGGCCTGATAGGGGGTGTGGCTACCCCCCTCTCTGAGAGAAACAATTGTGGCATATCATGACAGTACTGGGCGGCCGTGGTTCTGTTTCTCTGGATCACTGGTGTGGAGTTGTATGGGAGGGGGTGTCATAATTTTCTGATTCTCTGTAAGATTTTCCGCCACAAATTGTTCATGGCCATTTTCATAGGGGCCACAAACCAAGCACGGCTGGCTGGGTGGGTAAAACTGATTGTTTTCTATGTTCATTGCTCTTATTATAGCTCTGTCAGGCATTGCAAGGCGGTTTGACCTTCCCAGGATGGCGTCTTAACATGGACACCATGGTGAGCATTAACTAGCGTTACAGTGGTCATGTGTACTATTCACAGAGGACTGGGGAATAGTTGCAATCACAGCATTGTAAGTTGGTGACAGATGGTATCCAGAACTAGTTTTTTTGTCAGCCTGAAATATAGATGTTTCATGTGAACATGGTTTCTGGTGTGGAGGCAGTAGCATCACAGCAAGCTCATGATGATTGTTTATGATTCTTATAAATATCAAAACATACAGCCAATACACCATAAGATGCCCTCGTTCTCATCAAATATCAATCAGCAAAAACGCCGAAATGACAATTTCTTAAAATAAATTAAGGGGTGTGTTTACCTTTTAATAGAGCAGCAATTTTGTATAGTTTAATTTCACCATTAAATGGCTAATAAGGGGCATCCGGTGGCGTAGCTGTCTATTCCGTTGCCTACCATCACAAGGATCGCCAGTTCGAATCCCCGGGTTACCTCCGCCTTGGTCGGGCATCCCTACAGACACAATGGGCCGTGCCTGCGGGTGGGGATGTGGGTGTGTCCTGGTCGCTGCACTAACCTTATAATGCATGATTATAATGTAACCTCATAACTTGACCGTATAATGTATTGTAACGTGCATGGATAACTGGACACGCTGGCTAGCGGGTCTGACCCTTTAGTCGAGCAGTTAGCAATGTCTCCTGCGGTGCGGGCAATACGGGTTTGCTTCCCTCATAACTTAACCTCATAAGTTAACCTTATAACTTAACCTCATAAATTAACCTCATAACTTAACCTTTTAACTTAACCTTATAACTTAACCTCATACGTTAACCTCATAACTTAACCTTATAACTTAACCTCATAAATTAACCTCATAACTTAACTTCATAAGTTAACCTCATAACTTAACCTTTTAACTTAACCTTATAACTTAACCGTATAACTTAACTTCATAACTTAACCTTCTAACTTAAACCCAGAGTTGTAAAAACCAGGTCCAGAAAGTAAAAGTCCAAACCACGTATTTGCTCCACTCATGCACTACACCAGCAAATTCTAGTCAACACCACTCCTCAACTAGGTAGGGAAAACTAGCTAGTGAAATCAGTTGGTTTAGTAACATGTTTGGAGCAAATACATGGTTTGGACATTTACTTTCTGGACCTGGTTTTTACAACTCTGCTTAAACCTCATAAAATCTCATAATTTAACCTCATAACTTAACCTCATAACTTAACCTTACAACTTAATCTCATAACTTAACATCATAACTTAACCTCATAACTTAACCTCACAAGTTAACCTCATAGTCAAGTCAACCTTGTAACTTAACCTCATAACTTAACTTATAACTTAACCTCATGAAGTAACCTTATAACTTAACCTCATTACTTAACCTCATAAATTAACATCACAAGTTAACCTTATAACTTAACCACATAAGGTAACATTATAACTTAACCTTATAACTTAACCTTATTACTTAACCCCATAACTTAACCTTATAACCTTATAACTTAACCATATAATGTATGGTTATAACATAACCTCAAAACTTAATCTCATAACTTAACTTTACAACTTAATCTCAAAAGTTAACCTCATAATTTAACCTTATTACTTAATCTCATAACTTAACCTCATAATTTAACCTCATAAATGAACCTCATACGTTAACCTCATACTTTAACCTTATAAGTTAACCTCAAAAGTTAACCTTATAAGTTAACCTCAAAAGTTAACCTCATAACTTAACTTCATAAATTAACCTCATAACTTAACCGTATAACATAACCTCATAACTTAACCTTCTAACTTAAACACAGAGTTGTAAAAACCAGGTCCATAAAGTAAAAGTCCAAACCACGTATTTGCTCCACTCATGCACTACACCTGCAGATTCTAGTCCTAACCCTAACCCTAACCACTCCTCAACTAGGTAGGGAAAACTAGCTAATGAAATCAGCTGGTTTAGTAACATGGTTGGAGCAAATACATGGTTTGGACATTTACTTTCTGGACCTGATTTTTACAACTCTGCTTTAACCTCATAACTTAACCTCATAAAATCTCATAACTTAACCTTATAACTTAACCTTATAATTTAACCTCATAACTTAACATCATAACTTAACCGTATAACTTAACCTCATAACTTAACCTCATAACTTAACCTTATAACTTAACCTCATAACCTTCTAACTTAACCCCATAACTTAACCTTATAAACTCATAACTCAACCTTATAACTTATCCTTATAACGTAACCTCAAAACTTAACCTTATAACTTAACCTTATAATGCAACCTCATCATTTAACCTTGTAAATTAACCTTATAACTTAACCTCATAACTTAATCTCATAACCTTATAACTTGACCTCATAACTTAATCTTATAACTTAACCTTATAACTTAACCCAATAACAACATTATAACCGCATAACTTAACCGTATAATGTATGCTTATAACGTAACCGCAAAACTTAACCTCATAACCTAACCTCATAACTTAACCTTATAACTTAACCTCATAAATTAACCTCATAACCTCATAAATTAACCTCATAATTTAACCTTATAACTTAACCTCATAAGTTAACCTTATAATTTAACCTCATAACTTAACTTCATAATTTAACCTTATAACTTAATGGTATAACTTAACCTCATAACTTAACAGTCTAACTTAAACCTCAAAACTTAACCTTATAACTTAATCATATAACTTAACCTCATAACTTAACAGTCTAACTTAAACCTCATAAAATCTCATAACTTAACCTTATAACTTAACCTTATAACTTAACCTCAAAACGTAATCTCATAACTTAATTGTATAACTTAACCTCATAAAATCTCATAACTTAACCTCATAACTTAAACTTAACCTCATAAATTAACCTCATAACCTCATAACTTAACCTTATAACCTATGCTTATAGCCTTAAGTAAAACTCTGAAGAAAAAAACAAAACTACGAGGCCTACCCCCTAAAGGCTCGGCACATCTCTCTGTAAGAGAGCTGAGACAGAGTTAGAAAGTGCCAGGTACATTCAAGTCAAGTCACGTTTTTTTGTGACGCTCAAAATCACAAGGCAGTCCTGAGGGGCTTCGCAGCCAGTGCAGTATACCACAATACATGACATATGACACCGTAGTATTGGCTCAACAGTTTACGTTTCATTGTATGTTTATTGATTAATGAAAAGACGCTTCCACCCCCAATTGCAGATGCATAACGTAGGTATCTCTGACGAAAGCAAACACTGCATCACCTGTTTACTGGTGCTTGTTTTGCGCAATTCATAAAACCTTTTGCGGTTGTGACATTAAGGGCAACAAGGGAGCTTTAAAAAAAACACAAAAACTTCAAAATGTTGTAATTAACCATTTTGATAACCACAAATAACCCGATTTCCAGGACTGTAGCGCCGTCATGACACAAGAGCCCTTATTTGTTTAATTTCGTGGCTATCATTGCCACCTCAAGGCCAGGGGCTCCTGGGTTCAGTTGTCACGTGTGTGGAGTTAGCATGTTCTCCCACAGTCCAAAGACATGCTGGGTGACCTGTGACCTCTGGCTTTGTGTATGGGCCCTGTGATGGACTAGTGAGATGTCCTGGGTGTCTCCCTGCCTTCTGCCCCGACTCCAGCATGCTCCAGGTAGTACATCTCATGGATGGATGGACGGGTCCAAATAATGGATGGAGGTGTCTGTGCCCGCGCTGCCCATCCGGCTGCTGGCCGCTCTCCGTGGAACCGCCCACTTTACGACAAGGAGGCGGGACAACGTGCAGAGCTGCCGCACGATCATAACGCGCTTTGTTTGTGAGCAACCAACGGGTCAGGAAACCTACGTAGAGCAACGCTAACCACAAGTCTGTAAGCAAGCTGAATTGTTATTTCTAAACTCTTTTCAGCCACGTCGTCCTTATTCTAAACAATGTTTTGAGTTGGATGAGAATATTTTGGGTTCAATTGTTTATGAAATCGTGTTTAAATTCGGTCATCCTCTTCCTGCTTCTCCGTAGCTCATGTTCTCTCTGATTGGTCGTTTGACCTGCCATTTGACGGACTTTCCCGCCTCGGATAAATTGGGGCGTGTCTCATGAGGTCATTTGCCAAACTTTCCGTCATGGCGGCGTCTCAGAGAGGAAAACCTGTAGCGATGGAAAGCACAGAACCAGCTTCCCACCCAGGCTTCTGTAATGACAAGTATTCCATGCTGGTCATTGTCGGCGAGCACAGTCAGAGCGGACTGGTGGATTATTTGGTGACGGAGATAGAGAAAGGTAAGTTTTTAAAACCGACAATCGTCCGAGTTTACCTACGTTCGGCCAAACTTCCTACAGACTGGAAACTTGGCCTTGCGGTGCGTCTTTCAAGAGCTTTTGGTCACATGGAGGTAGAAAGCTTAGTTAAACTCACATGGAGGTAGAAAACTTAGTGAAACTCACATGGAGGTAGAAAACTAAGTGAAAGTCGTCTCCTGGCTCACTCACCCTTCCTGCGTGTAGGCTGGGCTACAGCAGCAGCAGCCGCAGCAGCCAGCCAGCCAGCCAGCCAGCCAGCCAGCAGTTGCTGCTGCTGCTGCTGCAGTGATGCAGGCATGCAGGCAGTCCCTCAGGGTGACCCTCTCAGAGTGGCTGCAGGATGCGCAGCAACACTAGAAGGCATTTTGGACAGAACAGAGCAAAAGCAGGTCAGAATTTGTTGCCCATACATAACTTGTACATATGAAAGTTCTCACGAATCCCAGCTGTGAAAATTTACAGCAGGACTTTTTACACAAGTATTTTTTTCTTTTTTTGTAACACACTTCATAGCAGAAAATCTTGGTGTTTCATAAGAAATCAGAAGTGGAATGACATCAGCCGTTTAACTGGGTGATGTACAGTGATGATTTGATGTCACTTACAGATAGGGCTGGGGGATATGGACAAAATTAAATACCACAATATTTTTGACCGAATACCCATATCGATATTTTGATGATATTGTACAGATGAGTATTGTTGCTCTCACAAAATATTTACACAATGTCATTTTTGATAAACACACTGGTAATGTGGATAGGATGTCCAAACAGGAAGAGACAAGGGATAAAACAGCTATAACAGTCTAATAAATTCAGAGAATTGCACCTCTTTACTGTAATGCAGCCTATAAAACCAGGAAAAGATTATATCATGATATTACGGTATCCAACATTCCAGATGATATCTAGTCATATCATATCGATATATTGCCCAACCCTACTTGCATTCACTTCAATAGGTTCAAGTTCAACTTTATTGGCATGTGTAGAATCCTAGGAAATCCTTGTGCTCTGGCTCTCTGCTTTAACGCAAAGGACACAAGGACAAAAGACACACCATCCCCCCAAAAAACATACGGTACACAATAACACAACAGTGTAAGGTGCATATGGGTATGTCAACTGGTCAGCAACCTGACTACCTGCTGAAAGAAACTATTACTCAGACGGGTGGTGTGTGATTTGATGCTCCAGTAATGTTTTTTTTAGATGGGGGGGGGGCGAGAACAGAACATGAGCGGGGTGGCTGGTGGCCTTCATGATGGTTTGGGCTTTCCTATTGCAGCGGGTGGTGTAAATATTATGAAGGTGTGGTAGTTCTATGACAATGATTTTTGGTGCTGTCTTTACAGTCCTTTGAAGCAGTCTGCAGTCCTGACCAGTCAGGCTGCCAAACCAAACTGTGATATAGCCTGTCAACACCCTCCGCATGGTACTGCCATAAAAGTTCATAAGCGTTTTGGTACTCACAAAAACTCTTGATACGCATCAGAAAATACAGTCTCTGCTGTGCCTTCTTGAGGATGCAGTTGGTGTTGACAGACCATGTGAGGGTGTCTGTGATGTGTAAACCGAGAAATCTAAAACTGTCCATAATTTCAACAGATGACCCATTGATGGAAATAGGAATATGATTTCCTTCTCAAGTCAACAATGATTTCTTTTGTCTTATTGGCATTGAGAGAGATGTTATCATGGCACCATATGGTTAAATCTTCTACTTCCCTCCTATAGGCCCTCTCATCAGTCACTATTGGTCCAGTTACTGTAGTGTCATCTGTGAATTTAATGATGCTGTTGTTATATTTGGCAACTCAGTCGTGTGTAAACAGATTGTACAATAGGGGGCTGAGACAGCAGCCTTGAGGAACTTGAACTTGGTGCACAGATTGATTATGTGTCGGTCTCTTGACCGAAGAGAGAGAGTGGCTTCCTAGCGAGACAACCAGCACAGTAGACAAATGCACTTTAGCAGGATTCTTGCATTATCACTTCCTATGAAGTGATAAATTGTCATCAACAGACAGCTTCACAGAGAGCACAGGACAGCTGCAAGCATACAACGGAATGTATTCTCTGCATGTAACCCATCCTATTGTATCGGAGCAGTGGGCAGCTGCAGCATCTGGGGACCAACTCCAGTTCTTCTTTCCATTGCCTTGCTCAGGGGCACAGGCAGGAGTATTAACCCTAACATGCATGTCTTTTTGATGGTGGGGGGAAACATGAGTACCCAGAGAAAACCCATGCAGACACGGGGACAAAATGTAAACTCCACACAGAAAGGACCTAGGATGGCCTGGGGTTCGAACCCAGGACCTTCTTGCTGTGAGGCAACAGTGCTAACTACTGGGCCACTGTGCTGCCCAGAGTGTCACAGAATTGGATGTTAGAGTTAGAGTTATCAAACATTTTGTGTGGTTGAGCCTTCTGTCCAGAGTACCACACACTGCCATAGGTGGATGCATCTTTGGTAGGGGTGTGGAGGCCAGCCTGTCTGGTTGATGGTAGAGTCGTGGATAGGTGACATGGAGGCTATGATGGTTCATCACCATAAGCATCCACCTGCAGGAAGGAGCTCTCTTTCTTTGGGTAAAGTAAAGAGTCTCTTCAGGTCATGGAGACTCTTTTTTATTTACTTGCTTTTTGCCCGCCAATTTTCAGATTCTTTCAAGTTTGACCTGGAGGATGCTTTTTGTCAGTGAATGCTGACCACTGGAAAAAAGTACATCTTGCTCAGTGTGTCACCTCAGTGTAGTAGGCAAGGATGGAGAGGAGAGTTTTTGTAGAGTTGGGGTCCAGTGGAGATTTCTGCTCTTGGGAACAGTGTTAAGACACCAGGCCAACTCCTGTCTTTGAGGTGGACCATGCCAACACTTCTATTGTCAGGCATAGGTCTCAGAATGAAACATTTAATCTGTTTAGGGTAAATTTTGTCTGTTTTCAACTAAACAGCTGAACTGTTGTGCTTAGGAAAAATGATCAAACTGGAGCTTAAATGAGACCAATTTTTAAAAAAAGTTTTTTTTTAGAGAGACAGCTCAGGTTGGACGGTTTGGAGACAAAGCAAGAGAGGCAAGATGGAGATGGTGTGGACATGTGTGGAGGAGAGATGCTGGGTATACTGGGAGAAGGATGCTGAATATGGAGCTGCCAGGGAAGAGGAGAAGAGGAAGGCCAAAGAGGAGGTTTATGGATGTGGTGAGAGAAGACATGCAGGTGGCTGGTGTGACAGAGGAAGATGCAGAAGACAGGAAGAGATGGAAACAGAAGAGCTGCTGTGGCGCCCCCTAACGGAAGCAGCTGAAAGTAGTAGTAGTAGTAGTGTTTTTAGAAGAAAAACACAGAAAAATAAAAAAAATGGATGTCATTTTCAGTTGACATAAGCTTTGCTAGCTTAAGCAAGTTTCCCAAGAATGTCAGTGGATGTTGATAAAACATGTCATTTATGCAAAGGGAGTTTGTTGTTAAAGGGGGTAATTAACCATTAAACAGTTGTTTTCAGTCTAAAGGCCAAAGTAAAGCTGCTGGGGGAACAGTTGGGAGATATGGGGGTGATTCCCCCAAATACAGCGTGTTTCTGTCCCAGAAGGATTTATGATAAATGTTACTAAACATTCGTCAGTGTTGAAGAAACAGTTGTTATTTTGAAGACACGGCAAGTGAACATAAGAAAAAGACCTGGACGTAGATGAGTGAGAGACACAAGACATCAACACAGACAGAGGAGAGAGACAGACATACCACAACCTCTCCAACCTCATTCCCACCACAAGGTGGTGATGATGGGCTCGATTGTTTCTTCAGTCAGGAACAAGCTTAGGGAAACGTCAGACCTCTGAATCACTCGACAGCACGTGAAAAGTGGGCGGGACAAGTTAAAAGTGGGCGGGATAAGTGAAACTTACTGGCGAATAGCAACTCAGGGGTGTGGAACCAGGCTACGTTAGCCAGAGAGGGTTTCACGTCCACAGAGTGAGAAATGGTAGATACAGTAAACGCCATGGACCCTCTTCCCCTGATGACGATGATGATGATGATGATGATGATGATGAGCTGAAACTATGCAGAAAACCTGTCAGGAAAAAGAGGAGAAACTGAGAGCCAGACTGGTGGGTTTTTTTTAACCTTAAACCTATTTTCCTATGCCTCTTTTGACTGCTAGCAATACAAACATGGGGCTTCGGTGAAAAGCGACTGGAGTTTCGAGTTAAGGAAGTGCATTGCAGGAGGATTTCATAATTATAGGAAAATTATCATACTGAATAATTATGTCGACAGAGAGAATATTACAATTATTTGTCTCTGTTTCAGGGAGAAAAATTATTTGATGCATTTGCAATTTTATCATATTTTAGCTTTTTCTCTGTTTTCAGTGAAGAACTTTCTTGCATAATAGAAAGCCTGGTTACTTCCTGCCGCCCTCCTACAACGTGACGATTTAAATCAAGCTGAGCATCACATGCAGCTGAACATACTCATGCATATGTACTGGACACTATGGACATGACCCAGCATAGCCTTCCGGTTGTGGTGATTTCCACATGTACACTTCAGCAGTAAGTGGACGTGCTCACTTGAAGACCACCATGTTTGTGGAGGCGGGTTGTGTAAAAAACAAAGACACGCGTTGGTGTGGTCAAAGAGAGATGTTGTTCGTCTCCGTCTTCTCACAGCTTCCACACATAAGTTGTGTGCTACTCTATTTTGAATGATAAAATTAGCATTCAGGTTGTAAACGGAATTGTCATGGCGTCTGGGTGCCATGGCGGTCTATTCTGTTGCCTACCAACATGGAGATCGCTAGTTCGACTCTCCGTGTTACCTCCGGCTTGGTCGGGCATCCCTACACACACAATTGGCCTTGTCTGCAGGTGGGAAGCCGGATGTGGGTATGTGTCCTGGTCACTGCACTAGTGCCTCCTCTGGTCGGTCGCTGCGCCTGTTCGGGGGAGGGGGAGCTGGGGGGAATAGCGTGATCCTCCCACGCGCTACGCCCCCCTGGTGAAACACCTCACTGTCAAGTGAAAAGAAGCGGCTGGTGACTCCACATGTGTGGGAGGAGGCATGTGGTAGTCCACAGCCCTCGCCGGATCGGCAGAGGGGGTGGAGCAGAGACCGGGACAGCTCGGAAGAGTGGGGTAATTGGCCAAGTACAATTGGGGAGGAAAAAATCCAAAAAACAAAAAGAAAAAAAAGGAAAACCGAATTGTCTCAAATGATAGGTGATTATCCACTTTTAGGAAGGAGTATGTTGTCGGGTCAGTCCAGAGGAGTGTTTTCCTGTCTGGCATTGGGCCTGTCCTGTTTTACACTACAAATAAACTCCCCCTGTCTTTCTCACCTGTTAACTGCCGACTAGTACTGCAAAATTAGTGGGGGGGGTTTGAGTCCAGCTGAATCCAGTTTGGTTTTGGAAATGTCAGTTTCAGTTATGATGTTTCTAATTGACTGTGACGGTGACAATATAATTTTACCAACATCAAACTGAAATGACATTTAAAGATCTTCTGAATAATTTTACCAACCATCGAACTGAAGTGACATTTAAAGATCTTCTGAATAATTTTACCAACCATCGAACTGAAATGACATTTAAAGATCTTCTGAATAATTGTACCAACCATCGAACTGAAATGACATTTAAAGATCTTCTGGATAATTTTACCAACCATCGAACTGAAATGACATTTAAAGATCTTCTGAATAATTGTACCAACCATCGAACTGAAATGACATTTAAAGATCTTCTGAATAATTGTACCAACCATCGAACTGAAATGACATTTAAAGATCTTCTGAATAATTTTACCAACCATCGAACTGAAATGACGTTTAAAGATCTTCTGGATAATTTTACCAACCATCGAACTGAAATTACATTTAAAGATCTGGATAATTTTATCAACCATCAAACTTGAAGTGACATTTAAAGATCTTCTGGATAATTTTACCAACCATCGAACTGAAATTACATTTAAAGATCTTCTGAATAATTTTACCAACCATTGAACTGAAATGACATTTAAAGATCTGGATAATTTTATCAACCATCAAACTTGAAATGACATTTAAAGATCTTCTGGATCATTTTACCAACCATCGAACTGAAATTACATTTAAAGATCTTCTGAATAATTTTATCAACCATCAAACTGAAATGACATTTAAAGATCTTCTGGATAATTTTACCAACCATCAAACTGAAATGACATTTAAAGATCTTCTGAATAATTTTATCAACCATCAAACTGAAATTACATTTAAAGATCTTCTGGATAATTTTATCAACCATCAAACTGAAATGACATTTAAAGATCTTCTGGATAATTTTACCAACCATCAAACTGAAATTACATTTAAAGATCTTCTGGATGATTTTACCAACCTTCAAACTGAAATGACATTTAAAGATCTTCTGAATAATTTTATCAACAATCGAACTGAAATGACATTTAAAGATCTTCTGGATAATTTTACCAACCATCGAACTTGAAGTGACATTTAAAGATCTTCTGGATGATTTTATCAACCATCAAACTGAAATGACATTTAAAGATCTTCTGGATAATTTTATCAACCATCGAACTTGAAGTGCCATTTAAAGATCTTCTGGATAATTTTACCAACCATCGAACTGAAATGACATTTAAAGATCTTCTGGATCATTTTACCAACCATCGAACTTGAAGTGACATTTAAAGATCTTCTGGATAATTTTATCAACCATCAAACTGAAATGACATTTAAAGATCTTCTGGATAATTTTATCAACCATCAAACTGAAATGACATTTAAAGATCTTCTGGATAATTTTACCAACCATCAAACTGAAATTACATTTAAAGATCTTCTGGATGATTTTACCAATCTTCAAACTGAAATGACATTTAAAGATCTTCTGAGTAATTTTATCAACAATCGAACTGAAATGACATTTAAAGATCTTCTGGATAATTTTACCAACCATCGAACTTGAAGTGACATTTAAAGATCTTCTGGATAATTTTACCAACCATCGAACTTGAAGTGACATTTAAAGATCTTCTGGATGATTTTATCAACCATCAAACTGAAATGACATTTAAAGATCTTCTGGATAATTTTACCAACCATCGAACTTGAAGTGACATTTAAAGATCTTCTGGATAATTTTACCAACCATCGAACTTGAAGTGACATTTAAAGATCTTCTGGATAATTTTACCAACCATCGAACTTGAAGTGACATTTAAAGATCTTCTGGATAATTTTACCAACCATCGAACTGAAATGACATTTAAAGATCTGGATAATTTTACCAACCATCGAACTTGAAGTGGCATTTAAAGATCTGGATAATTTTACCAACCATCGAACTTGAAGTGACATTTAAAGATCTTCTGGATAATTTTACCAACCATCGAACTGAAATGACATTTAAAGATCTGGATAATTTTACCAACCATCGAACTTGAAGTGGCATTTAAAGATCTGGATAATTTTACCAACCATCACACTGAAATGACATTTAAAGATCTTCTGGATAATTTTACCAACCATCGAACTTGAAGTGACATTTAAAGATCTTCTGGATAATTTTACCAACCATCGAACTGAAATGACATTTAAAGATCTGGATAATTTTACCAACCATCGAACTTGAAGTGACATTTAAAGATCTGGATAATTTTACCAACCATCACACTGAAATGACATTTAAAGATCTTCTGGATAATTTTACCAACCATCGAACTTGAAGTGACATTTAAAGATCTTCTGGATGATTTTATCAACCATTGAACTGAAATGACATTTAAAGATCTTCTGGATAATTTTACCAACCATCGAACTGAAATGACATTTAAAGATCTTCTGGATAATTTTACCAACCATCGAACTGAAATGACATTTAAAGATCTTCTGGATAATTTTACCAACCATCGAACTTGAAGTGACATTTAAAGATCTTCTGGATAATTTTACCAACCATCGAACTGAAATGACATTTAAAGATCTGGATAATTTTACCAACCATCAAACTGAAATGACATTTAAAGATCTTCTGGATAATTTTACCAACCATCAAACTGAAATTACATTTAAAGATCTTCTGGATGATTTTACCAACCTTCAAACTGAAATGACATTTAAAGATCTTCTGAATAATTTTATCAACAATCGAACTGAAATGACATTTAAAGATCTTCAGGATAATTTTACCAACCATTGAACTTGAAGTGACATTTAAAGATCTTCTGGATAATTTTACCAACCATTGAACTTGAAGTGACATTTAAAGATCTTCTGGATGATTTTACCAACCATCGAAGTGAAGTGACATTTAAAGATCCAAGTAAAGATAAAGATCCAAAATACCATCAAGTTAATCCAGTATTAAGCCAGTACTGACACAGTTTATGTGTGTTAACAAAAAGTTTCCAGCTTTAAAATGATTGACAGTTCAGGTGCAGTCAGTTGTTTTGAGAAGGAAAACAGAACAAGTCCAGTCCCAGTGTCTGTCTGGGTGTCTGTCTGGTTGACTCTGGTTGTCTGTCTGTCTTTCTGGTTGTCTGGTTGTCTGGCTGTCTGGCTGTATGACTGTGGTTTCACTTGGGATTACACATACACCTTTAACAAGAGTGTTGATGCTGTTTCTCCTCCTCCACCCTCCTTCTCTCACATTTTCCCTCTCACACTTTCTCTCTCTCACACTTTCTCTCTCTCACACTTTCCCCCTCTCACACTTTCCCCCTCTCACACTTTCTCTCTCTCTCACACTTTCTCTCTCTCACACTTTCCCCCTCTCACACTTTCCCCCTCTCACACTTTCTCTCTCTCTCACACTTTCTCTCTCTCACACTTTCCCCCTCTCACACTTTCCCTCTCACACTTTCTCTCTCACACACTTTCTCTCACAAACTTTCTCTCTCTCACACTTTCTCTTTCACACACTTTCCCTCTCACACTTTCTCTCTCTCACACTTTCTCTCTCACACACTTTCTCTCTCTCACACTTTCTCTCTCTCACACACTTTCCCTCTCTCACACTTTCCCTCTCACACTTTCTCTCTCTCACACACTTTCCCTCTCACACTTTCTCTCTCTCTCACACACTTTCCCTCTCACACTTTCTCTCTCACACACTTTCTCTCTCACACACTTTCTCTCTCTCACACTTTCTCTCTCTCACACTTTCTCTCTCACACTTTCTCTCTCTCACACTTTCTCTCTCTCACACTTTCTCTCTCACACTTTCTCTCTCTCACACTTTCCCTCTCACACTTTCTCTCTCTCACACTTTCTCTCTCTCACACACTTTCCCTCTCACACTTTCTCTCTCACACACTTTCTCTCTCACACTTTCTCTCTCTCACACACTTTCTCTCTCTCACACTTTTTCTCTCTCACACTTTCTCTCTCACACACTTTCTCTCTCACACTTTCTCTCTCTCACACACTTTCTCTCTCACACACTTTCTCTCTCACACACTTTCTCTCTCTCACACTTTCTCTCTCTCACACACTTTCCCTCTCACACTTTCTCTCTCACACACTTTCTCTCACACACTTTCTCTCTCTCACACTTTCCCTCTCACACTTTCTCTCTCACACACTTTCTCTCTCACACACTTTCTCTCTCTCACACTTTCTCTCTCTCTCACACACTTTCCCTCTCACACTTTCCCTCTCACACACTTTCTCTCTCTCACACTTTCTCTCTCTCTCACACACTTTCTCTCTCACACACTTTCTCTCTCTCACACTTTCTCTCTCTCACACACTTTCCCTCTCACACTTTCTCTCTCACACACTTTCCCTCTCACACTTTCTCTCTTACACACTTTCCCTCTCACACTTTCTCTCTCTCACACACTTTCCCTCTCACACTTTCTCTCTCACACACTTTCCCTCTCACACTTTCTCTCTTACACACTTTCCCTCTCACACTTTCTCTCTCTCACACACTTTCTCTCTCTCTCACACTTTCCCTTTCACACTTTCTCTCTCACACACTTTCTCTCTCACACACTTTCTCTCTCACACTTTCTCTCTCTCTCACACACTTTCTCTCTCACACTTTCTCTCACACTTTCTCTCTCACACACTTTCTCTCTCTCTCTCACACTTTCTCTCTCTCACACTTTCCCTCTCTCTCACACTTTCTCTCTCTCACACTTTCCCTCTCACACTTTCTCTCTCTCACACTTTCCCTCTCACACTTTCTCTCTCTCACACTTTCCCTCTCACACTTTCTCTCTCACACACTTTCCCTCTCACACTTTCTCTCTCTCACACTTTCTCTCTCACACACTTTCTCTCTCTCTCTCACACTTTCTCTCTCACACACTTTCTCTCTCTCTCACACTTTCTCTCTCACACACTTTCTCTCTCTCTCACACTTTCCCTCTCACACTTTCTCTCTCTCACACTTTCTCTCTCTCACACTTTCTCTCTCTCACACTTTCTCTCTCTCACACTTTCCCTCTCACACTTTCTCTCTCTCACACTTTCTCTCACACACTTTCTCTCTCTCACACTTTCTCTCTCTCACACTTTCTCTCTCACACACTTTCTCTCTCTCACACTTTCCCTCTCACACTTTCCCTCTCTCACACTTTCTCTCTCTCACACTTTCCCTCTCACACTTTCTCTCTCTCTCACACTTTCTCTCTCACACTTTCTCTCTCACACACTTTCTCTCTCTCACACTTTCTCTCTCACACACTTTCTCTCACAGACTTTCTCTCTCACACACTTTCTCTCTCTCACACTTTCCCTCACACACTTTCTCTCTCTCACACTTTCTCTTTCTCACACTTTCTCTCACACACTTTCTCTCTCACACTTTCCCTCTCACACACTTTCTCTCTCTCACACTTTCTCACTCACACTTTCCCTCTCTCACTTTCCCTCTCACACTTTCCCTCTCTCTCACACTTTCTCTCTCACACACTTTCTCTCTCACACACTTTCTCTCTCACACACTTTCTCTCACACACTTTCTCTCTCTCTCACACTTTCCCCTCTCACACTTTCTCTCTCGCACACCTTCCCTCTCACACACTTTCTCTCTCGCACACTTTCTCTCTCACACACTTTCTCTCTCGCACACTTTCTCTCTCACACACTTTCTCTCTTTCACACTTTATTTCTCACACACTTTCTCTCTCACACTTTCTCTCTCACACACTTTCTCTCTCTCTCACCCTTTCTCTCTCTCACACTTTCTCTCACACACTTTCTCTCTCTCTCACACTTTCTCTCTCACACTTTCTCTCACACACTTTCTCTCTCTCACACTTTCTCTCTCACACTTTCTCTCTCTCTCACACTTTCTCTCTCACACTTTCTCTCTCACACTTTCTCTCTCACACACTTTCTCTCTCTCTCTCACACTTTCTCTCTCTCACACTTTCTCTCACACACTTTCTCTCTCTCACACTTTCTCTCTCTCACACTTTCTCTCACACACTTTCTCTCTCTCACACTTTATTTCTCACACACTTTCTCTCTCACACACTTTCTCTCTCTCACACTTTATTTCTCACACACTTTCTCTCTCACACACTTTCTCTCACACACTTTCTCTCACACACTTTCTCTCAAACTTTCTCTCTCTCACACTTTCTCTCTCACACACTTTCTCTCTCTCACACTTTATTTCTCACACACTTTCTCTCTCACACACTTTCTCTCACACACTTTCTCTCAAACTTTCTCTCTCACACACTTTCTCTCTCACACACTTTCTCTCTCACACTTTCCCTCACACACTTTCTCTCTCACACACTTTCTCTCTCTCTCACACTTTCTCTCTCACACACTTTCTCTCTCTCACACTTTATTTCTCACACACTTTCTCTCTCACACACTTTCTCTCTCTCACACTTTATTTCTCACACACTTTCTCTCTCACACACTTTCTCTCACACACTTTCTCTCTCTCACACTTTCTCTCACACTTTCCCTCTCACACTTTCTCTCTCACACACTTTCTCTCTCTCACACTTTATTTCTCACACACTTTCTCTCTCACACACTTTCTCTCTCACACTTTCCCTCACACACTTTCTCTCTCACACACTTTCTCTCTCACACACTTTCTCTCTCACACTTTCCCTCACACACTTTCTCTCTTTCACACTTTCTCTCTCACACACGTTCTCTCTCTCACACTTTCTCTCTCACACACTTTCTCTCTCACACACTTTCCCTCACACACTTTCTCTCTCTCACACTTTCTCTCTTTCACACTTTCTCTCTCACACACTTTCTCTCTCTCACACTTTCCCTCTCACACACTTTCTCTCTCTCACACTTTCCCTCTCACACTTTCCCTCTCACACTTTCTCTCTCACACACTTTCTCTCACACTTTCTCTCTCACACACTTTCTCTCTCTCACACTTTCTCTCTCACACACTTTCTCTCTCACACACTTTCCCTCACACACTTTCTCTCTCTCACACTTTCTCTCTGTCACACTTTCTCTCTCACACACTTTCTCTCACACACACTTTCTCTCTCTCTCACACTTTCTCTCTCTCACACTTTCCCTCTCACACTTTACCTCTCACACTTTCTCTCTCACACTTTCTCTCTCACACTTTCTCTCTCACACTTTCTCTCTCACACACTTTCTCTCTCACACACTTTCTCTCTCACACACTTTCTCTCTCTCACACTTTCTCTCTCACACACTTTCTCTCACACACACTTTCCCTCTCACACACTTTCTCTCTCTCACACTTTCCCTCTCACACTTTCCCTCTCACACTTTCTCTCTCACACACTTTCTCTCTCACACACTTTCTCTCTCTCACACTTTATTTCTCACACACTTTCTCTCTCACACACTTTCTCTCACACACTTTCTCTCTCTCACACTTTCTCTCACACTTTCCCTCTCACACTTTCTCTCTCACACACTTTCTCTCTCTCACACTTTATTTCTCACACACTTTCTCTCTCACACACTTTCTCTCTCACACTTTCCCTCACACACTTTCTCTCTCACACACTTTCTCTCTCACACACTTTCTCTCTCACACTTTCCCTCACACACTTTCTCTCTTTCACACTTTCTCTCTCACACACGTTCTCTCTCTCACACTTTCTCTCTCACACACTTTCTCTCTCACACACTTTCCCTCACACACTTTCTCTCTCTCACACTTTCTCTCTTTCACACTTTCTCTCTCACACACTTTCTCTCTCTCACACTTTCCCTCTCACACACTTTCTCTCTCTCACACTTTCCCTCTCACACTTTCCCTCTCACACTTTCTCTCTCACACACTTTCTCTCACACTTTCTCTCTCACACACTTTCTCTCTCTCACACTTTCTCTCTCACACACTTTCTCTCTCACACACTTTCCCTCACACACTTTCTCTCTCTCACACTTTCTCTCTGTCACACTTTCTCTCTCACACACTTTCTCTCACACACACTTTCTCTCTCTCTCACACTTTCTCTCTCTCACACTTTCCCTCTCACACTTTACCTCTCACACTTTCTCTCTCACACTTTCTCTCTCACACTTTCTCTCTCACACTTTCTCTCTCACACACTTTCTCTCTCACACACTTTCTCTCTCACACACTTTCTCTCTCTCACACTTTCTCTCTCACACACTTTCTCTCACACACACTTTCCCTCTCACACACTTTCTCTCTCTCACACTTTCCCTCTCACACTTTCCCTCTCACACTTTCTCTCTCACACACTTTCTCTCTCACACACTTTCTCTCTCTCACACTTTCTCTCTCACACACTTTCTCTCTCACACACTTTCCCTCACACACTTTCTCTCTCTCACACTTTCTCTCTGTCACACTTTCTCTCTCACACACTTTCTCTCACACACACTTTCTCTCTCTCTCACACTTTCTCTCTCTCACACTTTCCCTCTCACACTTTCTCTCTCACACACTTTCTCTCACACTTTCTCTCTCACACACTTTCTTCAGTCTTGGATTCAGGATGGCGGCGCGCTGGACGCAGCGGCTACTGCGGCTCCCTGTTCAGTGTTGTGTTTTCTGTTATTCACACGTTAGTTTTAAGTTTATTTACAAGTGTAGGTCCTGCACTCTTCTACAGCCGTCAGGAACTTTTAAACCTCAGAATGGATTACTCACTTCCCTCCACCATCACGGACAACTTCCCCATCCATATTATCCACTCACCGGTCTCGCAGTGGAAACGCTGCCCCCTGTCGGCAACATAAACAGAAGAGGGGGAAGCGAGGCGGGCTATATGCTAAGCTAAGTAGTGCTCCCTTCAAAGTTTCCCTCCCCAGCATCTTCATGGCTAATGTCCGGTCGTTAGCTAACAACATGGAGGAGATAAGACTCAGGCTGTCCTCTCAGAAAAGGCTGCAGAACTGCTGTCCGCTGATGTTTACGGAGACTTGGCTCAACAGCAACATGGCGACTCGGCAGTCGAGCTAGCGGGCCGCACAGCCTTCCGTGCCGACAGGACAGCGGACTCCGGCAAGACACGCGGAGGAGGTTTAAGTATTTATGTCAGTAACTCTTGGTGCAACAATATAAAGATGGTTGAAAGGCATTGCTCTGCTGATCTGGAGCTGCTTATGATTCAGTGCAGGCCTTTTTACCTGCCCAGGGAGCTAACGGCCATTACCATCACCGCTGGATACATCCCCCCACATGCTAATGCTAAGGTAGGACTGAAGCAGCTACAATGTGTCATCATCAGCCAACAGACCCAACACCCGGACAATGCCTTTATCATAGGTGGTGACTTTAATCAGGATAACCTCAGGGCTGTACTGCCCAAATCCCATCAGCATGTCTCCTGCCCCACTAGGGGACAAAACACCCTGGACCATCTCTACACAAACATTAAGGACTCATACAAAGCTACTCCCTGCCCCCTCCTGGGGCATTCTGACCACCTCTGCCTGTTCCTGGTCCCAGCCTACAAACCCCTAATAAAACGGGTCAAGCCAGCAGTAAAGACAGTCACTGTCTGGCCAGAAGGAGCAGTCTCTGAACTCCAGGACTGTGTTGACAACACAGAATGGAGTATTTTTGCACATTCAGCTACCCATGGCTCCCATACAGACATTAATGAACAGACATCTGCCATACTAGCCTACATTAACTTTTGCACTGAGAGTGTCCCAACAAAAAAATCAATCTGCGCCTTTCCAAACCAGAAACCCTGGATGACCAGTGAGGTCCGGCAGCTGCTGAAAGTCCGGGATGCAGCGTTCGAGTCAGGTAACTGTGAGGCCTACAGCGCAGCCAGAGCCAACCTCAAAAAGGGCATTAGAACAGCCAAACACAAATATTCCCTACGAATAGAGGACCACTTTCACAATAACTCTGATCCTCGGCGAATGTGGCAAGGCATTCAGTCTATCACAGACTACAAAAGCTCCAATAGCGGTCCCGCTGTCCATGATGCCTCCCTTCCAGACAAGCTAAATCATTTCTATGCCCGCTTCGACAAGGACAATACTGACCCAGCCACAAAAATCTCCAGCCACCCAGAAAACCAGGTGCTCACTCTATCAGTCGCAGAGGTCAGAGAATCACTGCGCAGAGTGAACACACGGAAGGCTGCCGGACCAGACGGCATACCGGGTTGGGTCCTCCGGGAATGTACTGACCAGCTGGCTGAGGTCTTCACAACTATATTTAACCTCTCACTGTCCCAATCCATAGTCCCGGCATGCTTTAAGACCACCTCTATCATTCCTGTCCCCAAGAAACCAACATCCAAAAAAAACCCAAAAAACCCCTCATTTAATTTTTAACATGTGCCTGCGAATTGTTTTTAATGCCAATAAACTGAATTGAATTGAATTTCTCTCTCACACACTTTCCCTCTCACACTTCCTCTCTCACACACTTTCCCTCTCACACTTTCTCTCTTGCTCTCTCACACTTTCTCTGTCACACTTTCTCTCTTGCTCTCTCTCTCTCGCTCGCTCTCTCACACTTCTCTGATTTTATCAGAAAGTGGTGCTATAATGATGCAATATGTTCTGTGGCAGCCGGCAGGTGAAGAATTAATATTCAATACCGTTTTTAAGTAAGTGATGGAATTGTTCCTTTAACCGTGCTGTACAGTAATTTTTTTTTGTCATGGAAAACAAGTTTTGGACTTTTTTCAGTCTTTGTAATATTTTTTTTTTTAAATAAAAGAAATCTCACACATTCTCTCTCTCACACTTTCTCTCTTGCTCTCTCTCACACTTTCTCTCGCTCTCTCGCTGACTCGCTTGCTCCTGCAGTCTCTCCACTTGTGTTAGCACTTTATCAACCATCAGTGAAAAACTGATTGTTGATAAAACTGAAAACTGGAAGAAGCTGGTGTGTGCCGTGGATGATGGTCATTGCTCTTATTGCAGTGCTGAACTGTGGTGAAGAGTTGAAGTTACAGTTTGGGGCTGACTAGATGCTGCAGAGCATATTGCTGTCCTCCACAGTCAATAGTATGCACTGCATCTCGTGTTCTGCCTTAGCACTGAGATCAGCAAAAACCCTGAACGTCAACCGAGTGTCCGTGGATTGAGACAACCTAGATCAGTTACATTTTAACAGTGAAATTAACTGAAGTTTCAGTTAATTGTGCAGCGCTATTGCCCACTACTTTCAGTTGGCCACATAGGTGCATGTTGTCCCCTCAAAGGTTGTGATAGTCAGATGGAAGGGAAACGCTTGATTTAACACGGAGACTTTCAGATGCATCGACAGTTTAATTGAAACAGTTCAGTATCTCAGAAATATTAACTGTGGAAACATAAGACCATGGTGTCAGATAGTTTGCAGTGAACGGTGCAGCCAGCCCTAAGATCCCTCTTCAGGATGGTTAGAGGTGCGGTAGGTAGCAAGTGGGCAGGGTGGATAATACCATATCAGATTTAGAAAGAAAACACGTAGTGAAAAGACTTAATAATAATGACACAGTGTAAAAGAAAGAATAGTGCATTCTGGGACAACATTGCATGCAGAAGCTTTCGGAGCATCACTCCAAATGTTGCTGCACCAACCCATGTGACATAGCCAACCAAGTGCCACAAAGTTCTGGACTGGAAAAGAGCAGAGCTCTGGTTCAGGCAAGAGCAGGCTCATGTTGTTTTTGTCTGTGGTGGGAACTGAAGGCCAGTTCTGTTCCAGATCCAAACATCTCTTCCTCCATAAAGCCAGGCTGAGACTGACACAGCACCAACAACTGTATAATTATGCTGGTGTTTGTCATCCAAGGGGCCATGGTGAAGAACCGGGTAGTTTCCGTGTTATTATGGAGCTGTTCTAAGCTGCAGTTAGGCTCCACAGTCACAAGTGGAGGATTTTCTACAGGATCAGCATCAGCCCTCCTCTTTATTTCTAAACCATCTAGAAAAGAGACAGTTGCTATACTGCGAAAAATATACACACAATATGATGCACCTAAAATATTGGTGTGTTTGTTTTATTTGAACATGTTGTTGGACCTCTTGCGCTGATTTTGAAATGATGAGCTTTATACAAGTTTAGGGTTTGACTACTGAGACAGGTTGTCTGATTTGGATTTGTGCCCTCTATGTCCTCAGAGGAAACACCAAGATACAAACATCTCTGATTCTGTCACGCACTGAGTTAATTTTTAGATGGAAGTCAACAACCCCATTACCACGAGTATTGAGTCGAAGGGAGACAGTCCAGATCTTCAACAACATCTCTTGATATGTTGTAAGGATAACACTGAGCAGACTTCTGGTAGTCTGATGCTGCCCAGATGGTGTCCACCATTGACGTCATGTCAGATAATCTATGAATGAGAAAACTTACTTTCTGGTTTGCTGATAGGCTGTATTGTATAAGAAAATGCAAATAATTGGGCACTATACATTAGTACAGCTGTGTCTAACATTGTTCACATTTTTTTCAAGGGGCCTGTTCAGTCAAATACTAAAGAGGCTCAAGTTGGGAGGTCACGCAGAGAACCTGCCTGTTTGTGTCAGTTTTATTTGTATCGCCTTAAATCACAGTCCAGCCCCAGAGGCTTTATATCAAAGTCCAGCTCCAGAGCCTTTACATCACAGTCCAGCCCAGAGGCTTTACATCGCAGTCCAGCCCCAGAGGCTTTACATCACAGTCCAGCCCCAGAGGCTTTACATCGCAGTCCAGCCCCAGAGGCGTTACATCGCAGTCCAGCCCCAGAGGCTTTACATCACAGTCCAGCCCCAGAGGCGTTACATCACAGTCAAGCCCCAGAGGCGTTACATCGCAGTCCAGCCCCAGAGGCTTTACATCACAGTCCAGCCCCAGAGGCGTTACATCACAGTCCAGCCCCAGAGGCGTTACATCGCAGTCCAGCCCCAGAGGCTTTATATCGCAGTTCAGCCCCAGAGGCTTTACATCACAGTTCAGCCCCAGAGGCTTTACATCACAGTCCAGCCCCAGAGGCTTTACGTCACAGTTCAGCCCCAGAGGCTTTACGTCACAGTCCAGCCCCAGAGGCTTTACGTCACAGTCCAGCCCCAGAGGCGTTACATCGCAGTCCAGCCCCAGAGGCGTTACATCGCAGTCCAGCCCCAGAGGTGTTACATCGCAGTCCAGCCCCAGAGGCGTTACATCACAGTCCAGCCCCAGAGGCGTTACATCGCAGTCCAGCCCCAGAGGTGTTACATCGCAGTCCAGCCCCAGAGGCTTTACATCACAGTCCAGCCCCAGAGGTGTCACACTGCAGTCCAGCCCCAGAGGCGTTACATCGCAGTCCAGCCCCAGAGGCTTTACATCACAGTCCAGCCCCAGAGGCTTTACATCACAGTCCAGCCCCAGAGGCTTTACATCACAGTCCAGTCCCAGAGGCTTTACATCACATTTCAGCCCCAGAGGCTTTACATCACAGTCCAGCCCCAGAGGCTTTACATCACAGTTCAGCCCCAGAGGCTTTACATCACAGTCCAGCCCCAGAGGCTTTACATCACAGTCCAGCCCCAGAGGCTTTACGTCACAGTTCAGCCCCAGAGGCTTTACATCACAGTCCAGCCCCAGAGGCTTTACGTCACAGTCCAGCCCCAGAGGCTTTACGTCACAGTCCAGCCCCAGAGGCTTTACATCACAGTCCAGCCCCAGAGGCTTTACATCGCAGTCCAGCCCCAGAGGCTTTACATCGCAGTCCAGCCCCAGAGGCTTTACATCACAGTTCAGCTCCAGAGGCTTTACATCACAGTTCAGCCCCAGAGGCTTTACATCACAGTCCAGCCCCAGAGGCTTTACATCGCAGTCCAGCCCCAGAGGCTTTATATCGCAGTCCAGCCCCAGAGGCTTTACATCACAGTTCAGCCCCAGAGGCTTTACATCGCAGTTCAGCCCCAGAGGCTTTACATCGCAGTTCAGCCCCAGAGGCTTTACATCGCAGTTCAGCCCCAGAGGCTTTACATCACAGTCCAGCCCCAGAGGCTTTACATCACAGTCCAGCCCCAGAGGCTTTACATCACAGCTCAGCCCCAGAGGCTTTACATCACAGTTCAGCCCCAGAGGCTTTACATCGCAGTTCAGCCCCAGAGGCTTTACATCGCAGTTCAGCCCCAGAGGCTTTATATCGCAGTTCAGCCCCAGAGGCTTTACATCACAGTCCAGCCCCAGAGGCTTTACATCACAGCTCAGCCCCAGAAGCTTTACATCACAGTTCAGCCCCAGAGGCTTTACATCACAGTTCAGCCCCAGAGGCTTTACATCACAGTTCAGCCCCAGAGGCTTTACATCACAGTCCAGCCCCAGAGGCTTTATATCGCAGTTCAGCCCCAGAGGCTTTACATCACAGTCCAGCCCCAGAGGCTTTACATCACAGTTCAGTCCCAGAGGCTTTACATCACATTTCAGCCCCAGAGGCGTTACATCGCAGTCCAGCCCCAGAGGCTTTACATCGCAGTCCAGCCCCAGAGGCTTTACATCACAGTCCAGCCCCAGAGGCGTTACATCACAGTCCAGCCCCAGAGGCGTTACATCACAGTCAAGCCCCAGAGGCGTTACATCGCAGTCCAGCCCCAGAGGCTTTACATCACAGTCCAGCCCCAGAGGCGTTACATCACAGTCCAGCCCCAGAGGCGTTACATCGCAGTCCAGCCCCAGAGGCTTTATATCGCAGTTCAGCCCCAGAGGCTTTACATCACAGTTCAGCCCCAGAGGCTTTACATCACAGTCCAGCCCCAGAGGCTTTACGTCACAGTTCAGCCCCAGAGGCTTTACGTCACAGTCCAGCCCCAGAGGCTTTACGTCACAGTCCAGCCCCAGAGGCTTTACATCGCAGTCCAGTCAGAAGGCTGCCCCTGATCTGACTCCACCTAGCAATAGTTATGTGATATGTTGTGATATGTTGTGATTGATTGCAGTTGATCTTATCATTTGACTTTATTCCAGTAAACATAAGAGGACGTTCAGAGCCAAGATCAAGTAGTCATGGTCTATTTAGTTCAATGTCAAGGAAAACTTATTTGCGACTAGGATCAATATCATTTTATTGTTCAGCATTAGGAAGCCCCTGCCTTTTTCATATCATGTCTTTTCCATTCTTTTTTTGGATAGAAGTTTAAAATGGAGTTATTCACTTGGTTACTTCACAAATTACTTACCATGAACATGATTACAATGCTGTATGATTAGTTAATGATGGTAAACAGATATAACAGTTAAGAGCTGTTTCATGTTTAAAGTCTCCCTTAAATATGACATCTCATTGTATTGTTCTGACAGCATCTGGTCTAATGCACCTGGTGACCACGTGCCCTTTAAAAGCACCCATTTCAAGCCGACTATGGTATTTACATGTGGTCTTGTTGTGAGCACTGTGAATATTGATTGATTAATCTATTGTTTTTTTCTGTCTTGACAGGGATTCGCTGCTGGAATGTGGATCTGAAGGTGTGCAACCTGGACCAGCAGCTGAAACTGTTTGTATCCCGACATTCTGCTTTCTACTCTGAGGAAATCCCAGGTAACACCCAGAGATTTTGCTTCTTATGTCAAGTGATCCCCCCCCCCCCCAGAATTAGCTGGATTTAAGGGATTAAATTATCGTATACACCGATCAGCCAAAACATTAAAACCACTTACAGGTAAGGTGGATAACATCGATTATGTCGTTACAACCCACAGAAGAGCTACTGTAGCTCAGTTTGCTGAAAAAGTTCATGCTGGCTATGATAGACAGGTGTCAGGACACAGTGCATCACACCCTGCTGCGTAAGGGGCTGCATGGCTGCAGACCAGTCAGAGTGCCCATGATGACCCATGAGCATCAGAACTGGACCATGGAGCAGTGGAAGAAGGTGGCCTGGTCTGATGAACCACATTTTTTTTTTTACATCATGTGGATGGCCGGATGTGTGTACATTGTTAATCTGGGGAAGAGATGGCACCAGGATGCACTATGGGAAGAAGGCAAGCCGGTGGAGGCAGTGTGATGCTCTGGGGCAGGGTTTTGCTGGGAAGACTTGGGTCCTGGCATTCATGTGGACGTTACTTTGACACGTACCACCTACCTAAACAGTGTTGCAGACCAGGTACACCCCTTCATGGCAACAGTACTCCCTGATAGCAGTGGCATCTTTCAGCAGGATGATGCTCCCTGGCACACTGCACACATTGTTCGGGAATGGTTTGAGGAACATGACAAAGAATTCAAGGTGTTTCCCTGGCCTCCAAATTCCCCCAGATCTTAATCTGATCAAGCATCTGTGGGATGTGCTGGAAAAACAAGTCCAATCCATGGAGGCCCCACCTCACAATTTACAGGACTTAAAGGATGTGCTGCTAATGTCTTGGTAACGGATACCAGAGGACACCTTCAGAGGTCTTGTGGAGTCCATACCTTGATGGGTCAGAGCTGTTTTGGCGGCACGAGGGGGACCTACACAATATTAGGCAGGGGTTTTAATATTTTGGTTGGTGGGTGTATATATGTATCTGCCTGGTGTTTGAGATTAATATTGGTTGAATGTTTCGTATTAGTGTTGTCAACAGTTATTTTTTTAGGTAGACAATTTTTCATCATATCCTACAACTATATCAGCTCAAGTCCTGCACAACATTCTCCTGCGATGTAGAATTTCTGCCCCAGAACAGTCACCCGGACACGGTGGTGGGGGTTGGGGGGTAGAGCAGCTGATAAACAGCTGATCGTCTGAGAGTGACCCCATGCACCACCAAGCAGCAGGCTTAGGCTCCTCACAGCCAATCCCACTGTCACACGTCCTGGCTGGAACTTGGCCTGAAGCCGAAGGTCGAAGGTCAGAGCCCCAGCAGACAGACAAAGATCGAATAGATAGCCAGGTGTTTCTGTTCGACCCCCAGCAGACAGACAATAGATGGAATAGATAGCCAGGCGTTTCTAGAAAGATTGGAGCTGATTGGTTGGATGTTGTGATGTCATGCTAGGCTGCAGGCTGTGCAGATCAGAGCTCAGCTGACTACGAAGAGGTTTCATCATTTTAAGAAGACAAACAGAATTGTGTGTTAACATACATAAACACACACAGACTTCCCTGTGATCCAGATATCTGATGGGAAGGATGATTTGATGCGGTTGCCTTGGTAACAGGTTTAGTCTCAGCTGTCTGTCTTCATTCACTCTGGATAGCTCACTGAAAAAGACAAGAGCTAAAAATGACAAACTGTAAATGGAGGTTTTTTTGTGTGACTGACTGACTCAGAATGGGCCACACACACACACACACACACACACACACACACACACACATAAGGAAACTATACATACATGACAAGCAACTTTGACAGCAAATGTTTTGAATTAATAGCTATATAAAACAACAGGACTGCTCAGTGTGCTAGGTGTGTGGTGGGTGTAGTGATTCTCAGTGTGCTAGGTGTGTGGTGGGTGTAGTGAGCTCAGTGTGCTATGTGGGTGTAGTGATGCTCAGTGTGTTAGGTGGGTGGTGGATGTAGTGATGCTCAGTGTGCTAGGTGGGTGTAGTGATGCTCAGTGTGCTAGGTTTGTGGTGGGTGTAGTGAGCTCAGTGTGCTAGGTGGGTGTAGTGATGCTCAGTGTGTTAGGTGGGTGGTGGATGTAGTGATGCTCAGTGTGCTAGGTGGGTGTAGTGATGCTCAGTGTGCTAGGTGTGTTGTGTGTGTAGTGATGCTCAGTGCGCTAGGTGTGTGGTGGATGTAGTGATGCTCAGTGTACAAGGTGTGCTAGGTGGGTGTAGTGATGCTCAGTGCGCTAGGTGTGTGGTGGATGTAGTGATGCTCAGTGTACAAGGTGTGCTAGGTGGGTGTAGTGATGCTCAGTGTGCTAGGTGGGTGGTGGGTGTAGTGATGCTCAGTGTGCTAGGTGGGTGGTGGGTGTAGTGATGCTCAGTGTACAAGGTGTGCTAGGTGGGTGTAGTCATGCTCAGTGTGCTAGGTGTGTTAGGTGGGTGTAGTGATGCTCAGTGTGTTAGGTGGGTGTAGTGATGCTAGGTGGATGTAGTGATGCTCAGTGTGCTAGGTGGGTGTAGTGATGCTCAGTGTGCTAGGTGTGTGATGGATGTAGTGATGCTCAGTGTGTGGTGGGTGTAGTGATGCTCAGTGTGCTAAGTGGGTGGAGGGTGTAGTGATGCTCAGTGTGTTAGGTGGGTGGTGGATGTAGTGATGCTCAGTGTGCTAGGTGGGTGTAGTGATGCTCAGTGTGTTAGGTGGGTGGTGGATGTAGTGATGCTCAGTGTGCTAGGTGGGTGTAGTGATGCTCAGTGTGCTAGGTGTGTGGTGGATGTAGTGATGCTCAGTGTGTTAGGTGGGTGGTGGATGTAGTGATCCTCAGTGTGCTAGGTGGGTGTAGTGATGCTCAGTGTGTTAGGTGAGTGGTGGATGTAGTGATGCTCAGTGTGCTAGGTGGGTGTAGTGATGCTCAGTGTGCTAGGTTTGTGGTGGGTGTAGTGATGCTCAGTGCGCTAGGTGTGTGGTGGATGTAGTGATGCTCAGTGTGCTAGGTGGGTGTAGTGATGCTCAGTGTGTTAGGTGGGTGGTGGATGTAGTGATGCTCAGTGTGCTAGGTGGGTGTAGTGATGCTCAGTGTGCTAGGTGTGTGGTGGGTGTAGTGATGCTCAGTGTGCTAGGTGTGTGGTGGGTGTAGTGATGCTCAGTGTGCTAGGTATGTGATGGGTGTAGTGATGCTCAGTGTGCTAGGTGGGTGTAGTGATGCTCAGTGTATTAGGTGGGTGTAGTGATGCTTAGTGTGTTAGGTGGGTGGTTGATGTAGTGATGCTCAGTGTGCTAGGTGGGTGTAGTGATGCTCAGTGTGTTAGGTGGGTGGTGGATGTAGCGATGCTCAGTGTGCTAGGTGGGTGTAGTGATGCTCAGTGCGCTAGGTGGGTGGTGGATGTAGTGATGCTCAGTGTGCTAGGTGGGTGTAGTGATGCTCAGTGTGCTAGGTATGTGATGGGTGTAGTAATGCTCAGTGTGCTAGGTGTGTGGTGGGTGTAGCGATGCTCAGTGTGCTAGGTATGTGATGGGTGTAGTGATGCTCAGTGTGCTAGGTGGGTGTAGTGATGCTCAGTGTGCTAGGTATGTGATGGGTGTAGTAATGGTCAGTGTGCTAGGTGTGTGGTGGGTGTAGTGATGCTCAGTGTGCTAGGTATGTGATGGGTGTAGTGATGCTCAGTGTGCTAGGTGGGTGTAGTGATGCTCAGTGTGCTAGGTGTGTGGTGGGTGTAGTGATGCTCAGTGTGCTAGGTATGTGATGGGTGTAGTGATGGAGTAATCGGTGGGCTGTGTTGGGGTTTATACTGGTAACAGGTGGAAGTGGTGTGTCTTGGCAGAACCAGATGTAGTCCAGTGGTAAAGCACACTGACTGTATCTCTACAGCTGCTTGTGAGTGAGCATGATGCCGTGGTGTGATGCCGTGGTGTGATGATGTGGTATAATGCCGCAGTGTGATACTGTGGTGTGATACTGTGGTGTGATGCTGTGATGTGGTGTGATGCTGTGGTGTGATGCTGTGGTGTGATGCTGTGGTGTGATGCCGTGGTGTGATACTGTGGTGTGATGCTGTGGTGTGATGCTGTGGTGTGATGCTGTGGTGTGATGCTGTGGTGTGATGCCGTGGTGTGATGCTGTGGTGTGATGCCGAGGTGTGATGCTGTGGTGTGATGCTGTGGTGTGGTGTGATGCTGTGGTGTGATGCTGTGGTGTGATGCTGTGGTGTGATGCCGTGGTGTGATGCCGTGGTGTGATACTGTGGTGTGATGCTGTGGTGTGATGCCGTGGTGTGATGCCGTGGTGTGATGCCGTGGTGTGATGCTGTGGTGTGATGCTGTGGTGTGATGCTGTGGTGTGATGCTGTGGTGTGATGCTGTGGTGTGATGCCGTGGTGTGATGCCGTGGTGTGATGCCGTGGTGTGATACCGTGGTGTGATGCTGTGGTGTGATGCCGTGGTGTGATGCCGTGGTGTGATGCCGTGGTGTGATGCTGTGGTGTGATGCTGTGGTGTGATGCTGTAGTGTGATGCCGTAGTGTGATGCCGTAGTGTGATGCCGTGGTGTGATGCCGTGGTGTGATGCTGTGGTGTGATGCTCTGGTGTGATGCCGTGGTGTGATGCCGTGGTGTGATGCTGTGGTGTGATGCTGTGGTGTGATGCTGTAGTGTGATGCTGTGGTGTGATGCCGTGGTGTGATGCTGTAGTGTGATGCTGTAGTGTGATGCTGTGGTGTGATGCCGTAGTGTGATGCTGTGGTGTGATGCCGTAGTGTGATGCTGTGGTGTGATGCTGTGGTGTGATGCTGTGGTGTGATGCTGTGGTGTGATGCTCTGGTGTGATGCTCTGGTGTGATGCTGTGGTGTGATGCTGTGGTGTGATGCCGTAGTGTGATGCTGTGGTGTGATGCCGTAGTGTGATGCTGTGGTGTGATGCTGTGGTGTGATGCTCTGGTGTGATGCTCTGGTGTGATGCTGTGGTGTGATGCTGTGGTGTGATGCTGTGGTGTGATGCCGTAGTGTGATGCTGTGGTGTGATGCTGTGGTGTGATGCTGTGGTGTGATGCTGTGGTGTGATGCTCTGGTGTGATGCTGTGGTGTGATGCTCTGGTGTGATGCCGTGGTGTGATGCCGTGGTGTGATGCTGTGGTGTGATGCTGTAGTGTGATGCTGTGGTGTGATGCCGTAGTGTGATGCTGTGGTGTGATGCTGTGGTGTGATGCTGTGGTGTGATGCTGTGGTGTGATGCTCTGGTGTGATGCTCTGGTGTGCAATACGTTGATATAAAAGTTCAACAGTAATAATGGCAGACTGGACTCGCATGCTGCAGGCTGCGTCACTGTGTAGTCCCCGTGTGTTTGTTATTGTGTGTTTATTACTGCACTAGTCCTATTTGTCTTGCCTGTTGGTTTTGGAATTTTTTCATTTTGTTCTGCAATGGATTAGAGTGGTGTGTGTGTGTGTGTGTGTGTTTGTGTGTGTGTGTGTGTGTTTAAATCTGCTACATGTGACTTGTGTGGGTGGATGGGGTGTAGAAGGCATGAGATTGATTGTGGAGTCATAAGATGCTGGGGAGGATCACACTGATGTGTCATGTGGTATTTTTAGAGGGTCTCGTAATGAAAGCTTACATTCCATCATGACTCCTCTCTGCCGGAGGCAGCACTAGTTAACATGTCTAAACTAAGCTGATTAGTCCGCTCCTAACCAGCTGCCAGGAAGGAAGAGAGAACTTCCTGTCCAGCTCTGTGTTTCAGCTCTGCACCAACATGGAGGTCGGCCCTGAAGGAAACATCCACAGCAGACTTCCCCCCCTGTGGAATTTTAACAACGTAGAAGCTGCTTGCTGCTGGCTAGTGTGGATGTCCCTTCATGTGTCCTTTGTTTCCTATGTCTGATACAGGAAGGGCAGTTTGTAATAATAATAATAATCATTACATTTATATGGCCTATATTTCCTGTGTCTGATACAGGAAGAACAGTTTATAACAATAATAATAATACATTTTACATGTGTGCTATATTTCCTGTGTCTGATATGGGAAGAATGGGTTATAATAATAATAATAATAATGATAATAATAATTAATTGTACATGTGTGCTATATTTCCTGTGTCTGATACAGGAAGAACGGTTTATAATAATAATAAAAATAATAATTAATTATACGTGTGCTATATTTCCTGTGTCTGATACAGGAAGAACGGGTTATAACAATAATAATAAATTATACATGTGTGCTATATTTCCTGTGTCTGATACAGGAAGAACAGTTTATAACAATAACTAGAAGAACCCCGCTACAATGTAGCGGTTTGGTTCTCCACCTGTCTAAATCTCCCTCCTCTTCATCCTGCCAGCTAACCGCCTTCCCCCTGCCCCTAAATCCCCCCCCCCACTCCAACTCCCTCCCCCCAAATGCTCAGAATCATCTGAAATGGTGAGAAACGTGGTTTTTAGCCATTTTTAGAAAATGCATATTTTGCATAATTATGCATGATTATTATAATTATATTTGAATTTTCTGCTATTTTTCTGGTCCTCTCTGGAACAATACCTACCACCTCCAAAAAGAATAAGGATCATAAGTGCTTTAGTTTTCGGTCCCGCTATCTACACTAACTAACACACACACACACACACACACACACACATTACGAAAATATATGAGTAGATAATAATAAATTATACATGTGTGCTATATTTCCGGTGTCTGATACAGGAAGAACGATTTATAATAATGATAATAAATTACACATATGTGCTGTATTTCCTGTGTCTGATACAGGAAGAACAGTTTATAATAATAATAATACTAATAATAATAAATTATACATTTGTACTATATTTCCTGTGTCTGTTACATGAAGAACAGGTTATAATAATAATAATAATTAATTAGAAGTGTGCTGGATTTCCTGTGTCTGATACGGGAAGAACGGTTAATAATAATAATTATAAATTAATTATACATGTGTGCTGTATTTCTTGTGCCTGATACAGGAAGAATGGTTTATAATAATAATAATAGTAATTAATTACACGTGTGCTGTATTTCCTGTGTCTGATACAGGAGGAATAGTAATAATAATGATGAATAATAATTAATTACACGTGTGCTATATTTCCTATGTCTGATACAGGAAGAACAGTTTATAATAATAATAATTAATAATTAATTACACGTGTGCTATATTTCCTGTGTCTGATACAGGAAGAACAGTTTATATTAATAATAATAATAATAATAATAATAATAATAATTAATTACACGTGCTATATTTCCTGTGTCTGATACAGGAAGAACAGTTTATAATAATAAATTACACATGTGTGCTATATTTCCTGTGTCTGATACAGGAAGAATGGTTATAATAATAATAATCATTACATTTATATGTCCTATATTTTCTGTGTCTGATTGTGACGAACCACTCCCCCTGGTGGATTGGTTGTTCTGTTCACCTTTATTGTGTTTCAGGTTGAGAGATGGTTCGTCAGACCTGAGAGGACACACCTGGGCCCGGGGGTGTCCTTCTGAGAGGACACACCTGGTCTCGGGCGTGTCCTTCAGCGTAAAGCTGCAGCCAGCTTTCAGTCTGGGCGCTCTCTCTGCCACCCGTTTGGCTTTGTGTGTTGGTTTCTTTTTTTCACTTGATAACACGCACCACATCAGCCAGTACACCCACACATACACTGCCTTACTCCACTGATTTACTGACACACACATCCATACTTTATTGTATTAAGTTTGTTCTTTATTTTGTAATAAATTATGGCTTATTGAATGGTTTTGATGGGTCCTCCTTTTTGGTTGCACCCTGTAGAGCCAGGGGTTGTAACACTGATACAGGAAGGAAGGCTTATAATAATAATAATAACAATAACAATAATAATCTTTACATTTATACGTGTCCTGTGTTTCCTGTGTGTGATACAGGAAGGACAGTTTATAATAATAATAATAATAATGATAATATTTGTGTTCTGTGTTTCCTGTGTGTGATACAGTAAGAACAGTTTATAATAGTAATAATTGAAATATTAATAATCATTACATTTATGTGTCCTATGTTTCCTATGTGTGATATGGGAAGGACAGTTTATAATAATAATAATAGTAATCATTAATAATAATGATAAAATAATAATAGTAATAATAATAATAATAATTAGATTTATATATGTGGCATGGGGATGCAGTGGTTAGCGAGGTCGCCTCACAGCAAGAAGGTCCTGGGTTCGAGCCCCGGGTAGTCCAACCTTGGTGGGTCATCCCAGGTCGTCCTCTGTGTGGAGTTTGCATGTTCTCCCTGTGTCTGCGTGGGTTTCCTCTATGAGGGCTCCGGTTTCCTCCCGCAGTCCAAAGACATGCCAGTCAGGTGAATTGGCCGTACTAAATTGTCCCTAGGTATGAATGTTTGTTTGTGTGTGTGTGTGTGTGTGTGTCTCTCAGCGCTGTGATGGCCTGGCGGCCTGTCCAGGGTGTCTCCCCGCCTGCCACCCAGTGACTGCTGGAATAGGCTCCAGCATCCCTGCGACCCTGAGAACAGGATAAGCGGTTCAGCTAATGGATGGATGGATATGTGTCCTGTGTTTCCTGTGTGTGATATAGGAAGGAAGGTTCTTCCTGAACACTACACTGCACACTCTTAGCTGTCTTCTACTGTTAAAGCTACAAAAGTAAGGAATAAAACTAAGTTTGAATCTGGTCATCCTGACTCATGAGCTGGCGGATGTGTGTATGACTGGTGGGTGTGTATATGACTGGGGCATGTGTGTATGACTTGTGGATGTGTGTATGACCGGTGGATATGTGTATGACTGGTGGATGTGTGTATGATGTGTGTATGACTGGTGGATGTGTGTACGACTGGCCGATGTGCGTATGACTGGTGGATGTGCATATGACTGGCGGATGTGTGTATGACTGGCCGATGTGCGTATGACTGGCCGATGTGCATATGACTGGCTGTTGTGTGTATGACTGGTGGATGTATGTATTACTGGTGGATGTGCGTATGACGTGTGTATGACTGGTGGATGTGTGTATGACCGGTGGATGTGTGAATGATGTGTGTATGACTCGCGGATGTGTGTATGACTGGTGGATGTGTGAATGACGTGTGTATGACTGTTGGATGTTCGTATGACTGGTGAATGTTCATATGACTGATAGATGTGTGTATGTCTGGTGGATGTTCGTTTGACTGGTGAATGTTCGTATGACTGATAGATGTGTGTATGTCTGGTGGATGTGTGTATGAAGGGTGGATATGTGGATGTCTGGTGGATGTGTATATGACTGGTGGATGTGCATATGACCTGTGGATGTGCGTATGATGTGTGTATGACTGGAGGATGTGTGTATGACTCGTGGATGTGCATATGACTGGAGGATGTGCATATTAGTGGTGGATATGTGTATGACTGGAGGATGGGCATATGACTGTTGGATGTGTGTATGAATGGAGGATGTGCATATGAGTGGTGGATGTGTGTATGACTGGAGGATGTGCATATGACTGGTGGATGTGTGTATGACTGGATGATGTGCATATGAGTGGTGGATGTGTGTATGACTGGAGGATGTGTGTATGACTGGTCTGCTGTGTGTATGACTGGAGGATGTGTGTATGCCTGGAGGATGTGTGTATGACTGGAGGATGTGTGTATGACTGGTGTGTGTGTATGCCTGGAGGATGTGTGTATCACTGGTGGATGTGTGTATGACTGGTGTGTGTGTGTATGACTGGAGGATCTGCATATGAGTGGTGGACGTGTGTATTTCTGGCAGATATGCGTATGACTGGTGGATGTGCGTATGACCGGTGGATGTGTGTATGATTTGTGCATGACTGGTTGATGTTTGTATGACTGATGGATGTGTTTATCACTGGTGGATGTGTGTATGACTGGTGTGTGTGTATGACTGGAGGATGTGTGTGTGACTGTCTGCTGTGTGTATGCCTGGAGGATGTGTGTGTGACTGTCTCTTGTGTGTATGCCTGTCTGCTGTGTGTATGACAGGAGGATGTGTGTATGACTGGAGGATATGTGTATGACAGGAGGATGTGTGTATGACTGGAGGATGTGTGTATGACTGTGTGCTGTGTTTATCACTGGTGGATGTGTGTATGACTCGAGGATGTGTGTATGACTGTCTGCTGTGTGTATGACAGGAGGATGTGTGTATGACTGGAGGATGTGTGTATGACTGGAGGATGTGTGTGTGACTGTCTGCTGTGTGTATGCCTGGAGGGTGTGTGTATGACTGGAGGATGTGTGTGTGACTGTCTCTTGTGTGTATGCCTGTCTGCTGTGTGTATGACTGGAGGATGTGTGTATGACTGTGTGCTGTGTTTATCACTGGTGGATGTGTGTATGACTCGAGGATGTGTGTATGACTGTCTGCTGTGTGTATGACAGGAGGATGTGTGTATGACTGGAGGATGTGTGTATGACTGGAGGATGTGTGTGTGACTGTCTGCTGTGTGTATGACTGGAGGATGTGTGAGGGGTCAGAATGGTGATGATGCCCTCCACACCGCGTGCTATAGTAGCTTGTTGTCCTAGTGCTCGATGAACTGCTCTACAAGTACGTTTATGTGGTTTTAGAAGTGCACTGATCAATCGGCCAGTTTTCAGCTCGATCGACCAGAGGCCGCCAGTCATTGTCAGATGTGTCTGATTCTGTGGTGTTCAGATTTACACACACATGCTGCACGATGGTTCATGTCATGCAAATAGCAGCACAGACAGTATTGTCTCACACACACACACACACACACACACACACACACACACACATTCGCTACAACATGGTGTCAAAAACCGTCATTTACTTTGGGTAAGTGAATCGTGTTAAATAAGATGCTGCAGTTCATGTTCAGTTTTATTTTATTTGTACAAACAGCTCTGTCCAGTAACCTGCAGCATTTGTTTTATTTTGAGATATGTCGAGTGAGAGAAGGTCCAGTAACCTGGAACACTTGTTTTATTTTGAGATGTGTCGAGTGAGAGAAGGTCCAGTAACCTGGAACACTTGTTTTATTTTGAGATGTGTCGAGTGAGAGAAGGTCCAGTAACCTGGAACACTTGTTTTATTTTGAGATGTGTCGAGTGAGAGAAGGTCCAGTAACCTGCAGCACTTGTTTTATTTTGAGATATGTCGAGTGAGAGAAGGTCCAGTAACCTGCAGCACTTGTTTTATTTTGAGATGTGTCGAGTGAGAGAAGGTCCAGTAACCTGGAACACTTGTTTTATTTTGAGATGTGTCGAGTGAGAGAAGGTCCAGTAACCTGCAGCACTTGTTTTATTTTGAGATGTGTCGAGTGAGAGAAGGTCCAGTAACCTGCAGCACTTGTTTTATTTTGAGGTGTGTCGAGTGAGAGAAGGTCCAGTAACCTGCAGCACTTGTTTTATTTTGAGATGTGTCGAGTGAGAGAAGGTCCAGTAACCTGCAGCACTTGTTTTATTTTGAGATATGTCGAGTGAGAGAAGGTCCAGTAACCTGGAACACTTGTTTTATTTTGAGATGTGTCGAGTGAGAGAAGGTCCAGTAACCTGCAGCACTTGTTTTATTTTGAGATGTGTCGAGTGAGAGAAGGTCCAGTAACCTGCAGCACTTGTTTTATTTTGAGGTGTGTCTAGTGAGAGAAGGTCCAGTAACCTGAAGCACTTGTTTTACTTTGAGATATGTCGAGTGAGAGAAGGTCCAGTAACCTGCAGCACTTGTTTTATTTTGAGGTGTGTCTAGTGAGAGAAGGTCCAGTAACCTGAAGCACGTGTTTTATTTTGAGGTGTGTCGAGTGAGAGAAGGTCCAGTAACCTGCAGCACTTGTTTTATTTTGAGATGTGTCGAGTGAGAGAAGGTCCAGTAACCTGCAGCACTTGTTTTATTTTGAGGTGTGTCGAGTGAGAGAAGGTCCAGTAACCTGCAGCACTTGTTTTATTTTGAGATGTGTCGAGTGAGAGAAGGTCCAGTAACCTGCAGCACTTGTTTTATTTTGAGATGTGTCGAGTGAGAGAAGGTCCAGTAACCTGCAGCACTTGTTTTACTTTGAGATATGTCGAGTGAGAGAAGGTCCAGTAACCTGCAGCACTTGTTTTATTTTGAGGTGTGTCTAGTGAGAGAAGGTCCAGTAACCTGAAGCACTTGTTTTATTTTGAGGTGTGTCTAGTGAGAGAAGGTCCAGTAACCTGCAGCACTTGTTTTATTTTGAGATGTGTCGAGTGAGAGAAGGTCCAGTAACCTGGAACACTTGTTTTATTTTGAGGTGTGTCGAGTGAGAGAAGGTCCAGTAACCTGCAGCACTTGTTTTACTTTGAGATGTGTCGAGTGAGAGAAGGTCCAGTAACCTGGAACACTTGTTTTATTTTGAGATGTGTCGAGTGAGAGAAGGTCCAGTAACCTGCAGCACTTGTTTTACTTTGAGATGTGTCGAGTGAGAGAAGGTCCAGTAACCTGGAACACTTGTTTTATTTTGAGATGTGTCGAGTGAGAGAAGGTCCAGTAACCTGCAGCACTTGTTTTATTTTGAGATGTGTCTAGTGAGAGAAGGTCCAGTAACCTGCAGCACTCTTTTTATTTTGAGATGTGTCGAGTGAGAGAAGGTCCAGTAACCTGGAACACTTGTTTTATTTTGAGATGTGTCGAGTGAGAGAAGGTCCAGTAACCTGGAACACTTGTTTTATTTTGAGATGTGTCGAGTGAGAGAAGGTCCAGTAACCTGGAGCACTTGTTTTATTTTGAGATGTGTCGAGTGAGAGAAGGTCCAGTAACCTGGAACACTTGTTTTATTTTGAGATGTGTCGAGTGAGAGAAGGTCCAGTAACCTGCAGCACTTGTTTTATTTTGAGATGTGTCGAGTGAGAGAAGGTCCAGTAACCTGGAACACTTGTTTTATTTTGAGATGTGTCGAGTGAGAGAAGGTCCAGTAACCTGGAACACTTGTTTTATTTTGAGGTGTGTCGAGTGAGAGAAGGTCCAGTAACCTGGAACACTTGTTTTATTTTGAGATGTGTCGAGTGAGAGAAGGTCCAGTAACCTGCAGCACTTGTTTTACTTTGAGATGTGTCTAGTGAGAGAAGGTCCAGTAACCTGCAGCACTTGTTTTATTTTGAGATGTGTCTAGTGAGAGAAGGTCCAGTAACCTGCAGCACTTGTTTTATTTTGAGATGTGTCGAGTGAGAGAAGGTCCAGTAACCTGCAGCACTTGTTTTACTTTGAGATGTGTCTAGTGAGAGAAGGTCCAGTAACCTGGAACACTTGTTTTATTTTGAGATGTGTCGAGTGAGAGAAGGTCCAGTAACCTGCAGCACTTGTTTTATTTTGAGATGTGTCGAGTGAGAAAAGGTCCAGTAACCTGGAACACTTGTTTTATTTTGAGATGTGTCGAGTGAGAGAAGGTCCAGTAACCTGGAACACTTGTTTTATTTTGAGATGTGTCGAGTGAGAGAAGGTCCAGTAACCTGGAACACTTGTTTTATTTTGAGATGTGTCGAGTGAGAGAAGGTCCAGTAACCTGCAGCACTTGTTTTATTTTGAGATGTGTCTAGTGAGAGAAGGTCCAGTAACCTGGAGCACTTGTTTTATTTTGAGATGTGTCGAGTGAGAGAAGGTCCAGTAACCTGGAACACTTGTTTTATTTTGAGATGTGTCGAGTGAGAGAAGGTCCAGTAACCTGCAGCACTTGTTTTATTTTGAGATGTGTCTAGTGAGAGAAGGTCCAGTAACCTGGAGCACTTGTTTTATTTTGAGATGTGTCTAGTGAGAGAAGGTCCAGTAACCTGAAGCACTTGTTTTATTTTGAGGTGTGTCTAGTGAGAGAAGGTCCAGTAACCTGCAGCACTTGTTTTATTTTGAGATGTGTCGAGTGAGAGAAGGTCCAGTAACCTGGAACACTTGTTTTATTTTGAGGTGTGTCGAGTGAGAGAAGGTCCAGTAACCTGCAGCACTTGTTTTACTTTGAGATGTGTCGAGTGAGAGAAGGTCCAGTAACCTGGAACACTTGTTTTATTTTGAGATGTGTCGAGTGAGAGAAGGTCCAGTAACCTGCAGCACTTGTTTTACTTTGAGATGTGTCGAGTGAGAGAAGGTCCAGTAACCTGGAACACTTGTTTTATTTTGAGATGTGTCGAGTGAGAGAAGGTCCAGTAACCTGCAGCACTTGTTTTATTTTGAGATGTGTCTAGTGAGAGAAGGTCCAGTAACCTGCAGCACTCTTTTTATTTTGAGATGTGTCGAGTGAGAGAAGGTCCAGTAACCTGGAACACTTGTTTTATTTTGAGATGTGTCGAGTGAGAGAAGGTCCAGTAACCTGGAACACTTGTTTTATTTTGAGATGTGTCGAGTGAGAGAAGGTCCAGTAACCTGCAGCACTTGTTTTACTTTGAGATGTGTCGAGTGAGAGAAGGTCCAGTAACCTGCAGCACTTGTTTTATTTTGAGATGTGTCTAGTGAGAGAAGGTCCAGTAACCTGGAGCACTTGTTTTATTTTGAGATGTGTCGAGTGAGAGAAGGTCCAGTAACCTGGAACACTTGTTTTATTTTGAGATGTGTCGAGTGAGAGAAGGTCCAGTAACCTGCAGCACTTGTTTTATTTTGAGATGTGTCGAGTGAGAGAAGGTCCAGTAACCTGGAACACTTGTTTTATTTTGAGATGTGTCGAGTGAGAGAAGGTCCAGTAACCTGGAACACTTGTTTTATTTTGAGGTGTGTCGAGTGAGAGAAGGTCCAGTAACCTGCAGCACTTGTTTTATTTTGAGATGTGTCTAGTGAGAGAAGGTCCAGTAACCTGGAACACTTGTTTTATTTTGAGATGTGTCGAGTGAGAGAAGGTCCAGTAACCTGGAACACTTGTTTTATTTTGAGATGTGTCGAGTGAGAGAAGGTCCAGTAACCTGCAGCACTTGTTTTATTTTGAGATGTGTCGAGTGAGAGAAGGTCCAGTAACCTGGAACACTTGTTTTATTTTGAGATGTGTCGAGTGAGAGAAGGTCCAGTAACCTGGAACACTCGTTTTATTTTGAGATGTGTCGAGTGAGAGAAGGTCCAGTAACCTGCAGCACTTGTTTTACTTTGAGATGTGTCTAGTGAGAGAAGGTCCAGTAACCTGCAGCACTCTTTTTATTTTGAGATGTGTCGAGTGAGAGAAGGTCCAGTAACCTGGAACACTTGTTTTATTTTGAGATGTGTCGAGTGAGAGAAGGTCCAGTAACCTGGAACACTTGTTTTATTTTGAGATGTGTCGAGTGAGAGAAGGTCCAGTAACCTGCAGCACTTGTTTTACTTTGAGATGTGTCTAGTGAGAGAAGGTCCAGTAACCTGCAGCACTTGTTTTATTTTGAGATGTGTCGAGTGAGAGAAGGTCCAGTAACCTGGAACACTTGTTTTATTTTGAGATGTGTCGAGTGAGAGAAGGTCCAGTAACCTGCAGCACTTGTTTTATTTTGAGATGTGTCGAGTGAGAGAAGGTCCAGTAACCTGGAACACTTGTTTTACTTTGAGATGTGTCTAGTGAGAGAAGGTCCAGTAACCTGGAACACTTGTTTTATTTTGAGATGTGTCGAGTGAGAGAAGGTCCAGTAACCTGCAGCACTTGTTTTATTTTGAGATGTGTCGAGTGAGAGAAGGTCCAGTAACCTGGAACACTTGTTTTATTTTGAGATGTGTCGAGTGAGAGAAGGTCCAGTAACCTGCAGCACTTGTTTTATTTTGAGATGTGTCGAGTGAGAGAAGGTCCAGTAACCTGGAACACTTGTTTTATTTTGAGATGTGTCGAGTGAGAGAAGGTCCAGTAACCTGGAACACTTGTTTTATTTTGAGATGTGTCGAGTGAGAGAAGGTCCAGTAACCTGGAACACTTGTTTTATTTTGAGATGTGTCGAGTGAGAGAAGGTCCAGTAACCTGGAACACTTGTTTTATTTTGAGGTGTGTCGAGTGAGAGAAGGTCCAGTAACCTGCAGCACTTGTTTTATTTTGAGATGTGTCGAGTGAGAGAAGGTCCAGTAACCTGGAACACTTGTTTTATTTTGAGGTGTGTCGAGTGAGAGAAGGTCCAGTAACCTGCAGCACTTGTTTTATTTTGAGATGTGTCTAGTGAGAGAAGGTCCAGTAACCTGGAACACTTGTTTTATTTTGAGATGTGTCGAGTGAGAGAAGGTCCAGTAACCTGCAGCACTTGTTTTATTTTGAGATGTGTCTAGTGAGAGAAGGTCCAGTAACCTGGAGCACTTGTTTTATTTTGAGATGTGTCTAGTGAGAGAAGGTCCAGTAACCTGGAACACTTGTTTTATTTTGAGATGTGTCGAGTGAGAGAAGGTCCAGTAACCTGCAGCACTTGTTTTATTTTGAGATGTGTCTAGTGAGAGAAGGTCCAGTAACCTGGAGCACTTGTTTTATTTTGAGATGTGTCTAGTGAGAGAAGGTCCAGTAACCTGGAGCAGTTTAGGAGAAAATATAAAAGTTATTTAATAGTCAGTGTTTTATTATGAGCATACAATTGAAATATACATTAAAGAAGTGTCTTGATGTATACTCATTAATCCAGGGAAAGAAATCTCAGAAAGTTGAGTCAGTTCGTCTGACCATAATGTTTATTGACAGATATATTTCATCATCATTGTAAGATGGTGGCAGATGCACTCTTATACCCCCCCACCCCATTTCAGGGATGGTAGTTCCCTCTTAACATATATGCCTCTTTTACTCCCTGTTCAAACCAGCATTCCTCCCTATCAGCGTTCCCTAACCCTTCCCAGCCAGAAAAATATACTTTATTAAATAAAGAAATAAGAGAATAAGTTCAGTTGAAGCTTATTACAATCTGCCTTCTCTCCATATCAACCATCACCTGTTTTTAACCTGGTTAAAGTCTTTATGTGGGCTCTCCAATGCACTTTATTCTGTTGTGATCAGTTTTCTGTTCACTGCGTCCTGAGTTGAGTCACTGTCTTATCACTGCAGCAGGCTTCAAAAGAAGGAAAGCATTCAGATGATGGAGTGTAGGAGAAGAGACATGAAGTGCAGTCTACCAGCCCTGTCCTGTGTCTATAACCAATCTGTGGTGTCGTCTCAGGTCAGAGGACGCTGCAGCACAGCGGAGGCATCCTAGACAGCCAGGTGGTGGTGAATCCAGCGCACGAGTTCGTCTGCTCTGAGGTGAGCACCATTAACTGTTGTCTTCTCCATCCCCTGCTGGGCTTTACCTGGATAAAGTACCACACATTCTCCACCCCTGCTGGGCTTTACCTGGATAAAGTACCACACATTCTCCACCCCTGCTGGGCTTTACCTGGATAAAGTACCACACATTCTCCACCCCTGCTGGGCTTTACCTGGATAAAGTACCACACATTCTCCACCCCTGCTGGGCTTTACCTGGATAAAGTACCACACATTCTCCACCCCTGCTGGGCTTTACCTGGCTAAAGCACCACACATTCTGCACCCCTGCTGGGCTTTAACTGGCTAAAGCACCACACATTCTCCACCCCTGCTGGGCTTTACCTGGCTAAAGCACCACCACACATTCTCCACCCCTGCTGGGCTTTACCTGGCTAAAGCACCACACATTCTCTACCCCTGCTGGGCTTTACCTGGCTAAAGCACCACCACACATTCTCCACCCCTGCTGGGCGTTACCTGGCTAAAGTACCACACATTCTCTATCCCTGCTGGGCTTTACCTGGCTAAAGCACCACCACACATTCTCCACCCCTGCTGGGCGTTACCTGGCTAAAGTACCACACATTCTCCACCCCTGCTGGGCTTTACCTGGCTAAAGTACCACACATTCTCCACCCCTGCTGGGCTTTACCTGGCTAAAGCACCACACAGTCTCCACCCCTGCTGGGCTTTACCTGGCTAAAGGACCACACATTCTCCACCCCTGCTGGGCTTTACCTGGCTAAAGCACCACACATTCTCCACCCCTGCTGGGCTTTACCTGGCTAAAGCATCACCACACATTCTCCACCCCTACTGGGCTTTAACTGGCTAAAGCACCACACATTCTCCACCCCTGCTGGGCTTTACCTGGCTAAAGCACCACCACACATTCTCCACCCCTGCTGGGCTTTACCTGGCTAAAGCACCACACATTCTCCACCCCTGCTGGGCTTTACCTGGCTAAAGCACCACCACACATTCTCCACCCCTGCTGGGCTTTACCTGGCTAAAGCACCACACATTCTCTACCCCTGCTGGGCTTTACCTGGCTAAAGCACCACCACACATTCTCCACCCCTGCTGGGCGTTACCTGGCTAAAGTACCACACATTCTCTATCCCTGCTGGGCTTTACCTGGCTAAAGCACCACCACACATTCTCCACCCCTGCTGGGCGTTACCTGGCTAAAGTACCACACATTCTCCACCCCTGCTGGGCTTTACCTGGCTAAAGTACCACACATTCTCCACCCCTGCTGGGCTTTACCTGGCTAAAGCACCACACAGTCTCCACCCCTGCTGGGCTTTACCTGGCTAAAGGACCACACATTCTCCACCCCTGCTGGGCTTTACCTGGCTAAAGCACCACACATTCTCCACCCCTGCTGGGCTTTACCTGGCTAAAGTACCACACATTCTCCACGCCTGCTGGACTTTACCTGGCTAAAGCACCACACATTCTCCACCCCTGCTGGGCTTTACCTGGCTAAAGCACCACACATTCTCCACCCCTGCTGGGCTTTACCTGGCTAAAGTACCACACATTCTCCACCCCTGCTGGGCTTTACCTGGCTAACGTACCACACATTCTCCACCCCTGCTGGGCTTTACCTGGCTAATTCTCCACACCTGCTGGGCTTTACTTGGCTAAAGCACCACACATTCTCCACCCCTGCTGGGCTTTACCTGGCTAAAGTACCACACATTCTCCACCCCTCCAGGGCTTTACCTGGCTAATTCTCCACACCTGCTGGGCTTTACCTGGCTAAAGGACCACACATTCTCCACCCCTGCTGGGCTTTACCTGGCTAAAGCACCACACATTCTCCACCCCTGCTGGGCTTTACCTGGATAAAGTACCACACATTCTCCACCCCTGCTGGGCTTTACCTGGCTAAAGCACCACACATTCTCCACCCCTGCTGGGCTTTACCTGGCTAAAGTACCACACATTCTCCACCCCTGCTGGGCTTTACCTGGCTAAAGGACCACACATTCTCCACCCCTGCTGGGCTTTACCTGGCTAAAGAACCACACATTCTCCACCCCTGCTGGGCTTTACCTGGATAAAGTACCACACATTCTCCACCCCTGCTGGGCTTTACCTGGCTAAAGGACCACACATTCTCCACCCCTGCTGGGCTTTACCTGGCTAAAGTACCACACATTCTCCACCCCTGCTGGGCTTTACCTGGCTAAAGTACCACACATTCTCTACCCCTGCTGGGCTTTACCTGGCTAAAGTACCACACATTCTCCACCCCTGCTGGGCTTTACCTGGCTAATTCTCCACACCTGCTGGGCTTTACCTGCCTAAAGTACCACACATTCTCCACCCCTGCTGGGCTTTACCTGGCTAATTCTCCACACCTGCTGGGCTTTACCTGGCTAAAGTACCACACATTCTCCACCCCTGCTGGGCTTTACCTGGCTAATTCTCCACACCTGCTGGGCTTTACCTGGCTAAAGTACCACTCTGTGGGTTGCTCACATAGATCAAATAAGATGTAACACAAGATCTTGAACAATCTGTATGTCATAGCAGGCAATGAAATGAGAAGTTATGGACGAGTGGGTCTCTATGGTGTGTACAAATCGTACACAGCAAGTTTACATAGTATGTAAAAGGTTTGTTGGGCTGGCCTGAATGCCGTTTTTTAGTTTGTAAGCTTTGTTGGCAATGTGCTGCGCAGTTCCCAAACACACACAGACACACACATGTTCACACAGAGTACATGACCAAAAGTATGTGGAAACCCCTTCTAAATTAGTGGGTTCAGCTATTTCAGCCATACCCATTGCTAACAGCAACATAAGATAATAATAATAATAATAGTAATAATAATAATACATTTTATTTATAGAGCGCTTGTCAGAGTACTCAAAGCTGCTTTACACAAGATAAATAAACATAAAAGCAACACACCAAAAACATAAAACACATGAATCACACATTAAAAGCAGTTCTGAAAAGGTGAGTGGTGATGAGTGATGTGAACGAGTTCCAGAGGGAGGGGGCAGACTTGGAGAAGTGATGTGATTAGTGATGTGAACGTGGACAGATTGGAGCAGTCTCATGTGTATTGGGAGAGAGTTCCAGAGGGAGGGGGCAGACTTGGAGAAGTGATGTGATTAGTGATGTGAACGTGGACAGATCGGAGCAGTCTCACATGTGTATGGGGAGAGAGTTCCAGAGGGAGGGGGCAGACTTGGTAAAGTGATGTGATTAGTGATGTGAACGTGGACAGATCGGAGCAGTCTCACATGTGTATGGGGAGAGAGTTCCAGAGAGAGGGGGCAGACTTGGTAAAGTGATGTGATTAGTGATGTGAACGTGGACAGATCGGAGCAGTCTCAGATGTGTATGGGGAGAGAGTTCCAGAGGGAGGGGGCAGACTTGGAGAAGTGATGTGATTAGTGATGTGAACGTGGACAGATCGGAGCAGTCTCACATGTGTATTGGGAGAGAGTTCCAGAGGGAGGGGGCAGACTTGGAAAAGTGATGTGATTAGTGATGTGAACGTGGACAGATCGGAGCAGTCTCACATGTGTATGGGGAGAGAGTTCCAGAGAGAGGGAGCAGACTTGGTAAAGTGATGTGATTAGTGATGTGAACGTGGACAGATCGGAGCAGTCTCAGATGTGTATGGGGGGAGAGAGTTCCAGAGGGAGGGGGCAGACTTGGAGAAGTGATGTGATTAGTGATGTGAACGTGGACAGATCGGAGCAGTCTCACATGTGTATGGGGAGAGAGTTCCAGAGGGAGGGGGCAGACTTGGTAAAGTGATGTGATTAGTGATGTGAACGTGGACAGATCGGAGCAGTCTCACATGTGTATTGGGAGAGAGTTCCAGAGGGAGGGGGCAGACTTGGAGAAGTGATGTGATTAGTGATGTGAACGTGGACAGATCGGTGGAGTCTCACATGTGTATGGGGGGAGAGTTCCAGAACGAGGGGGCAGACATTGAGACGGTTCTGTCACCCCAGATAGGGTGTTTGGTCCTGTGTGGTGGAGACAGGAAGTTGGTATTGGAGAGGAGCAAAGGCTCCTGGAAGGAGTATGGCCGAGGAACAGGTCGGTGAGGTTGAAGGGGGCCTGGTTATGGAGGACTTTGTGAGTGAGGAGAAGGACTTTGAATTGGATCCATTGCAGGACAGGGAGCTAGTGGAGGTTGTGGAGGACAGGAGTGATATGGTCACGGGAGTGGGAGTGGATGAGCAGGCGAGCAGCAGAGTTCTGGATGTACTGGAGTTTGTTTAGGACTTTGGATTATGAGCCATAAAAAATGCTGTAGCAGTAGTCAGTTCTGGATGTGATGAAGACATGGATCAAAGTTTCGGCAGCAGAGAAGGAGAGTGATGGGTGGAGACAGGCTATGTTTTCTTTAGGTGGAAAAAGGCAGTTCTGTTGATTTGATTGACGTGGTGTTCAAAGGAAAGATTGCCGTTGAAAATTATTTGCCAGCTGCTCCTATACATTAGGATGGGTTAAATGCAGAGAACAAATTTCATTATAACCGAACAACTGTACAATTACAAAATGAAGTGGTTTTCTTAAAAGTGGCTCTCTTATTCTGAGGTTGCGGGTGTGTGGGGAGGGGGACAGAGTGGAGTTAAGGATGGTGAAGCAGAAGTTGTGAGTGGTTTTGGTAAGGGATTTGGGACCGATGATGATCATGTCAGATTTATTTATTTAGTTTTAGTAAGTTGGCTTGCATCCATGATTTGATTTCAGTGAGGCAGTCTGTCGAGAGTGGAGTGAGTTGCAGCGGTGATAGATTCATAGAAATGTACAGCTGGACATCATCAGCATAGCAGTGGAAGAGGAGACCATGATGACATATTGTGTTACCAAGAGGGAGCATGTAAAGGATGAACAAGAGAGGACCAAGAACCGAACCCTGGGGTACTGAAGAAGAAATGAATAAAAAATCTGCTTCTATACATTCTATGCACTCTATACATTGCCTCTGTGCACTGGCTGTTGGTGGCTACATCCTATCCGGCTCGAACTTCGCTTTATGGCACTTACTCCTGTTGTTCTTTCCTGCCGCGATCCCAGCTTGTGATGTATCAGCTCTCAGATGTACGTCACTTTGGATAAAAGCGTTTGCTAAATGAAATTGTAAATTCTAACCGACACAACCTGTGCCCGAGAGCCTGATACCACCTCTCCCTGGCCTGCTGCTGACTCTGCACCCTCCTCTGGTCAATGTCCCATCCTGGGACTGGCTTAGGGCTAGACCTAAAGCCTCGATCACCTCTACTCCATCCCACCATGAGCCCTGGAACCTGCTTGGTGCTTTCAGCAAAAGAGAGAGATGCTCCTTTCGTAACGTTACACCTCCTAAACATGAGATCCAGCTGGAAAATAAAAACTCGACATCCTCGACCTGCATGACTTCCCTCATTTGTCTGGGGAATCTCAGCCTTCTCCTTAATCTCCCCTGCTGTTGCATCGGTTCCAGCCATGCCTGGGTGCTTCTCCCGCACCAGGGCTCGCTGCTCCATACCTCACTTTACACCGGCACCGCGAGGGGCTCCTGCCCCCCTCTGTCCACCTTTCTACATCCATTTCATCATCACCTCCTTGTCCCATCTCATTGGGCCGATGCCCACCCCCCCTCCCCATCCATATTAGTTATTGGCAACTCCATTATCAGAAGCATAGAAACCTGATGAGAAACTCAATAGTGACCCACTGCTTTTCTGTTGACACAGTTCTGGATATCATAGAGCAGATCCTAAGTGTTCTCGATAAGCACCCTCTTACTCCACATGTAACCATCCATGTTGGTTGCAACGATGTCCCAAACAAGATGTCCGAAATACTAAAAGACGATTTCATCTGTCTTTTTGATACACTTAAAGCCAGTGGCAAATGTGTCTTCATCTCTGGACCAATCCCTCCCCTTAGAAGAGGTGTCGAACAGTTTACCAGGATTTTAAGGCTCCACACCTGGCTGCAGTTCACTTTCCCATTACATGACATACATTTTATCCTTCCATCCATTGTCCAAACCGCGTATCCTGCAGTTAGGGTCGCGGAGATGCTGGAGCCTATCCCAGCAGTCATTAGTCATCACAGGGCTAACTAGTTCATGAATGCCTGTGTTTGAGTAAATATGAAAGAAAAAAAAACTTGGATATTATTGATTCCTGGTAGTGTTTGTGTCAGGAAGGGCATCTGATGTAAAATTTTGGCAAATCAGTAAGCGGATACATTATATCGATAATGTTTATCTGTTCTGGAACCCCTGATCATGCTCTAGGAGGGATGGTTTTCACCCAAATGGCCTTGGCGCTAGAATTTTAACAGACAATATATTTTACTCTGTTTTTAATACCACCAGCAATTGACTGCACCTGACCAGGGCTGCACGATAGAGTTGAAAAATGTATCACGATAAAATGTTTCATTTCAGTCTGTTAATAATTGTTGACCTTTTTTAATTATCTATTTTTAATAAAGACCATCAGAAAAAAGGTTGAATTTAACCCCTTTATTTTGAATTGTGTGTCCCAAGGAACATACATTCTCTCAAGTCTTTCTGTTCCCCGGACCTCGAATATCTCTCGCACCTGTGTTGGCCATTTTGGCTGCCCAGAGAGTTCACAGCTGTTGTTGTGATAGCTGTGTACATCCCGCCTGATGCCAACTTGGACCTGGCACTCAAGGAGCTGTACAGGACAATCAGCAACGTGGAAAATGTGCACCTGGAGGCTACTTTTATCGTGATTGGGGATTTCAACAAAGCATCTCTTCGGAAAGTATTACCGAAATACTTACAACATATCAATGTTAACACACAGGGAGATAGCTTACTTGATCATTGCTATTCTCCTTTCCGCAATGCCTACAAACCCCTCCTCCGTCCACTGTTTGGCAAATCGGATCACTCCTCTATCCTGCTTCTGCCTGCCTATAGGCAGAAGTTGAAGCAAGCAGCACCTACCGTGAGGACGATACATTGCTGGTCTGACCAATCGGATGCCGTATTACAGGACCGTTTTGATCAAGTGGACTGGGACATGTTCCGTGATTCGTCGGATGGCAACATTGATGAGTACACGGAAGGAGTTATTGGATTCATCTGGAAGAGCATTGAGGAGCTGGTGCCCACTAAAATAGTCCAGGTGTATCCAAACCAGAATCCATGGATAAACAGTTCCATTCAGTCTGCTCTTGCAGCACGAGACATCACCTTCACCACGGGAGATGCAGCGGAGAAGAAGAAAGCCTTCTGTGATCTCCGGAAAGCGATCAAAGCAGCCAAACAAGAATACAGCAGGAAAATTGAGGAACAACTAAGTGCTAATGACCCAAGTAGCATGTGGCAGGGATTACACACAATATCGGACTTCAAAGGGAGACCCAGCATCTTAGCCAATGCCGCTGCCTCCCTCCCGAATGAGCTTAATAGTTTTTTTTGTTCGGTTTGAGGTTTTTGACACCAACCTCCCGGGGGAAGACTCCCCTGCTGCCGATATGGACAGCGCACTGGCCGTCACCATCCGAAGTGCGCAAGTAATTCATGCGCGTGAACACCTGCAAAGCAGCCGGCCCGGACGGCATTCCAAGTGGGGTGATCAGAGCGTGCACAGTGGAGCTGGCGAGTGTCTTCACGGATATTTTCAACCTCTCCATTTCCCTGTGTGTAGTCCCCTCCTGCTTTAAATCGTCAGTCATTGTACCAGTGCTGAAGAAGACCAAGGTTACATGCTCGAATGATTTGCTTCCTGTTGCTCTCACTCCCATAGTGAGTAAATGCTTTGAGAGGCTTGTTAAGGGACTAATCTGTAGCATGTTACCGCCCACCCTTGACCGCCACCAATTTGCGTACCGACAAAATAGATCCACTGATGACGCAATAGCCACTACGCTCCATACCACCCTCACCCACCTGGAGAAAAGGAACTCCTATGTGAGAATGCTGTTTGTAGACTACAGCTCAGTATTCAACACCACAGTCCCCTCCAGACTCTACACCAAGCTCAGGGACTTAGGACTCAGCCCCTGTCTGTGCAGCTGGATCATGAACTTCCTGTCGAGCCGACGGCAGGTGGTGAGGATGGGCTCCAACACCTCTGTCGCTCTGACCCTCAACACAGGAGCCCCCCAGGGCTGCGTGTTGAGTCCTCTCCTTTATTTCTACTACTCCCGTTAGGGGTCGCCACAGTGAATCATCTGTTTCCATTTCTTCCTGTCTTCTGCGTCTTCCTCTGTCACACCAGCCACCTGCATGGCCTCCCTCACCACATCCATAAACCTCCTCTTTGGCCTTCCTCTTTTCCTCTTTCCTGGCAGCTCCATATTCAGGGTCCTTCTCCCAATATACCCAGCATCTCTCCTCCACACATGTCCAAGCCATCTCAATCTTGCCTCTCTTGCTTTGTCTCCAAACCGTCCAACTTGAGCTGTCCCTCTAATATAATCATTCCTAATCCTGTCCTTCTTCGTCACTCCCAGTGAAAATCTTAGCATCTTCAACTCTGCCACCCCCAGCTCTGCCTCCTGTCTTTTCGTCAGCGCCACTGTCTCCAAACCATACAACATAGCTGGTCTCACAACCATCCTGTAAACCTTCTCTTTAACTCTTGCTGGTATCCCTCTGTCGCAAATCACTCCTGACACTCTTCTCCACCCACTCCACCCTGCCTGCACTCTCTTCTTCACCTCTCTACTGCACTCCCCGTTACTTTGGACAGTTGACCCCAAGTATTTAAACTCGTATGCCTTCGTCACCTCCACTCCTTGCATCCTGACCATTCCACTGTCCTCCCTCTCATTCACGCATAGGTATTCTGACTTGCTCCTACTGACTTTCATTCCTCTTCTCTAAAGTGCATACCTCCACCTCTCCAGGCTCTCCTCCACCTGCACCCTACTCTTGCTACAGATCACAATGTCATCCGCGAACATCATCGTCCATGGAGACTCCTGCTGATCTTGTCCGTTAACCTGTCCATCACCATTGCAAACAAGAAAGGGCTCAGAGCCGATCCTTGATGTAATCTCACTTCCACCTTGAACTCATCTGTCATTTCAACCGCACACCTCACCATTGTCACACTTCCCTCATACGTATCCTGCACCACTCCTACATACTTCTCTGAAACTCCTGACTACCTCATACAATACCACACCTCCTCTCTCGGCACCCTGTCGTATGCCTTCTCTAAATCTACAAAGACACAATGCAACTCTTTCTGGCCTTCTCTATACTTCTCAATCAACATTCTCAGAGCAAACATCACATCTGTGGTGCTCTTTCATGGCATGAAACCATACTGCTGCTCGCTGATCATCACCTCTCCTCTTTAACCTAGCTTCTATTACTCTTTCCCAAATTTTCATGCTGTGGCTGATCAACTTTATAATTGGTACCAGTATGCTTCTTCACTCCTCAGGCATCCTCTCACTTTCCAAGATTGTGTTAAACAATCTAGTTAAAAACCCCACTGCCATCTCTCCTAAACATCTCCTCCATGCCTCCACAGGTATGTCATCAGGACCAACTGCCTTTCCACTCTTCATCCTGTTCATAGCTGCCCTCACTTCCTCCTTGCTAATCCACTGAACTTCCTGATTCACTATCCCTACATCATCCAACCTTCTCTCTCTCTCATTTTCTTCATTCATCAGCCCCTCAAAGTACTCCTTCCATCTTCTCAGCGCACACTCCTCGCTTGTCAGCACATTTCCATCTCTATCCTTGATCGCCCTAACTTGCTGCACATCCTTCGCAGCTCGGTCCCTCTGTCTAGCCAATCGGTGTTGAGTCCTCTCCTCTACTCCCTGTACACCCATGACTGCATGGCCACACGTAGCTCCAACTTGGTGATAAAGTTTGCTGATGACACGACGGTGATGGGCCTGATCACCGATGATGACAAGACAGCCTTCTGGTAGAGATGTTAACAATCTAACAAAGTGGTGCCAGGAGAATAACCTCTCTCTCAATGTTGACAAAACCGAGGAGCTAATTGTGGACTACAGGAAGAGAGAGGGGAGGCTGGACCCCATCACCATCAATGGGACTGCTGAAGAGGGAGTCAAGAGCTTCAAGTTCCTCAGTGTCCACATTACTGAGGACCTCACTTGGGATGAACACACCAGCCATGTGGTGAAAAAGACATAGCAAAGCCTCTTTCACCTCAGGCGACTGAAGAAGTTCGGCATGGGGCCCAAGATTCTACGGGCCTTCTACAGAGGCACAACCGAGAGCATCCTGACTGGATGCATCACCTCCTGACATGGGAACTGTACTGCCCACAACCGCGAACCACTGCAGAGGTTTGTGCCGACGGCCCAGGACATCAGTGGATGCGAGCTTCCCTCCATCCAGGACATATACAGTAGACGTTGTGTCAGCAAAGCCCGTAGGATGATTAAAGACCCCAGCCACCCAAACTACGGACTGTTCCAGCTGCTACCGTCAGGCAAACGGTACTGCAGCCTCAAAGCCCGGAGTAGTGGGCTCCAGAACAGCTTCTTCCACCAAGCAACCAGACTTTTGAACAAAGAACATTAAAGACACTAAGCCTTTTGCTAGTGTGATGGTACTGACCTGTGGTCTTCAGCTGATCGTCGGTTTACACACACACACACACAGAGGTAGCTTGGCATGCACAGACACGCTCGGATATGCAGACAACTACACGCACGTGTGCACATTTATTGGGGCTGGGCCTACACACACACACACATAGCACCTTACATACATCACACACTATTATTGTTGCTGTTTTTTTGTTCTGTTGTGTTGTTGTTCAGTTACTATTGTTGCTGCAGTGTTGAGGAGCCGAAACTCAAGAATTTTACTCTCTTGTGCTTTTATAATGAGACGTAACAAATAATCTTGAATCTTGATTCTTGAATTCAGTCCTTACTGTGAATTGAACCACCACGGTGTTCTTACATTGGCCAGACTTAAAATGAAACCCCCCAAAAAACTGCCAAATTGGCGAGCTGACCTGTCCTTTCTTATCAGCAAGTTCCTCACCGTCTTCACTCATTTCTCACCCCATGCCGTTTCTGTCGTTGCGTCGCTTGTCGATGGTGCAACCAAACAACACAGCTGTTAAACGATTGGCTGTTTGCATGTCACTTGTAGCACACTCTTTTATTAAGGGCTCTGATAGGCTTTTTATGAGCCAGGGTGTGAGCACGTGTATTCGTCATGTGCTTTCATGGCGGTTTGCATTTAATGCATTTAAGTGAAACTATTGAACATTCTATCGAACAATTTCCTTATTGCAACTGATGAAGTGTCTATCGTTGGTATGTACTGCCATCGTTTTATTGTCCAGGCCTACACCACCCACATATCTGACCACAACATCAGTCACTGATTACAGCTTCTTCTGTCAGCCTCAAGATAGATTCAGCCCACTTTCAGATTCACTAGCTCCCCCTGTGGACTGGCTGTATCATACAATAGGCACTCTGCTCGAGGGATTCCCACTGTCACCAGGTCAACACGCTTTCAAAGAAACACAAGGGCTGTTAACCATCAAAACCTCAAGTATCCAGAAATCAAACCCACCTAAGACTGATCCATTACAATCCCTTCATTTTGAGCTTATCGTGTTTAATGTGAGATCACTGACAAACAAGTTTTATCTTATTACTTGTTTAATTATGTTGTCAATTGTATGTTGTTTGTATATGTTGTTAATATACGTTGTTAATTGTTACGCGTGATGTGTTTATTTCTGTTATTGTGTAACTGTATTGTTCGTGATAATATGTGGAGTGTCTGTTGTTGTCCATGTATGTATTGTGCTGCAGTTTAAAGTGTACCAAAAACAAATTCCACCGTCCTTGATCGTGTGGCTAATAAAACAATCAATCTATCTATCTTTTAATTTGATTTTTTATTTATGATAGAAACTTGGTTCAAATTTGGTGACTATAATCAGCTGAGTGAACTGTGCCCCCTCCCCCAAACTTGGGTATTTCAGGTCTCCCTGGGTTGCTGGTTGTGGTGGAGGCCTAGCTGTTGTTGGTCCCCCCCACCCCCACCTTTTCTCCCCAATTGTACCTGGCCAATCACCCTGCTCTCTGGAATAGACCGCTATGCCACCTGGACACCCTTGTTGTTTTTAAAAAATCAGCACAAATGCAGCTCCATTACTGTCAACAACTTCTCATGTTTTGAAGTCTTAAAGTGATACTGACATCAAAATCTGAAAATTTGTATTGATAGGCTATGTTCAGAGTTGGAATGTGACCAGTGGCCAAACCAGCGCATCTGCGGCCACTCAAGAGAGATCTGTGATTGACTGTAGATGGTGACCAATGGCAAATTGCGCCGATGAAGTCAATTTGCATATAGGGTGTGTCCGTAGCGAGATGCTATAAAACCACGGAGAAGCCGTTCTTTCACCCCCTCCTGCTAGCTACTTGGCTCGAGTTTGTGCTATTTTGCTGAGACTTTATGATCGATCTTGCTATGATGTATTGCTATCTATCTATCTATCTATCTATCTATCTATCTATCTATCTATCTATCTATCTATCAAAATATCTATCATCTATCTAACAGTTATTTGTATCACCGAATCCTCCTCCTCGAAACTGTAATCCTTGCAGAGGATCTCCCTCTCGCTTGCCGACATTTTTTGTAAATAACAAGTGACGAGCGGTACCAAGGCCCACCCACCCAGGAAGACAGTAGCCAATAGCTTTGAATTCATAAAACCACACCTATTTTTGGTTGTGATTCAAACTCCCAACATTAAAATATGTGTTCAGAAAGGGCATGTCAGTCTCTTTTTAATGCTGAAAATTACTAGGGGCACTCCAGTGTTATGTGTTGGCATCTATTGCCCCCCCCCCCCCCAAGGCAAACTCAGTGTTTTATTAGAATTCTGTTAATTTTTATCATTGATTATTTCATTATATGATAAGCTAATCCTGGTTGGTGATTTTAACTTACACATAGATGACACCTCAAATTCTATTGCAGTTGAGTTTTTAAATGTCACTGAATCCTTTAATCTGATTCAACAGGTCTCTGGCCCAACTCATAGCTGCAGCCATACCTTAGATTTGGTGTTTACGCTTGATTTGGACTTACTTAATGTATCTGTGATGGAGTTCTCCATCTCTGACCACCAGGGTATTTTATTTGATACTCTGTTACAAGCTGCACCAAAGACATAAATGCACCACGGGTAGTTGCTGAACATATAACTAATGAATTCTGTTTCCTTTTTAACAAGGAAAAACACAGCTAAACTTTCAATTCAGGTATAAACGAGCTGTGAGGAAAATTCAATCAGATTTGGTTGACTATACTGAACACTTTCGCCCCACTTACAGCTAAAACAAAAAATTATGTCAATTCTTTCCCATGTTGTTATTGGACTTATGTGTGAGTCATGGATTGGCCATAACAAACACCATGTTCGAACATAAGGTAGTTCATAAGTGTACTTGGTACCAGAACACCTTAGACCGAAGATCGATAATAGACTTTGTGGTCATATCATCAGGCTGTATGTTTTGGACACTCGGGTGAAGGGAGGAGCAGAGCTGTCAACTGATCACCACCTGGTGGTGAGTTGGATCAGATGGTGGGGAAGGCTGCCGGACAGACCTGGCAAACCCAAACATGCAGTGAGGGTGAACTGGGAACGTCTGGCGGAGGCCCCTGTCTGCGAGGTCTTCAACTACCACCTCTGGAAGAAGTTCTCATGTATCCCGAGGGAGGCTGGGGACATACCGTCTGAGTGGGCCATGTTCAAAGCCCCTATTGCAGATGCAGCAGATTGGAGCTGTGGTCATAAGTCATCGGTGCCTGTCAAGGTGGCAACCTAAGAACCCACAGGTGGACACCGGTGGTGAGAGAAACCGTCGGGCTTAAGAAGGAGGCCTTTCAGGCTTGATTAGCCGAGGGGTCTCCTGAAGCAGCAGACAGGCACCGGGAGGCCAAAAGGGCTGCTGCTTCGGCGGTCGTGGAAGCACAAACTCGGGTGTGGGAGGAATTCAGCAAGGCTGTGGAGGAGGACTTTTGGTTGGCCTCAAGGAAGTACTGGCAAACCATCCAGTGACTCAGGAAGGAGAAGCAGGGCTTCCAGGGGAACTGTTGACCTGGGCTGGGGATGTTGTTGGGCAGTAAAAAGAACACTTTGAGGAGCTCCTGAACCCGGCTACCATGTCCTCAGTGGAGGAGGTAGAGTCTGAAGACTCAGGGGAAGCGCCACCCATATCCTGGAAGAGGTTCTGAAGTAGTTAAGAAGCTCCTCGGCGGCAAGGTGCCAGGTGTGGATGAGATTCACCCTGAGATGCTGAAGGCTGTGGACAGTCTTGGGCTGTCTTGGCTGACACGCCTCTTCAGTGTCGCATGGAGGTCAGAGACTGTACTTGTGGAGTGGCAGACTGGGGTGGTGGTTCCAATATTTAAAAAAGGGGACCGGAGGGTGTGCTCCAATTATTGGGGCATCACATAGCTCAGCCTCCAAAGTCTACTCTAGGGTGCTGGAAAGGAGGCTCCGACCGATTGTCGTACCTCGATTATAGGAGGAACAATGCGGATTCTGTCCTGGCCGTGGAACAACTGATCAACTCTTTACCCTTGTGGAAGTGCTGAGGGGGGCATGGGAGTTTGACCAGCCTGTCTACATGTGTTTTGTGGACTTGGAGAAGGCTTACAACCTTGTACCCTGGGGCACTCTGTGTGGGGTACTGCAGGAGTAAATAATAATAATAATAATGAATTAAACTTATAGCGCTTTTATAACACTCAAAGTCGCTTTACAATAAACGGGGTGAAACAAGACAACAGATAAACATAACACAGAAATACAGGGTGGATGAGAATGGGGGCTATGAGAGGGAGATGCGGCAGCCACACGCAACGCCAGCAGTACTCTCCCACTTAAACACATACAAAAAGAGAAGAAAAACAAACGTAAATCACAGATGAAAGCAAGTCTGAAAAGGTGAGTCCTGATTAATGACTTGAATGTGGGCAGATCGCAGCAGTGTCTGATGTGCTTGAGGAGGGAGTTCCAAGAGGAGGGGGTACCAGGGCAGTTGCTACAAGCCAACCAGTCCTTGTATAATCAAAGTGAGCTCTACCTCGTCTCTTGCACACACAGTATATCTACCTTCCTTCTCGTCATCATATCAGCCAGCTCTCTCCCTATACCAGTCATTACCGAGGACCTCACCTGGGATAACGGCAAAGGTTTTATGTCGGATGCCCTTCCTGACGCAACCCTCCCCATTTATCTGGGCTTTGAACCGGCACTAAGAATGCACTGGCTTGTGCATCCACAGTGGCTGGGTTCCACCATTTGATCCTTGCAGGCTTCTGTTATGTTTGATGAAGTAAACGAGATAGAGCAGTGGATGAGAATGGCAGCACCTCGTGCTTTACTGTTAAATAACACTTGGTAGGATTTAGATACACAGCTTCTGAATGCAATTTGCACACCCAGGTTGTTGAAGTGAGAGAGAATTCTGATGAGTTTTGTGGGCTTGTCAAAGCATCTAACATTCCAGCTAATAATTGTGACAGATTTGACTGCTGTTCCAAAAGTCAAACCACTATTACCCAAAACCATATAAGTTTGAATGTGGGATTAACATTGATATGTTTGCGTCTGGTATGTCGTGCCATATTTCATCATAAGCCGATGCACAAAAGCAAAAGTAAAAATAATAAAGAAGACACTGGCGTAAGTTCACAGAGTCCAGGTGCTGGAGGATAAAGTGGAGCGCCATGTTTACTGCGTCGTCCACAGGCCTGTTGGCTCTGTAGGTGAACTTCAGGGGTCCTGGAGGGGTTCGTGATGGTTTTACGGTGGGACAGTACAAGGCGCTCAAAAGAGTTCATTACCACAGAGGTCAGGGCAATGGGTCTGTAGTCATTGAGTCCTGTGGTCCTTGTTTTTTTTGGGGGATGGGGATGATGGTGGAGGTCTTGAAGCAGGTTGGTACGCAGCATGTGTCCAGTAAGGTGTTAAAAATGTCGATGAACACTGATTGGCACAGTGCTTCAAGGCAGAGGGAGCGACAGAGTCTGACCCAGCTGCTTTGTGGGGATTTTTGTCTCTTGAACAGCCTGTTGACATCCATCCAGAGGATGGAAAGAGTCGTGGTAGGAGTTGTGGTAGGAGAGGAGGGGGCCTCCAATATGGGCAGTTGTGGAGAGGTCTGGGCCCCTGCTGAAATGGGGGAGGAGGAGATGGTGGTCTGGAGCTGGTGGGTGAGTCACAGGGAATAGTGTCAGGACTTTCCCATTGTCTTTCAAATCGACAATAATACTCATTCAGATCATTGGCCAGGCGAAAGTCATTAGTGGAGTGGGGGGCTTTCAATTTGTAGTTGGTGATCTGTTTGAGGCCCTTCTAGACAGAGGCCGAGTTGTTTTCTGAGAACTGCTGTTGAAATTTCTCAGAGTACAGTTATTTAGCATCTCTCACCGCCTTGCTAAATCTATATTTAGACTCTTTAAACTAGACCTTGTCTCCACTCCGAAACGCTTCCTCCTTTTCTAACTTAAGCTGTCTGAGTTTAGCTGTAAACTGGGGTTTGTCATTGTTGTAGCTAACCCTTGTGCGTGATGGCACGCCGCTGTCCTCACAGAAGCTGATATAGAATGTCACAGCCTCAGTGTACTCATCCGGACTGGTGGCAGCAGTCCTGAATACATCCCAGTCAGTACAGTCCAAGCGCACGAAAATCCTCCGTAGCTTCAGTGGTCCACTTCTTAGAGATCCTCACAACAGGTTTAGAATTTTTTAAATTTCTGGCTGTATGCAGGAATCAGGTGGACCTTGACGCAGTCAGAGTGTGGGGAACTGCATAATAGGCACTGTTGATTGTTGCGTGAAGATGATCTAAAGTGTTCTCCCTTGTTGGACAAACACTTTAGATCAGCTGATGGTATTTAGGTAGTTAATGGCTGCAAGTTCCTTTGTTAAAGTCGTCAAGGACAACAACGAAACAATCTTGGTTTGTCTGCTCTATACAAAGTATCTGGTCAGGGGGTTCATTTAGGTTTCGTCGAGGACAACAACGAAACAATCTGGGTTTGTCTGCTCTGTACAAAGTATCTGGTCAGGGGGTTAATTTAGGTTAGACAGGAAAAATGGCATCAAAGAAAAAGTGTGTTACTTTTTTGTAATGAGAGATTGTTTTACGGTCCACTGCTGTTGACAAAACAGGAGGTTTGTAAACACCAATTCCTGAGCAGAACAGGAAGAGAAGGTGAGAAAGGAAAGTTAATCTCCAGTTCAAAAGAAACTGAGGAGTAAAGATTTTGAATATAGATTTAAAGAGAAATAAGTTGAAGGTAGGAATTCATCCCGAATACTAGAGAACGGAAAATTACTTGTAATATCAACATTTTCACACTGAAGCTAGTCTACAGAAAAGCATGTAGATAAGATGGTGAAGGTGGGAGCGCCCAGGTGCCATGGCAGTCTATTTCGTTGCCTACTAACACGGGGATCGCCTGTTCGAATCCTTGTGTTACCTCTGGCTTGGTCGAGCGTCCCTACAGACACAATTGGGAAGCCGGTGGGAAGCCGGACGTGGGTATGTGTCCTGGTCACTGAACTATCGCCTCCTCTGGTCGGTCGGGGCACCTGTTCGTGGGGAGGGGGAACTGGGGAGAATAGAGTGATCCTCCCACGCGCTATGTCACCCTGGTGAAACTACTCACTGTCGGGTGAAAAGAAGCGGCTGGCGACTCCACATGTATTGGAGGAGACGTGGTAGTCTGCAGCCCTCCCCGGATCGGCAGAGGAGGTGGAGCAGCGACCAGGATGGTTCGAAAGAGTGGAGTAATTGGCCGTGTACAATTGTGGAGAAAAAGGGGGGAAAATCCCCAAAAAAAAGACTGAAGGTGACTGGGTGACTCAGACAACACCCAAACATTATTTTTTAAGTCCTCATGAGACTGCTTTCTCCTTAGATCCGCCGGCTGATATCTGATGTGTCTCGTCACAAACTCATAGTCCTGGTTGGCCAGTGTGTTGAAGAAACAGGAGACATCATTTTACAGAGAGGCTGTTTTTCTCTCAATGATTTCATCCAGATATTTGCTGATGAAGAGGTGAGAAAAGTATGTGTATGAGCAAAGAATGTGCATAATTTATATACATAATTAATTCAATTTGGAATGCTGGATTTGTTTTCTGTGATAACAAAAATACAGATTGAAATATACTAAAATGTTGGTTTCTGTTTCTCTAGATTGGAGAGCTGTTGAGTACAGCAAACCCAACATTAAAGGCTAGCCTCACCCTGAGCTGTCCCAGCTTGGGGTGTTGGAAGGGCTCTATCCATGAGAAGCATAGCTTGCAGGATTTCATAGAGATCAAAACCAACTCTCCATCAGTATTGCCACTAATGGAAGGTCTGCAGGAGTTCACAGAATACCTATCTGAGTCATTGGTGCCAGAATCACCCTTGGACCTCCTAGAGCCACCCAGTACTGTGGGGTTTCTTAAGCTGTCTCGCCCTTGCTGCTATGTCTTCCCCGGCGGAAGAGGAGACTGTGCCTTCTTTGCTGTCAATGGCTTCAATGTTTTGGTTAATGGTGGCTCTAACCCTCGCTCCTGCTTCTGGAAACTGGTTCGTCATCTGGACAGAATTGACTCGGTACTTCTTACTCATATTGGTGTGGACAATCTCCCAGGGCTGAATAGCCTCCTGATGAGAAAAGCAGCAGAGCTCGAGGAGGAGCAGTCAGCTGATTCTCAGACAGCTGAGGACTGGATGAGAAAACTCATCTCTCCTGAAATTGGGGTTGTATTTCTCAATGCCCCGGATAGACTGAAGTCCAACCAAAGAGAATACAAAGAGCTGCGGAGTTGTGATCAGATAACCATCACGCTGCAGTACTTGGAAAGATTAGCAATCAAACCTGAAGCTCTCTGTCGTCCCATTGGTCCTAGTATTGAACCAGTTATCCTGTTTCAGAAGATGGGAGTAGGTCGGCTAGAGCTGTACACCCTCAGTCCAGTCAAAGGTAGCAAAGAACTTGAAGCTTTAATAGAAGTGTGGCCAGACAGTATACCGACCATGAAAGGCTCTGATCTTCCTCTTCCGTGCCTGGTTTCCATTTGTGCTTTGCTGGTCTGGCATCCATCCAGTCCTCAGGAGAAGGTCATCCGTGTTCTTTTCCCTGGTTGTACCCCACAGACCAAGATTCTTGAGGGACTTGAAAAATTAAACCATCTAGAATTCCTCAAATATCCAGTGGTGTATTTAAAAGATCTAGAAACACAACCAAAACGAGCAGAGAGTCGGGAAAGCCTTAAGTCACTGCCAAAAGAATCCAGACCAAGTAATGCCTTGCTAAAGGACAAGCTTGGAAAAGGAGATGTGAAGAAACAGGAGGTGAAAATGAAGCCTAAGGGAATGGGGGATTCGATTCCCAAGGAAGGAGAGGACAAGTCCAAACAGAAAGAATGTGAAGCCAAATTAAGGCTCCCGAAAGCTGCTGAAAAGGTCAGTTCAAAGAAAGATCCCATAAAAGATGAGAAGAAAGATGGAAAAAAGAAGGATGAGAAGGTCCCTGTTGGTGTTGTCAAAAAAGAAATGATTGGAGAGAAAAACAAAGAAGGCATGAAGAAGGAATCTTTCGGTACAAAGCCAAAGAAAGACATTAAACTTGATCCAAAAAAGGATAGCAAGAAGGAGGAAAAGAAAATGCCAAAACTCCCGGGAAAAGAAGTGAAGAAAGTGGCGAGTGCATCATCAGCAGTTAATGCAGAAGCAAAAAAAACTTCAGCCAAGAACGGGACACTAAAGAAGGATGGGACACTTACAAAGAAAGAAGCTTCCAACAAAGGGACAAAATCCAAACCAGGATTAAAGGAACAGGAAGGTCAGAAGTCCTGTCCTTCAGAGAGAATGTTAAACCCCAAGGTTCTGATTACAGAATTTGAAAAACTTGGTTTAGAAAATGAAAATGGGAACAGTGATGAAAACTCTATGGGTGACGGGTTGACAACATCTGGGAATCAGGAGATAGAGGAGAGTCCCGAGAAGTTTCGCTGTATTGAGGGACTCCCTCACCAAGACCAAGTTACAGGGGCCTCCTCCACTCTCGCTAAAACTCCAAAAAGTGAGCACAGTGTTAATTTTGATCCGACTCCAACTGAATACAGGCTGCTTGATGGGACCTTAAAAAATGGAGAGAATCCCTCAGTCGATTCAAATGAGAAAACTTCAGCGTCAGTCTCTCCTGCAGAACCTGCCCCTCATAGTGCAGTTTCTACCTTTTCACACCAATCACCTGAAGAGAACAGTCATTCTGGGGCCAGAATATCCAACCAGGGGTTGTCCATTAGTACCTCAGAATCGTGCTGCTTAAGGCAGGGCTTGGAAAAGTCTACATCCTTTCAGGACAACCGGTCAAACTGTTTGAACTCAAGTCCTTTCAGAGAAATCTCACCTGATGTCTCCCCCACTATGACCTCCATGTCTGCAGAGGTTAACTCCCCACACTCTTCAGGTGATGAATCCCTTTCTGTTTCCTCTGTGCAGATGTCACTGAGAACCTACTCTAATGGACACTTCACGGAGTCTGATCCCAACACAGGCATGACTTTACCTCTGAGAACGTCCCACAGCATGCACTCTGAAAATGGTCCTGAGGACCACATGCACGAAATGAGAGACCTCATTCATGATGTTCCTCATGATGTGGACCTTTGCTTGGTGTCCCCATGTGAGTTCCAGCACCACAGGTCCCAAGGAACCCATCAACATCACGTGAGCTCCAGTCCAGCTAGCATTAGCCCAGAAGACCTTGGCAAAGACAACTACTCCTCCCAGGATCTGACCACACAGCAAAATCAGAACAACAACAACAACCCCATATCCCTTCATGACCAGGAGACTCCACCTACATCAGCCAGTGACTCCCTCCCCACTGTCACAGATTCTGATGTACCTCCTCGAACCGAGGAATGTCCTTCCATCAGTGAAGATCTAGACTCTGATGATGACTCTCCCCATCATCTACAAGATAATCATAGCCTTCAGTTTTCTCAAAGTGGCCCACAGCCTTCCTCTCATGACCCTCCCCCAGCCCCAATGAAGGACTTGCCTCCCTTGCCACCCCAGTCTGGGGCCTGCATGGCAGATGTAGAAGCCGAAGTCTCAAGCAAGACCCAAAAAAACACAGTTGCTAGGCCCAAGAAATTACCTGCTATGTCCCAGAAACCATCCTCTGGGAATAGCACAGCACAGAATGGAAAGCCCAGGGCAGCCAGTGCTACTGGGGCATTGAAAACTACTTCCAGTCTTGACACAAGGCCAACATCTCGTAACTTCACCAGTGGTTCCAGACCTGGAACTGCAAAGCTCCATCCCTCAGGTAGGTTTGCATGGGCTTGGAAACTCCCATAGCATAAAGGAAAAGAAATACAGCTCAAGAAAAGACTGAGACCAAAACATGTCCACTATTTAGGCATCTTGAGCGAACTTATAGCAGGAAGATTTTAAACTGTTTCAATGTGTAGGACTAATTGTTGGTTTGTAAGGGAGTAGGTAATAACCACTTTATACTGATTCCAAATTTGAGTAATGTTTATTTTAAATGTTGAATACAATCCAATGTTCCAAATCCTCCAAACCAACCTCTGCTTCCCAGAACCAGAATCAGAATTCTTTGATTGCTACAAACCCCAATTCCAATGAAGTTGGGACGTTGTGTAAAACGTGAATAAAAACAGAATACAATGATTTGCAAATCCTTGTCGACCTATATTCAATTGAATACACTACAAAGACAAGATATTTAATGTTCAAACTGATAAACTTTATTGTTTTTTGCAAATATTCACTCATTTTGAATTTGATGCCTGCAACACGTTCCAAAGAAGCTGGGACAGGGGCAACAAAAGACTGGGAAAGTTGAGGAATGCTCAAAAACCACCTGTCTGGAACATTCCACAGGTGAATTGGAAACAGGTGAGTGTCATGATTGGGTATAAAAGGAGCATCCCTGAAAGGCTCAGTCGTTCACATGCAAGGATGGGGTGAGGTTCACCACTTTGTGAACAACTGCGTGAGCAAATAGTCCGACAGTTTAAGAACGTTTCTCAACGTACAACTGCAAGGAATTTAGGGATTTCATCATCTCCAGTCCATAATATCATCACAAGATTCAGAGTATCTGGAGAAATCTCTGCACGTAAGCAGCAAGGTCGAAAACCAACATTGAATGCCCGTGACCTTTGACCCCTCAGGCGGCACTGCATTAAAAACCGACATCATTGTGTAAAGGATATGACCACGTGGGCTCAGGAGCACTTGGGAAAACCACCGTCAGTTAACACAGTTGGTCGCTACATCTACAAGTGCAAGTTAAAACTCTCCCATGCAAAGCCAAAGCCATATATCAACACCACCCAGAAACGCTGCCGGCTTCTCTGGGCCCGAGCTCATCTGAGATGGACTGACGCAAAGTGGACAAGTGTGCTGTGGTCTGACGAGTCCACATTTCACATTGTTTTTGGAAGTCATGGACGTCGTGTCCTCCGGGCTAAAGAGGAAAAGGATCATCCAGTTTGTTATCAGAGCAAAGTCCAAAAGCCAGCATCTGTGATGGTATGGGGGGGTGTTAGTGCCCATGGCATCATGGGTAACTTGCACATCTGGGAAGGCACCATTAATGCTGAAAGGTACATACAGGTTTTGGAGTAACATATGCTGCCATCCAAGCGACGTCTTTTTCAGGGACGTCCCTGCTTATTTCAGCTAGACAATGTCAAGCCACATTCTGCAGGTGTTGCAACAGCGGGGCTTCGTAGTAAAAGAGTGCGGGTACTAGACTGGCCTGCCTGCAGTCCAGACCTGTCTCCCATTGAAAATGTGTGGCGCATTATGAAGTGCAAAATACGACAACGGAGACCCCGGACTGTTGAGCAACTGAAGTCGTACATCAAGCAAGAATGGGAAAGATTTCCACATACGAAGCTTCAACAATTAGTGTCCTCAGTTCCCAAATGCTTATTGAGTGTTGTTAAAAGGAAAGGTGGTGTAACACAGTGGTGAACATGCCCCTGTCCCAGCTTCTTTGGAACGTGTTGCAGACATCAAATTCAAAATGAGTGAATGTTTGCAAAAAAAACAAAGTTTATTAGTGTGAACATTAAATATCTTGTCTTTGTAGTGTATTCAATTGAATATAGGTCGAAAAGGATTTGCAAATCATTGTGTTCTGTTTTTATTCACGTTTTACACAACGTCCCAACTTAATTGGAATTGGAGTTTGTATGTGCATGGCATGCACTAGGAAGGCTTGATGTTGTTGGTACACTTGTGAGTTTAAGAAAAATACTGTCTTCAACAGAATTAAATAAAAGTAAAATAAGATAAGCGGAAAAATACATACAAATACACACATATGATGTGTGTGTATGTGTGTGTGTATATATATATATATGTACATGCATGCATAAATTCCAAGTTTATAGTAAATAGACTTAATGCTGCATTGTTTTGTAATACTGTTTGAAAAGGGTGTGCGTGTGCTGAGGGCAGGTGGAGGTTGGGGGGGTCCTCAGGACACCTGATTTGGTGAATAATGTGTGATGGAAGGAGCCTGCTGGATATGAGCCAGCTGATCTTCCCCTCCCTTTGTTTTCTCTAACAACCAGTGAAGTTTCTGTGTAGGAACTCAGCCTTGCTTAACAGTGAAGTTTCTGTGCAGGAACTCAGCCTTGCTTAACAGTGAAGTTTCTCTGCAGAAACTCAGCTTTGCATAACTGAAGTTTCTGTGCAGGAACTCAGCCTTGCTTAACAGTGAAGTTTCCGTGCAGGAACTCAGCCTTGCTTAACAGTGAAGTTTCTGTGCAGGAACTCAGCCTTGCTTAACAGTGAAGTTTCTGTGCTGGAACTCAGCCTTGCTTAACAGTGAAGTTTCTCTGCAGGAACTCAGCCTTGCTTAACAGTGAAGTTTCTCTGCAGGAACTCAGCCTTGCATAACTGAATTTTCTGTGCAGGAACTCAGCCTTGCTTAACAGTGAAGTTTCTGTGCTGGAACTCAGCCTTGCTTAACAGTGAAGTTTCTGTGCAGGAACTCAGCCTTGCTTAACAGTGAAGTTTCTCTGCAGGAACTGAGCCTTGCTTAACAGTGAAGTTTCTGTGCAGGAACTCAGCCTTGCTTAACAGTGAAACTTCTGTGCAGGAACTCAATCTTGCTTAACAGTGAAGCTTCTGTGCAGGAACTCAGCCTTGCTTAACAGTGAAGTTTCTGTGCAGGAACTGAGCCTTGCTTAGCAGTGAAGTTTCTGTGCAGGAACTCGGCCTTGCTTAACAGTGAAGTTTCTGGGCAGGAACTGAGCGTTGCTTAACAGTGAAGTTTCTGTGCAGGAACTCAGCCTTGATTAACAGTGACGTTTCTCTGCAGGAAGTCAGTCTTGCTTAAGAGTGTGAATGAGTTGAGAGTGATCATGTCTTGCTGACTGATGAGTTCTCCAATTCACACATTGTTGTTCATTCTGGTTAGTTTGCAGCAGATGCAACATAGTAAGTTCTATTTCAACTACTAGACCAGCGGTGGCTAACCATGTGCCATGGAGAGCCATGTGTATGCAGGTTTTCATTCCAGCCGGACTCCATGCCAGGTGATTTCACTGATACATTCTTCCTCTTTGGTTGAAGGGTTGCTAACCAGTGACATCACCTGGTGTGGAGTCTGGCTCCAATGAAAACCTGCATACACATGGCTCTCCATGGCACATGGTCAGCTACCCCTGTACGAGACCTAAAAAATGTGTTGGTCCATTTTGGGGGGAAATCACCCCAAGTTAATCATTAAATATTTGTTAAACCAAAAAGATCCACTTAGTAAAGGTGCTAATATTTAAAGGTCACATAGTTTTATTAGAATGGCACCATATTAAAGGGGGGGGCATTTTCCCACCTTTCTGACAAAATGGTATATCTACTGTATGAAACACATCAGACATTTTTCTCACCAGTGGGTGTTTGTTTGGTTTTACCAAAAATCAGTTGGTTTTCAGTGCTCCACACCCACCTGAGAGGAAACACACTGTTTGGGGGTCAATCATCAACTATCATGTTAATGTTCATATTATGGGCGGCGCAGTGGTGAGCGTGGTCGCCTCACAGCAAGAAGGTCCTGGATTCGAGCCCCGGGGTAGTCCAACCTTGGGGGTCGTCCCGGGTCATCCTTTGTTTGGAGTTTGCATGTTCTCCCCATGTCTGTGTAGGTTTCCTCCGGGTGCTCCGGTTTCCTCCCACAGTCCAAAGACATGTAGGTCAGGTGAATCGGCCATACTCAGTTGTCCCTAGGTGTGTGTGTGTGTGTATGTTGGCCCTGTTTGATGGTCTGGTGGCCTGTCCAGGGTGTCTCCCCACCTGCCGCCCAGTGACTGCTGGGATAGGCTCCAGCATCCCCGCCACCCTGGCAGCAGGGTGAGCAGTTCGGATAGTGGATGGATGGATGTTAATATTATGTGATATTATTGATTAACCCCCACTCTCACTCTCAGAATCTTCTGATTCTGATTGTGATTCTCTGATTGGCTGGCGATATTGCTGGCCCCGCCTCCTGCCTGTACAGAAACAATGGCTGCCAACCAGAGGCTACCTTGTTCTCCACGAGTGACCTTGTTCAACATCTGGATTGATTGTTCCCAATGTGTCATCACCTGCAAGTACAAGACTGACTGGCTTGTTCAGATGTGTCTCTGGTCCCATAACAAGCTGATTAAACAAAAGTGTTTAATACTGTTGTCTACACCAGTGGTGGCTAACCATGTGCCATGGAGAGCCATGTGTATGCAGGTCTTCATTCCAGCATGACTCCACACCAGGTGATTTCACTGATACATTCTTCCTCTTTGGTTGAAGGGTTGCTAATCAGTGACATCACCTGGTGTGGAGTCTGGCTGCAATGAAAACCTGCATACACATGGCTCTGCATGGCCCATGGTTAGCCACCCCTGGTCTACATAGACCCTAGATGTAGACCCCAAATGTTCTGCTATGCTTTAGTGGTGACCACAATTAAGTTACCTGCTATTTTTTAAATGGCACCAAATTTAAGACTGTTGCTTATCCTTTAAAGTAGCATTTTAAACACACTTCAGATGTTCCCATATCTCAGTTGAACTGTGTTTTGTTTCATTTTCAAGTTCAACTTTATTTTCATGTGTATGGAGTTCAATTAAGCTCTTGTGCGCTGGCGCTCTGCCTTAACACAAAGGACACAAGGACCCCCCCCCCAAAAAAAACCCAAAACAAAACAAAAACAAAGCAACCAACAACATTACAGACTTCATAGTCTATGTACACATGGATTCATACAGTATATACACAATATGGAAAAGTACACAATAACACAACAGTGTAAGGTGCATATGGGTGTGTCAGCTGTTCAGCAACCTGACTGCTTGCTGAAAGAAACTATTACTGAGATGGACGGTGTGTGATTTGATGCTCCGGTAACATTCTTTAGATGGAGGGAGTGAGAACAGAACATGAGTGGGGTGGCTGGTGTCCTTCATGAAGTTTTAGGCTTTCCTTTTGCAATGAGTGGTGTAAATATTATGAAGTTGTGGTAGTTCCATGACAATGCTTTTTGCAGCTGTCTTTACAGTCCTTTGCAGCAGTCTGCAGTCCTGAGCAGTCAGGTTGCCAAATTTTGCTCCAACAATCATTTCTGGGTCTGTGTCACTTGGTCAAGTCAGGGAGAAAACATGTCTTCAAATGGCTGCTGGGGAGAAGATCCCTGCAATAGATAAAGTGTTATCTTGTTTTCCCATTAAAGAAACATACTGTTTCTCAGGTACCAAAGCAGGAAGTGGTACTGGGCCTGTGGTCTATCTGGACCTGGCCTACCTGCCATCCAGTTGTGCCTCCACCACTGTAGATGTGGAATTCTTCAAGAGATTGCGCTCCTCCTGCTACATCATCAGTGGAGACGACCCTCTGAAGGAGTCTGTCATGAGAACCATCCTAGATGCCCTATTGGAGGGGAAGACTGTCTGGCCGGAGGTCCAGGTCTGCTGCTTCAGGATCACTAGTCAAGTTCATAGCATTGGATCTTTCTGTTCCCACTGTTTGGAATGTTGTCTTATCATGAAGTAAAATATAGGCTTTAGGCCAGGCTGCTGTACCTAATAGAAACGTTGTGCTATACTGTCTATTTTCATTTGTACTGTAATGTCCATTTTTCCCAGGTGACCCTGATCCCTACGTTTGATTCGCTGACTATGCATGAGTGGTATCAGGAGACCCATGATAGGCAGAGGGAGCTGTCAATCACCGTGCTTGGCAGTAACAGCACCGTGGCCATGCAGGAGGAGACTTTCCCTGCCTGCAAGGTGGAGTTCTGAGGACTGCACTGCAATCCCTCTCATCCCCAACAAAACCCCATCCTGAGGAGACTCAGCCTTGCCATCTGCTAGTGGAGTGTGTGGGTGGTGTTGGTCATGTGGAGAAGAGGGAAGAGAGACTCGCTGCATGTTCAGCCCACAGCCAGACCAGGTCAAAGAAAGGTGTCTGTGCTGCTAACGCTACTCTTTATTCGTTTCAGTCTCCATGGTCTGAATATTATCCAGCCACATTTTTCACACAGTTTTACTTCACAAGTTTGAGTCTATGAGAGAGACAGTCTTCCACTTATGACTTTCCTCACCCGGCTTTCCTTAGTATCTAGAAGGCTCAGAATGCTTATTGCATGTTAAGTCTAAGAGCTTCGGAGACCGATCAACGGTCCAGCAATAAAGATGGTGGTTCCTCATGGTTTAGAGCCCTCCAGTAGCCATATTGTCTGTTATGAATTAGTGTTAGTTCCTGGAGAAATGTGATGTTGACTAAGATATTTGGACATTTTGAGAGTGACTCACCATGGTGAGTGATTGTTCTTGTGATGACAGTTATTGTCCACTGGGACAACCACAACACTACCGTTAGTTAAGCATGTGCAGTTTAGTACACACATTTCATAAACTACTGCATGAAAGCAACACGCCACCTGGGCCAAGAACAGAAGGTTTTAGAATGAAGGGAGAGCAATGCCTCCCACAAATGTAATGCAACATCATTGTCTGCAGGGGGCAGTAGATGGCAGTGCTTCCAGGGGGGCTGTTTTTATGTCCTAGCTAAGAAGGTCTATGTAGATGATGTCATGTCTTGCAGATGTTGTGTAGATGATGATGTCATGTCTTGCAGATGTTGTGTAGATGATGATGTCATGTCTTGCAGATGTTGTGTAGGTGATGATGTCATGTCTTGCAGATGTTGTGAATGTGAGTGGCGACACATTCAACTCATGACAACAGAATGCATGTCAACACCGTGTGCACTCGCTGGTCATGTCTCGCTGGTCCTCGCTCATGGACCAGCGAGACATGCCTTCTGAACACGTCTCGCTGCTTGTCCTGACCAGTGAGAAATGACCAGCAAGACATGCCTTGTGAAAACCTCTCTCATTGCTTGTCCTGACCAGTGAGACATGCCTTCTGAAAACCTGTCTCACTACTTGTCTTGACAAGTGAGACATGACCAGTGAGAAATGATCAGCGAGACATGCATTGTGAAAACCTGTCTCGTTGCTTGCCCTGACCAGTGAGACATGCATTCTGAAAACCTGTCTCGTTGCTTGCCCTGACCAGTGAGACATGCCTTCTGAAAACCTGTCTCACTGCTTGTCCTGGCCAGTGAGACATGACCAACGAAACACGCCTTCTGAAAAGCTGTCTTGCTGCTTGTCCTGACCAGTGAGACATGACCAGTGACACATGACCAGCAAGACATGCCTTCTGAAAACCTGTCTCGCTGCTTGTCCTGACCAGCGAGACATGACCAGTGACACATGACCAGCGAGACATGCCTTCTGAAAACCTGTCTCGCTGCTTGTCCTGACCAGCGAGACATGACCAGTGACACATGACCAGCGAGACATGCCTTCTGAAAACCTGTCTTGCTGCTTGTCCTGACCAGTGACACATGACCAGCGAGACATGCCTTCTGAAAACCTGTCTCGCTGCTTGTCCTGACCAGCGAGACATGACCAGTGACACATGACCAGCGAGACATGCCTTCTGAAAACCTGTCTTGCTACTTGTCCTGACCAGTGAGACATGACCAGCGAGACATGCCTTCTGAAAACCTGTCTCGCTGCTTGTCCTGACCAGTGAGACATGACCAGCGAGACATGCCTTCTGAAAACCTGTCTCGCTACTTGTCCTGACCAGTGACACATGACCAGCGAGACATGCCTTCTGAAAACCTGTCTCGCTACTTGTCCTGACCAGCGAGACATGCCTTCTGAAAACCTGTCTCGCTGCTTGTCCTGAAGGTTGGTCACATTTTTCTGAGAACTACAGTGTTTTCAGATCTTGCAGCTTCAATTCACCTGTTTTGTTGAGACACGTATGTGTCAGTGTGTGTTGGCCGTATAGCTCATCTTCTGCATCTAAACAAGCAAGAACTTGCAATAGACTACTCAAGACTTGTTAAACGTCTCATGAAGGGATTCCATTAGATTTGAGGGGGAGACGTGTGGATAACTTAAAACATAACAGCTTCATCTTGGAAGTTCAGTGGGCTCATTCTGTGATCTGCATATGTAATATTGGCCTCCAGGTGCTTCAGAAATGTCACATTTATGTTAATTTATTTTGACTTCCCTGCGTGAGGCAGTTGTCGAGACATTTCAGCAGCTCAGCTGGTGGAAGGGTTTTTGTGCTGTGCTGAAGACGGTAGCAGGGGCATCGCTTGTTGCTGGTACAGATCTCCTGACTCTTCCCTCTGAGGGTTTCTCAGTGTTTTGGTGTGAACATTTCAGCAGTATATTCAGGTGTTTATTGGACACATACCTTTTGGATGTTTGAGTAAAAGCACAGACAGACATGACCAAACTTCCTTTCCTGCTGAAGGCTTTCATTGGAAAACACAAAACATGGCTGATGGTCGTAACAGTTATGAGTAAACTCACGTGCATCCCTTTAAATAAGGTCATGTTTTTACAGTCCAGACCCAGCAGGACTTCACTAGAAGAACTGCTGGGTCTGGACTCCTGCTGTTCATGCTTTCTATTCGTCCGCTCCACAGCTTGGCCTCGCCTCCAGTTTCCAGCAGCTGTTTTGCTTCCAAGTAAAAAGCTTTACATTCAGTCAGTTCAGCACTTTGAGAATTCTGTCCCATCACCACTGATGAGATGTTTCTCCAGAACATTCCACTGTGGAGTTGCTCGGCCAAGAGTGTAGAAATACATTGGGATCGTTAACACTTATTTTTCTGATTATTTGGACTCTCCAGGTACTGTTGTACTTTGACCCTTTTCCACCATTTTAGTGGCAATGGAGCGACTTCCTCAATCATTTTGTATCTAAACACTAATTTTGACCGTCCTCTTTCCAAATAAAAACACCTCAATTATAACCTCTTAAGTGTCTGTCAAGATGTGTTGTGATTGTACATTCAATGATTTTCATCCACATGGGAAACCATTTTAAAAGCACGAGGTCTCCTCATCGTGTGAAGGTTCAGTGTGATCAGTGACATGTGGAGGAGCTGGTCTGTCAGGGTGGTCTTCACTGTTCAAACAAAGACAAGTTACAGTAATACCTCATCTCTTAAATTACATTTCTTTTAAACAGCTATTAAAAGTCACTCAGAGGAAACTGGGGATGTATTTTGGAGTAAAAACTTAAATTATTGATGTCTGAATGGGAATTGAAAGTTTGTAAATCAAGAATATTGATTTTGAACGATAACCAGACAGATCAGTCTGAGCTGAGTTTTTAATCTGTTGGTTTATACTACTACTACTACTACTACTAGGTATCTGGTGAAAGTACAACTTGTTACTGATTTTTTTTTTTTTACTTGTTGATCAACCTCTTATCTTTTCTGAGCAGAGCTGGTGCAATAATCCCTCAGCTGGACCTTTTACCCACAGCTTTAAATTCGCCAGGTTTTGAACACAATGAGCCCTCGCATGGTGAGGGATGGAAGACCCTGGTTCAGGACTGTGCAACCTCACTTAAGTCCTTTACGCTGAAGGCCATTACCTGTCTGGTGTCACCGCAGTCCTTATCTGACTACCTCGTCAGTTGACATGAAGGTTTTAAACATATTGGGGATATGCAAGAGATCACCTGGTAGCTTTTCTCACAGGACTGTTACGACCCTGTCCCATGGGAGGGTACAGAAGTTGTGTTCAAAACATCTGCAGACAACACAGCACCTCATGCTATAACACAGTAGTAACATCAGTATATTTCTACCCGTTGTGCCTACTAGCTAGTAATAACAGCAATAACACAGTAATAACAAATCAGCTGCTGTGCCTACTAGCTAGTAATAACAGTAAAAACATTAGTATATTTCTAGCTGCTGGGCCTACTAGCTAGTAGTAACACATCGGTAATTTTACCTGCTGCGTCTACTAGCTAGTAACACATCAGTATAGTTCTGCCTGCTGTGCCTATTAGCTAGTAATGACACAGTCATAACAGTAATAACACATCAGTATAGTTATGTGCTGTACCTACTGGCTAGTAATAACAGTAATAACACATCAGTATATTTCTAGCTGCCCTGCCTACTAGCTAATAATAACACATCAGTATATTTCTAGCTGCCCTGCCTACTGGCTAGTAATAACACGTCAGTATATTTCTAGCTGACCTGCCTACTAGCTAGTCACTACTGATGCTATGGAAACTCAACGAGACAAAGTATCAACAAGAGAGGAATAAATAGTTTTGACTCACTTTTCTTTTAGGTGCCTTGATTTTTGAGTCATTAACACAAAACCTGGTAAAACAGATGTACCGAGGAAGCAGACAGAGGAATGTGTCACAAGGCTTCATAGCTTCACATGTTTAACTGCCTGGGTCAACTGGAATCCGCCTGTTAGTGGTGTGTGTCCTGCTTTGTAACTCACACCTGACAAGACAGAGCTGTGGAGTTTGATATTCTGTTTTAATCACTACAGACAGCACGGAGCAGAGGCTGGACATGCACATCTGTAACTCTGCAGCCTGACTAAGCAGCTTTGTTCTCTTGTTCCCTAAAGGCCAAAACTAAATATTATTTACAGTTCAACTCAAAAGGTAGCTAAAATATTTTGCTCTGTCAAACACTCCTCACACATAGAGCTGACCATCCATTTCAATAGATAGGTCACTGGACAAGGGCCTCCTCTTAAGTTGTTGGAGTGTGCCAGCTTGCGTCTCAGCCTGGAGTGAAGACCATGTTTTAAAGACAAGTCCTGGAGGTCTGTCAATACATACATGTTCTGATGAGCTAGAACTGAAGAAAATCCAGGACTGACATCGTAGTGAGGAAAGCATCTACAGGCTGAACCCCTGCTGAATGTTCAGGAAACTCACTGGTTCTCTTGATTAGCAAACAGTCCTGCCTCCCACCTCAGAGCACGCTGGTTTTTGTGTCTGGTGACACGAGTTGCCTCCAAAACCTGGACAAGAAAGTAAGAAGAATTAACCTGGTTCCAGAAAAATGGGAACAAAAACCAGTCCCCCTCCAGTCCAGCTCTTGATGTGTTTGAGAGTTATACAAAAACTATGGAATATATCCTCCAGTCATAACGGACATGTGTCCACAGACTGAGATTTGTCAGTTTGTCAGAAGTTAAGTATTCTCTTTCGTGACCTGGTATATCAGCATGTGTGATACTGAGCACAGGGTAGAACCGTCACAGCAAAGATGAATTCTGAAAGATATGGAAACTAAATGTCTTGCAGTGGAGATGGTCAGGCTGGAGCCATGACTTACCTCATTGTTCACAGCATCGATGGGCTGGATTCCTGCATACTAGAAGAAAACAAACATGTCTTTAGACCAAAGACGCCTGGTATCTACCGGATGTGTTTTTGTTGAACACCACTCCTCCCTTGGAGCAGCCAGCTGTCTCATTCAGGACTTTTAGCAAGTATCTCAGTTAGAGAAACAGACTGAATGATCCAGGAAGACAAATAAAAGCCATTTTCTGGGCCTACAGCTCCTTGGTTGTATTTGTGATGGAGGAAAGACTTTTAGACAAAGTTTCAAGACAAGTGATGTCACTACAGGTCCCCAGAGAAGTCAGGTTTGGGGTGGTCACCATTCATCAGTCTTATATAGGTATGAACAATAAAACACCATTTTAAATTACTCTAAAATATCTTGACAAGAACTTTATGTGACTTACAGAATTCTCTTCCAGCTTCAGTTTTACACTCCTCTCCTTGAAGTCCTCCAACAAAGTCTCTGTCAGGCCTTTATGTTGCTGGTTGGTGTTGCTCTCTGGTTGATAGACGGAGGGCAGCCTGGATTTGGTTTTGCCGACCCCTGGGAAGGCCGGCCATGGGGATGTCCAGGGCTGGGCTATTCCAATGGCAATGGAGGGCATAGGTGAAGGAGAAGGAGGGGAGTATGGTGATGTAATGTTGGTTTTATCTGAAAAGATAATAGCTGGATTAAATAATAATAATACATTTTATTTGTGGGCACCTTTCAGAGCACACAAGGACACCTTACAGAAGACAGTAAAAACCAGCAGCACTGTATCAGACAGCATAAAATCAAAACAAAGCAGGCAGACAATAAAAAGTTAACACAACAGACAAGTATAAAATCATCATCTGCACAAAACTCAGTGAAGCGTGGATCAGACTGAACATGCCAGTTTGAAAAGGTGCGTTTTGACATGGGATGTGAAGGTTGAAAGAGAGTCAATGTGAATGTCTTGTGGGAGAGAGTTCCATAGGCGGGGAGCAGAATGCTTCCACTTCCTCCATATACAAGTTGGCCACTACAGGTGAGACTGGGGAACCCATAGCGCCCCCACGCCTCCGCCTATAGTACTGCCCCCTGTATGTGAAGTAAGTGGACAAAGACACAGTTTCAGGAGCAGACACACTTGGTCAGTGTGAAGGGTGGTCCTATTGCTAAGGGTGGGGTCATCTTGTAATTTCATATGGACCAACTCCACTGCTTCATCAACAGGAACACACGCGGAGAGAGACGAACCATCATGAGACCGTTGTTTCATCCTCTCCGTGATGGTGTCTGTAGGGGACCGAGCCGGCAAGGAACTTCAGCTCATCCACCACATCCACAGTGTTGTGGATGTGGTGCTCATTACTGCCCCACTGTCGGTAAACGTGGTGTCCAGATGAATTGATTCAACCTCTTATGGTTCCTCGGTTGTTACTGACGGAGATGGAGATAAACTGGACTTTGCTAGTTGTGACAAATGTGTAGTATTGCTGCTCTACAACGGGCAAAAGTCTGGCCCCTCTGGCTTGAGTCTGGCTGCTCTGGCTTGAGTCGACACAAGCCTGGCCCCTCTGGCTTGATTCGACACAAGTCTGGCCCCTCTGGCTTGAGTCTGGCCACTCTGGCTTGAGTCGACACAAGTCTGGCCTCTGGCTTGAGTCGACACAAGTCTGGCGCTCTGGCTTGAGTCGACACAAGTCTGGCCTCTCTGGCTTGAGTCGACACAAGTCTGGCCGCTCTGGCTTGAGTCGACACAAGTCTGGCCCCTCTGGCTTGAGTCTGGCCTCTGGCTTGAGTCGACACAAGTCTGGCGCTCTGGCTTGAGTCGACACAAGTCTGGCCCCTCTGGCTTGAGTCGACACAAGTCTGGCGCTCTGGCTTGAGTCGACACAAGTCTGGCCCCTCTGGCTTGAGTCGACACAAGTCTGGCCCCTCTGGCTTGAGTCTGGCCTCTCTGGCTTGAGTCGACACAAGTCTGGCGCTCTAGCTTGAGTCGACACAAGTCTGGCCCCTCTGGCTTGAGTCGACACAAGTCTGGCCCCTCTGGCTTGAGTCTGGCCTCTCTGGCTTGAGTCGACACAAGTCTGGCGCTCTGGCTTAAGTCTGGCCCCTCTGGCTTGAGTCTGGCCTCTCTGGCTTGAGTCGACACAAGTCTGGCGCTCTGGCTTGAGTCGACACAAGTCTGGCCCCTCTGGCTTGAGTCGACACAAGTCTGGTCCCTCTGGCTTGAGTCGACACAAGTCTGGCCCCTCTGGCTTGAGTCTGGCCTCTCTGGCTTGAGTCGACACAAGTCTGGCGCTCTGGCTTGAGTCGACACAAGTCTGGCCCCTCTGGCTTGAGTCGACACAAGTCTGGCACTCTGGCTTGAGTCGACACAAGTCTGGTCCCTCTGGCTTGAGTCGACACAAGTCAACACGGTCTGTGGGGGAGGCTTGGTTGACCCGGCTCAACACGTCAACGTAGACGCTGCATGTGGTACTCTGATGAAGAAGATGTTCTGCCTCCTCGCCGTCCTGTGTTGTGACACCAGGAGCACTACTGCTGCTGCCCGATGCGTCAAACTCACAAACCACACCAGGCAAAAGCTCAGCAACACAAACACACGAGCCAACCGCACATCACCCATCAGCCGAGCCGCTCGTCCTGCTCTCAGGGTGGCGGGGATGCTGCAGCCTATCCCAGCAGTCAGTGGGCGGCAGGCGGGGAGACACCCTGCACAGGCCGCCAGACCATCACGGGGCCCACACACACACACACACTAAGGGACAATCTAGTATGGTTGAGTCACCTGACCTACATGTCTGGACTGTGGGAGGAAACCCACACAGACACAGGGACAACATGCAAACTCCACACAGAGGACGACCCGGGACGACTCCCAAGGTTGGACTACCCCGGGGCTTGAACCCAGGACCTTCTTGCTGTGAGGTGACTGCGCTAACTACTGCGCCACCATGCCGCCTGCGTTCTAAAATAAGATGTAAAGTAAATAAATACACTGTGATGTTGCCCTGCAACAGGGGTACTTAATGCCCCAGAATACCCAGCGGCAAAACTACCCTATATGCAAGCAATGCAGCTGCACTGACCTCTCTTTATCTCCCCACTCTTTAGCTCACCCCTCTTTATCTCCCACCTCGCCATCTCCCCACTCTTTATCTCACCCCTCTTTATCTCGACTCCTGAAGAGTGTGTGGTAGACGGTTTGTTACCACTGTGTGCTCATGTGTAGTTATGCATATGTGTGTAACGTTGTCCATATACGAGTGTTTATAAGGCCTATGGACAGACGTGAATAATGTTGTCCAAGTACGGGTGTTTATAAGGCCTACCCACAGACATGAATAACGTTATCCATGTACAGGTGCTTATAAGCAGAGGTGCACATAAGTGGTACGCATGCGCACTTAAAATATTCAACGAGCACCAGATTCAAGTGTTTTACAGCGCATTTGCGTACCAAACATTTGGAGTGCAGAGTTTGAGCCACTGCTTTTAGCCAATGCTATAGTGTGAGCCACTAATTTCTCCAAAATGTCAAAGAAGCAAGCGACATTGAGTAATTTCTTTGGTGTTCCTCCACCTCCACCAAAGAAACGCCATACTGAACCAGAACCAAAGTCAAAGCGTACGTTTTCAGAGAAATGGCTGCAGGACATCGGCTGGCTTCAAACAGATGACGCCCGCACTGAGATGTGGTGTAAACTATGTCGGGAAAATCCCACATTAGCGGATAGAAACTGCCACTTTTATATGGGGACGAAAAACTTCAGCCATCCAGCTTTTGATAAGCATGCAAACAGCAGAGAACACCAGAAAGTAGCAGAAGCTATTGCTAACAGGCGCAGCCAGGAACAGAGACCCGGCGGCCCGCTCGACACGTGGCAAGACCGACTGACGGAAGAACAACATCAGGCACTGACAAACATGCTCTGGTTGGCCTTTCACAAAGTGAAACATGCACGTCCTATGCGTTCATACGAGGAGGATATTCCGCTTCTCAAGAGGTTAGGAGTTAACGTCGGGACTGCTTATCATCCGCGAGAAGGGGGATCCCGCATCACGGACAGCATCGCTCAGACGATAAGTTCAGAGTTAAGTGAAAAACTGAAAGCAGCTGAATTTTGGGGTGTGCTTCTCGATGGATCCGAAGATATAACGAAAACGGAGCAGGAAATTGTGTACATTGTTTCTGTGTCCCGCAATGGAGAATACAGCTCAGACTTCCTTGGATTAATTAATCTGGGGGCCGGCCGAACAGCACAGGACATAGTGGATGGACTTGTGCAACTGTTCAATGATTGTGGTTCAGCGGAGTGGAAGACAAAGTTGGTGTCGGTATGCAGTGATGGAGCAGCTGTCAACGTTGGAGTTTACAACGGAGTCGTTCCCAAATTACGTCAGATGGTGGATATCGGGGATTCCCTTGTGCAGTCTGTGCACCGCCCACACGTTGGAGAACTGTGCTAAATCAGCTGATGGTGCGGTCCCATACTGTGAGTCATTTAATAAATCTATCATCACTTTGCTAAGCTTTTACTTAAAGAAAGGGGGTGCAAAACGAATTGCACAACTACAAAAGATATGTGAGGAGAAAGACATTGATTTTGTCAAACTAGGTAAGTTCCACAACATCAGATGGTCTGCATGGAGACAAGAGACTCTGTTTAAAATATGGAGAATGTTACCAGCCATTCAGATCCAAGTGGCAACAGGTGATGACAGTAGCCTAAAACATATCAGCACAGAGCGTTTTCGTTGTTTCCTAGCCAACATGCTTGATGTTGGGAACATTTTACAGTTCACCTCCCTCAGGTTCCAGAAAGACAATCTGACTATTGGTGAATGCAAAGATGAGCTCACGGTTGCTATTGGACAGTTGACGCTACTGATGGACAGTGAGGGCAAGTACAGGGAGGAGACTGTGGCACATGCTGAAGCTGACAAGGATAAGATTGATGTGTTGAGAGCTTTAATTCATGAATTTGAAAGCAGATATGAATCCCTCAAGTCATGCGATCACTTTTTGATTTTTGATCCTACAACTTGGCCTCATGAAATGAAAGACCTCCACGGTTTTGGCAACACGACACTTAGTAACATCCTTGAGAAATATGAGGCCAGCATGCATGTTGACAAAGATTCAACTTTAAGAGAGTGGATGCGTTTAAAGCAAGCTGGAAAACGTTTGGCAGCCTCCTCTGTGCATGATCTAGTCAATGTAGTGAACACCAGCAACCCAGGCAGTTACTCCAACATTCAGAAAGTCCTTCTGCTGTCTCTTACACTGCCCTTGAGCAGTGCTGCATGTGAGAGGGGATTTCACACCTGAATATAATAAAAAACAAGTACAGATCCTGCCTGTCAGACTATCGCCTCTCATCTCTAATGCACAGCCACTTATCTAAGTTCACAACAGAAACCTTTGACCCAAAGCCAGCAGTAGACTTGTGGATGCAAACAGCTAATCGTAGGCTGAAGCAGCGAGAAAGGAGCAGGCCTAGTACATCTGGTGTTTTTGAAATAGAGGAAGACAGTCTGGAGGGGGGTGATGAAGATGACGATGATGTCCTGTAGGATAACAGAACTTTCAGTGCTTTAAATAGCAGTATCTGTTGTGAGTTTGATTTGGTTTTCAGTGTTTGAAAAAGCAGTCATTTGTATATTTAGTTTTCAGTGCTTGAAGAGCAGTCATTTCATTTGAAAGTCACATGTATGGCACTTCAAAGAACAGACATTTTGTTGTAACCTACTGCTTTTATTCATTTTCAATTAAAATTAAAGTACATGTAATGTTATCCACGTATCCCTCATATTTTGTTCATTTTGTGAGGTGGGTGGGTCATGGAAAAATACATTTAAAAAAAGGTGAGCACCAAGCAAGAACCTCAGGTGCTCCTTTGAGAACCAGACCAAAGAAATTATGTGCACCCCTGCTTATAAGGCCTACCCACAGACATGAATAATGTTGTCCATGTACGGGTGTTTATAAGGCCTACCCACAGGCATGAATAATGTTGTCCACGTACGGGTGTTTATAAGGCCTACCCACAGGCATGAATAATGTTGTCCATGTAGGGGTGTTTATAAGGCCTACCCACAGACATGAATAATGTTGTCCATGTACGGGTGTTTATAAGGCCTACCCACAGGCATGAATAATGTTGTCCACGTACGGGTGTTTATAAGGCCTACCCACAGGCATGAATAATGTTGTCCATGTAGGGGTGTTTATAAGGCCTACCCACAGGCATGAATAATGTTGTCCATGTACGGGTGTTTATAAGGCCTACCCACAGGCATGAATAATGTTGTCCATGTACGGGTGTTTATAAGGCCTACCCACAGACATGAATAATGTTGTCCATGTACGGGTGTTTATAAGGACTACCCACAGACATGAATAATGTTGTCCATGTACGGGTGTTTATAAGGCCTACCCACAGGCATGAATAATGTTGTCCACGTACGGGTGTTTATAAGGCCTACCCACAGGCATGAATAATGTTGTCCATGTAGGGGTGTTTATAAGGCCTACCCACAGACATGAATAATGTTGTCCACGTACGGGTGTTTATAAGGCCTACCCACAGGCATGAATAATGTTGTCCATGTACGGGTGTTTATAAGGCCTACCCACAGGCATGAATAATGTTGTCCACGTACGGGTGTTTATAAGGCCTACCCACAGGCATGAATAATGTTGTCCACGTACAGGTGTTTATAAGGCCTATGGACAGACACGATTACTGATGTCCATGTACTGGTGCTTATAACTCCCTACCCACAGACATGAATAATGTTGTCCATGTACGGGTGTTTATAAGTCCTACACACAGACATGAATAATGTTGTCCATGTACGGGTGTTTATAAGGGCCTACCCACAGACATGAATAATGTTTTCCATGTACGGGTGTTTATAAGGCCTACCCACAGACATGAATAATGTTGTCCATGTACGGGTGTTTATAAGGCCTATGGACAGACATGAATAATGTTGTCCATGTACGGGTGTTTATAAGGCCTACCCACAGACATGAATAATGTTGTCCATGCACGGGTGTTTATAAGGCTTACACACAGACATGAATAATGTTTTCCATGTACGGGTGTTTATAAGGCTTACACACAGACATGAATAATGTTTTCCATGTACGGGTGTTTATAAGGCCTACCCACAGGCATGAATAATGTTGTCCATGTAGGGGTGTTTATAAGGCCTACCCACAGACATGAATAATGTTGTCCATGTACGGGTGTTTATAAGGCCTACCCACAGGCATGAATAATGTTGTCCACGTACGGGTGTTTATAAGGCCTACCCACAGGCATGAATAATGTTGTCCACGTACAGGTGTTTATAAGGCCTATGGACAGACACGATTACTGATGTCCATGTACTGGTGCTTATAACTCCCTACCCACAGACATGAATAATGTTGTCCATGTACGGGTGTTTATAAGTCCTACACACAGACATGAATAATGTTGTCCATGTACGGGTGTTTATAAGGGCCTACCCACAGACATGAATAATGTTTTCCATGTACGGGTGTTTATAAGGGCCTACCCACAGACATGAATAATGTTTTCCATGTACGGGTGTTTATAAGGCCTACCCACAGACATGAATAATGTTGTCCATGTACGGGTGTTTATAAGGCCTATGGACAGACATGAATAATGTTGTCCATGTACGGGTGTTTATAAGGCCTACCCACAGACATGAATAATGTTGTCCATGCACGGGTGTTTATAAGGCTTACACACAGACATGAATAATGTTTTCCATGTACGGGTGTTTATAAGGCTTACACACAGACATGAATAATGTTTTCCATGTACGGGTGTTTATAAGGCCTACCCACAGGCATGAATAATGTTGTCCATGTAGGGGTGTTTATAAGGCCTACCCACAGACATGAATAATGTTGTCCATGTACGGGTGTTTATAAGGCCTACCCACAGGCATGAATAATGTTGTCCACGTACGGGTGTTTATAAGGCCTACCCACAGGCATGAATAATGTTGTCCACGTACAGGTGTTTATAAGGCCTATGGACAGACACGATTACTGATGTCCATGTACTGGTGCTTATAACTCCCTACCCACAGACATGAATAATGTTGTCCATGTACGGGTGTTTATAAGTCCTACACACAGACATGAATAATGTTGTCCATGTACGGGTGTTTATAAGGGCCTACCCACAGACATGAATAATGTTTTCCATGTACGGGTGTTTATAAGGCCTACCCACAGACATGAATAATGTTGTCCATGTACGGGTGTTTATAAGGCCTATGGACAGACATGAATAATGTTGTCCATGTACGGGTGTTTATAAGGCCTACCCACAGACATGAATAATGTTGTCCATGCACGGGTGTTTATAAGGCTTACACACAGACATGAATAATGTTTTCCATGTACGGGTGTTTATAAGGCTTACACACAGACATGAATAATGTTTTCCATGTACGGGTGTTTATAAGGCCTACACACAGACATGAATAATGTTGTCCATGTACGGGTGTTTATAAGGCCTACCCACAGACATGAATAATGTTGTCCATGTACGGGTGTTTATAAGGCCTATTGACAGACATGAATAATGTTGTCCATGTACGGGTGTTTATAAGGCTTACACACAGACATGAATAATGTTGTCCATGTACGGGTGTTTATAAGTCCTACACACAGATATGAATAATGTTGTCCATGTACAGGTGTTTATAAGGCCTACCCACAGACATGAGAAATGTTGTCCATGTACGGGTGTTTATAAGGCCTACCCACAGACATGAATAATGTCGTCCATGTACGGGTGTTTATAAGGCCTACCCACAGACATGAGAAATGTTGTCCATGTACGGGTGTTTATAAGGCCTACACACAGACATGAATAATGTTGTCCATGTACGGGTGTTTATAAGGCCTACCCACAGACATGAATAATGTTGTCCATGTACGGGTGTTTATAAGGCCTACCCACAGACATGAATAATGTTTTCCATGTACGGGTGTTTATAAGGCCTACCCACAGACATGAAAAATGTTGTCCATGTACGGGTGTTTATAAGGCCTACACACAGACATGAATAATGTTGTCCATGTACGGGTGTTTATAAGGCTTACCCACAGACATGAATAATGTTGTCCATGTACGGGTGTTTATAAGGCCTACCCACAGACATGAATAATGTTGTCCATGTACGGGTGCTTATAAGGCCTACCCACAGACATGAATAATGTTGTCCATGTACGGGTGTTTATAAGGCCTACCCACAGACATGAATAATGTTGTCCATGTAGGGGTGTTTATAAGGCCTACCCACAGACATGAGAAATGTTGTCCATGTACGGGTGTTTATAAGGCCTACACACAGACATGAATAATGTTGTCCATGTACGGGTGTTTATAAGGCCTACCCACAGACATGAATAATGTTTTCCATGTACGGGTGTTTACAAGGCCTACCCACAGACATGAATAATGTTGTCCATGTACGGGTGTTCATAAGGCTTACACACAGACATGAATAATGTTTTCCATGTACGGGTGTTTATAAGGCCTACCCACAGACATGAATAATGTTGTCCATGTACGGGTGTTTATAAGGCCTATGGACAGAAATGAATAATGTTGTCCATGTACGGGTGTTTATAAGGCTTACACACAGACATGAATAATGTTGTCCATGTACGGGTGTTTATAAGGCCTACCCACAGACATGAATAATGTTGTCCATGTACGGGTGTTTATAAGGCCTACACACAGATATGAATAATGTTGTCCATGTACAGGTGTTTATAAGGCCTACCCACAGACATGAGAAATGTCCATGTACGGGTGTTTATAAGGCTTACCCACAGACATGAATAATGTTGTCCATGTAGGGGTGTTTATAAGGCCTACCCACAGACATGAGAAATGTTGTCCATGTACGGGTGTTTATAAGGCCTACCCACAGACATGAATAATGTCTTCCATATATGGGTATTTATCAGGCCTACCCACAGACATGAATAATGTGGTCCATGTACGGGTGCTTATAAGGCCTACCCACAGACATGAATAATGTTGTCCATGTACGGGTGTTTATAAGGCCTACCCACAGACATGAGAAATGTTGTCCATGTACGGGTGTTTATAAGGCTTACCCACAGACATGAATAATGTCCATGTAGGGGTGTTTATAAGGCCTACCCACAGACATGAGAAATGTTGTCCATGTACGGGTGTTTATAAGGCCTACACACAGACATGAATAATGTTGTCCATGTACGGGTGTTTATAAGGGCCTACCCACAGACATGAATAATGTTGTCCATGTACGGGTGTTTATAAGGCCTATGGACAGACATGAATAATGTTGTCCATGTACGGGTGTTTACAAGGCTTACACACAGACATGAATAATGTTGTCCATGTACAGGTGTTTATAAGGCCTACCCACAGACATGAGAAATGTTGTCCATGTACGGGTGTTTATAAGGCCTACCCACAGACATGAATAATGTTGTCCATGTACGGGTGTTTATAAGGACTACCCACAGACATGAATAATGTTGTCCATGCACGGGTGTTTATAAGGCCTACACACAGATATGAATAATGTTGTCCATGTACGGGTGTTTATAAGGCCTACCCACAGGCATGAATAATGTTGTCCACGTACGGGTGTTTATAAGGCCTACCCACAGGCATGAATAATGTTGTCCACGTACAGGTGTTTATAAGGCCTATGGACAGACACGATTACTGATGTCCATGTACTGGTGCTTATAACTCCCTACCCACAGACATGAATAATGTTGTCCATGTACGGGTGTTTATAAGTCCTACACACAGACATGAATAATGTTGTCCATGTACGGGTGTTTATAAGGGCCTACCCACAGACATGAATAATGTTTTCCATGTACGGGTGTTTATAAGGCCTACCCACAGACATGAATAATGTTGTCCATGTACGGGTGTTTATAAGGCCTATGGACAGACATGAATAATGTTGTCCATGTACGGGTGTTTATAAGGCCTACCCACAGACATGAATAATGTTGTCCATGCACGAGTGTTTATAAGGCTTACACACAGACATGAATAATGTTTTCCATGTACGGGTGTTTATAAGGCTTACACACAGACATGAATAATGTTTTCCATGTACGGGTGTTTATAAGGCCTACCCACAGGCATGAATAATGTTGTCCATGTAGGGGTGTTTATAAGGCCTACCCACAGACATGAATAATGTTGTCCATGTACGGGTGTTTATAAGGCCTACCCACAGGCATGAATAATGTTGTCCACGTACGGGTGTTTATAAGGCCTACCCACAGGCATGAATAATGTTGTCCACGTACAGGTGTTTATAAGGCCTATGGACAGACACGATTACTGATGTCCATGTACTGGTGCTTATAACTCCCTACCCACAGACATGAATAATGTTGTCCATGTACGGGTGTTTATAAGTCCTACACACAGACATGAATAATGTTGTCCATGTACGGGTGTTTATAAGGGCCTACCCACAGACATGAATAATGTTTTCCATGTACGGGTGTTTATAAGGCCTACCCACAGACATGAATAATGTTGTCCATGTACGGGTGTTTATAAGGCCTATGGACAGACATGAATAATGTTGTCCATGTACGGGTGTTTATAAGGCCTACCCACAGACATGAATAATGTTGTCCATGCACGGGTGTTTATAAGGCTTACACACAGACATGAATAATGTTTTCCATGTACGGGTGTTTATAAGGCTTACACACAGACATGAATAATGTTTTCCATGTACGGGTGTTTATAAGGCCTACACACAGACATGAATAATGTTGTCCATGTACGGGTGTTTATAAGGCCTACCCACAGACATGAATAATGTTGTCCATGTACGGGTGTTTATAAGGCCTATTGACAGACATGAATAATGTTGTCCATGTACGGGTGTTTATAAGGCTTACACACAGACATGAATAATGTTGTCCATGTACGGGTGTTTATAAGTCCTACACACAGATATGAATAATGTTGTCCATGTACAGGTGTTTATAAGGCCTACCCACAGACATGAGAAATGTTGTCCATGTACGGGTGTTTATAAGGCCTACCCACAGACATGAATAATGTCGTCCATGTACGGGTGTTTATAAGGCCTACCCACAGACATGAGAAATGTTGTCCATGTACGGGTGTTTATAAGGCCTACACACAGACATGAATAATGTTGTCCATGTACGGGTGTTTATAAGGCCTACCCACAGACATGAATAATGTTGTCCATGTACGGGTGTTTATAAGGCCTACCCACAGACATGAATAATGTTTTCCATGTACGGGTGTTTATAAGGCCTACCCACAGACATGAATAATGTTGTCCATGTACGGGTGTTTATAAGGCCTACACACAGACATGAATAATGTTGTCCATGTACGGGTGTTTATAAGGCTTACCCACAGACATGAATAATGTTGTCCATGTACGGGTGTTTATAAGGCCTACCCACAGACATGAATAATGTTGTCCATGTACGGGTGCTTATAAGGCCTACCCACAGACATGAATAATGTTGTCCATGTACGGGTGTTTATAAGGCCTACCCACAGACATGAATAATGTTGTCCATGTAGGGGTGTTTATAAGGCCTACCCACAGACATGAGAAATGTTGTCCATGTACGGGTGTTTATAAGGCCTACACACAGACATGAATAATGTTGTCCATGTACGGGTGTTTATAAGGGCCTACCCACAGACATGAATAATGTTTTCCATGTACGGGTGTTTACAAGGCCTACCCACAGACATGAATAATGTTGTCCATGTACGGGTGTTCATAAGGCTTACACACAGACATGAATAATGTTTTCCATGTACGGGTGTTTATAAGGCCTACCCACAGACATGAATAATGTTGTCCATGTACGGGTGTTTATAAGGCCTATGGACAGAAATGAATAATGTTGTCCATGTACGGGTGTTTATAAGGCTTACACACAGACATGAATAATGTTGTCCATGTACGGGTGTTTATAAGGCCTACCCACAGACATGAATAATGTTGTCCATGTACGGGTGTTTATAAGGCCTACACACAGATATGAATAATGTTGTCCATGTACAGGTGTTTATAAGGCCTACCCACAGACATGAGAAATGTCCATGTACGGGTGTTTATAAGGCTTACCCACAGACATGAATAATGTTGTCCATGTAGGGGTGTTTATAAGGCCTATCCACAGACATGAGAAATGTTGTCCATGTAGGGGTGTTTATAAGGCCTACCCACAGACATGAGAAATGTTGTCCATGTACGGGTGTTTATAAGGCCTACCCACAGACATGAATAATGTCTTCCATATATGGGTATTTATCAGGCCTACCCACAGACATGAATAATGTGGTCCATGTACGGGTGCTTATAAGGCCTACCCACAGACATGAATAATGTTGTCCATGTACGGGTGTTTATAAGGCCTACCCACAGACATGAGAAATGTTGTCCATGTACGGGTGTTTATAAGGCTTACCCACAGACATGAATAATGTCCATGTAGGGGTGTTTATAAGGCCTACCCACAGACATGAGAAATGTTGTCCATGTACGGGTGTTTATAAGGCCTACACACAGACATGAATAATGTTGTCCATGTACGGTGTGTTTATAAGGGCCTACCCACAGACATGAATAATGTTGTCCATGTACGGGTGTTTATAAGGCCTATGGACAGACATGAATAATGTTGTCCATGTACGGGTGTTTACAAGGCTTACACACAGACATGACTAATGTTGTCCATGTACAGGTGTTTATAAGGCCTACCCACAGACATGAGAAATGTTGTCCATGTACGGGTGTTTATAAGGCCTACCCACAGACATGAATAATGTTGTCCATGTACGGGTGTTTATAAGGACTACCCACAGACATGAATAATGTTGTCCATGCACGGGTGTTTATAAGGCCTACACACAGATATGAATAATGTTGTCCATGTACGGGTGTTTATAAGGCCTACCCACAGGCATGAATAATGTTGTCCATGTACGGGTGTTTATAAGGCCTACCCACAGACATGAATAATGTTGTCCATGTACGGATGTTTATAAGGCCTACCCACAGACATGAGAAATGTTGTCCATGTACGGGTGTTTATAAGGCCTACACACAGACATGAATAATGTTGTCCATGTACGGGTGTTTATAAGGCCTACACACAGACATGAATAATGTGGTCCATGTACGGGTGCTTATAAGGCACACCCACAGACATGAATAATGTTGTCCATGTACAGGTGTTTATAAGGCCTACCCACAGACATGAGAAATGTTGTCCATGTACGGGTGTTTATAAGGCTTACCCACAGACATGAATAATGTTGTCCATGTAGGGGTGTTTATAAGGCCTACCCACAGACATGAGAAATGTTGTCCATGTACGGGTGTTTATAAGGCCTACCCACAGACATGAATAATGTTTTCCATGTACGGGTGTTTATAAGGCCTACCCACAGACATGAATAATGTCGTCCATGTACGGGTGTTTATAAGGCCTACCCACAGACATGAGAAATGTTGTCCATGTACGGGTGTTTATAAGGCTTACCCACAGACATGAATAATGTTGTCCATGTAGGGGTGTTTATAAGGCCTACCCACAGACATGAATAATGTCGTCCATATATGGGTATTTATCAGGCCTACCCACAGACATGAATAACGTTGTCCATGTACGTGTGCACCGTCCCGATTATGGCGCTCCGACACCAACTTTTTACGAGTAGGCTGGTCTTCGCCTTGCTATCATGACTCCTGTTTAATAGCACTATGGTCTCTTAGTAATCCCTTCATTTAGGCATCCACTGATCGTGCTCAAAGGACTAACTTAGAGGCCTGCTTGGCTACTGTGAAAAACTGGATGTCACTTAACTTTCTGCTTTTAAATTCAGATAAAACCGAGATGCTGGTCATTGGCCCTGCTAGACACAGACACCAACTTGGTCAAGTAACGATAACAAATGACAACTCTGTGGTTTGACAAAGTGTGGCAGCCAAAAATCTTGGTGTTACATTTGTTCCCAGATTCACGTTCACATTTCAGTTGCATTGTACAAACTCGTGATTGGATGTGTCAGAATTTTCTTCAGTTAAAGAAAGATAAAACTGAAGTAACTGTCTTTGGAGCCAAGGAAGAACAATTAGAAGTCAGCGCTCAGCTACAATCGGTAATGTTAAAAACCATGAACCAAGCCAGAAATACTGGTGTAGTCATCGACTCAGACCTGAATTTAGATAGCCACATTAAGACAAGGAAGTGCTGAGGGGGGCACGGGCGCTTGACCAGCCAGTCTACATGTGTTTTGTGGACTTGGAGAAGGCTTACGACCGTGTACCCCGGGGCACTCTGTGGGGGGGTAATGCGGGAGTATGGGGCACCGGGGCAGTTGCTACAAGCCATCCAGTCGTTGTATAACCAAAGTGAGTGCTGTGTCCGCATTCTCGGCACAAAGTCAAACACGTTTTTGGTGGGTGTTGGGCTCCGCCAAGGTTGTCCCTTGTCTCTGAGTCTGTTTGTGATATTCATGGACAGAATCTCATGGCGCAGCCAAGGTGTGGAGTGTGTCCGTTTTGGGAATCTCAGAATTGCATCTCTGGTCTTGGCAGATGATGTGGTTTTGTTGGCTTCAACAGAACGCGACCTCCAGCGCGCACTGGGGCGGTTTGCAGCTGAGTGTGAAATGGCTGGGATTAGAGTCAGCACCTCCACGTCTGAGGCCATGGTTCTTGACTGGAAAATGCTGGATTGCTCCCTCCAGGCCTTGTTCACGAGTGAGGGTAGTATGGAGCAGGAGATTGACAGGTGGATTGGTGCAGCATCACCAGTAATGCGGACGTTGTATCGGATCGTTGTCGTGAAGAGGGAGCTGAGCCGGAAGACAAAGCTCTCAATTTACCAGTCAATCTTCCTTCCAACCCTCACTTATGGTCATGAGCTTTGGGTAGTGACCGAAAGGGTGAGATCGGGGATACAAGCGGATGAAATGAGTTTCCTCCATAGGGTGTCTCGGATCAGCCTTAGAGATAGATAGGGTGAGGAGCTCGGACATCTGGAGGAAGCTCGGAGTGGAGCTGCTGCTCCTTTGCATCGAAAGGAGCCAGTTGAGGTGGTTCGGACATCTGATTAGGATGCCTCCTGGGCACCTTCGTTTTGAGGTTTTCTGGGCATGTCCAACTGGGAGGAGACCCCGGGGTAGACCCAGAACTCATTGGAGGGACTACATGTCCAATCTGGTCTGGGAATGCCTTGGGATCCCCCAGGAGGAGCTGGAGGGCATTGCTGGGGAGAGGGACGTTTGGAGTGCCCTACTTAGCTTGTTGTCACTGCAACCTGGCCCTGGAGAAGCGGCTGATGATGTGAGGAGATTAGAGATAAGATGTTTTATGTAAAGCACTTTGAATTGCCTTGTTGCTGAAATGTGCTATACAGATAAATTTGCCTTGTGTTTGCCTTGCCTTGCTACTGACATTACGTTATGTTATGTCTGATTGTGATGGGCAGGCTGGGGCCTGCTTTGACCATCTTGCATTGGGATCCAGCTCCGATTCATTATGCTGCTGAGAATAACTGTAATTATTGCACTAGTATGAATGTAATTATGTACTAGAACAATATTTCACTAAGTTATTACCGACAGGTGTGCATCAGTTTGTTAATACTACACAGTTAAATGATGTGTTTTTCCTGTGGGATGGGAGAAGACAAAAATCAATAGAACTCTATTGCGCGGACATGAGCGTATGGAATGTTTGTAGGTGCAGATGGGAGTGGACACATTGCAGGTGCTAGTGGGAATGTAACACACACATTGCGTGAGTGAGTGGTGGTAATAGTCAGAAATCCAGCGGAGGTGGGATTAAGAAAACAGTCCCGCGTAGGGCTTTACTTCGCAGCTATCTACTCTGAGCCGTCTTTCAACTAGCATTAGAGCATTGAATTCGGACTCACTCCATTTCAGTACAGCTGTGGTATATCCATGGGATTCTATTTGTTTTTTGTCAAATAACTCTTAAACATATCAGTTTCTATATGAACCTGAACCTGTCTGTGAACCCTAACAGAATAAAAGCAGAAAGTTGAATGAATGGTTTCAGTGCAAATTTACAGTACTTCGCATAATAAAATCAGAACCATGAATGAGGCATAACGTAGGAGGAGGACATTCTGCAAAATATATTTAAAAAAAAACCCCAAAAAACAAGTAGGGACAGTAAAATAGGTAAAACAAGATATTGTGCAAAATGTCAAATAGCAAGAATACAACTGAATATGTAAATCAGTTATTAATGTCATCACCTCTTAGCACTCCCTAGCTATCCATACAATCCAAAGTCAGCTTGGCCTATTGTACATTACTAATGTATCTTCAAACTGTCAGAATCCTGTGGTAGTTCTGACTCCAGTCTAGCCTGGACAACTTAACAGGTCAGAACAGTTGTGCAGTTCTTTCCCCAAAACACAAGACCTTCCATAATCAGCTTCTTGTCTTATAATGGTCTAGAGAGTGGGATTCATACTTATGCTGTTCTCCTTACTTCTGTGTTAGAGTATATTTAGAAGGGAAATCTAGATGTTTGGTTAATCATTACTCCAAACAGACCGACCCTGAGTTTCACCCACAGTCCCTGGACTTTACTCCTGTTCTTATGAAGTTACTCTTTCCTCTACATTATGTAAGCTAATAATGAGACACTTTTTTTTAAACCATCAGCTTCAGGGGAATTCTTTGTACTCCAAAGTTATTCTTCATATAGTCTTATGGCTGACATTTTATGGACCGTCAACACCGAGACAATTATTTTCATAGTTGAACTTTAGGGTTAATGATGAATAATGATGGCTATCGTGGAAACCATACCTGTTTTTGATGCTAGGGTGTCAGCTGGGTAAAACTGACTAAGAGCTACTTTATTTGCTTGTTCCACCAGTGGTGCAGGAGTGAGGAGGGGTGGGTCCTGTCTCATCATCCCCCTCTGCTGACTCTGGCAGGAAGAATCAGCATTGTGTCCCATGCTATTAAAGTTTGTGTCCAGGGAGGCCCACAGGTTTCTGGATTCCCTCTGCTCCCTAAGTTCCTGCTCTCGTCGCATATCCTCCTCTATTTCCCTCTGAATGATATCTACAGTACCTTCTCTTCTGGACTGTAGACCGGCAGACTCTAGATTACCCATCCAGGATGGACCAGCAGACCAGACCTATTGAGTCAAGATGACAGAGACAGTTGGAGCAGAGGAAAAGTAGGGGGAGGCAGGGAATGAGACATTTAGGAGGTAATTTTAACCAAAGAGCTCTTCTACTTGGAACGAGTTCCTTTTCAGCACAGGACCTTTAGTGTTACCTGGAAAGACTAACATAACCTTGCATTGAAAGTGAGACCCTCACAGGGAGGAGGTACTAATGTTAACCACCAACAAAGCTAATCAACTTGGTGATAACTGTTAGTCAAATGAAAATGAGAATAAACAGGTGTTTAGTTTAGATTTGACGAAAACTACAGAATATACATATTTAAAGTCAGCTACAAGACTATTCCAAAGAAAAAATTATACTCTGAAACCTTCAGACAACTTTTAGTCTTTGAGAGCAGGAAGAAGGCCTGCTCTCAAAGACTACCCCTGTCCAACACAAAGTTAAAAAGTTTCAAGTTCAAAGTGCTCCTACTCTCATATAAAAGCAGGAGCACTTTAGATTTGAAACTTTGTCTTGGATAGGGAGCCAGTGAAGGGAGGCTAGGATGGTTGAGACATGGTCAAACTTTCTATACTTAGCACAAAAAGTAAGGAAATGTGTGTTTGGTAGATTATTTCTTTGTTGTAACAATGCTTCTTGGCAATAAATCTTATACCGTTGGAAAGCCTGTTTATTTCCCTTTTAAATGGTGCCACATTTGTAAGGAACATGCATTTGTGGGATGAGCAGCAGAGCCGAGTATGTGGGTTGCACCCATGAAAATTTGTCAAATCTTCTCTGTCAATGCCAAACAGCTGATTTTGCTGTTGCTACTGACTCTTGTTTTGAGCTTCTGGTACCCCAGGTGCTGACAATCAGGTGCCTGATATATATAAAATTTATTGTCAAGAAGCATTGTTACAACAAAGAAATAATCTACCAAACACACATTTCCTTACTTTTTGTGCTAACTTTAGTTTTGGTCCCAACTTCAGCAGTAGCATTCTGTTCCATCTGGAGGTTCTTAACATTATATTGCAGGCCATAACGAAGCGTATACTATGCGCAGTACTGTCAAAGGCGGTGTAAAGATCAAGTAGCAATAACACTGAGATGGAATCAGGAATGGAATACTCTGAAAGCAAAATTTTCCCATCTACCGATGGAGGAATACTCACTGTTTCGTCAGTGCTTGTTTCATCAACCAGAGGTTTTGCCAGTTGCTGTTGGTCTGCTGTGATTCCACCAGGCAGAACTCTGCTGCGGTTTTGGATCTCTGAGGCCTGCTGGTTGATGTAAAATGGTGCTGAGCTCATTTTGCTGATGTACAGCTCTGTTTCTTCAGGGTGACGATGTGGACAACAAAGGGAGGGAAAGCCCTCGGTGGAATGCTCATCTGTCCTGCTCTCCTCCTCTTCATTGCTGCTTTTGTCAGGTGTCTTGAAATCATCCTTTCTCTGGAGAGAAGTCCAGACCTGATGCTGAAGCTCCTCTTCCTTCTGGCTCTCTTTCTGGATCTCGCGGTGAATGAGGAAGCTAACTCGGTTCTTCTCTTTGGTTTTAACAGGTGTCAGTGGAGAGCTGGGCTGTGAGAATAAAGGCTTGATCTTAATCTCCAGCATCTCTGGCTTGCAATCACAGGGCTTCAGGCCACGTGAGTGCCTCAGGTTTTCCTCTCGTTCCCGAGTGACACGGATCTCTCTTTCAATCGGTGTCTCATAATCATCCATAGACTTTGTACCCCTGCTCTCTTGCTGAATGTTTTCATTGCAAGTGCTTTTATTAGTGGTGTAGCCTCCACTTGGATCCACTGACAGGTCTTCTAGTTTGGAGTCCAGATCATCAGAGACACTGCTGGCTAAACTCTCTTCAGCAGAGAATACAGTCACCTTCCTTCCTGAAGATGGCACCTCTTCATCCTGCCATATAGAGGATGCTGCTCGTTGGATTAACTGCTCTTTATTCGAGCAATGAACATCTTCCTCTGACCTCAGAAACATGCTTTGTGTTTTTGAAGACCAAGGAGTGTTCATGGGTAGTACATTGAGTCTGCCTTGCTCCATCTTTAGGAACTGCTGTTGTGCTACTCTAAAGTTGATCTGCTCACTGTCAATGGTTCCTCCCTCAGCAGGTGGGGTAAGCTTTGGTTTGGAACTGGTTGGCCCAAAGCTCAAACTAAAACCTTCTATCATCTTGTTGGGAGAGCTGTTCAGATCTATATTTTCTAATGCACTCCACTGTTTCTTGAATGACATGTTTTTCTTTGGTGCTTGGCAGTGAATGATCTCCTTGCGAAGTTTCTTCTCCATGTGCTCATCAATTACTTCTACACTGCTGTTAGTCTCAATGCTGTACTGTGAGTCCTCATTGAGCTCCTGAAAAAGACTGGCTGGCTTCTTGCCACTAGAGTATGTCTGCAATTTGAAAGCCCTTTCTTCCTTCAGCATGGCCAGCTGAGTCTGCCTTTGTGGAGAAACCATCCATACTTGGTTACACTCTGCCTCTGGACTGGCAGGATCCTCCACAAAGGAGTAGAAGCCACAGTGGGAGCCCAAGCTGCTTGTGGGAGTGCTGGGTGTACTGGGGCTGCTGGCCTGCCACTCATCACTGGTATTCCCTCCCTCATCTGATACTGCTACCTGCTTAGCCTGTACCAAGACATCCTTGGAGCACTCCCCCTGCTGGGAGGAAACCAGAACTGATGACTGATGGGCAACAGAAATACTGTCTGATGTGAAGGTGGAGTCATTCCAGCCTTGTACCGGGATGGAGGGCTCAGTCCAGGCAGGGCTAACAATGGTGCGGAGGTCAGACAGTTCAAGCCTGGGGGACAGAGGCTTCAGCACCCACCGCCTGGGAGTGCTCTCCATGGGCGCCGTAAAAGCAGTGACCTCCTGGATAGACATTGGTTCAGTGGCAGGTGGTTGGTAAAGAAAGTTGACTGGTTGGACTTCCTCCTGGTTCAGCACATCCTGGAAACTCGAACCAGCAACAGAAAGTCTCTGGAAGCAACAAGAAACCCAGGGTTACAGAGATTAATATCTAGGTTAACAACTGCACTTGTTTACACAACTGGAAATTCAGCATTGGACTGTATATTGTACAGCAATCTTATATGTAGTGATAATTGAACTGAGTGACAGTTAGTGACAATACCACACAGTTTACGTCGCCGAATTTAGGCAGTTTTGTAGGAACTATGATTTCTGCCATGCAACCAGCAGCCCCACTTCCCCCAGGCAAATGGAGCTGCCGAAAGGGCCGTCGGGACAGCCAAAAGAATTTTCCTGCCACAGGTGCGAGCCCCGCGCAGCTCATGACCGGCCGCCAGATCCGGACCACCATGCCAGTGCTGGAGAGGAAACTCCAGCCAAAGCTCTTCGACCACAAGGAGGTGGAGAAGAATGACAGAAGGGCAAAAGAGGCTTATAAGTTTTTCTTCAACAGGAGACACTCTGCACGTGCCCTAACCGAACTGCACTCAGGTGAGAGGGTACGAGTCAAACTAGACGGGCAAAAGGGGTGGAACATGGCCGCAGTCGTGGTGAATCCCTCAGGTGAGCCACGCTCCTACACGGTGCGTACGGAAGACGGGGCTGTCTTCAGACGGAACCGCAGGCACCTGCAATCCGTGCCTGCCCCTGCAACTGTTGCAACCCAAGCAGCCAGAGACAGCAATGACTTGCAGCAGGAACAACTCAGCCCACCGGTCGCCACCTCATTGGGCACTCCCACGGAGCCGGACGTGCCAGCAAGGCCCTCTGGGTTCACCATCACCTCCAGTGGCAGAGTTGTAAAACCCCCAAAGCGGTATGATGTTTAGATACTGAGTGAGCAATGGGGCAGAATAATCCCCACACTCAGTCGAAGGGCTGGGCAGTCTACCCCACCCTTCAGGTTAATTTTTGAATTTTTGAAGTGCATGTCTTCATTGTTAGCTGATTATGCTGTTAATTAGCAAATTGCTAATATGGTATTGCTGTTGCTATGTTTTCTAGCAATGTTATTGTCTCCATTGGAACCTACATGTTCTTTAAAAGGAGGGCGATGTGATGAGAACTACAGTGCCCAGCATGCTGTGTACGTAAGAGGAGGGGCACGCAACTATATGTTTTAGCGCGGTTCTGTACTGGGGCATTCTGGTATTGTTCTAATCTGTACTGGAAGCGGATGGCTGAATAAAGCACGGTATTAATCGCGACTCCCTTGCCTGTCATATATGCACACGACAAAAGTGTAACTGGACTTGGTATATATACGTGAAGACATTTCGCCCCAACAAAGTCGAAACTAACACCCCTAACGACCGTCGCTGCTAAACATCAGATCACAAAAGAGCCATGCACATCAATAGCTCTGATAAAGACGGGCGTGGCTAAACATCGAAACACAAATAGCCATTGACATCAATAGCTCTGATAACGACTCCAAAGAGGATAAATATCTGAGTTTCATCACCAGCCAGTCAGACTAGCTTGTCTAGTCAGAAAGGCACGAACTGATGAAGCCTCTTGGATGAGAGGCGAAACGTCTTCACGGAAATGTGGGAAGCAGCATTCACAGCTGCCCTTGCTAGTGGCCCATGGTAGAGAACCGGCGCTGGTGGGGCGTGATTAGATTCGAGTGCTCAACTTAGATTGGTCAAAAGTGAATCGCTGCCGCAGCTGACCCAGTGGATCAAGTGTGCTCAGAGCACAGAGCAGTTTTCAGCGCAGAGCTGGGCCATGCAAAAGGCGTCACTGCATCCTTGCGTGTATCACCGGATGCTGTACCAAAATTTAGCAAAGCGAGGCCAGTGCCTTATACACTGCGTGAAGCTGTGGATAACAAGTTAATCGAACTCGAACAGCAGGGAATTATCTCTCCTGTGCAGCACAGTGAATGGGCTGCGCCGCTAGTGTGCATTCCGAAAAAAGATGGATCAGTGCACATTTGCGGAGATTATAAGGTGACGGTAAATCAGTGGCTTGATGTAGATCAGTACACACTTTCAAAACCGCAGGATGTATTCTCCACTTTAGCAGGTGGAAAGCATTTCACTAAACTTGACTTGACGCAGGCCTACACTCAGCTCGACATGGATGAGAAAAGTAAGCCGTTTCTCACCATCAATACACACAGAGGTCTCTGTGTATGCAACCGCTTGCCATATGGGGTCGCTAGCATGCCCGCTATTTTCCAGCGCACTATGGATGAAGTATTACAAGGGCTTGATGGCGTGGTCTGCTACTTAGACGATATTTTGATGACAGGAACAGATACCACCGCACATCTGCGCAATCTTTAAAAGTGTTACAGAGACTGGAAGAACATGGGCTGAGGCTTAACAAAGAGAAATGTGCCTTCTTTCAGAACAGTGTGGCCTACCTCGGGCATGTCGTTGATGCTGAGGGTGTGCACCCAATTAAAGAGAAAACTGAGGCTATTGACAAAGCTCCTGTGCCGAAACATGTGACAGAATTGAGGTCGTACTTAGCCATGCTCAATTACTATGGCAAATGTATACCAAACCTGTCCAGCGAGATTAAGCCTACGATTGAGCTCCTACATAAAGAGTGGGGTTGGACAAGAGAATGTCAAGAGGCGTTTGAGCGTACTAAAGCACAGCTTGTAGCCCCGCCAGTGTTTACACATTAGGATCCTAAACTGCCTGTAATTTTGGCATGTGATGCTTCGCCTTACGGCATAGGTGCCGTGATTTCACATCAGTTTCCAGACAACAGTGAGAAACCTATAGGCTACGTGTCTAGGACACTCACTAAAACAGAAGTCAACCATTCTCAGATAGAGAAAGAAGCACTTAGTATCATCTTTGGGGTGACCAAGTTTAATGACTATCTGTATGGATGAAAGTTTACTCTGCTTACAGACCACACACCACTCCTAAAGATACTAGGGCCTAAGACTGGACTGCCTACATTGGCAGCAGCTAGGCTGCAGAGGTGGTCATTAATTTTAGCAGCATACCAGTATGACATAGGTTACAAGCCATCCTTACAACATGCAGATGCGGATGCATTATCGCGGTTACCACTACAGACTCCAGAGGCAGACTCAGATTATAGGTCTGTGTTTAGGGTCTTATTCTTGGATAAAGTGCCAGTGTCCTCACAAGAGATTGCAAAACAGACAAAGACCGATGCAGTACTACAGAGAGTGAAGCACTTCACATTGAATGGTTGGCCAAAGCATTTGAATGAAGATGAGTTAAGGCCATACTTCATAAGAACCACAGAACTGACTGTTGAATCTGACTGTGTGATGTGGGGTTTCTGGGTAATCATACCAGAGGTGTTAAGACCACAGATGTTACGTGAATTGCATGAAAATCACCAGGGAATGGTAAAGACGAAGGCATTAGCCCATAGTCACTTTTGGTTTCCAAACCTTGATTCTGACATAGAGTCACCGGTAAACAGTTGCCAGACATGCCAGTTAAACAGACACCACCCTGCCACAGCTCCTGTTCACAACTGGAGCTGGCCTAACCATCCTTGGGAGAGGATACACATAGATTATGCTCAGAAGGGAAAGTTCAACTTCCTAGTGGTCACTGATAGCTATTCACGTTGGCCAGAAGTAGCTTTGATGAGTAGCACTACATCTGAAAAGACCATAGAAGGGATACTTTGCCACTTGGGGTCTTCCAGACGAACTTGTGTCTGATAATGGACCACCATTTGTATCTACTGAGTTTGAAACATTCCTGAAAAACAATGGGGTGAAACACATTAAGAGTTCTCCTCACCACCCAGCTTCTAATGGGGCTGCAGAGCGTTTGGTGCAGAACCTGAAAACAGCTCTTGGAAAGGGAAAGAGTAGCAATATGATGTTGCAGCACTGCATACACACTTTCCTATTCTGTTATAGGAGGACACCACAGTCTACTACAGGGAAAACATCTGCAGGATTGTTTCTCAGACGTCAGTTCAAAACCAGGTTGTCTCTCACCAAACCTAATTTCACACAGAGTCCATGCAACAGAGACAGGACAGTCAACAGTCCAAGCAAGCAGATACGTTGGCACAAGTCAGACACTTCCTACCAAAACAGAAGGTGTTGGTTGGAAACCACAGGGGAGGGGAAGGTGTTAAATGGGTGCCTGGGTGCATTCTAAAGGCACTTGGTCCTGTCACATATCTTGTGAAAGTGTATGGAAAGGTGTACAAGAGACATGTCAATCAAATGATCAATACTGAGATTGAGACCTGTAATGTGTCAGATGAATCTGATGATGATCTGAGGGTTGTTCCACATGTATCACATGCATGTGGAGCAACGCCTGTAGACGTTCCAGAATCCACTGAGAGGGTTGTGCAGCAAGGATCCAGTGATGCTGCTCCCTCCGCAGTTGCAGAGGGTGTCCAGCAGAGGCCGCAGCGGCAGGTGAAGCCGCCTGATAGGTTAAATATGTGAGAACCCAGTTGTTGTTATATAACAATGTCATGTTGAAAAGATGTAAAAAAAAAAAAGTACTGTAAATGTACTGGGTTCAGATTTAAAGGGAGGAGTGTAGTGTATGGAGATGCACACGAAAGCAAATGTTTTTAGTTGCAGTAATATGTATTTTATGTTTGACCTCTGACCCTCAATGTCTATTGGTTGTGTATGTTGTATAAATGTACGCGCGCCACTCTGGTGCGCGCCCTTGGAAGAAGACAGAGCAAGAGGGTCACTCATGTTTCCGGGCCTGCTTAACGCAGTCGTTTCATGATGTTACTACGGTCTAGCAAATAAAAGAGGAAGACCAAATTACACCTTGATCGTTGTATAATTCAGTTATCCCGTAGATACACAACAGGCCCTGTGAAAAACTGATGATGTAATAGAAAATTGTTGACACCGACTAATTTTGAAAGAGCAACGGCCAGTGGGGAAATTCCAACTCAGCCGTCCCACCAATTGTGAAAGTCCATCATTCACTCAGGCACTCACTTAGTCATTCATTCACGGACAACCACATGTGTAGGGCTGCCCCTCTGGTGCAGTCCAGCCTAGGTAATGCACCGAGCAAACAGCATGGAAAGAGTGAGAGTTATCACCAAAACAACTCACTTCTAAACAAAATGCCAATCCTTACAAAATACAAATAATTGCATCATCATACAAGCTGTGTGTGCACTTCAGCGGAATTTGGTGACAACGTGCCGGGGTACAAAACTATGCGCAAAACACATGACAGCCACCCCTTCCTACTGCACAAAACCCCGTGTTAGCTCCGGCTTGGTCGGGCGTCGCTACAGACACAACTGGCCGTGTCTACGGGTGGAAAGCCGGATGTGGGTATGTGTCCCACATCCGGCTTCGTCTGGTGTTCAACCTCCCTAAGTTCTCCCACACAACTCCCCTTCTCGTGTCCCTACACTGGCTCCAGGGAGCTGCTCGCATCCAGTTTAAGACTCTGGTGCTGGCCTACAGGGCAGTGAAAGGAACAGCTCCTTCCTATCTCCAGGCCATGGTCAAGCCCTACACCCCCACCCGACCACTTCGCTCTGCTGCCTCGGGACGCCTGGTTGCCCCGTTGCTCAGAGGCCCCTGCTGCCGATAGACCCGGTCCCGACTCTTTCCTGTCCTGGCCCCACAATGGTGGAATGAACTCCCCACTGATGTCAGGACAGCGGAGTCGCTCCCCATCTTTCGGAGCAGGTTGAAAACTCACCTCTTCAAGAACTACCACCCTGTTACTTGTTCTTAGCACTTATTGTATTCACTCATTAAAAAAAAAAATCTCTTTCTTGCACTTTTACTTTAGCACTGGTGTTGCTCTTAGATGCTTATTTAGATGCACTTATGACCTCTGATGACTAGTAGTTCTCCTGACTTCCTACGTTAAATGATGCACTTATTGCAATAGCGCCTCCTTTGGGGGGAATAGCATGATCCTCCCACGCACTCAGAAACTTTTTGTTTCGATGTTGATTGTCAAATTATGAAATCATAAAATAAAATTAGAACTGACGACTTATTAAATATTATATTTTAGAATATCTTGGGCCCCCTCTGAAGGCCTAGAGGGACCTGACGGTTTCCCCATGGTGCTGATGTTAGTTCCTGGAAACAGAGGTAACGTAACCAGCAGTTGAGGACAACGCTCATCCTGCCTGCTGCAGCACTGTCCTCTGGACACGTGGCTGTTCAACGAGGCTGCGGAATTTAATGATAATGGTACTGATTTCTGTGCCCAACAAGAAAAAGTACCCTATGTCCCAGCTGCGGCCGCCATGTCTTTGCCCCTTGATACAGCTACTGACACAATGACTATGTAGGATATCAAACAAGGGACCTTAAAAGTAGATAGCGCCCTCCGCTGTTTAAAAAGATTATCGATCGCGATTCATTTATCGTCTCACCAATTTGGATCATCACATATTTGTATTGGGAATTTACTGTCTCGCAAAGTATCGTTACACCCCTAGTACATGTGGGAAACAGAGCGGACAGGAAGAAAGTTAGTGAAATGTTATTCTATGTATGGTCACACCCTGATCCACTCAACTACATGAACACCTTAGAGATTTCACCAACTTCTACAGCTGTGTGCTAATGATGCTAGCCATGTCCTTCAAAATCTTTCTACCACAGCCCTCTAATTTTAAGCAGGAGCGCAGTATTTGGTAACTAAAGAATGTATTCTTTTGAGATAGCTAAATGAAAATAAATAATCCATAGAAACTTTGTGTAGAGAAAAACGTCAGTGTTAAATTATGCAAGATAACCGACTATCAACAGTATATTAAACTTTCTTAAATCTACTAGATTGACGTTTGTGGCAACAAGCACTTGCCCTGTTGAGGAGGGCTTGGGACGAACAGCGAGCAGACTTCCCTTCAGTAGTCTATATATATTCAACTTCCCCTAAGTAATCTATACATATTCACCTTCCCTTTAGTAGTCTATACATATTCACCTTCTTTTAGTAGTCTATATATATATTCACCTTCCCTTTAGTAGTCTATATATAGTATATATATATATTCACCTTCCTTTAGTAGTCAATACATATTCACCTTCCCTTTAGTAGTCTATATATTCACCTTCCCTTTAGTAGTCTATACATATATATTCACCTTCCCTTTAGTAGTCTATACATATTCACCTTCCCTTTAGTAGTCTATATATATATATTCACCTTCCCTTTAGTAGTCTATATATATTCACCTTCCCTTTAGTAGTCTATACATATTCACCTTCCCTTTAGTAGTCTATATATATATATATTCACCTTCCCTTTAGTAGTCTATACATATTCACCTTCCCTTTAGTAGTCTACATATATATATTCCCCTTCCCTTTAGTAGTCTATACATATTCACCTTCCCTTTAGTAGTCTATACATATTCACCTTCCCTTTAGTAGTCTATACATATTCACCTTCTTTTAGTAGTCTATATATATTCACCTTCCCTTTAGTAGTCTCTTTATATATATATATTCACCTTCCCTTTAGTAGTCTATACATATATATTCACCTTCCCTTTAGTAGTCTATACATATTCACCTTCCCTTTAGTAGTCTATATATATTCACCTTCCCTTTAGTAGTCTATACATATTCACCTTCCCTTTAGTAGTCTATATATATATATTCACCTTCCCTTTAGTAGTCTATACATATTCACCTTCCCTTTAGTAGTCTATACATATTCACCTTCCCTTTAGTAGTCTATACATATTCACCTTCTTTTAGTAGTCTATATATATTCACCTTCCCTTTAGTAGTCTATATATATATATATATATATATATATTCACCTTCCCTTTAGTAGTCTATATATATTCACCTTCCCTTTAGTAGTCTATATATATATATATATTCACCTTCCCTTTAGTAGTCTAAATATATATATTCACCTTCCCTTTAGTAGTCTATACATATTCACCTTCCCTTTAGTAGTCTATACATATTCACCTTCCCTTTAGTAGTCTATATATATTCACCTTCCCTTTAGTAGTCTATACATATTCACCTTCCCTTTAGTAGTCTATATATATATATTCACCTTCCCTTTAGTAGTCTATACATATTCACCTTCCCTTTAGTAGTCTATACATATTCACCTTCCCTTTAGTAGTATATATATAAATATATATTCACCTTCCCTTTAGTAGTCTATATATATTCACCTTCCCTTTAGTCATCAATATATATTCACCTTCCCTTTAGTAGTCTATATATATATATTCACCTTCCCTTTAGTAGTCTATATATATTCACCTTCCCTTTACTCGTCAATATATATATTCACCTTCCCTTTAGTAGTCTATACATATTCACCTTCCCTTTAGTCGTCTATATATATTCACCTTCCCTTTAGTAGTCTATACATATTCACCTTCCCTTTAGTAGTCTATATATATTCACCTTCCCTTTAGTCGTCAATATATATTCACCTTCCCTTTAGTCGTCTATATATATTCACCTTCCCTTTAGTAGTCTATATATATACAGTGGTGTGAAAAAGTGTTTGCCCCCTTCCTGATTTCTTATTTTTTTGCATGTTTGTCACACTTAAATGTTTCAGATCATCAAACAAATTTAAATATTAGACAAAGATAACACAAGTAAACACAAAATGCAGTTTTTAAATGAAGGTTTTTATTATTAAGGGGAAAAAAATCCAAAGCTACATGGTCCTGTGTAAAAAAGTGATTGCCCCCTAAACCTAATAACTGGTTGGGCCACCCTTAGCAGCAGCAACTGCAATCAAGCGTTTGCGATAACTGGCAATGAGTCTTTTACAGCGCTGTGGAGGAATTTTGGCCCACTCATCTTTGCAGAATTGTTGTAATTCAGCCACATTGGAGGGTTTTTGAGCATGAACCGCCTTTTTAAGGTCATGCCACAGCATCTCAATCGGATTCAGGTCAGGACTTTGACTAGGTCACTCCACAGTCTTCATTTTGTTTTTCTTAAGCCATTCAGAGGTGGACTTGCTGGTGTGTTTTGGATCATTGTCCTGCTGCAGAACCCAAGTAAGCTTCAGCTTGAGGTCACGAACAGATGGCCGGACATTCTCCTCCAGGAGTTTTTGGTAGACAGCAGAATTCATGGTTCCATTTACCACAGCAAGTCTTCCAGGTCCTGAAGCAGCAAAACAGCCCCAGACCATCACACTACCACCACCATATTTTACTGTTGATACGATGTTCCTTTTCTGAAATGCGGTGTTATTTTTACGCCAGATGTAATGGGACACACACCTTCCAAAAAGTTCAACTTTTGTCTCGTCAGTCCACAGAGTATTTTCCCAAAAGTTTTGGGGATCATCAAGATGTTTTCTGGCAAAACTGAGATGAGCCTTTATGTTCTTTTTGCTCAGCAGTGGTTTTCGTCTCGGGACTCTGCCATGCGGGCCATTTTTGCCCGGTCTCTTTCTTATGGTGGAGTCATGAACACTGACCTTAACTAAGGCAAGTGAGGCCTGCAGTTCTTTGGATGTTGTTGTGGGGTCGTCTGTGACCTCTTGGATGAGTCGTCGCTGCGCTCTTGGGGTAAATTGGTCGGCCGGCCACTCCTGGGAAGGTTCACCACTGTTCCATGTTTTCGCCATTTGTGGATAATGGCTCTCACTGTGGTTCGCTGGAGTCCCAAAGCTTTAGAAATGGCTTTATAACCTTTTCCAGACTGATAGATTTCAATTACTTGGTTTCTCATTTGTTCCTGAATTTCTTTGGATTGCAGCATGATGTCTAGCTTTTGAGGATCTTTTGGTCTACTTCACTTTGTCAGGCAGGTCCTATTTAAGTGATTTCTTGATTGAGAAGAGGTGTGGCAGTAATCAGGCCTGGGTATGGCTAGAGAAATTGAACTCAGCTTTCCAAAGATGTGATAAACCACACTTAATTTATATTTTAACAGTGGGGGGGCAATCACTTTTTCACACAGGGCCATGTAGCTTTGGATTTTTCTTTTCCCTTAATAATAAAAACCTTCATTTAAAAACTGCATTTTGTGTTTACTTGTGTTATCTTTGTCTAATATTTAAATTAGTTTGATGATCTGAAACATTTAAGTGTGGCAAAAATGCAACAAAATAAGAAATCAGGAAGGGGGCAAACACTTTTTCACACCACTGTATATATTCACCTTCCCTTTAGTAGTCCATATATATTCACTTCCTTTAGTAGTCTATACATCTTCATCTTCATTAATCTATTCATTCACCTCCTTTAGCAGTCTATACATATTCACCTCCTTTAGACATCTATACATATTCACCTCCTTTAGTAGTCTATACATATTCACCTACTCTAGCAGTCTATACATATTCACCTCCTTTAGTTGTCTATACATATTCACCTACTTTAGTAGTCTATACATATTCACCTCCTTTAGTAGTATGTACATATACACCTTCCCTTTAGTAGTCTGTACATATTCACCTACTTTAGCAGTCTATACATATTCACCTCCTTTAGCAGTCTATACATAGTCATCTCCTTTAGTAATCTGTACATATTCACCTACTTTAGCAGTATATACATATTCACCTCCTTCAGTAGTCTATACATATTCACCTTCCCTTAGTCTGTAATATTCACCTTCCCTTTAGTTGTCTATACCTAGTCACCTCCTTTAGTAGTCTATACATATTAATCTCCTTTAGTATTCTATACTTATTCACTTCCTTTAGTAGTCTACACATATTCACCTTCCTTTTAGTATTCAGTACACAGTCACCTTCCTTTTAGTATTCAGTACACAGTCACCTTCCTTTTAGTAGTCTATACATAGTCACCTCCTTTAGTAGTCTATATATATATTCATCTCCTTTAGTAGTCTATATATATTCACCTTCTTTAGTAGTCTGTACATATTCACCTTCCCTTTAGTAGTCCATATATTTTCACTTCTTTAGTAGTCTATACATCTTCATCTTCATTAGCCCATCATTCACCTTCTTTAGTAGTCTATGCATATTCACCTCCTTTAGTAGTCTATATATATTCATCTCCTTTATTAGTCTATATATATTCATCTCCTTTAGTAGTCTATATATATATATATTCACCTTCTTTAGTAGTCTGTACATATTCACCTTCCTTTAGTAGTCCACATATATTCGCTTTCTTTAGTAGTCTATACATCTTCATCTTCATTAGTCTATTCATTCACCTCCTTTAGTAGTCTATGCATATTCACCTCCTTTAGTAGTCTACACATATTCACCTACCCTTCAGTAGTCAGCACACATTCCCCTTCCCTTTAGTAGTCTATACATATTCACCTCCTTTAGTAGTCTATACATATTCATCTCCTTTAGTAGTCTGTACATATTCACCTTTCCTTTAGTAGTCTATACATATTCATCTCCTTCAGTAGTCTGTACATATTCACCTTCCCTTTAGTAGTCTATACATCTTCATCTTCATTAGTCTATTCAATCACCTCCTTTAGTAGTCTATACATATTAACCTCCTTTAGTAGTCTATAGATATTCACCTCCTTTAGTAGTCTATAGATATTCATCTTCCTTTAGTAGTCTATACATATTCACCTCTTTTAGCAGTCTATAGATATTCATCCGCCTTTAGTAGTCTATACATATTCACCTCTTTTAGCAGTCTATAGATATTCATCCTCCTTTAGTAGTCCATACATAGTCACCTACTTCAGTAGTCTGTACATATTCACCTTCTCTTTAGTAGTTTGTACATATTCACCCCCTTTAGTAGTCCAAACATATTCATCGTTCCTTTAGTAGTCTATACATATTCACCTCCTTTAGTAGTCTATATACATATTCACCTAACGCTCTACAGCAGACAGAAGAAAGAGGAAAGATGGCTTTGTGGACAGTCGGTGGGCTCTACTTGGCGTTTCTGTGTGGGGAACCACCTGCTAGACAGTGAACTGTGTTCCTCTGATAAGAACCACTTCCTGGAAGTGGCTCATCTGCCCTCAACTGATTGGCTGACAAGTGAGAGGAGCCACTTATGTAAGAGGGGAGATATCAACCCTTCTTCACCCTGCTAATGGGTCTCTCCTGCTGTGTGTGTGTGTGTGTGTGTGAGATTTAGAGAGAGAGAGTGAGAAAGAGAGAGTATAAAGAGCATAGTGATCTTACATTCCTGATTCGCCAATAATATAAGTAACGAGAGGTTCAAGGCCACCGAGTCACAGTGTGAGTCTTCTATAAAGTCACTCAACCATTCATGCTCTGTCCAAGACCAAGTTACTGATCAAATGCTGTTTATCAAACTCGTGTGAAGGCTAGTCCCCATAAAGTGAAGTATCCTGTAACAAACAGGCAGCTGCTGTTCAGCAGCTGTCCAGGTGAAGTTCAGCTGCTGTTCAGGTGAAGTTCAGCTGCTGTCCAGGTGAAGTTCAGCTGCTGTTCAGGTGACGCTCAGCGTCTGTCCAGGTGAAGTTCAGCTGCTGTTCGGCTGCTGTCCAGGTGAAGTTCAGCTGCTGTTCAGGTGAAGTTCAGCTGCTGTCCAGGTGAAGTTCAGCTGCTGTCCAGGTGAAGTTCAGCTGCTGTTCGGCTGCTGTCCAGGTGATGTTCAGCTGCTGTTCAGGTGAAGTTCAGCTGCTGTCCAGGTGAAGTTCAGCTGCTGTTCGGCTGCTGTCCAGGTGATGTTCAGCTGCTGTTCAGGTGAAGTTCAGCTGCTGTCCAGGTGAAGTTCAGCTGCTGTCCAGGTGAAGTTCAGCTGCTGTTCGGCTGCTGTTCAGGTGAATTTCAGCTGCTGTTCAGGTGAAGTTCAGATGAAGTTCAGCTGCTGTTCAGCTGCTGTTCGGCTGCTATTCAGGTGAAGCTCAGCTGCTGTTCAGGTGAAGCTCAGCTGCTGTTCGGCTGCTGTTCAGCTGCTGTTCGGCTGCTGTCCAGGTGAAGTTCAGCTGCTGTCCAGGTGAAGTTCAGCTGCTGTTCGGCTGCTGTCCAGGTGAAGTTCAGCTGCTGTTCAGGTGAAGTTCAGCTGCTGTCCAGGTGAAGTTCAGCTGCTGTCCAGGTGAAGTTCAGCTGCTGTCCAGGTGAAGTTCAGCTGCTGTTCGGCTGCTGTCCAGGTGATGTTCAGCTGCTGTTCAGGTGAAGTTCAGCTGCTGTCCAGGTGAAGTTCAGCTGCTGTTCAGGTGAAGTTCAGATGAAGTTCAGCTGCTGTTCAGCTGCTGTTCGGCTGCTATTCAGGTGAAGCTCAGCTGCTGTTCAGGTGAAGCTCAGCTGCTGTTCGGCTGCTGTTCAGCTGCTGTTCGGCTGCTGTTCAGGTGAAGTTCAGATATTCTGATTCACCGTCCTTCACTTTGAAGGGTTTCATGTTTTCAAAGACATCGTTGTTATAGAGCTGTTTTAAATGTAAGTGTGCGCTGTGACAGGACTGCAAAGGACCCTACGATCAAACTCAGTCAACTGATTTAACAGCTAATATGAAAACCTTGGTAGGAAATAAACCTACCTGATGTTGTTTCCCTTCCCACCGTTGAAGACTCCTCACCGCACCGCCTGACTACTGCAGCCGGTCTTTCAAACTATGTGACAAAGTCCTGCTAGCTCAGCCCCGCCCACCAGGAGACGTAGGACCTCCTACACTACACACACGCACGCACACACTAAACTACGCACACACTACACTATACACACACTACACTACACACACACTACACACACGCACACATTACACACTACACACACTACACTCACACACACTACACACATACACACACACACACACTACACACACACACACACACCAACAACACTTACACACGTGAACAAACAGTGAGTTTTGAGTGTTGTGCGTTTGTGCGTTTCATGGAAAGTGTGATAGTGACTAGCTGCTGCTTCATGAGATAAAGATTGTCAACACAATTGACCTTTCGCAAAGTACCGCCCCAGAACGGTGCTTCTCCAATCCTACCATAGCAACGGTCCGTCAAGCTTTCAAACACACAACAAAATACTGAAACGGTGTGCCTATGGGATCTGCAGATCAGATACTAGATATCTGAAAAGTTTGGAGGGGTGTAATTCTCTTTCCCTTCCCGAAACCCAGAACTTAAGAAGCGCAATGTCGGCAACAGATTTGGCAGTATAGCAGACCCACCCCATGGCCAGCTTAATCCATCCAAAATCAACAAAAATACCTGTCTGCTCCAAGCTAAGCTTGCTACTAGCTATTATTGATAGCTAATACAGCTAACGTATTATTAGTGTTACTTTTACCCACACTGCGCTGATCTCTTCCTTCATGTTTTGGTGTTTTCCGGCTACTTCCTGGATAGTTCTGAAATGCTTGACGGGCATAGCAACAGTAACTAAGGGGGGCGGGACTTTGCGAAAGGTCAATTACACATGGCTGCCTCCTCTTCTGAAGGACTACCTTTCTTTTCTTTTTTTTGGATTCCACCCCCCTTTTTCTCCCCAATTGTATCCGGCCAATTACCCCACTCTTCCGAGCCGTCCCGGTTGCTGCTCCACCCCCCTCTGCTGATCCAGGGAGGGCTGCAGACTACCACATGCCTCCTCCCATACACGTGGAGTTAACAGCCGCTTCTTCTCACCTGACAGTGAGGAGTTTCACCAGGGGGACGTAGCGAGTGGGAGGATCACACTATTCCCCCCAGTCCCCCCCCCCCAAAAAAGGCACCCCGACCCATCAGAGGAGGCGCTAGTGCAGTGACACGGCCAACTGTGTCTGTAGGAATGCCCGACCGAGCAGGAGGTAACACGGGGCTCCGAACCAAAGGACTACCTTTCTATGGGATCATCTTCTGAAGGACTACCTTTCTATGGGATCATCTTCTGAAGAACTACCTTTCTATGGGATCATCTTCTGAAGGACTACCTTTCTATGGGATCCTCTTCTGAAGGACTACCTTTCTATGGGATCCTCTTCTGAAGGACTACCTTTCTATGGGATCCTCTTCTGAAGGACTACCTTTCTATGGGATCATCTTCTGAAGGACTACCTTTCTATGGGATCCTCTTCTGAAGGACTACCTTTCTATGGGATCCTCTTCTGAAGGAGTACCTTTCTATGGGACCCTCCTCTGAAGGACTACCTTTCTATGGGATCCTCCTCTGAAGGACTACCTTTCTATGGGATCCTCTTCTGAAGGACTACCTTTCTATGGGATCATCTTCTGAAGGACTACCTTTCTATGGGATCCTCCTCTGAAGGACTACCTTTCTATGGGATCCTCTTCTGAAGGACTACCTTTCTATGGGACCCTCTTCTGGAGGACTACCTTCTATGGGACCCTCTTCTGAAGGACTGCCTTTCTATGGGATCCTCCTCTGAAGGACTACCTTTCTATGGGATCCTCTTCTGAAGGACTATCTTTCTATGGGACCCTCTTCTGGAGGACTACCTTCTATGGGACCCTCTTCTGAAGGAATGCCTTTCTATGGGACCCCCGTCGTGACTGAGGCAGATGTGTGAAACAGAGGCGTGTCCTAAGAACCACACTCTAACCCTAGTAATAAAACAGCAGTAAACATGGCCGTCCCATATGAGTGATGCGGAGTTACACTTGAACAAGTTATATAAATTTCCCTGATCTGGTCTGATTTGATCTGGTCTGATCTGATCTGATCTGACCTGACCTGACCTGACCTGACCTGACCTAACCTGGTCTGGTTTAAAGAGCGAGTAAAGCCCATTAAGGGTAGTCTGCTCCCATTCGGTGTCCATGTTAGTGGACTGGAGCATTTCACCAGCTGTGGAATACATGCAGAGTAAAGTTAACAGAACTCCCTCCATAGATCATATCACTACTGTTCTTCAGCAACTCCATTGGCTCCCTGTTAATTACCGTACTGACTTCAAGATCCTGCTCTTCACCTTTAAGGCCCTTATTAACCTAGCTCCTTCATATCTTCCTGAACTTCTTCATATCCGCACGCCCTCCCGCACTCTCAGATCCTCTTCTGCTCTCCAACTCACTACACCATTGGCCCACTTGACTACCAGACTACCATGTCGTCTAGAGCATTCAGTCGTTCTGCCCCCCCGCCTATGGAACTCTCTCCCACAAGATATTCACAACATTGACTCTCTTTCAACCTTCAAATCCCATCTCAAAACGTACCTTTTCAAACTGGCATATTCAGTCAGATACACGCTTCATTGAGTTCTGTGCAGATGACGAGTTTATACTTATCTGTTGTGTTAACTTTTACTGTCTACCCTGCTTTGTTTTGATTTTATGCTGTCTGATACAGTGCTGCTTGTTTTTTGTTTTTTTGTTTTTTGTTTTAACTGTGTTCTGTAAGGTGTCGTTGAGTGTTTTGAAAGGCGCCTACAAATAAAATGCCTTATTATTATTACTAAGTTCAGCATCTAGTCTAGTCCTTCACACACTGCACATGGCTTTACTCTTTATAAGCAAATATGCATGACATGTACTCCCACATAGTGCCGTCATAGTGTACCATCTAGCTGCTATGTTTGTGTGTTCTTATGGGGTTTCGTTGCTCGTTCCCTATACGAGCGTCAAGGAATCATGGAGATGATAAATATCCGTTCTCCAGTAATATATCACTTTCCACATTAAAATATTGTCGTCACTGGCCTGGTGGCCTGTCCAGGGTGTCTCCCCGCCTGCCGCCCAGTGACTGCTGGGATAGGCCCCAGCATCCTGCGACCCTGAGAGCAGGATAAGCGGGTTGGATAATGGATGGATGGATTATCTAAATGAAAACAGATATTTAGTCATTTCCGCTTGTTAATCGTGGTCACGTGTTACACATCCAGACTACCTGCATAGACACGTGGAGATGGTCTACGCCACTCCGCATCCAGCTTGAACAACAAGCTGGTGCTCCTGAATGCTGTGGAGCTGGACCAAGCCATTCATCAACAGGACAGAGTTTTGTCCTGGGTGATTCAGGAAGGTTTGTAAAATAACTATTGTATATTGTATGTACATGACGTCTGTATGGAAAAACTACATTAAAAAGTATTTTTAGATCAATTGGTGTTTGGTACATTTACATTTATAAAGTTAATGCCGGCTATGACAGACAGGTGTCAGGACACAGTGCATCACATCCTGCTGCATATGGGGCTGCATAGCCGCACACCAGTCAGAGTGCCCATGATGACCCCTGTCCACCGCTGAAAGCACCTACGATGTGCAGGGGAGCATCAGAACTGGAACATGGAGCAGTGGCAGAAGGTGGCCTGGTCTGATAAACCATGTTTTATTTTTTACATCATGTGGACGGCGTGGTGTGTGTACGTCGTTTACCTGTGGAAGAGATGGTACCAGGATGCACTATGGGAAGAAGGCAATCTAGCGGAGGCAGCGTGATGCAATGTTCTGCTGGGAAACCTTGGGTCCTGGCATTCATGTGGACGTTACTTTGACACGTATCACCTACCTAAACAGTGTTGCAGACCAGGTACACTCCTTCATGGTAACGGTACTCCCTGATGCCTTGAGGTGGTTTTAATGTTTTGGCTGATCGGTTTATAATTAACTGTTAAAAGTACTAAGTATTGAAAAATAATCTACACTTACTTCTAGTGGTCAACTGATACAGGTCCACCTAAGATTCATAACTAATACCAGGTGTAATTAAATATGATAATATGTCATGGCTTTATGGACATTTACTGAAGGCATTGTACTACATCTCACAGCTGACAAACCAAACTGGACTTCATATTTTGATCACATTTCAGCTTCTATTGTGTTGTCAATACATCTGTGTGTTGGTGTCACTAGACCCCCACATGCTTCCTGTCCAGGATGCTCCTTTACTGGACACAACAGAGACGTCAAATCCAGACACAAACCATCAGGACGTGCCATGGACTACTACTGATTACAGACATTTCACATAGTGGCCTGAAGAGTAGATGAGATATACTGTATAATGTACACGTACACGTACACACACACACACACACACACACGCACGCCTTGTAACAGAGGAATTCCCAGATACCAACCTCATTACTACTGTTACTGTTGACATCAAGTCAATCTAAACCAACACTTCAGTTACTATTATTATCATTATTATTATTATTATTAGTTAACGACCCCTCTGCATGATGGAGATTCAGGGTGGTCTTCCGGGTCTTCATGTTCTCCATGATGAATTTGACAGTTGTTGGGCAGGCTGTAGATCTTGAGGCTCTTCTTTATCCAGGAGTGTGGCATGCTGTCAAATGCCTTCCTGTAGTCAATCCATGCTGTTGACAAGTTCTTTTTCTTCAATTTCACCTCTTGCAATATGGCTTGCATAATAAGGCTAGAATGAACAAAGGCAAGCGCGACTTTTTCAAGCCAAGACTTCGTCAAGCAAGGACTGCTCTTTTTAGATCCGGTCATTCATCTGTATTTTGTGTATCTAGTATAGACTATGTGTTTCCTTCGCATTCCTGTCCTTTCCTCTTCCCAGGGCTGACATAGACGTTGGGTCACTCCTAGGTGCTGTGACCCTACCAATCTCATCTATCCCACTCTCTTCACTAACGTTGAGCAAGTGGTGACGGAAGGGCTCTGGAATTGCCAGTCTGCAGTGCCGAAAGCTGAGTTTATCTCAGGCTACACATCCTTGCTCTCCCTCAACTTTCTTGCTCTAACTGAGACCTGGATCATGCCAGAAAACACTACCACACCCGCAGCTCTGTCTGATGTGTACTCTTTTTCTCACACTTCCAGAGCTGGCAGGCAAAAATGCAAACTAGAATAAACATACTAAACTACTACTACTACTTTCGGCTGCTCCCGTTAGGGGTTGCCAAAGCGGATCATCTGTTTCCATTTCTTTTTAAATAGACGGAAATGGAGTGTGCTGGATAAAAACATGCCGAGCAGCAGTAAATACTTTCAGAATAGAATGAGCCAACTCTGAGTTCTTTTTAACAAGTGCAACATTTACTGCTGCTCGGCATTTTATCCAGCACACTCCATTTCCATCTACCTCAATAACTAACTGACATGCGCACTTCACGTCATGGTAATAGACAGTACAACATTGACACCTACTGGTCATATTACTTTCATCCATCACATCTTCCCCCTTAAGATGATTTCTCCAAGCTCCTGCCTATCAACCTGGGCAGAGGGCATGGCTGTCCACAGCGGGTCTTCCTCTACAGCTCCAGGGCTGTAAATAAACATACTAAACTAAACTACGCAAAAACACCCTCTCACACAGTGGAGGCAGATGAGGGTTCGGGATCCAAACGCTGCCGCAGACAAACGCGAAGCCTCTCCAAGACTCGATTGGGAACGTCTCCAAAACACCCAGTCAAATAGTCCCGAGCACAGGTGAACATCATCACAGGCCAATCAAGGAGACTGGGCGCAGGTGAACCAAAGCACCAATCAGGAGATGGGAGCCCAGATCACAGACCATGACAGCTGCACCTAATCACAGGCCAACCAGTATGCAGGTGCCACTCATACTGGCTGATCGCAGGCCGACAGGAAAATGTCACCTGCTGGCTGCGGATCCTCTGGCCAGTGATCGTGTCACTGCCACTCCACAAGTACTGTCCCCGACTTCCATGGGACACTGAAGAGGAGTGTCAGACAGCCCAACAATATCCAGACCCTTCAGCATCTCAGGGCAAATCTCATCCACACCCGGCGCCTTGCCACTGAGGAGCTTCTTAACTAGCTCAAACATCTCTGCCAGGGATATGGGTGGGGCTTCCCCCGAGTCTTCAGACTCTACCTCCTCCACTGAGGACGTGTTAGTCAGGTTCAGGAGCCCCTCAACGTGTTCTTTCCACCGCCCGACAACATCCCCAGTCTGAGTCAGCAGTTCTCCTCCCCGGCTGAACACAGCCTCAGTCAATCCCTGCTTCCCCTTCCTGAGTTGCCGGATGGTTTGCCAGAACTTCCTTTAGGCCAACCAAAAGTCTTCCTCCATAGCCTTGCCGAACTCCTCCCACACCTGAGATTTTGCTTCTGCGACTGCCGAAGCCTGAGTCTTTCTGGCCTCCCGGTACTTGTCTGCTGCTTCTAGAGACCCCTGGGCCAACCAAGCCCGAAAGGTCTCCTTCAGCCTGACGGCTTCCCTCACCGCCGGTTTCCACCAGTGGGTTCTTAGGTTGCCACTTCGACAGGCACCGATGACCTTATGACCACAGCTCCTACCTGCCACATATGCAACAGAGGCTTTTAACATGGCCCAGTCAGACTCCATGTCCCCAGCCTCCCCCAGGATACACGAGAACATCTTCTGGAGGTGGGAATTGAAGACCTCACGGACAGGGTCCTCTGCCAGACGTTTCCAGTTCACCCTCACTACATGTTTGGGTTTGCCAGGTCTGTCTGGCAGCCTTTCCCGCCATCTTATCCAACTCACCACCAGATGTTGATCAAGTGACAGCTCTGCTCCTCTGTTCACCCAAATGTCCAAACATACGGCCGCAGACCTGATGATACAGCCACAAAGTCTATCAACGATCTTCGGCCTAAGGTGTTCTGGTACCAAGTACACTTATGAACTACTTTATGTTCGAACATGGTGTTTGTTATGGCCAATCCATGATTTGCACAGAAGTCCAGTAACAAGGCACCGCTCGGGTTCCGATCGCAGAGGCCATTCCTCCCAATCACGCCCCTCCAGGTTTCTCCATTGTTGCCCAGGTGAGCGTTGAAGTCCCCCAGCAGAACTATAGAGTCCCCAGGCGGAACCCTATGCAGGACACCACCCAGAGACTCCAAGAAGGCCAGATACTCCAAACTGCTATTCGGTGCATAAGCACACACAACAGTCAGAGCCTTCCCCCCAGCGACTCGCAATCGTATAGAGGCGACCCTCTCATTCGCTGGGGAGAACTCCAACATGGCGGTGCTCAACTGTTAGTCCCCAGTTGAGCCCCACACCCGCCCACACCCGCCCGATGCCTGTCATCTTGGCCAACTCCGGAAAAGTAAAGAATTCAGCCCCTCTCCAAGAATTTGGTACCAGAACCCATGCTATGTGTGGAGGTGAGCCCAACTATATCCAGTTGGTACTGCTCCACCTACCGCACCAGCTCAGGCTCCTTCCCTGCCAAAGAGGTGACATTCCATGTCCCAAGGACCAGTCTGCGATGCTGGAAATCAGTACGCCCCGGTCCCCACTTTTGCCTGCTGCCTGGCCTGCAATGCACCCTCCCCCAGTGCTCAGCCCTGCGGGCGGTTGGTCCTTGGGGTGTTTTGTTATCATGACCTTTAAATGATCAACTTGTGTTTAAGTCTTATTGTCTTACCTTGGTGTGGTGCTCCAGGCTGTGACAGAGGACCTTCCATGGAGGAGTGTATCTGAACATCGTCTCTGCTGCTCCTCTGGTTTTCAGAGGGTCCGGCTCTCGTTGGTCTATGAATAACAGTAAACAGGTACTGTTGACACCAAGCCTGTCCAGGTGTATTCATCCTGACCACAGAGCGAGAGAGACAGAGACAGAGAGAGACAGGGAGACAGACAGAAATGGAGAAAGAAAGAGAGAGATAAAGATAGACATGAAGGAATGAAGGCTTGTTCTGTGAAAGATTTGCTCAAAAGGTTTGACTGAAAATAAATCAAAATAAACAGAAGCTGATGAAAGAACTGACACATTTTTATTTCTTCTTCTGACAACAGAACACGTCCTCACTCTGCTGCTCCTCCCCGAAAGACCTGAAAACAAACACACACACCCTCTTTTAGTTTCTCGCTCTCTAAAAAAAAAAAAAAAACACACACACACACACAATACACAGCAGCTTTCTACAATAACACACATTCTACGTCAAACTCCAACAAAGAGATTTGTGTGTGTTTTGTCAAAATGAGAGGAGTGTGTGTGCGTGTGTGTGCGCGCGCACGTGTGTGTGCGCACGCGTGTCGATACACATGTGGGGGTGTGTTGTTTTGTGTACAAGAGAGTGAACCAGAGTGTGTGTAGGTTTGTGTGCGACACAAGAGACCACATGTTGCTGAGAGCAGGAGAATGAAAGGAATGCTGCTGACCAAGAGAAAGACTGGAACACACACACACACACACACACACACACACACACACACACACACACACACACACACACAAACACGGATATGTGGTCAGTTTGTCAGTGACAAAATCAGAACTAGATTAACAGAGAAAGGGTTAGCTTGGTGTCTGCTCTACCGTACACGCCACACAACTACACAACTACACAACACAACACAACTACACTACACAACACAACTACACAACTCAACATAATGCAACATAACAAGAATACCAACATAACATAACATGATACAATACAACATAAGAAACAATGCTCAACAGGAAACCACGTAACACAACATAACCAACAACACATCAAGACACAATAACATAAAACAACAAGAGACAATGAAGGTGTATTCCAGAAATTGGTTTGGTGAAAACTCTGGGTCTGTTAATCCTGAGATGAGGGAAGCTGTAGGTTTGTTAACCCTGAGATGAGGAGAAACTCTGGGTTTGTTAATCCTGAGATGAGGGGAAACTCTGGGGTGGTTAATCCTGAGATGAAGGGAAACTCTGGGTTTGTTAATCCGGAGATGAGGAGAAACTCTGGGTTTGTTAATCCTGAGATGAGGAGAAACTCTGGGTTTGTTAATCCTGAGATGAGGGGAAACTCTGGGGTTGTTAATCCTGAAATGAGGGAAACTCTGGGTTTGTTAATCCTGAGATTAGGGGAAACTCTGGTTTGTTAATCCCAAAACGAGGGAAACTCTAGGTTTGTTAATCTGAGATGAGGGAAAACTCTGGATTTGTTATTCCTGAGGTGAGGGAAATTCTCAGTCTGTTAATCCTGAGATGAGGGAAACTCTGGGTTTGTTAATCCTGAGATGAGGGGAAACTCTGGGGTGGTTAATCCTGAGATGAAGGGAAACTCTAGGTTTGTTAATCCTGAGATGAAGGAACCTCTAGGTTTGTTAATCCTGAGATGAGGGGAAACTCTAGGTTTGTTAACCCTGAGATGAGGGAAAACTCTGGATTTGTTAATCCTGAGATTAGGTAAACTCTGAATTTGTTAATCCTGAGATGAGGGGAAACTATGGGGTTGTTATTCCTGAGATGAGGGAAACTCTGGGTTTGTTCAACCTGAGATGAGGGAAACTCTATGTTCGTTAATGCTAAAATGAGGGAAACTCTATGTTTGTTAACCCTGAGATGAGGGGAAAGTCTGGGGTTGTTATCCCTGAGATGAGGGGAAACTCTGGGTTTATTAGTACCGAGATGAGGGGATACTCTGGGTTTGTTAATCCTGAGATGAGGGAAACTCTATGTTTGTTAACCCTGAGATGAGGGGAAAGTCTGGGGTTGTTATTCCTGAGATGAGGGAAAGTCTCAGTCTGTTAATCCTGAGAAGAGGGAAACTCTGGGTTTGTTAACCCTGAGATGAAGGAAACTACGTTTGTTAACCCTGAGATGAGGGGAAACTCTAAGTTTGTTAACCCCGAGATGAGGCAAACTCTGGGTATGTTAATCCTGAAATGAGGGAAACGCTGGGTTTGTTAATCCTGAAATGAGGGAAACTCTGGGTTTGTTAATCCTCAAATGAGGGAAACTCTGGGTTTGTTAATCCGGACATTAGGGTAAACTCTGGTTTGTTAATCCTAAAATGAGGAAAACTAGGTTTGTTACTCCTGAGATGAGGGAAAACTCTGTATTTGTCACGGAAAGCCGTGACAGCCCTGAGCAAGGATGAAAACATTACTATCCTTCCAGCTGATAAGGGGACATGCACGGTGATCCTCAACACAACAGACTACCACGCCAAGATCACGTCATTACTCAACGACACCGACACCTATTAACCTCTGAGACGCGATCCTACTAGTGGTTACAAGAGGAGAATAATAGAGTACCTACAGAAACTACAGAAAGGAGGAACCGTTGATCGGGTACAATACCACCGTCTCTACCCACAAGATAACATTCCATGCATATATGGACTCCCTAAGATCCATAAAGATGGAACCCCCCTCAGGCCCATCGTCAGCAGCACAAACTCGGTCACGTACAACATTGCCAAATGTATAGCCAACATCTTGACCCCTTTAGTGGGCAAAACACCTCACCATATCCAAAACTCCATTGACTTCGTGGACAAGGTCCAAGGTGTAAAACTGGAACCGGATGAAACCATGGTATCCTACGACGTGACCTCGTTATTCACCTGCATCCCAACCATGGAGGCTTTGGAAACTGTGAGGCAACGTTTGCTATGGGACGACACCCTCCACAATAGGACCAACCTCAGCCCAGACCAGATTTGCCAACTACTGGACCTTTGCCTGAACACTACATATTTCTAATTCAGGAGCCAGTTTTACAGACAGAAACACAGCTGTGCAATGGGCTCACCAGTATCTCCCATTGTGGCCAACTTATATATGGAAGAGGTAGAACACAGGGCCCTGCACTCCTTCAGAAGAACACCTCCCAGCCACTGGTTCAGATATGTGGACGACACATGGGTCAAAATCCAAACACAAGAGGTGCAAGCGTTTACCAAACACATCAACTCAGTGGACAAGAACATTAAGTTTACAAGGGAAGATGTAAAGAATAACAGTTTGCCCTTCTTGGACTGTGACGTCCACATTGGGGTTTACAGGAAACCTACACACACAGACCAATATCTACTTTTCGACTCACACCACCCGCTGGAACACAAACTGAGCATCATCAGAACTTTGCAACACAGAGCTGACAATGTGCCCAGCAGCACTCAGGCCCAACGAGAAGAACACAAACACCTGAGGGGAGCTTTAAAAACCTGCGACTACCCCAGTTGGACTTTTGTGAAAACTGCAACACGTTCCAAAAAGACCAACCAGGTGAGCGACGAGGAGAAAAGCAACAGAAGGAAGAGCACAGTCATCCTGTATGTTTCTGGGGTCTCAGAGAAACTCAGGAGAATTTTCAACAAACACCTCATCCTGGTCTACTTCAAACCCAGCAACACACTCCGACAAAGACTGGTTCATCCCAAAGACCGTGTACCACACACCCGGAAAAGCAATCTGGTGTATGCTGTACAATGCAATGAGGATTGCACTGACCTATACATAGGAGAAACCAAACAACCACTACACAAACGGATGGCCCAACACAGAAGGCCACACTCCTCAGGACAAGACTCAGCAATCTATCTACACCTAAAGGAGAAGACACACTCCTTCCAGGACAGCAACGTACACATTTTGGACAGAGAAGATAGATGGTTTGAAAGAGGGGTGAAGGAAGCCACCTATGCGAAACTGGAAAAACCATCCCTCAACAGAGGAGGAGGTCTGCGACACCACCTTTCTCCCACTTACAATGCCGTCCTTTCATCTCTACCCAGGAGACTCAAGAAGCTTAGCCTCCAAGAACAACAGTCGCTCACTAAGGGCTTCAACGACTCCCATGACCACTGAACAATGAAGTCGAAACCAACACCCCCAACCTCCGTCGCTGCTAAACAAATGCATATCAATAGCTCCGATGGCGACGGGCGCGGCCAAACATCGGTACACAAAAGAGCCACTCATATCTATGGCTCTGTTAGCGACGGGCGTTGGTAAACATCGGATCACAAAGAGCCACGGACATCAATAGCTCTTACAACGATTCCTAGAGGATAAATGCTGAGTCTCATCAGCAGCCAGTCAGACTAGCTTGGTCTAGTCAGAAAGGCAGAACTGAGGAAGCCTCTTGGATGAGAGGCGAAACGTCTTCACGGATATATACCAAGTCCAGTTGCACTTGATTCAACTCCTTTGGGTAACCATGACCTGGATGAATGAGAACATTCACAGACATGTTCATTAAACGTTCTGCAGAGAGGTGTGTTTCATTAAACGTTCTGCAGAGGGGTGTGTTTCATTAAACGTTCTGCAGAGGGGTGTTTCATTATACGTTCTGCAGAGGGGTGTGTTTCATTATACGTTCTGCAGAGGGGTGTGTTTCATTAAACGTTCTGCAGAGGGGTGTGTTTCATTAAACATTCTGCAGAGGGGTGTGTTTCATTAAAATTTTAAAGTGAGCTTCCTTGGCTTTTGGTGCAACAGGAGACTTAAAAGAATTTTGATCTCAAACTCTCAGCTTCTTTTTTAGAGAAAGCTTGTAGAATTGAGTTTCTATTTGATGAGGATGGATAGAATTCTTTGATCAAGGTTTGCTGGATTGGGATATTAGGTCGTTTTAGATTAGTGATATTGTGACCACTCACCAAAAACGAATGAAGATTCGGGTTTACATTGTTTTGAAATAAGTTATAAGACATCACAATTATATATTGGGGAATGCTTTGATAATATTATTATACTGTCTTCTGTAATTTCTGTTACATTTAGAACAAAACCCCTCAAAGGGTATGTTTCGTGTTCTCATGAATGACGCAGGGTTAGTACTCATAACCTGGATTATTAACCAACACGACGAGGATGCAATAAGACGACATACGGGTAGCTGGCATCCAGCACTATCGCTTCGCAGGCCCTCACCCGGTAACCTGTATAACTGAGTGTTCCTCAGTACGGTGTCTGCAGTGGCTCAATAAACATCAGCAATAACACAGTCACTGATCTACATCCCCCTTTCTTAGCTCATGCTCATACCATAACAAAACCATGTTGTCAATTATCAATACTTGCTGAATAACATATATTGAACAAACCTTCAAATAACATACATTAAATAACTGTTCAATAATCACAGAGTGAGAATTATCAAATACAAAGAAAACAATTTGCCCTTAATGAATAATATGAAAATAGTTGTCTTAGCAAAGCATATAGTTATACTTTAACACAAAATGAGGTCTTTTATTGTGAAGATACCTGAAACGAAACCCAAAGACCTCAATGTCAGCTCTTAGCAAATCAGAGAATTAACTTAAATGACATAACCTTCAAAATTTTGAGTTGACAAATTGACTCATCTTTATACTTAGGATTTGGCTTGCTGACACGACCGTAGCGTGTTGTGTACAGACTTCCAGTTGTCTTAGCAGGTAGCACAGCTGTAGGTGTTTTCATATGTGACTGTTCAGTGTCCAGCGTGTTGTGTGACACTTTTGTCGGAGTGTGCTGGTTGTTAAGTTCATGTCCACTGTCCTGACATTCACTGTCGTCTGGGTAGTGCTGTGCTGGAGCAGGCTCGACAACCGGCAGAATGTGGCGCCTATTTCTCCTGTACAGCTTTCCTTCTGAGTGAATGAGATAGGATCTGGGCTCCTTGCAGATGTCCTTTACCACGCCTGTTCGATTGTAGCCTTGAGGGGGTCTGCATTCTGATAACTTGTCCTTCCATCAATGGTTGAAGAGGTCGGCTCGTTCTGTCATAGTACAACTTCTGTGTCAGTCTTTTGTTAAGAAGCTGAGCCTTTACCTCCAGTGGCTTGTACACCTCTGGTTCAAGCAGCTTTCTTGAGACTGGAAAAGTGGTGCGTGTTTGCCTTGACATCAGTCTTTGTGCAGGGGATCCAAGTTTTGTGTCACGTGGTACATTTCTGAGCTTTAACAGATCGAGAAAGACATCACTTCCATCTCTATGAGACTTTTCCATGAGCTGTTTTGCACTGCGAACAGCCCTCTCAGCTAAACCATTAGATTGAGGATACTCTGGGCTGCTCATGACATGACTGAAGTCCCAATGTGTAGCAAAGTCCTTACAACGCTGACTTGTGAACTGTCTACCATTGTCAGTTATGAGTGTGTGTGGTGCCCCATGAACTGAGAAATGTCTTTTGAGTTTGGTGATGACTGTTGCCGATGTAGCATCACGGAGCAGATCAATCTCATACCAGCCTGAATATGAGTCTACCAAAACTAGGTACAGCTGATTACGCCACTCAAAGATGTCTGTTGCTACAGTGGACCAGGGAAGATCTGGCACCGGGTAAAGCTGGAGTGGTTCTTTCTGCTGATGTGGTTTTGTGCTGTTACACACTGAGCATGACCGTATTTCTTTGTCGATGTCATCTATCATTGTAAGCCAGAAAACAATCCCCCTTGCTCTCCATTTAGTTGCTTCTGCACGAGGATGTCCTCTGTGTACAATGCTAGTGTAGTCTTTTTGTAAAGACTTTGGAATGATAGACTTTTGACCTTTCATGATAACACCATTTTCAATAGTCAGTTCATCTCTGAAAGGATAATAGGAATGAATAGCATGAGGAAGGCTGGATGGTCTGCTAGGCCATCCATGTCTGATGATGGAGCTGAGAGTCTGCAGAGTTGTGTCAGTTGCTGTGTGTTCTTTCAACTCCAACAGCCGGGAAGAAGAGATGTAGTTGACCGTCATCACATCAAAGCTGTCCTCCTCTTCAGCTTCCTGAGCAGTTGAGCTTCTGGGAGCTCGAGACAGTGTGTCTGCCACATACATAAGTTTGCCGCTTTTGTATACCAGTGTGAGGTCATACTTTTGCAGTCTGAGCATCATCCTTTGCAGTCTTGCTGGAGCTGCATGTATAGGCTTCTTTAGTATGGTGACTAGGGGTTGATGGTCTGTTTCTATGGTCACTGACTTGCCATAGATATAGTCATTGAATTTTGAGCATGCAAAAACTACTGCTAGCAGCTCCGTCTCAATCTGTGCGTATCTAGTTTCAGTGTCAGTTAATGTGCGTGAATCATAGGCTACAGGTTTTCCTCCCTGCAGACATGCAGCACCAAGTCCATACTGTGAAGCATCGCATGTGAGCGTCACTGGTTTACTGACATCGTAGTATGACAGAACTGGTGGACTAGACACGTGGGTTTTTAGCTGGTCAAGAGCATTTTGCTGCTGCTCATGCCATGCCCATGCTGTGTCCTTGTGTGTTAGTTGTCGTAGTGGAGCCGTAAGCTCACTAAAGTTGGGAATGAACTTTCCAAGGTAGTTAACCATCCCGAGAAATCTTTGTAAAGCTGGAACATCTGTTGGTGTTGGCATTTCACTGATCGCTTTTGTTTTGGAGGGGTCTGCCTTGAGGCCTTCACTGGAGAAAACATGACCAACATAGCTGACCTGGTTCAGCCGGAACCTGCACTTGAGAGGATTGAGTCTCAAGTTCACCTCTTTGGCACGGTTAAGCACTTTTCTCAAGTTAGCATCATGTTCTTCCACAGTCTTACCACCAATGAGTATGTCATCCACTATAATTGCACAGGGATATCCAGCAAAAATCTGTTCCATGGAGCGCTGGAAGACCTCACTGGCTGAATTGAGTCCGAAGGGCATTCACAGAAATCTGTAACGACCAAAACTGGTGCTGAAAGTGGTTAACATTGAGGATTTGTGATCAAGAGGAATCTGCCAAAATAAATTTTTTGCATCTAGAACTGAAAATACAGTTGCATTTGACATGTGTGCAGCCACTTCCTCTACAGTGCGCATGGGGTGATGTGGTCTTTTTAGAGCAGAGTTAAGGTCTCTTGGATTTATGCATATTCTGATTTCTTGCTTGTCCTTTTCGTGTGTAGCAACCATTGATGACACCCAGTCAGTTGGCTCAGATACTGGGGTGATGACACCTAATTCCTGCATTCTGTTCAATTCAGCTTTGACTCTGTCTTTCATAGCTATAGGAATGTGATGTGCAGGACGAACAGCAGGTCTCACCTCTGGATCAAGTGTCATGGAGTAAGTCACAGGTAGTTTCCCAAGCTCATCTGAAAAGAGGTCTCTGTATTCAGTGTAAATTTACTGCGACAGATCATCATCAGTAGGACCTAACTGATGAACATCTTTGCTGAATGAGACAAGTCCCATCTCTCTACATGCACATAGACCAAGCAGTGGCAAAACATCCTCATGAACAATGAAGAACGGCAATGTGTGTGTTTGTCCCTCTAGGTGACACTGCAGCCAAACAAGACCAACAGTTTTAATTTTGCTGCCCCCATTTGCAACAAGGTTTGTGGGTTTCATATTTACTTCAAGTTGATCATTTCTCTCTATCTGTTCAAATGTCCGAATTGACAGGACATTGCACTTAGCACCGGTATCAACTTTCAGCTCAACTGGACTTCCATTTACATGTACAGTAACAAAAGCTTCATCTTTTTCAATTACGTGTACATCAGGTGAATCAACAGTTTTTTGCAGTGTTAGGCCATCAACATAGAATGTATCTTCAGCCATATTATCAGCTTGGTCAGGTTCAATCTGGTGAACAGCTCTCCTGAATTTTAGCTTGTTGTGGCCCTGTTGTACAGATCTACAACATCTTTTAAAGTGATTCCATTTTTTACAGGCGTTGCACTGTTGACCAAAAGCTGGGCATTTGTCTCTCCTGGCCGCATGACTGCCTCCACAGTTGTTGCAGTTAGCAATGCTCTGTTTGACATATTTTTCTGATTGATTGTCCACTTTGTCTCTATCATGCTTTTTTATTCTCATGAATTTAGGTTGGACTGCATCAACATTTGTAGCATAATGCTGTTGTGAGGCTAGTGTCTTGTTGTGCTCTTCCGTCATCTCATGTATTTGACAGACAGAGACTGCTTTGGCTAGCGTCAAATCACTATCACGCAATAGCACTTTTCCTCAGACTGTCATTATTTATGCCACAGACAAATCTGTCCCGAACGAGCTCTTCACATAGATCTCCAAAGTTGCAGCTTTTTACTTTTATTCTCAAGTCACTGACATATGATTCAGTGGACTCAGCAGCCCTCTGATTGCGTGTGTTGAACTTGTGTCTTTCCATTGGAATGTTGGACCGTGGGCCGCTGCAGATCTCACCAAACTGTCTTTTCAGGCGTTCGGGATCCTGCTTGGATTCAGCAGGAACGAGGACTTGTCCTCCCTCGCCGGGCGCTCTCACTTCTGCTGCAAACACTAAAGACACTTCTGCTGCACGCACTAAAGACACTTCTGCTGCACGCACTAAAGACACTTCTGCTGCACACACTAAAGACACTTCTGCTGCACACACTAAAGACACTTCTGCTGCACGCACTAAAGACACTTCTGCTGCACGCACTAAAGACACTTCTGCTGCACGCACTAAAGGCACTTCTGCTGCACGCACTAAAGACACTTCTGCTGCACGCACTAAAGACACTTCTGCTGCACGCACTAAAGACACTTCTGCTGCACACACTAAAGACACTTCTGCTGCACGCACTAAAGACACTTCTGCTGCACGCACTAAAGACACTTCTGCTGCACACACTAAAGACACTTCTGCTGCAAACACTAAAGACACTTCTGCTGCACACACTAAAGACACTTCTGCTGCACGCACTAAAGACACTTCTGCTGCACGCACTAAAGACACTTCTGCTGCAAACACTAAAGACACTTCTGCTGCACGCACTAAAGACACTTCTTCTGCACGCACTAAAGACACTTCTGCTGCACACACTAAAGACACTTCTGCTGCACGTACTATAGACACTTCTGCTGCACGCACTAAAGACACTTCTGCTGCACGCACTAAAGACACTTCTGCTGCACACACTAAAGACACTTCTGCTGCACGCACTAAAGACACTTCTGCTGCACGCACTAAAGACACTTCTGCTGCACGCACTAAAGACACTTCTGCTGCACGCACTAAAGACACTTCTGCTGCACGCACTAAAGACACTTCTGCTGCACGCACTAAAGACACTTCTGCTGCACACACTAAAGACACTTCTGCTGCACGCACTAAAGACACTTCTGCTGCACGCACTAAAGACACTTCTGCTGCACGCACTAAAGACACTTCTGCTGCACGCACTAAAGACACTTCTGCTGCACGCACTAAAGACACTTCTGCTGCACGCACTAAAGACACTTCTGCTGCAAACACTAAAGACACTTCTGCTGCAAACACTAAAGACACTTCTGCTGCACGCACTAAAGACACTTCTGCTGCACGCACTAAAGACACTTCTGCTGCACGCACTAAAGACACTTCTGCTGCACGCACTAAAGACACTTCTGCTGCACGCACTAAAGACACTTCTGCTGCACACACTAAAGACACTTCTGCTGCACGCACTAAAGACACTTCTGCTGCACGCACTAAAGACACTTCTGCTGCACGCACTAAAGACACTTCTGCTGCACGCACTAAAGACACTTCTGCTGCACACACTAAAGACACTTCTGCTGCACGCACTAAAGACACTTCTGCTGCACGCACTAAAGACCGTTCACGTCCAATGGCCTCCGGTCCTGCTAAGCTGAGGAGGATGTGTGCACGGCACGGGTGCGGGTGCGGGCTGGCTTGTCAGAGTGCCGCCGCCGCCGCCGCCGCGACGAAAACGTCATATTCCTGTTGGAAGATCCGCCAGTTTTCACTCATGTCGCCATCGAAGACGAGAGGGTCGGGCCGCCGAAACCCGTCCGCCATGTTCGCTGATTAGCTCCGTAGGCTAGGCGGCTCCGTTGTCCTCGCTAGAAAAAATAAAAAGTATCGGCCGAAAAAATGTGCGTGAAAGTTCCAAAATCTTCCGCTTCTGACCCCATGTTTCGTGTTCTCATGAATGACGCAGGGTTAGTGCTCATAACCTGCTTTATTAACCAACACGACGAGGACGCAATAAGACGACATGCAGGTAGCTGGCATCCAGCACTATCACCACGCGGGCCCCCACCCGGTAACCTGTATAACGGAGTGTTCCTCAGTACGGTGTCTGCAGTGGCTCAATAAACATCAGCAATGACACAGTCACTGATCTACAGGGTAGAATGTTTCTGGTATTATCAAACATCACAGATCATATTCCTTCCATATTATGCATCACAGATCATATTTCTTTCTCTAGCCATTTTTTTGTAAAATGTGGATTTATTTTTTAAGTAAATAATGGGGTGTTATGGGGACTAAAATTGTGCTTGTAGATTAGTTTCCAATACTGTAATACCTGTTGGTGGAAGGCAGGTAATTTGATGGGTAGCTTATTTAGGTCATAGTCACATCTAAGGAGGAAGTCAATGCCTCCTAAATTCCTAAAAAATGTGGTTTGGCATGTGGAACCACAGGGTGTTATCATTTCTCAAAAAGGATCTTAGCCAATTCATTTTAATAGTGCCATTAATACAATCTGTATCAATGGCTTTAAGACCTCCTTATAGACTTTACTAGAAGAACCCCGCTACAATGTAGCGGTTTGGTTCTCCACCCGTCTAAATCTCCCTCTTCTTCATCCTGCCAGCTAACCGCCTTCCCCCTGCCCCTAAACCCTCCCCCCACTCCAACTCCCTCCCCCCAAATGCTCAGAATCATCTGAAATGCCGAGAAAAGTGGGTTTTAGCCATTTTTAGAAAATGCATATTTTGCGTAATTATGCATAGTTATTAGAATTATTTAAATTTTCTGCTATTTTTCTGGTCCTCTCTGGAACAATACCTACCACCTCCAAAAAAATTAGGATCATAAGTGCATTTTTGCAAAAATGCATTTATTTTGCATAATGCCAAAACATTTCTGAGTCCCAGAATTTTTTTTATATAGGTGAAAAAAAATCAAAGATGCTCAGAATCATCTGAAATGCCGAGAAAGGTGGTTTTTAGCCATTTTTTAGAAAAATGCATATTTTGCATATTTATGCATAATTATGCATAATTTTAATTTTCTGGGATTTTTCCCTTACTCTCTGAGACAATACCTACCACCTCCAAAAAGAATTAGGATCATAAATGCTTTAGTTTTCGGTCCCGCTATCTACACTAACTAACTAACTAACTAACTAACTAACTAACTAACTAACACACACACACACGCTAACACCACACACACACACACTACGAAAATATGGGAGTTGATTGCATTTTTGAAGAGTGACAACAAATATGCCGGGTAAGTGAATCTTGAAAGCTTTTCCATTTTTGTGAGGAAAATTCGGCCAATAATAGAGTTGTTTCTTTGAGACCAGAGATCTAAATATGACTTAAATTTATCTAAAGTATTCCGAATGTTGATCTAGAGTGTTATTATCCTTAGAAATGTGTATGCCTAGGTATTTAACAACTGATTTAATGGGGATATTATGAGCTGTGGCTAGCGGGGAATCATGAATTGGCAACGATTCACATTTTTTAAGGTTTAATTTTAAGCCAGTTGCCTCGGAAAAAAATCAATTGTTTGAGGGCTTTTGGAATTTGGTCACTATTTTCCAAGAATATTGTCGCGTCGTCTGCCAGCTGGCTAATTGCCAGCTGTTTGCGTAACACTGTCAACTTCCCCAAATCTGTATTTTTTATAAGAATAGATAGCATTTCTGCTGCTGCGATAAATAATAAAGGAGAAATGGGGCACCCCTGTTTAATCCCTTTATTAATTGAGAATCTTGGACATGTACCTTGTGATGGTAAGACTGTACTATTAGTATACTTATAAAGTAGTTTAACCACATTAATGAATTCTTCTCTAAAACCAAATAGTTCTAAGGTACTAAAAACAAACGTGTTCAATTGTGTCGAACGCTTTAAAAAAATCTAAAAATAAAATAAAAACCTTCTCCTTCAGTTAAGTGGTTAATTCCAGTAAGTCAAGTATAAGCCCTATATTGTTATGAATTGATCGTCCTTTAATAAAACCAGATTGTGTATCTGAGATAATTTGTGTGATACCAGATTTCAGTCTGTTTGCATAAACCTGAGTTAAAATTTTATAATAGTTATTGAGCAGGGTTATAGGTCTAAGATTGTAGATTAATTTGGGATCTTTACCAGGCTTAGGGATGAATGTTATTATCCCCTGCTTCATAGTAGTTGGAAGAGTGTGGGATTCTTTAAGATATTTCCAGAAATGTCTATAGAAATTGCTAGTGAGACCGTCTGAACCTGGAGATTTGTCTAATGCTAAGGATTTCATGGCTTTTCCCACTTCATCCATACTGACGTCTGCCTCGCTTATGCTTCTGAAACATTCATCCACTCTGGAGATCCATTCCTTAACATGCTCATAGAAAGCATCGGCATCCGAGGATGAATAAGAGGTGGAGTACAGTTCACTGTAAATCTGAAGATTTCCTTAGAAATGACACCTGGCTCAGTACACTGTTGATTATTCGTCAGTAGTGCTCCTATAGTTCCGCTCTTGTAACTCTTTTTTTCCAATCTACAAAAATATTGATCGCTGAAATAATTTCTTGGCAAAAGAGTTGTTTTCATGAGGTTTGAATTACATTTCCAATAACTTTTTTAAAGCACGTGTTTTTGGACATATTAACCATACAGTGATCAGTTAGAGGTGCAGCAGAAATTGTAGAAGTTGACTCCAGCCAGGCCTATTATGTGACACTAACCAAAAGTCAGTTCTGGATTTGATTGAGCCATCAGGTTTGAACCACGTGTAGAGTCGGGTATCTGGATTATCAATTCGCCATGTATCTTTCAGATGAAAGACACTACCAAAGTCAAGCAATACAGGACTGTAAAAGTGTCTTTGGTATTTTGAAGGAGCTCGATCAAGCCATTCATCCATCAGCATATTATAATCACCTCCAAATGTAAAGTTTTCAGTGGGACACCTTTGACATAGATCCCTAACTGTCTTTGTGATTTCGGAAAACATATTTCTGTTTTGGTTAGAGTTACTGTATCCATCGACATATAGGATCAGAAAGACAGTGACCCAAAGGATTCCTATTTGTGGTCAAAACATTTCCAGGGAAGTTGTTTAAGAGTATGGCGACACCTGCAGGTCGGTTTGTGCCGTGACTAAAAGGAATTTTGTCCCCGAAGTGATTTGACCAAAATGTTTCATCCATGTCATTCGAACGTGTTTCTTGCAGGAGGAAGCATTGTGCTTTTTCATTTTTGCAAAATAGGAAGGTTGATTTTCTTTTAATAGAATCTCTTACCCCCTAGCATTGAGTGAAACAAAAGTGAACTTACAATTGAAAAAAAAGACATAAACAAGGGACGTGTGCGTTTAGCAGAAAAGTATGGACATTGGTTTCGGAACTAAGCACTATTGTAATGCTCTTATCTAACACTATTGAGTGTAATACAAATGTAAAACACCGGGCGTCCGAGTAGCATAGCGGTCTATTCCGTTGCCTACCAACACAGGGATCTTCGGTTCGAATCCCTGTGTTACCTCTGGCTTGGTCGGGCGTCCCTACAGACACAATTGGCCTTGTCGGAGGGCGGGAAGCCGGATGTGGGTATTTGTCCTGGTCGCTGCACTAGCGCCTCCTCTGGTCAATCGGTGTGTAGTGCTACCAGTTTGAGCATCATTCTGCGCCCCGCTATGAAACAAGACATGACTCAACATCACATGACATAACCTAATCACAATATGACTCAACACAAAGTCGACACAATGGATCTCTGAGATATGAGTCAACACAAATCAAATACAATCAAACACAAAATGCTTTGTGTCTTGTACTTTATAGTACTTATCTTAGCAAAGAATGGACCGGAGACCAAGGCATAACGTTGACCTTTTACTAGACATATCTTCAAGTCCCAACACTCGCGCATGCGCGCTCATTACATATCAAAACCTGCTCACTACACCTCCCCCTTTTAAACTGATACTTTCAGGATCTTTACAGAAAAATTAAATCATATGTTAATAAAGCCTAATGCTGATTTTACCAACAAGGCAGGGGAACAGCTGGCACCTTAAACATCTCTGTAAACGTGAGCATATGTAGAATGCTTAGATGGACTTCACATTTCACATCTCATATCTAGACACACATTTCACATCTCATTTTCCTTTTTTTTGACCTATGAACATATCAAGACAAGTACATAACCTAACTGAGAGGTAGGGTAGACTATCTGATCCTCTCTGTTGTGGTATGGAAGTTATTCTGCTCCATGTATATATGTAACGGGGGCAGTCCTATGCTGTTCTATGCTGGTCAGCCTGCTGCACGCCCGTCACTCTCATCATTAGCTCTGCGTTGTGTTCTAGTTGGGTGGGGCCCCAGGTGTTGTGGGGGGCCCTCAGTCTCTCATCATCATCATCATCATCATCATGATCAAGGAAGGAGCGGGGACACACAGGACTCTATTTGGCCCACCTTGCCATTTATTTTGGTTTCAAACCCTTCGACAACCGTCCAGTCCTCCAGCGGGAGCGGTGTTTCTTACGGACGTGGGGGTCGAAGTTCAACCACTGCCCGGACTTCACTCGTGTGCGTTAGAAGGAGAAACCGTCCACGGGACTCCGATGTAAGAAAGGATAAACAAGTATTTTATCCCACAGCTTGCAGTATCTTCTTACAGGGATACTCAAGGTTACGTTCTCCTCAACCAGCAAAACTGCCCCACGGTAAGAAACATGTGTGGCTCGGCTCGATTGCTGCTTGAGACTCCTCCCACAAAACAAAAATGGCCTCTCCCGCGTTCCCTCTTCCGTGTACCCACAAGACCTCTCTCTTAAAGCGACAGTACACGTATATGACGGTCGTTGAAAAACATACATAGAAGTAAATAATGACATAAAATAAAATGTAGTAAACACAAATAACAGCACACAGACAGGATTTGGTGATATTTCATACTCAAACAAAATAAAATAAAAACATTAATTTTAACCTGGTTACATTCACCCCTCCTGAAATTCACCAACATCCTGACAGCAGGATAAAAAGAGAAAGAGGAAAGGAAAAGTCCATCACTGACTACTGGCACAAGTGAAAAGAAGGACCTAGTCCTCCAGTCAACTTAGGAGCTACCTCGGTTACGAGGTCCAGAAAATAATGAGGTTGATCAAGTCTCAGAATTCCCTTAGATCAATGTGACGCCTGATACGCCACACCATGCACTTGGCCCAAAACAACCCTGTCTGATAGACACCTAATAACTCACATTAAACTAGTTTGAATGACTCCAACCTCCATCAAAGTTCAAACCCTCACACTCCGTAGAAATGGCATCTGAGCCATAGATTCTATTAACCTGTTCACTGACCTCACCACCCTCCCTGTGCGTGTCCTAACCCGACCATCGCTCTCTACTTGTGTGCGTGAGACAGTGCGAGCTGCAACATCTGTATCGAGTGAGTGTGGTGCTTCTGTGTGCGAATCAGTGTGAGATATAACACCTACATCGAGTGAGTGTGATGCCTCTATGTGTGGTGCATGTGTGTTGTGTGGTGCGTGTGTGTTGGGTGGAGTCTGAGCAGTGGCCCCCACAGGACTGACTACCAGACTAGACGGAATGAACTCTTCCGCTTCTGCCCACTCAGATCTAGGCGAGTCTCCAAGTGATGAGACTGCTAGCCCCACTGCATCCCCTGAGACCGTCTGGCCATCTGCACTGTCCTCCTCATCGGACTCTGCGCAGTCAAGCAACTGACTGGTTGTACTGGACTCCTCACCCTGATCTGACTCAGGAAGGGGCAAGAAGTTGACCTCCAACAAACGGTTCCTGTGCACCACTCTGGTGTGCCCCTCTGCATCCTGAATCTTGTAGACGTGGATATTGGGGTTGACACCGACAACCGTGTACACTCCGTTCTCCCATTTGTCAGCCAACTTTCTCTTCCCTCGCTCACTCTGGTTCGCAACCAAAACACGATCCCCGACAGACAGGACAGTGCCCTTCGCATGTCTGTTGTACTGTCGCGCCTGATGCTGCTGCTCAGCCGTGGAGTGCTTCTGAGCGATCTCCATTGCACTCCTTAGACAGGAAAGCAGAGACTGAGCATAAGAGTCATAGTCAACAACGTGAGGATCATGCAAAACCTGCCTGAACATAACATCCACCGGCAGTCTTGGGACACGCCCATACATCAGGAAGAAAGGTGCATAACCCGTGGTCTCGTGAACAGTGGCATTGTACGCGAGCGTGAGAGAATGGATCTGCTGAGGCCACTGTTGCTTCTGCTGAAGCGGAAGGGAACGGAGCATATTCCCCATCGTGCGATTAAAACGCTCTGTCCCGCCATTACCCATAGGATGGTAGGCCGTCGTGTGGGACTTCGCTACACCCGCCAACTTGAGAAGCTCTGCAATCAGGTTACTCTCAAAGTTTGTGCCCTGGTCAGAATGTATTCTCTCTGGAAACCCGTAAACACAGAATACATGATCCCAGAGTTTCTTGGCGACCTGCTTCGCTGTCTGATTAGTGCAGGGGAACGCGTGAGCAAGCTTAGTGAAGTGGTCAGTAACCACTAAGACATCGACTGACCGCTGCTTACTGTCCTCAGCGGACCAGAAATCCATACACACAAGCTGCATCGGTGCGGAGGTTTTAATGCTCTCCAGGGGCGCGCAAGCAGCTGGCTCTGGGGTCTTCCCAAACACACATCTCCGACAGCATCTGACATATGCTCTGATATCCCTCTCCATGTCAGGCCAATAAAAACGCTGCCTTGCAAGAGAGAGAGTACGGTCCTGGCCCTGATGACCAGCGTGATCGTGGATGCCAGACACTGCCTTGTCTTTCAGACTCAGAGGTAAAACATACTGAGACCTCCTCTGCTTGGACACTGGGTCCTTTGTCACCCTGTACAAGACACCATCATTGACTTCCAACTTCTCCCACTGTTTCAACAGCCTGAGGACCTTCTGGTCAGCACCATGCCTCTCACGTCTCGATGGCCGCTTCCGAACAGCGACAAAGGGCAACACCTTGGAGATGCAGGGGTCCTGCTCCTGACTCAACCTGAGCTCCTCGGTGGATAACATTGGCAGTGTATCCTGACCACCCGACAGATGCTGAACGTGCTGGACCAAACTGAGTGCTGTGAATACTGATGCATCAGGCCAGTCACATTTGGCTTGACAAAAAGCCCTGACCTCAGCTGCATCACAAGCAAACCCAGATCGCGCACTACTCACTGTTTGGGACTGGCAACTGAGTCTGAAAACATCCTGCACAGAGTCCCCCTCAACCCCGTCGGCTTCCTGAACAAGGGCCGGGTAGGGCTCCCTAAGTAGCCTCTGACTGACGGGCTTGGAAAAAGGGTCGCGACTCAAGGCATCCGCCACCACGTTTTTCTTCCCTGGCAGGTGTTTGAGATCGAAAGTGTAAGACGCCTACTTAGACACCCAGCGGATCTCACACGCGTCAAGCTTCGGCTTCGTTAGGAGATAAGTCAGCGGATTATTATCTGTCCAAACGGTGAAGCTTTGACCCTTCAGCCAGTGGCTGAACTTTTCACAAACACTCCACTTCAGCGCCATGAACTCCAGTCTATGAGCTGGATACTTCCGCTGTGAGGCACTGAGGGACTTGCTTGCAAAACCAACAGGTCTGGCCTTGGACTCTCCTCGGGGCACTTGAGACAGCACCGCGCCGAGTCCGTCCAAAGACGCATCGACCGACAAAATGAAAGGCACCTCAAAGTCTGGATGGGCAAGCACCACACACTCCAGTAACATCGTCTTCAACAGATCAAATGCTTCCCCACATTCCACCGTCCAGTCTGCGGAGGTAAGCTTACGGAAGCTGCCATGGGGCTTCTTATCCTTAGCTGACCTCCCCCTCCTCTTTTGTCCAGCTGTAAGGGCGAACAGGGGCTTAGCCACGGAGGAGCAGTTCGGGAGGAAATGCTGGTAGTAAAATACCATACCAAGGAAAGATTTGATCCTACGAACAGAAGGCGTGCACCCATCACCTTCCATGAGATCCTGCACTGTCATGTTGGAGATGACCTCTACTTTGGAGGGATCGACAGACACACGTCCGCCATCAACCACGTGGCCCAAAAACCGCACCCGCTTCTGCAGCAGATGACACTTCTTCGGAGCCAGTTTCAAGTTGTTCTCCCTCAACCTCTGAAACACAGTGCGGAGCCTCGACAGAGCCTCAACCTCTGACGGCGCGAAGACAAGAAGATCATCAAGATAGCACAAAAGCTTCGTGAAGTTCAGATCCCCAAAGATCCCAATCATCATTCTCATGAAGGCTGCAGGGCTATTACAAAGGCACTGTGGCATGCGATTGTATTCATGCAACCCAAGGGGAGTCGTGAAAGCAGTGTACTTCTTGTCATCTTCATGCATTGGGATGTTGAAGAAGCCAGAGGTGAGGTCCATCGTACTAAAGAGGCAGTTACCACCCAGCGCGGCAAGACAGTCCGACTGGTGTGGCAAGGGATGAGCGTCTTTCAAGGTCCGAGCATTCAGCCATCTGAAATCAGTGCAGATCCGAAGCCCGCCATCCTTCTTCCATACCATAACCAGCGGTGAAGCGTATGCGCTCGAGGACTTCCGGATAATCCCTTTCTCCTCCATATCAGTGAGAACCTGTCTCAACTTCTGATAGTGGGCTGGGGGAACCCTCCTGTAGGGCAAGCGAAAGGGGCGCTCATCCACCAGATGGATGCGATGTGTGTATACTGTGACCTCGCCACAGTCCAGAGAGTCCCTGGAGAAGATGTCATGGTACTCGGTGAGCAGCTGAGTGAGCTGGGACTTGCATGCCTCACTAACCTGACAGGAGCTGAGGTCAATGTCACTGAGTCCGAGCTCTGACAAACTCCTAGCCGGCTGGACAGGGGGACAGGCACTATCTGTGGCGTTGGACTCATGCCTCCCTGCAACTGATTGCAGTCCCTGGAAAACATTAAAGTCCTCAATCGCCAAGCATGGAAACACATCAGCCAACTTGCAGTTCCTTTTCAGTGTGATGGCTTTGTCAGATGGATTGACAACAGTCATGGGTACCCACCTATCACCCCAGAGCGGTGTGACAAGTCGACCTACGAGGACACTGCGTGGCATGGCCTTGGAGTCTGTCGGCTCCACAACAACAGTGCTTCCAGCTGACATAGGCACCTTAGCAGGAAGTCTGCCCCAGACTAAGTGCTCGTGCCTCGGTAAGAGTGTCACGGCCTGGGTGAGCTTAACAGTACCTATCTTCTCAGGAACTGCACCACCCCTCCAGCGCTCTACATTCGTGAACATGGACAAGAACTGTTCAACGTCAGGACTAGACGGATGTTCCTGTCTGGACGCGATGTCCCAGTACTCAGTACCACTCTTGAGTACATGGGCCACATGTTTAATGACGTTTGTGCCGACTATCAGATCATCATGCTGACCGGGCACGACCAGAGTGGGTATGACAAAGGAAACACCATAAAGCTGCATGTTGAGGTCATAAAAACCATCAGGCCTAGTCTCCAGACCACCGCAGCCAATCAAGACAATGTTCTCTTCAGGCTGCTGCTTCTCAGGTAAAACACCCCCAGAGCGGAGCTTCTCTACTGCATTTTCACTGATACTGCATGACATAGAGCCAGTATCCAACATGCCATTAAGCTGCACACTCTGGTTGACAAGAACAGGAGCATAGAACAAGTCACTGAAAGCCTGAATCCTCTGTGTCGCCTGAATGACCATACGCGAACCCTGAGGTGCTTTGGCACACTTGTCTTCATACAAGTGAGCCAGGTCGGAGACATCAGTGAGGGATACATCTACATTACCCACACCATCCCTCTCTAGGTGTGGGTTTAGTAGTTTAACGGACGAGACTGACGACCAGCTCTTCCACCAGGCTGAGAACGGAGCTGGTTGGGCGGCTGAGGGTGAGGACAGTCCCTCTTCCAATGACCAGGAGACAAACAGTTTATACATCGGTTCTCCCGGCTGCAGTGGGAAAATGTGGAGTGATCCGGAGACTTACAAACCCTGCACAACCGCTGCGATGCGTCTGGCACCCGCCCTGCGGCGCTAGCTGGCGGTTGAGTCCGCGTCGGTGTCTGGACCGCAGCGCTAACTGGAACCTGAGTCTGCATTGTGACCAAACGGTCTAGCAAGCTCACCAAACTCCTCATATAGTCATCACCGCCAAAGACAGGTGCGGGAGACGGTGTAGGACACCTTGCACAAAATGATGTAGATGACGCATGAGCCGGGATGGGAGATGGCACCACCGGCACGGTCGTGTTCAAGTCGGGAGCCATGTCGACTACAGGGACATGAACCTGTGAATGGAACCTACGCTCTACCGCGCCTGCTTCACGTTGTCCACCTGCAGCAACACGGTACTTCCTCTCCAGCATGTGCTCATCAAGCCTCTCTTGGATCTCGCTAGCAGACCATTTCCCTGCGGACTTGAACTTAAAAACATTGGCAAGAGACTGATCTGGACAGTGTTTGATAAACATCATGCTTACCTCGTGGCTTGGCTCTTCAATACTACGGCCTTGCCGCTTCAAGCATTCGTCAGCCACCTCCACTGTCTTATTAAGCCTAATCCAATACTCCATAGCGTCCTCACCTGGCTTGGGCAGCGTACTGTAAAAGTCCGCCAGGGGCATGCTCGAGTATGTGAAGTCACTAAAGTGTTGCTTCAGTACATCAAAAATAATGTGGGGGTTCGCTATGTGGTCGACAGATGTGTTGCGCAGCTTTATCCTCACCACGTCCCCTGCTTTCCCCATAAGCTTAGCTAGAATCTCATGTGACTGCTCACTAACTGGAATGGCTCGCTTCCTCAAATACAAAGTCATAAGGCTCTCCCACTCATGAACTGTAAACTTATCAGAGCTGTCGCCCCTGAAAATAGGAGGCTCCCTAGCGTCTGTCTGCATTACTACTCTAACACTAGGAGCTGTCTCCAAACGCTGTTCAGCAGACCTAGCACTGTCTGTGTGTGTGTTTCTAAGCATTTGTGTTTCCTGCAGCTTAGCAGTGATTGACTCTCCTATCTTCTCTGCTAACCGAGTAATGAGCATGGCTAACTCACCCACTGGCTGTTCGCTGTTACCCAGCACAGCCCCTTCGCTGATACCTGGCCTGGCCCGTTCTACGTAGCGTGTGGAGGTGAACTGAGGAGTGCCAAATGTGGTCGGGTCTCTAGGTCCTGGTGCTCTGGTGTCTGGTTCCCCGCCCTCTAAGAGCTGCCCGAAACTCCTACCTACACCTAGCCGTAAACCCCCACCCACATCTAACTGGTACCCCCTCTCCATAGCACACTGGCGATCCAAAAGATCCTGATCAGCAATGTTACCCCCACCTACGTACGAACCACCCTCTGCCATGTTCCTACCTCTAACACTCAGATAAAATAAAAAATAAAATAAAAAAGTGAAAAGCTCAATTCATTTAAATAATTGAATCTAGAAATCACTAAGAGATTGAAACAATCACACACAATCAACAAATTCACCAATAGATTAATCACATATGCACATATCCAGTAGTTTAGATCAATAGATTATTCACACGAGTCCTTCAATCACATCAACATTAACTTTTTTTCCTTTTTTTTTCGTGTGTTTTTCTTCCTTCAGTATATACAAATGTCCTGTTCACAAGCCCAGTCCATGGTAACCACAGCTATGACTGTCCAGTGTCCACACAGCTCAACTCCAGTCCACTGTAACATGAGTGTACAGTCTGTAGAAATACCTGAGGACGTCTGGGGCTTGATGACGACAGCAGCCTCCCGCGGCGAGCAACTGATGTCACTCTCAGGATCCAGGAGGGTCACGGCACCAATGTAACGGGGGCAGTCCTATGCTGTTCTGTGCTGGTCAGCCTGCTGCACGCCCGTCACTCTCATCATTAGCTCTGCGTTGTGTTCTAGTTGGGTGGGGCCCCAGGTGTTGTGGGGGGCCCTCAGTCTCTCATCATCATCATCATCATCATGATCAAGGAAGGAGCGAGGACACACAGGACTCTATTTGGCCCACCTTGCCATTTATTTTGGTTTCAAACCCTTCGACAACCGTCCAGTCCTCCAGCGGGAGCGGTGTTTCTTACGGACGTGGGGGTCGAAGTTCAACCACTGCCCGGACTCCACTTGTGTGCGTTAGAAGTAGAAACCGTCCACGGGATAAACAAGTATTTTATCCTACAGCTTGCAGTATCTTCTTACAGGGATACTCAAGGTTACGTTCTCCTCAACCAGCAAAACTGTCCCACGGTAAGAAACACGTGTGGCTCGGCTCGATTGCTGCTTGAGACTCCTCCCACAAAACAAAAATGGCCTCTCCCGCGTTCCCTCTTCCGTGTACCCACAAGACCTCTCTCTTAAAGCGACAGTACACGTATATGACGGTCGTTGAAAAACATACATAAAAGTAAATAATGACATAAAATAAAATGTAGTAAACACAAATAACAGCACACAGACAGGATTTGGTGATATTTCATACTCAAACAAAATAAAATAAAAACATTAATTTTAACCTGGTTACATATACCCACAACACTAAACTACAAATTCAGTCTTTTAACAGGCTTGACTGCCCTGCCAACTCTGGTGTGTAGTCCAGAGTCCGGCTGGCTTCCAGACGGTGAAGGCACTACTCTCAAATGAGAAGGGTTTCTTCGGAGACTGCCTATTGAGGTTTGGATCACGTATGAACGTGGTGTCCCTGCTGATCCAGAGACGACTCCTGTGTGTGGAACATTCCGTATCCAAACTCTCTGACCTGGTTGGAGTGGTGGTGTCTCCCGTGCTCTATGTTGTCTGTTGTATGCTTCAGCCTGTTATCTTTTAAGCTCCTGGTCTTTCAACTCAAAAGCTCTCAAGTCTGGCCATGCTGGTTTGAGAGTGCATGCACACAATGGAAGGGGTGTTTGGATGTTGCGCCCCATCAGGAGCTGTGCCGGTGATACTCCATGGGCAGGAGGAGTTGCTCTGTACGCTATAAGCGCTTTGTGAGGGTCCTCACTCTTCTGCAACAAGGATTTCACAGTTTTTACTGCACGTTCAGCTTCCCCATTGCTTTGCAGGTAACGGGGGCTACTGGTAACATGTTGAAAGTTATAATCTTTAGCAAAATCTGCGAACTCTGCAGCAGCAAACTGCGGTCCGTTGTCTGTGAAGAGTGTATCCGGCACCCCGTGGCGGCTAAAGGTGACTTTTATTTTCACAATCACAGCTGTTGCTGAAGTGCTTGTTAAATTGGCAACCTCAATGTATCTTGAATAGTAATCAATGACTAATAAATACTGACCCTTCTTCCACTCAAATAAGTCAACTGCTAGCCGTTCCCATGGGCGTGATGGCACGGGTGTGGTCATCAGAGATTTTGTGGCATTTCGACTCTCTTTAGCACAAATTCCACACTGACATACCTTCTCTCTGATCTGTTTTGTCAGCCCAGGCCACCACACTGCTTCATGGGCCCTGGCCATGCATTTCACCATTCCCTGGTGACCCTGGTGAATTTTGTCCAAGATGTCCTGTTGCATGCTTGCTGGAATCAGTATTCTCTTCCCTTTCATCAACAGGCCATCCACCATCAACAGGTAGTTTCTGTATTGCCAGAAAGGCTTTAACTGTGGCGCAGAACTGTTTCTTTCCCATCCTGTGTGGATCAGGGAGGACACCTGCTCACACACTTCTTCTTGTGCTCTTCTTATTTGTAGCAACTTCTCAGGTGAGGCCGGGAGTTGCTGAATGACCTCATTGATTTGAGCTGTGACGTCGTTCTGAAGCGCAAGGTTTTCCTCTGTTGCAGTACGCTGGAGTGGCGCTCTTGATAGAGCATCAGCTGCAATAAGATTTTTCCCTGGTATATGTACGATTGAGTAGGAAAAACGCAGAAGTCTCAATCTGAAGCGCATTATACGAGGCGGGACGTCATCCAGCGGCCTTGAGCTGAGAAGACTGATTAACGGTTTGTGGTCGGTTCGCATCACAAAGTGTAGGCCCAGGAGGTAGGTCTGAAATCTTTCGCAAGCCCAGGTGACAGCAACGGCCTTCTTTTCAATTTGGGCATATCTGCGCTCTGTTTCAGTCATGCTGCGAGATATGAAAGCCACTGGCCTCCAGTCTCTGTGTTCTTGAAGCTGAGATAAGACCCCTCCTAATCCGTAAGACGATGCATCTGCTGACACCCTGGTCAGTTTCTCTGGACTGTACTGGGCAAGGACAGTAGATGAGCTGAGCTCGTTTTTCAACTTTTCAAAGGCACATGGCTGCGCTGCTCCCCACATCCACATGTTTTCTGCTTTCAGGAGTTCTATGATTGGCCCAGTAAGCTCTGCGATGTTAGGAGAGAATTTCCCCATAGTTGACCATCCCCATGAAGCGTTTTACGTCAGCCACATCTTTGGGTGGTGGCATCTCTCTAATTGCCCTAATCTTCTCAGGATCTGCTTGTATGCCCTCTGAACTGACAACGTGTCCGAGAAATTTGACCTGCTTCACTGCGAACCGAAATTTGTTATTCAGAGTTAGGCCCCGCTGCTGCAGTCTTTGCAACACTTGATGCACCCTGTCATCATGCTCTTTGGGCGTGGCACCGAACACCAGGATGTCATCCACATGACACAAAATTCCTTCTAGGCCATCAAGCATCTGCGTTAAACGCTTCTGAAAGTGTTCTGGCGCGGATGATATTCCAAAGGGAAGCCGATTAAAACAATAACGGCCAAATGGTGTGATGAAGGTGGTGAATGGGGCTGAATCTTTGTGCAAAGGCACCTGCCAAAAACCGGCAGTGGCATCCAGTTTGGAAAAAATCCTAGGTCCAGCTAGCTTAGCTAGCGTCTCATCAACAGCTGGAAGAATATGTCGAACCCTGCACACATTTTCGCTCAGGCGGGTTAGGTCGACACATATTCTAATTTTTCCATTAGGTTTTGGTACTACGACCCTTCCTGAGCACCACTCTATAGCTTCCTTTATGGGAGAAATAACACCCATTTCCTCCATCCTTTTTAACTCTTCTTGAACTTTTCCTCTTAAGGGCAATGGCACACAGCGTGGTACAGCGAGGGCAAGGGAGTGGCATTTTCTTTTAATTTAAATTTGTATCCTCCTCTAGCTTACCTAAGCCTGTGAAAACTCTGGGATATTGTTCTTTGTAGCTTACCTCAGCTGCTGTGATAGCTTGCTCAGGGCTGAGCAGGCAGAGGTCTTGTATCGCTGGTAAGCCAAGCAAAGGAGTCACTATCCCTGGCACAACATACACCTTATTCTGCCCTTACTAGGATATAGTTGATTTCTAGCTTGGCAGATAGCTAACAGGGTTCCTCAATAAACATCCAGGAGTTAGCAGGTAAGTTTAGATGTTTACTTTCAGAAGCACTGTGAAACTGCAATACAGAGATAAAATATAAATGAATAAAATGTTACAATTTGTAATGTATCTGACTCTTTCTTTATATCAACAACCGCTGAGTCATTAATTCTTATGCACAACACAAATATACACAAACGTGCTGAAATCATCATGGATTAGCCACTAACTAGCGATTAGCTTAATGCTAACTTAAAATTGAAAATGCCATAGACAGGCTAACGCGTTAGCATCGCTCGCGTTTTTAAGTTTACCACACATCTATTAACTGTTCCAGAAGACCATAACAGGTAAGTTTAACATAAATAGGTAAGTATTATTTGCAGATATATGCTCTTTAGGGTTCAGCACAGAAAAATGAACAAATGAGGAGTAAAAAACAGCAGTTTGCTTCAAGGCTTTCTTCCGTGTAAAGGAAACTACGGCAAGTCCACATGAAGAAACAGCGCAGCACAACAGTCAACATTCACCTTCTTTTAAAGAGCCAGCACACTCCCCGCCTGGTATAATGTGCTATACCAATGTGTCCCTCTGAGTAGCAGCACTACATCTGAGACGGGTCTTGAATACACCCTGGGGGAGCTGCCTTTAACAACTCTCACTTCCACTTTATGGACCCTGTTGTCCTGACCAGGAAAGGTATTTACAACAAGTCCTGTAGGCCATTCATTCCATTTGGCCTGGCTGTCCTTTAGAAGCACAACCTCTCCAACTTGCAGACTAGGTTGGTCTGCTTACCATTTCCTTTTTGGCTGGAGTGTCGCCAGGTACTCTTGACGCCATCGTCTCCAGAATGAATCAGCAAGGCCCTGGACTTGCTTCCACTGACTCCGGTAGAGATCCTTAAGGTCAAGGTCTCCTGAAGGAGCAGACACAGAGTCAACCTTTTATGTTAAGAGCATGGCAGGGGTGAGTACAGTGGGCATGTCTGGATCTGATGACACAGGAACTATTGGCCGTGCATTCATTATGGCAGCGACCTCTGCTATCAGCGTGCTGAGAACTTAATGAGAAAGACTGGGGGAATGCACCTTGAGCAACATGCTGTCTAAAATGCACCGAGCAACCCCTATCATTCTTTCCAACACTCCGCCCATGTGGGAAGACTGTGGAAGATTGAAGTCCCAAGTACAGCCTTGGTCTTTGAGGTAAGACTGAAGCTCTGCATTTTCAGGTGTTATGTCAAGTTCTTTGCATGCACCAACAAAGTTCGTCCCTCGGTCTGAACGAAAGAGCTTTGATGGACCCCTGATGGCAGTGAATCTTCTAAGCGCATTTATGAAGCTCAATGTAGACAGAGACTCTACAACCTCCATATGAACTGCTCTTGTGACCAAACAGGTAAACATGACGGCCCAGCGCTTGCTTTCTGAGAGGCCTCCCCTGGTACGTCGAGCACAGACGGTCCATGGACCAAATACATCTAGTCCAACTTGTGTGAATGGAGGAGCTTGGGTGAGCTGATCAGCAGGTAAGTTGGCCATTTTTTGTTTTTCCATGCTTCCTCTAAACCTCCTGCAGGTGACACACTTGTGAATGATGCTTGATACAAGTCTTTTCCCTCCCAGAATCCACAGCCCGGCAGACCTGACGGCCCCTTCAGTGACGTGCCTATCCTGATGTGCGACTCGTTCGTGGTAATACTGCAACAGTAAAGTAGCAATATGGTTGTTTTTAGGGATGATTATGGGATGTTTCTCTTCCCAAGAGATTGCAGCTGATGACATGCGGCCACCAATCCTCAGCACACCATCTGCATCCAGGATGGGATCGAGCTTTCTGAGAGGGCTGTGTTTTGAGACAATCCCTCCTTTGGACAGACTTTTGATTTCCTCTTTAAAGGCCTCTTGCTGTACATACTGGACAATTACTGTCCTTGCCTGTGTAAGCCCATCTGCTTTTGGTATTTCCCCCTCTGGAGCTTTAGAACAGGATCTGACTTTCTGAAGGAGCTCGGCTATTCCATGTGCGAGTAGCTTCCAGCTGGAAAAGCGTTCGAACCCGTGAGAACTAAATAGTGTCTTAGAAGCTTTTGTAGCAAAGGTCGCAACCAGTGGACGCACGTCTGCATCCGTGTCTGGTTCAACAAGCTCAAAGGACTCTGGCTGGGTAAGTATAACTCCATCATCTTTTTTAAGAAAGGAGGGTCCTGAAAACCAATTTGTCTCTCCCAAAAGTGTAGCTGGTACTGATCGCGTACCATGGTCCGCGGGATTGTGTTCCGTGCTGACAAAGTGCCACTGTTCTGGCTGTGATGACTTCCGAATGCGTGTGACTCTGTCAGCGACGTACACATAGAACCTCCGGTTGGTGTTGTAGATATAGCCCAGCACAACTCTAGAGTCAGTGTAGAACTTCACTGTGTGGATCTTGACATCTAGTTCATCCACTAACATGTCGGCTAGCTCGACTGCGAGCACGGCCGCACAAAGCTCCAGATGAGGCACAGTATGAGAGTCACGGAGTGCTAATTTGGATTTCCCCATGCAGAATCCTACATGACTGTGTCCTTCATCGTCGACTGCTTTGAGGTAGGCCACCGCAGAGATGGCCATGGTGGACGCGTCGGAGAAGACACATAGTTCCCTGTGCTGTGTGGAGAGCAAGGAAACAGGTAGGTATGGCCTTGGTATGTGAAGTTCCTCAAGTGCCTTGAGTGAGTCCTTCCAAGACTTCCATTGTGTCTCTTTTTCAGCAGGTATTGGTGCATCCCATTCGCAATGCTCAGTACATAGTTCTCTGACTAGCGCCTTGCCTTGTACTGTTATTGGAGCCACAAACCCCAGCAGGTCGAATATGCTGTTGACCGTAGAGAGAATACCCCTACGGGTAAATGGCTTCTCCTCTCTAGAGACAAGGAAGGTAAAGCTGTCAGTTTGAAGGTGCCAGTTGAGACCTAAGCTTCTCTGCAGGGGTAAAGGAGCCACACCTAGCTCTAGGTCTTCAACTCTTTAGCGCGTTCCTCGGATGGAAACGCTTCCATCACTGCAGTATGGTTGGAAGCTATTTTGTGCAGTCGGATGTTTGAGTCGGCTAACATTTCTTTGGTCTTTTTCAGGACTCGGATGGCATCGTCGTCAGTGGAGAATGAGGTAAGTCCGTCGTCAACGTAAAAGTTCCTTAGAATAAACTGTTTTGCCTCCATGCCATGTTCTTCCTGGCCTTGCAGGGCAGCTCTTCTCAAGCCGTATATGGCAACAGCGGGGGAAGGGCTATTGCCAAATACATGAACGGTCATGCGGTACTCTGCGATCCTGTTGGCAAGGTCATTATCATTGAACCAGAGGAAACGTAAGAAATCGCGGTGTTCCTGGCAGACTTTGAAGCAGTAGAACATTTGTTCTATGTCTCCTGCCACCGCCACAGGTTCCTTACGGAAGCGAGTGAGGACTCCCAAGAGTGTGTTATTTAGGTCAGGGCCACTCAACAGGACGTCATTAAGGGAGACGCCGTAATGCTTGGCGCTGGACTCAAACACTGCTTGTACCTGGCCTGGTTTACGTGGATGATAAACCCCAAAGATTGGTAAGTACCAACACTCTTGTTCCCCACTGAGTGGTGGGGCTGGTTCAGCATGACCTGCTTCAAAGACCCTCTGCATGAAAGCAACCATGTGTTCCTTCATGTCTGGCCTTTTTCCGAGAGTGTGGCATAACGTCGAAAGACGCTTGACCGCTTGTCCTCTATTGTTAGGGAGTTTGCGCCTTGGTTCCCTGAAGGGTAGTGGCGCCACCCAACTGTTTGAGTCATCCATGAAGACCTCCCTGTCCATTATTTCCAGAAAGGCTTTGTCTTCTACAGACATGGCAGGCTTGTCGTCATGTGGCGTTTGCTGGAAGACTCCTTCACCAAGACTGTCTTTTTCATCAAAAAGGTCTTTCGTCTCGTCAGCCCTTGGAGCTTGTTGGCAATGCACTGGAGGATCAAACTTCTCTTTGATGTGGAGGCTGCTAGGGCAGGGGTCAAACAGAGAAGTATGCCCATTACTCAGCACATTAGTTCGGTAAACATTGACACAATCTGATTTGTGGGCTCTTCCGAGACAGACCTCTCCTACAATCACCCAGCCCAAGTCGAGACGCTGGGCGTAGGGGGCGTCGTGGGGTCCATTGCATTGTTCTCGAACCTTATGTACCCGTGGTATGTCTCGGCCGAGCAGGATAAGGATGGCTGCAGAGGGATCTAGAATTGGGATCCTATCCACGACCCGCTTGAGGTGTGTATAGTGTCTGGCGATCTCAGGCGTGGGGATTTCCGACTTGTCATCTGGGAGGATGTCACATTTGATTAGAGTGGGGAGTGGAATGTGAGTTTTACTATCTAATGACTCCATGATAATATTGTTAGCCCGTCGCCCTGTGGTTTCAATGACTCCGGAGCAGGTCTTCAGAGTGTATGCTACCGTGCCCTCTGTAATACCAAAGAGTTAAAAAAATCTCTGTTCTTGCCAGGGACTTATTGCTCTGCTCATCCAGGACAGCATAAGCCTTGACTGCTCTCTCTCTCTGGCCTGCTGGATAAAGTGTGACGAGACAGATTTTGGAGCACGATCTTGACCTGACTGTAGTCCCACAGATGTCAGTGCATTTTGATGTGACAGCTTGAGATGCTCCTTCCCCTTGCTCCCTGCCTTGATCTCTTGTGGTTACAGAAGTCTCAGTTATCCACGGAGCCGGACCTGGATGTAGTGCAGTAGGGTGGCTTTCACTCTTGCATTCTTTGCACTGAACATTTTGTCCACAGTCTTTGGCTAGGTGACTGGATGACGCGCAGCACCTGTAGCAAATATTCTTCTCTTTAAGGTAGGCTTTCCTCTCATCCAAGGATTTGCTCCTAAAACCACGAAACTTCCTAAGTGGTTTGTTGTGGAGTGGGCGTTGCTTGCCTGGGTCGGCCTTCCTTTTATCTGAGGGGTTGTCATGGCTGCTGTCAGAGTCTACTGAGACCTCTGTCTTTTTGACAGAAATGGGTGTTTTCACGTTGTGTTTAAAGGAGTACTCTGCCTTTCCCATGCTCAATCCACCTGTGAGTGGGGCAAATCTTTGGTCGTTGAGCGTTTTGGCTTGATCACAAACAAACTTTGCAAAGAAGGAGAAAGGTGGCTAAGATGTCCGGTGGCTTTTGTTTGTACCGAGATGCTAGAGAGACCCACTTGTCGTGCAGGGAGTATGGCAGCTTTTGGACAATCGGAGTGATGCCGCGGGATGTGTCCAGGTAATTGAGACCAGGTAAAAATCCATCTATCCTGGCCGCTTCAAGCTCCAAGAGAATGTCTCCCAGCTCTCTCGACCTTTGATTGTCTCGGTTTGAGATTTTTGGAAAATCATCATCCTTCTTAAGGAGTGCATTTTCTATGGCTTCCGGCGATCCATAGCAGTCTTCCAACCTTTGCCATACCATGCTCACACCTGCTGCTGCATCGTGGATGTGGACTGCTCTATTCTCTTTGCATGCTCGGATGATTTTGGTCCGAGCCATTTACACAGCAGATCAAGCTCCTCCATTGATGTCAGGTTTAAGTCCTCCGTAGAACTGCAGAAAGATGCCTTCCAGGCCCAGTAATTTTCAGGATGATCGTCAAACCTTAACAACCCGGAGCTTATCGTCTCATGACGTATTAAATACTTGGCCAGATCGGTTGTAGATGATGAACTGGGCTCGGTTCTGGGAGCTGTACCTGTATGTGGCTGAGGAGGTTGGTAGTTACTGCTGAATGGTCTTGTATTGTGTGACTGCATTTGGTGGCTGAAAGTGTCTTTGGATGAATTTAAACTGTGCAGATGCTCTCGCTTCTTCAGGTAGCCGGTCCTGAATGAGCTTTGGGCATGAGGGTAATATGGAGTAGCATCATCCCTCAGTTTGAACGTTTGCCGAACCGGTAAGTCACAGAGTTCATAGCGGCTGATCTCACTTGACTCCTCTTCACCTTCCCCCATATTGTTTTCAGCTATCTCACCATCGTCCATTGTTAGCTGGCGCATTGGTGTTGACGTGGGTTCCAGCGGCTTTGAGTCCTGGTGAGGCTCAGGTTTTGGATTCTCCATGTACTTATGCTCAGCGTATTCATTTTTTTAGGCTAGCACGATCTAGCTCTCCAAATTCGTTCGCTGCAGTTGCTTCCAGAACATTAGCTTCGGCGACGGCAGCTGCAGCGGCGCTCTCTAGCCTCAGTATGTGTAGACTGGCTTGCAGCTCTGCTTTTCTTCTAGCAGCCTCAGCTGCAGCCTTTTGTTGCTCCTCTTCAGTGTATGCGTGTGCTTTAATCATGTTCGCTTCTCTTTGTGCAAATGATGCTTGCGCACGTGCAGCCTCCGCTTTTGCACGTGCTCTGGCTGCAATGGCGCTGGCTGAGGAGCGCTGACTGGCACGTGAGGTGTTGGAACATACTGACCGCGTCTCAAACGTGTCTTAATTATTATCCATTGTGTTTCCTGCAGCTTTGATGGTAGAAGAAAACTGTGTGTTTCCACGAAGATCCACTTTTCTGTAGGTAACCCGTTAGGCGTCTATCTTTTCACTATTCCGCCCTTACTAGGATACAGCTGATTTCCAGCTTGGCAGATAGCTGACAGGGTTCCTCAATAAACATCCAGGAGTCAGCAGGTAAGTTAAGATGTTTACTTTCAGAAGCACTGTGAAACTGCAATACAGAGATAAAACATAAATGAATAAAGTGTTAAAATTTGTAATGTATTTGACTCTTTCTTTATATCAACAAACGCTGAGTCATTAATTCTTATGCACAACACAAATATACACAAACGTGCTGAAATCATCATGGTACAGTACAGCTAACTAGCGATTAGCTTAATGCTAACTTAACATTGAAAATGCCATAGACAGGCTAACGCGTTAGCATCGCTCGCGTTTTTAAGTTTACCACACATCTATTAACTGTTCCAGAAGACCATAACAGGTAAGCTTAACATAAATAGGTAAGTATTATTTGCAGATATATGCTCTTTAGGGTTCAGCACAGAAAAATGAACAAATGAGGAGTAAAAAACAGCAGTTTGCTTCAAGGCTTTCTTCTGTGTAAAGGAAACTACGGCAAGTCCACATGAAGAAACAGCGCAGCACAACAGTCAACGTTCACCTTCTCTTAAAGGGCCAGCACACTCCTGCTGCTTCGCTACAATTCCACTGTGACTAATACCCGCAGTAAAATGTCCCTTCACCTCTATGGGAGAGTTACTTGGCCCACACAGTCTTTGGTTGTCAGTAGCAGCTTTGCATGTGGCTTTTGTGAATACAGATGTGCCGGGATAGCTGTCCCTGCAGCGCCGTGTCCAACTTGAACGTCATCTGCTGACCATTCACTGCAACCGAGTTCTGCCAGAAGGTGTTGGATTCTGTACAATTCACTGTGCCCAGGAACAATGTCTCTACGCTTTCATCCAAGTCATTTTCCTTAATTTCTTCCACTCTCATTTTCGTTTTACAAACAGCGGCAAAATGCCCCTTTTCTTACATTTCCTGCACTCCGCAGTGCGCGCGGGACATGCATTGAATGAATTTTCACGGAACTCCCCACATCTGCCACATTTAGTATTTGCATTAGTTTGCACTCTTTCTTTGGTTTAAAACCGCTTTTTCCGTGTGGAGAGTATTTCTGTTTGAACTTGAGTCTAACTGCATCCATGTTTGCCTCTGTGCCATCTGTGCTACTCTGTCTCAATGCGGGCTGTTGCTTTTTAATTTCCTCACTCTGGCGGATTTGTGTGACAGCTTCCACGAGAGTCAACTCAGAATCTGGCTGTAACTTCTCTGCAGGTCCATGGTCTCTCATGGTCTCTCATGGTATCTGGTACCTACCACTAGGCGGTCTCTGACCATCTCGTCTTGGAGAATACTGACATCCTGACACTGCTCAGCCAGTTGATGCACAGCAGTAATAACGCTTCAGCCGTCTGTCTCACCAGGCTCCTGGCTGGCTACGCTTGCTGAATTTAGCTCTTTCCTAGACCACATTATGCTCGCATATGAGCTGTTTATGGAGCGCTGCTTGCTTTGCTTGGTGGTACTTTGTCTTGTCCTCCTCCGTCAGTGCTGACGTGCTCAGAACGTCCTCCGCCATGTCCCCCACAGTGTAAACCAGCGAGTTAGCTTGATACTCTTGACTCTTTGCATTTAGTCCTGCTGCCGCTATGCGGAATCTTTCTAAACCTCGCATCCAATTAGACCACTACCACAGTCTCCCAAGTCAAATGCTTCAGGCGGACTTACTGAAAATACAGGATCCATTCTGCTTTACCTTCCCAATGCTCCTCTCCGACGTTGCGTCAACGCAGCTCCCCGTTAGCTCTGCTGGCTCTGCTAGCTCTATAGCTCTGCTAGCTCTGCTGGCTCTATAGCTCTGCTAGCTCTCTGCTAGCTCTATAGCTCTGCTGGCTCTGCTAGCTCTATAGCTCTGCTAGCTCTATAGCTCTGCTAGCTCTGCTGGCTCTATAGCTCTGCTAGCTCTGCTGGCTCTGCTAGCTCTATAGCTCTGCTAGCTCTGCTAGCTCTGCTAGCTCTATAGCTCTCTGCTAGCTCTGCTAGCTCTATAGCTCTGCTAGCTCTATAGCTCTGCTAGCTCTGCTGGCTCTATAGCTCTGCTAGCTCTGCTGGCTCTGCTAGCTCTATAGCTCTGCTAGCTCTGTTAGCTCTCTGCTAGCTCTATAGCTCTGCTGGCTCTGCTGGCTCTATAACTCTGCTAGCTCTGCTGGCTCTATAGCTCTGCTAGCTCTGCTAGCTCTGCTGGCTCTGCTAGCTCTATAGCTCTGCTAGCTCTGCTAGCTCTGTTAGCTCTATAGCTCTGCTAGCTCTATAGCTCTGCTAGCTCTCTGCTAGCTCTATAGCTCTGCTAGCTCTGCTGCTAGCTCATTCGGCCAATTCAGAAGCTCCTTTCTCACGTAGCCAAACTGCACCGATCATCCCGTCACTCGCGTCGGGTGATCGTGTTCATCTCAGAGGCGAGGACGACGACGTCTGACACCGTGTCTTGTACTTTATAGTACTGATATTAGTAATGAATGCACCGGGCGGAGACCAAGGCATAACGTTGACCTTCTACTAGGCATAGCTTCAAGTCTCCACACTCGCGCATGCGCGCTGATTACATTAAAACCCGCTCACTACACTTTGGAAAAAAGACACAACGCAACCAGACACACAGCTGCTGAGCGGTACTGGTCACACTCACACAACGGAAGAACGACACACATGTTGCACTCACATCGCTTTATGTTTCCACAGATGGTCAAAGAAATGCAGGGACTCCGTGTGTGTGTGTGTGTGTGTGTGTGTGTGCGTGCGTGTGTGTTTGTGCGTGTGTGCGTGTGTGTGTGCGTGTGTGTTTGTGCGTGTGTGTGTGCATGCGTGTTTGGCAGGAGGGGTTGAATGACAGTTTGAAAGACAGAACAGTTTTGCAGTCAGAAGGATATGAAGACGTAATTATCATTCATACATACTGTGGCGGTCACAATACGTTTACAACAGAGACTGGGTCTGGTTCCACCCAGACTACAAGGCCATCTGAGTCTGGTTCCACCCAGACTGCAAGGCCATCTGGGTTTGTGTTCACATTTTGTAAGCTGGAATCTGGAATGTAAATTCTAGAAGCAACCAACAGGGGACGCCACCAAGCCAGAGGTGTCTCATAACGCAGCAGAGTGGAATGGGGCGGGGCCCGGGGCGGGGCCTCGCAGGCCACGTGACTCAGATGGCAGGTGAACCAGAAGAGGCGTCATGTACCGTTTGTGTGTGTTTTTACTGCAGGTCATCGGAGGTTCGTTCCGTCCTCACCGTGACACAGTTACTGGAGCTCTGCGGTGACAGCCTGGGGTGACAGCCTGGGGTGACAGCCTGGGGTCACAGCCTGGGGTGACAGCCTGGGGTCACAGCCTGGGTCACGTCCTCTGAAACCTCCGCTAGCTCGGCGTCTGACCAAAAGGACAATACCAAACCAAGCAAAGTACGAAGCGGTGGAAACTCCAAAAGCTTGATCCAGGATTTCAGCACCACAGAATCCCACAGCTCGCGGCTGCTGCATAACCGCCAAAGCTACAGACGTGCCTTCTTTACTCTCTCGCCGCTGAGAAGCAGCGGGAGAACACACACACACACACACACACACACACACACACACACACACACACACACACACACACACACACACACACACACACACACACACACACAGCCCTGTGCGTACTTGTCAGACCTGTAGTTATGCATGTCTGGAAGACAGGTGTGCTCAATAACTTGCTAATAGATTGATGGAACTGAACACGTGGTTTGATGCCAGGGCCCTTTTATTTTGGATTACGTATGTGGAATTGTTTTCTGCCATCTCCGCACTTCCAGTATGTTAGTATTCAATGTCCACCTGACGTCAGGTTACATGACGTCAGGCTACATAACGCCAGTTTACACGAGACGCAGGTCGTGGTGCGGCGGTGAGGGGAGGTCTGGTGGAACATCTGATCAGACCTGGACCACATGGTGGAGCCCTCACAGTCTCCTCCTGACCTGCAAAGTGAGCATGAAGGGGCAGCGTTGGGCTGATGTATCATCACATTCTCTCATACGGCACACACTTTTACCCAGATGAACAGAAACGTGAGTCAGCAGGTAGCAGATATAACCTACAGGCTTCATTAAAGATTATTCATAACATACACCAGTGTAATTAGTTTACATGCACAGCAAGTGGAGCAGTAGTGATGTGACTGTCAGGGAATTCAGATCACACATTAAGTAGACAAATTAACTAGACAGATTAATTTAACAAATTAACTAGACAAATTAACTTTACAGATTAACTTTACAGATTAATTTGACAAATTAGCTTGGCAGATTAACTAGACAGATTCATTTGACAAATTAACTAGACAAATTAATTTGACAAATTAATTTGACAGACTAACTTGACAAATTAACTTGGCAGATTAACTAGACAGATTCATTTGACAAATTAATTTGACAGATTAATTTGACAGATTAATTTGACAGATTAATTTGACAATTTAATTTGGCAGATTAACTAGACATATTAATTTGACAAATTAACTTGGCAGATTAACTAGACAGATTCATTTGACAAATTAACTAGACAGATTAATTTGACAAATTAATTTGGCAGATTAACTAGACAGATTAATTTGACAAATTAACTTTACAGATTAATTTGACAGATTAATTTGACAGATTAATTTGGCAGATTAACTAGACAGATTCATTTGACAAATTAACTTGACAAATTAACTTTACAGATTAATTTGACAGATTAATTTGGCAGATTAACTAGACAGATTCATTTGACAAATTAACTTGACAGATTAACTAGACAGATTAATTTGACAAATTAACTTGGCAGATTAACTAGACAGATTAACTTGACAAATTAACTTGGCAGATTAACTAGACAGATTCATTTGACAAATGAACTAGACAAATTAATTTGACAGATTAACTTGACAGATTAATTTGACAGATTAATTTGACAATTTAATTTGGCAGATTAACTAGACATATTAATTTGACAAATTAACTTGGCAGATTAACTAGACAGATTCATTTGACAAATTAACTAGACAGATTAATTTGACAAATTAATTTGGCAGATTAACTAGACAGATTAATTTGACAAATTAACTTTACAGATTAATTTGACAGATTAATTTGGCAGATTAACTAGACAGATTCATTTGACAAATTAACTTGACAAATTAACTTTACAGATTAATGTGAAAGATTAATTTGACAAAATAACTACACAAATTAATTTGACAAATGAATTTGGCAGATTAACTAGACAGATTCATTTGACAAATTAACTTGGCAGATTAACTAGACAGATTCATTTGACAAATTAACTTGGCAGATTAACTAGACAGATTAATTTGACAAATTAACTAGACAGATTAATTTGACAAATTCACTACACAAATTAATTTGACAAATTAACTTGGCAGATTAACTAGACAGATTAATTTGACAGATTAATGAGACAATTTAATTTGGCAGATTAACTAGACAGATTAATTTGACAAATTAACTAGACAGATTAATTTGACAAATTAACTAGACAAATTAATTTGACAAATTAACTAAACAGATTAATTTGACAAATTAACTTTACAGATTAATTTGACAGATTAATTTGGCAATTTAATTTGACAGATTAACTACAGATTCATTTGACAAATTAACTAGACAAATTAACTTGACAAATTAACTTTACAGATTAATTTGACAAATTAACTTGGCAGATTAACTAGACAGATTAACTTGACAAATTAACTTGGCAGATTAATTTGACAAATTAACTTTACCGATTAATTTGACAATTTAATTTGGCAGATTAACTAGACAGATTAACTAGACAAATTAACTTTACAGATTAATTTGGCAGATTAACTAGACAATGCTGCAAATCACTTTAACAGTCACGTTTTAAAACCATGTATGGATTAAAGGGTTTTCAGCGTTCTCTCTCTCTCTCTCTCGTGTGTGTGTGTGTGTGTGTGTGTGTGTGTGTGTGTGTGTGTGTGTGTGTGTGTGTGTGTGTGTGTGTGTGTGTGTGTGATGACTGCATTGAAAAGACTCCTGGCCTGAGTGTGTCCAGCCTGTTTGAACCAGCAGTCTTCCTGTCAGGACCTTTTCACACCTGGAAGTCCGAACTAGCGTTACTTTGTACACATTTGATCCGGTTACGGTCCCCCCCCCCCGGCTTTTCCCCCACTTGTCCTCGGCCAACTACCCCACTCTCCCGGTGGGGCTGCAGAGAAGAATTTTACGTGACCTACCTACGTGCCGTCGTCATCACCCACGTGGTTTGCGTCTCCCTACACTTGGCGTTGAATGGCTGTTAGACAGGCGTGCGTCTGACGTCGTATGCCGCGGGTTCGGCGGGCCGCTTCTCCCGGCGTGTGAGTTAATTAAATAATTAGTTAACTAATTAATTAACGCAGAAGAGAAACGAGCAGATTCGTGTCGTTGCCACTACCATCATGCTGTGATGGCGTTTCTACCGGCAGCTGCAACTGCAGGCGCAACACTCGAGTCGAGTTGGAATTCGCCAAAGGAAGTTCTGGTTGTGCGAAAACTGACTTTATTTGGGAGTTTTCCCCGTTTGGATTTTCATAATGTCGTCGGACCACATTTTAGTTAAAAACGGGGTCTCTTCTGCCCGCGTGCTTCGCGGCTAATTTTTCTTTGTTCCGGTTCTGACGATACTCTGCCGGAACTTCCTGTAATCGGTCAGAAAGTCCGAATCATCCAAAAATGTTTGCCCACTAGAAACGAACCGAACCATGGTTCAGTTGATCCGGACTGAGAGCGCCTCTGTTTGGTCCGGACCGGTCACTTTGGTTCGGATCTATCTGAAAAGTCCAAAAGTCTGAACCAAAGGAAGTAAGTGTGAAGGCGCCCTCATGAGAGAGATGGACGCCGTCAGACAGCAGATGCTCCTCTGCCGAGCTCGCTGCTGACGGTCCAGAACGTCGCAGCAGGACATGCGTGTTGTGCTGCTGCACCTTAAGCATCAGGACGTGTACCACCATCACACGCACACGCGCCTTGTATTATGAATGTCATCTGCTGACCATTCAACACACTTTTCAACACATTTGCACGTTTTCCGACAGAATTGTTTTGCCCAGTCTGTCTCTAAACTTCTAAAGGTTTTATTTTCCGTTTTGTAAAACAAAAAAGAGAATTCTCTCACAACATTTCCAGTCATAAATATTCCAGTGTTAGCGTCTAGATGGAGCTTTTGTTCTTTAGGTTTTCCACTCTGGCTGTAAAGCACTAAAGGAACCAGGAGCCAGCTCTCACTTTAGCATGCGTGCACGACGTCTTCCTCAAGGGGGCCTGTTCACAATGAAAGCTACTGAATCAAATAAATAATGTCTCTAGAACTGGCAGCTTCTGCTATAGATGGGTAGAGAAGGAATGTCAGGGCTGCGTGGGCTTACGCCTGGTAACTGTTATAACTCAATCATCGGTCTCTTGAAATTCTTCTCTTCTTCTCAGTCTCCCTCTTTCAACTCTTTCACCTTCTGAAATGTGTTTGATACTGAGAAGAACCTTTGGTAGCTCTTGTCTATGTCTCAAAAAAGTGGAGAAAATGAAATATTGTAATACAAAAATAAAACCAAAGGAAATAGAAAAGATGTTAATGAAATGTACAAGACGGATGAGAAGTGAGAGGAAAAGAGCAGGAGGAGATGGAGATGGGGAAGGGAAAGGATGTTTTAGGCTTTGCAGTTCTGGTCACATGATGCAGTTCTGGGCACATGATACGGTTCTGGTCACATGATACTGCAGCACTTGCATGGTTGCTTTTCCTTGCTGTTGACCTCCCCAGTGTCTCCTTCTGGCTCTCCTGCCTTCTCCTCCTTCCTCCCCACAGGTTCCTGTGGTTTGGAGGTGGGCTGGGTGGTGGTAGTGCTGCCATTAGGAGGTGCTGTCTGTGCCTCCGCACCGTGGACGCCCCCTTCAGGACTGATGGTGGGGGTAGAGTTCCCGCCGGGGGATGGTCTCCCATCTCCATCCTGAATGAGCACCAGCTCGGCCTTCACCGTGCCCTCCAACCCCAAAACCTTCTGCGTCTCCTCCTCATCCTCCACACTCTGGTAGCCCATAAACACCATGGTCACCGGCTTCTCACTGCTGGCCTCCGCAAACACTGGCTCCTTGCTGGGCCGGCTGGTGCTGCTGGGTTTGGCCTCTAGGCCTGTGATCTCCACCCTGGGCTGGTGGGGGACATCCAGCGGGAGTAGGATGGGGACGGCAGAGTCAGAGACAGTCTGGGACAACATGGACACTTCATCAGCTTTGTGGAGGAGCTCTTCAACCTCAGATGAGCTGAGCTGATGGACTTCATTTTCCCCATTCATCTCATGCACCACTGAGAGAGAGACAGACAGAGAGAGAGATTTCACTCCTGTTTTGTGTTTTATTTATCATTAGCTATCATTTAAATCAATCCATACTAATTCAGTCAACTACACTGTTAACCTTGAGCCTCCTCCATCTCACTCCCAATTGTTTGTCGGGAGACCCGGCCAGACCTGAATAGATCTGAACAGACGGGAACCGTCACGAGGGCCCTCCTAAGATATTTTGAAAAATAATATTTAACAAGTCATCAGTCTTAATTTTATTTTATGATGTCATAATTTGACAATCAACATCTAAAAAAAAAAGTTTGAAAAAATAAATCTTTCAAACCAGCCTATTCATTTTGTGTTGGAATGTGAAGGGTTAAATGAAAGAAGCTCCTTTGTCTCCCTAACTGAATTTTGCTACCTCTGCAGTTGCTGGGTAGAAAGTGCTATGCTTTCAGCTCTGTGATTGGTGGTCCAGCTATAATTTAACAGAGCTCCAAGCAATAGTAATTCAATGAGAGTAATTTCAAATGACAGTAAAATTGACTAATCATATCTTCCTTCTAAATGGGCGGGCTTTGTTATCTCTAACTTGACAAGTTCGGCCCATTGCGGGGAATACAGATCACAGGCTAGCAGAAAGAACAAAATGCGGATAAACTAGCTAGCTAGTTAGCCTGTTGGTTCACGGAACCCACGAATAACGTTACCACTAGTGAGGAGGACACTGTTGTGAAATTGTTATCCGTACAGTTTTCAAGGTCAACTTTTAATCAAAAGTTGGAGTTAATTGGCAAAGGAAGACCTACACCAGAGCCTAATTTGGTAAGTTATTTAAAATCTAATAGCTTGCAGTGCTAACTGATTTTATTCTGGCCTCCACTGCACCTGTTTTGTATACATAAGTTAAGGTTTCTTACTTCCTTCCTTGCGGAAGTGCTGAGGGAGGCATGGGAGTTTGACCAGCCAGTCTACATGTGTTTTGTGGACTTGGAGAAGGCTTACAGCCGTGTACCCTGGGGCACTCTGTGGGGGGTACTGAGGGATTATGGGGTACCGGGGCAGTTACTACAAGCCATCCGGTCCTTGTATAACCAAAGCGAGAGCTGTGTCCGTATTCTCGGCACAAAGTCAAACATTTTCGGTGGGTGCCAGACTCCGCCAAGGTTGTCCCTTGACTCTGATTCTGTTTGTGATATTCATGGACAGAATCTCATGGCGCAGCCAAGGTCAAGAGTGTGTCCGTTTTGGGAACCTCAGAATTGCACCTCTACTCTTCTCAGATGATGTGGTTTTGTTGGCTTTATCAGAACGTGACCTCCAGCGCGCACTGGGGCGGTTTGCAGCTGAGTGTGAAATGGCCACGATGAGATTCGATCAGTACCTCCAAGTCTGAGGCAATGGTTCTCTAACATAAAATGTTGAATTGCTCCCTCCGGATTGGGGATTAATTGTTGCCTCAAGTGAAGGAGTTCAAGTATCTCGGGGTCTTGTTCACGAGTGAGGGTAGGATGGAGCAGGAAATTGACAGGCGGATTGGTGCAGCATCGGCAGTAATGCGGATGTTGTACCGGACCGTTTTGGTGAAGAGGGAGCTGAGCCGGAAGGCAAAGCTCTCAATTTACCAGTCATTCTTTGTTCCAATCCTCACCTATGGTCATGAGCTTTGGGTAGTGACCGAAAGGGTGAGATTGCGGATACAAGCGGCTGAAATGAGTTTCCTCCGTAAGGTGTCTGGGCTCAGATAGACAGGGTGAGGAGCTCGGGCATCCGGGGGGAGCTCGGAGTAGAGCTGCTGCTCCTTCGCATCGAAAGGAGTCATTTGAGGTGGTTCGGGCATCTGATTAGGACGCCTCCTGGGCACCTTCCTTTGGAGGTTTTCCAGGCACATTCAACTGGTAGGAGACCCCGGAGTAGACACAGAACTCGCTGGAGGGACTACATGTCCAATCTGGCCTAGGAATGCCTTGGGATCCCCCAGGAGGAGCTGTAGGGTGTTGCTAGGGAGAGGAACGTATGGAGTACCCTACTTAGCTTGCCACCGCGACCTGACCCCGGAGAAGCGGCTGAGGATGAGATGGGATGAGATGAAGTTAAGGTTTATTTGGGAAAGTGATCATTATGCAGAATTACCGGTCAATCTGTAATGTATCAACTCAGTGGTCATAATGCACATTAACCATAACATTGTAGCATTGCGTGCCGGTGACAAACGGAGACGGAGACGAGGATTTCAGTTCGTCAGCAGAATAACCGCACAACTTTATTTCCAAACAGAATTCAACTAAACCTCCCGGGGTTGAGAGAGAAGCTCTCAAAGTAAGAAAACAGCATCGGCTGGCTGTTCCTGATCTAACGTGATGAAAACGCTCTCGAATTTAAGGCTCCTACCTAGAACCTGCTAGCTCCCCTGGGACTCTGACGCAGACTCAAGCAGCAGTCCATGCGGTGGTCTGAAACGTGACCAAAACGATTTACCTGTCAAATATTCCCCTAAAAGCCCCTCCCCCCCATGCTAAACAGTCAATTACCCCTAAAGAGATATCTCTCCCCCAATCAGAACCCCGGAACAAATAGACTGGCATTTCCCCCACCCAATGAACAACCCACCCTTGGAAACCCCGTAGTAGTGCCCGTGTGTGTGTGTGTGTGTGTGTGTGTGTGTGTGTGTGTGTGTGTGTGTGTGTGTGTGTGTGTGTGTGTGTGAGCGCGCGCGCGCGCGTCCCAGCGCTACAATACTTAATAAACAAGTTTCCGCGGAACTTCCGGTCCATTTCCGCATTCGGGCCACCCTATGCTTTTCTTTTCCTGTGTAACAAGTAGCTACCTAGTTACCACAGTTCAGGGAAAGGGTTCTCTTTGGTTGGCTTTTTGGCAATGAAGTGATGGGTACAAACAAAGACGTTTTTCGGTGGTTTCTTCAAATTCAAAGCCTTCAAACACATCCGTGATTCGAAATCTGCTGTTGCTTTTCTGTGGAAGGAAAACAATGGAATGCAGGGACATTGCCGTTTTGTGGCAGGTCGATGGGCAACACACTCGCTATCTAACCCCTCATTCAGGCGTTTCCGTGTAGCAGTACAGCCATGCACCGCACAATGTCGCCCTGAACCATTTTTTGATTTCTAATGTCCATTTTTAATGTTTAATGTTGTTAAAGATATCGCAGACTAGGCTCGCATGTTTATATCCGGCTATGGATGTTTAGACCGGAAAAACAATGCACCCACCCCGGCGCCCTAGGTAAGGGCGGGAAACCTCGTCTATAGACTGCTGTGCCAATCTAATAATTACATTACATTACAGTAATTTAGCCGACGCTTTTATCCAAAGCAACTTACAATAAGTGCATTTAATGTAGGAAATCAGGAGAACTACTAGTCATCAGAGGTCATAAGCGCATCTAAAAAAGGATCTAAGAGCAAAACCAGTGCTAAAGTAAAAGCGCAAGAGAGTTTTTTTTTAAATGAGTGAATACAATAAGTGGTAAGAGCAAGTAACAGGGTAGTAGTTCTTGAAGAGCTGAGTTTTCAACCTGCGCTGAAAGATGGGCAGCGACTCCGCTGTCCTGACATCAGTGGGGAGTTCATTCCACCACTGTGGGGCCAGGACAGAACAGAGCCATGACCGGGTCGATCGGAAGCAGGGGCCTCTGAGCGACGGGGCAACCAGGCGTCCCGAGGCAGCAGAGCCAAGTGGTCGGACGGGGGTGTAAGACTTGACCATGACCTGGAGATAGGAAGGAGCTGTTCCTTTCACTGCCCTGTAGGCTAGCACCAGAGTCTTAAACTGGATGTGAGCAGCTACTGGGAGCCAGTGTAGGGACATGAGAAGGGGAGTTGTGTGGGAGAACTTAGGGCGGTTGAACGCCAGACGAGCTGCAGCTTTCTGAACAAGCTCCAGAGGTCTGATGGCCGACGCCGGGGCGCCAGCAAGGAGGGAGTTGCCGTAGTCCAGCCGGGAGATGACCAGAGCCTGGATGAGCACCTGTGCCATCTCGTCGGTGAGGAATGGGCGAATCCTCCTGATATTATAGAGGAGAAATCTGCAGGAGCGAGCAACCGATGCAACGTTTTCAGCAAACGACAGTTGGTTATCCAGGATCACACCCAGATTCCTCACAGTCCGAGTTGGCATCACCACAGTGTTGTCAATGGTGATGGTCAGGTCTCGGTGCCGGCAACCTTTCCCCGGGAGGAACATCAGCTCTGTCTTGTCCAGATTGAGCTTCAGGTGATGTGTCGCCATCCACTCCGAGATGTCAGTCAAGCACGCAGCAATGCGTGTCTCTACTTGTGTGTCAGAGGGCGGAAAGGACAAGATCAGCTGGGTGTCATCGGCATAACAATGGTAAGAGAAGCCATGTGAGCGAATAATAGAACCCAGGGAAGTCGTGTACAGGGAGAAAAGGAGAGGACCCAGAACCGAACCCCGTGGAACGCCTGTAGTCAGTATGTGAGGCTCCGACACAGATCCCCTCCATGTCACCTGGTAGGAGCGACCCGTCAGGTAGGATGCAAACATTGAGAGTGCAGAGCCTGTGACACCCAGCCCCTCGAGGGTAGAGAGAAGGATCTGGTGGTTCACTGTGTCGAACGCAGCTGTCAGGTCCAAGAGTATCAGGACAGAGGAGAGAGAGTTTGCTCTCGCAGAGTGCAGCGATTCTGTCACTGCAAGAAGGGCCGTCTCTGTCGAGTGACCCACCCTGAACCCAGACTGGTTGGGGTCCAGGAGATTGTTCTGGTGGAGGTACAAAGAAAGTTGGTTAAAGACAGCATGTTCGAAAGTTTTGGATAGCAAGGGTAGAAGGGAAACTGGTCTGTAGTTTTTGACATCAGAGGGGTTAAGTGATGGTTTCTTGAGAAGGGGTGTGACTCTAGCAGTCTTGAAGGCAGATGGAAAGCATCCTGCCTGGAGGGAGGTGTTGATGAGGTGGGTTAGATAGGGAAGGAGTTCAAGTGCTATAGACTGAAGAGGAGGGGAGGGGACCGGGTCAAGGGAGCATGTGGTGGGGCGACTGGATGTGATGAGGTTGAGAACCTCGTCGGGGGAGAGGGGAGCGAGGTGGGATAGGTTGGGACGTGGAGAGGTGAGGGAGAGTGCAGAGGGTGGGCTAGTGCAAGGAGCACTAATGGGATGGCGAGAAAAGGAGGATCTGATGTTGTTTACCTTCTTGTCAAAGAAGTTGACGAAGTCATCAGGGAGAAGGGACGAAGTAGGAGGAGGAGGTGGGGGTTGAAGAAGTGTAGAGAAGGTTTCAAAGAGTTTCTTCGGATTAGAGGCAGAGGATAGGATTTTAGAGCGATAGAAGGCAGCCTTAGCAGCAGAAACGGAGGAGAAAGTGGAAAGAAGAGATTGGAAGTTGAGAAGGTCCTCCGGGAGTTTGCCTTTTCTCCATTTGCGCTCTGCCACTCTCAGGCTCCGTCTGTCAGTATGTACTGAGTCGGTCAGCCAAGGGGCAGGTGGAGCTGGGTGTGCAGGCCTGGAGGTGAGGGGACAGATTGTCCAGAGAAGAGGAGAGGGTAGAGAGAAGAAGATCAGTAGCAGTGTCAGGGGGTAGGAGAGAGAAAGATTCAGGTGTAGGGAGGATAGAGGTAACAGAGGAAGACAGTTCAGTGGCAGAGAGAGAGCGGAGGTGTCTACGGGTGGAAACCGTGTGGGTAGGGGAAGGAGCTGAGGGGGGTGAAGAGAGGGAGAGAGAGTAAGACATGAAATAGTGGTCAGAGAGCTGGAGGGGAGTAACAGAGAGATTGGAAATAGCACAGTGTCTAGTAAAGATAACGTCCAGCTGGTTACCGGGCTTGTGGGTAGGAGGAGAGGAAAGAGAGAAGAGGATCTAGCTTGTCAATGTGGATGTTGAAGTCACCGAGAAGGATAAGTGCAGAGTCATCAAGACGGGAGTGCGAGACAAGTGTGTCAAGCTCCTCCAGAAACTCACCAAGGGGGCCTGCTGGACGGTACACAACCATGATGGTGAGTTTGACTGGATAAGAGACAGTAACAGCATGAAATTCAAAAGAGGGTGGAGAAAACTGTGGAATGGAAACAAGAGAGTCTTTCCATTTCAGGAAGATTAGCAGGCCAGTACCACCACCCCGCCTCCCAGCTCTGGAAGTGTGAGAAAAAGAGTACACATCAGACAGAGCTGCGGGTGTGGTAGTGTTTTCTGGCATGATCCAGGTCTCAGTTAGAGCAAGAAAGTTGAGGGAGAGCAAGGATGTGTAGCCTGAGATAAACTCAGCTTTCGGCACTGCAGACTGGCAATTCCAGAGCCCTTCCGTCACCACTTGCTCAACGTTAGTGAAGAGAGTGGGATAGATGAGATTGGTAGGGTCACAGCACCTAGGAGTGACCCAACGTCTATGTCAGCCCTGGGAAGAGGAAAGGACAGGAATGCGAAGGAAACACATAGTCTATACTAGATACACAAAATACAGATGAATGACCGGATCTAAAAAGAGCAGTCCTTGCTTGACGAAGTCTTGGCTTGAAAAAGTCGCGCTTGCCTTTGTTCATTCTAGCCTTCGTTCAACCTAGGCTTGTTTGCCTGACGCTTGGAAGCTGATGCTCCCGAGTAGCAGCAGTGATTTAAAGAACACTGATTGCCATGAGTGCAGGCCACACTCTGGCCACTTAACACCCAATTGGCCAAAGAGGTACACTAAAAATAGGCTTATTGCCCAGAAACTGGACACTTATGTAAAACTCTATCAAACCTCACACAATATTATTAAAACTGCAAACAGCAAGTTACCAAGGAATATATTTATAAGCTAAAAGGATAAGTAAGTCAAAACAGCTAGGCAACAAGAAATAATTAAGGACACACTATGTGAAAAAACAGGTACAGCTAGAATAAGTAAATAAGACAATTAAGTAAATAGAATAAGACAGTTACAGCTCAATAAGATCCCACTAGGGACCAGCAGCAGATGTATAGAGAAAAGGACTAATACTCAAGCAGCTGAAATAAGACTAATAGCAACTTGTTAAGCAAGAACGATGATACTTACTCTATTCTAGACGAACCAGCAATTCAGAATCGTTCCAGAAGTTAAAATGCACACTGGATTGAAACTGATTCAGGCCAGACTTATAAATCCCTGTGATGTTCTGGCCACACCCTGGCCACTTAACACCCAACTGGCCAAAGACGTACACTGAAAATAGGCCCATTGCCCAGAAACTGGTCACTTATGTAAAACTCTATCAAACTTCACACAATGGTATTGTGGCGAATTCTACTAGAGTGTTTCTGCTCTGGGTTCATTCGCATATTACCTACAATGCAACTGTGGTGTCGATGTTTTGGTTATGTTGTGGGGTATTGAACATGTTAAAAACGGACATGTCTGTTACAGATAGCGGTGATGTGGTGGAAGGTAATGGGGACGTTATGAGAGAAGTTGTATTAGACAACATGCTATTTCCCACCATGAGGGTAAAGAGTAGGCAAATAGATAGGGTCGCTTCGGTGGCCAAGAAAAGGATTAAGCTAAGACCAATACAAACTTGTGTCTGTTTTGACTTGCGGTCATTAAAAGCTTGCTTATTAACTCAGAAAGGTTGGCTAAGAAGTCCATTATTTAACCACGTCACAGTATTAAAACTGCAAACAGCAAGTTACCAAGGAATATATTTATAAGATAAAAGGATAACTAAGTCAAAACAGCTAGGCAACAAGTAATATTTAAGGACACACTATGTGAAAAAACAGGTACAGCTAGAATTAGTAAAAAAGACAAGTAAGTAAACAGAATAAGACAGCTACAGCTAGAATAAGATCTCACTAGGGACCAGCAGCAGATGTATAGCGAAAAGGACTAATACTGGAGCTGCTGGAATAGGACTGGAATAAGACTAGTAGCAACTTGTTAAGCAAGAAAGATGATACTTACTCTATTCTAGACGAACCAGCAATTCAGAATCGCTCCAGAAGTTAAAATGCACACATACAATAATATTGTAGTGACCAGGGGAAGCGGTTGTTCCGACTGTCAGCGGCTCCGCGCTGGGGGAACGCAATGACTCGTGGGACTGTTAATGTTTGTTTAAATTGTTGATTGATTTATGTTTAAATGATGTGTTCATGTTTTGATTGTTGTTGTTTGGATGTTTGACTCGGACTGGGTAGAAGACCGGGTTGACTGACTGACTGACTGTAGGACAATGATTAAAGTTTGTGAGTTCAGCGATGACGTTGTTTTGGGAAGCCATTGTTCTGCAACCATTGGGATGGGGCAGAATAAAGGAGCACTCCTGGGATCGTACGGTGTATGGGACGCAGGAGCTGCCATTCTAAAATGCATCTTTGGCTCTCGCCTGTCTTATCCCGTCCGTTCCGTTGGTTTCTGACGGGGTGATCTAATTAAATAGCGCTCTCGGGGTCATGATGTGTATTGAACACGAGAGTTGCAAACAAGAGATTTTTACCTCTCCATTCTTCCACGCCGGCTCGCCACATTGGTGTCATAAGTGGGATTGAGCGAATGAAAGGAGGGGGATATCCAGAAAGTGGAGTGGGACATCAAGTAGATCCTTTGGCGCTTGGAAAACCAGGTGTGGTAAGAGACGACGCCCGGCAGAGACCAGAGGTTTTCCGGCCCAACCTGAAGGCGCCAGTGCACTGCGGCTCCACCACCCCGTAGAACCCAGGACTAATGCCTTAGAATGCACGCTGCCTGCCGCCGCCAGTCGCCCCCTGGAGACCAGGAGACTAGTGCCGGAGAGCAGCTTCCCGCCACCATCGATTGCTTCCTGGAACTCAGGAAGACCAGTGCTGGAGAGCAGCTTCTTGCCACTGTCGATCGCTCCCTGGAGGCGAGGAGGACCTTCACCGGAGAGCAGCTTCCCGCCACCGTCGATCGTCCCCTGCAGGCCGATGAGCCAGTTGCCGAGCAAATGCCGCTCAGCAGAATCAAAAGCCCCGGTGCGGCATTGGCGTGCCTCTGCTGCCAGCGGCAGGAGGAGCAGGGTCAGATGACGCCGACGGTGGCAACCGTCCAGACCGCCAGCAACGAGGAGAAGTTGTTCCCGCTGATCACGCAGCTTATACGTGATTGCAGTTGTTAGGCTTAGTGAATCCAGCTAACGAAAAGATATCCTGGGTATGTTGAACTTGCTTCGTCGTATAGGCCTCTGGAGAGACCTGAACAACTCTGGATAGATCTGAACAGACAGGGAAAGACCCGAAAACACCAGGAAGACTTGAAAACTGGACCTTACAGCCTTTAAATGTTGAGTTCATTAAGACAAAGAATGTGACTAATTCATATTGTTTTTCACTTCAGGTTATAGATGAAGAAGAGGATTTGCTCCTATGTTGGTTAAGCGTATTAATACTGCAGTATTACAGTACACTCTTGGAGATGGCCATCTTAAAACTGTTATGAATCCCAACATTTCATAGATGATTGGCGGCTACAAAACCCATCATCAAGGGATTATACATTCTTCTCTCCGCCCCATAGCTCATTGTATAGGATAGATTTCTTTTTGGTATCTCAGTCGCTAATACCCGCTATAGTATCAAGCAACATTGGTAATATAATTCTTTGACATCATAGTCCAATATTTCTTCATGTACTGTCCTTTAATATGCCAGTTAAATCAACTAGATGGAGATTAAACTCCAGCCTTTTATTAGATGAGACCTTAAGGGAATCACTTAGATCACAAATTAATCTTTACATAGAAACCAATTTACCAACAGCTCCATCAGCAGGAGTAGCCTGGGGAGGCTCTGAAAGCCTTTTTGAGAGGTCACATCATTCAACACTCTTCATATAAGAAGAAGCAAAATTATGCAAAACTTAAGGAGCCTGAAAAACAGACCAGAACTGCAGAGTCAAACTTAAAAAAAAACTGCACTGAGGTATGAGTTTAATACAATTATGACTCAAGAGAGTAGAATTCTCTCTCTTTCAGGCAGACAGAAATATTTTGAGGAGGGTGATAAGGCTGGTAGACTACTCGCCAGATAAATTAAACAGAAAGAAGCAATGAGCACTATTCCAGCCATTAGGAGGACAGATGGGCATCTTCTGTCTGACCCCAAGGAGATACATGTGGCTTTTAGAGACTTTTATTTAAAACTTTACACCTCTGAGTCAGAGGTGGACAAAAATGACATTACTTCATTTCTGTCAACCCTCAATCTTCCATTGTTGTCAGAGGACCAGCTTGAACATCTTGATTCACCCATTACTATTGAAGAGATAACTGATGTTATCAAGCACCTACCCTCAAGTAAAGCACCAGGTTTAGATGGCTACACGGCTGAGTTCTATAAGGCTTACGCCGAGGAACTAGAACCATTACTTCTAGACACCGATAATGAAGCTCTAGAGAAGGGAAAACTTCCTCCCTCCCTATCAGAGGCCATTGTTACCCTTATTCCGAAAGAAGGGAAGGACCCTTTAGATTGTAAAAATTTCAGACCCATTAGTTTGACCTCCTGTGTCAGTAAGATGCTATCTAAAATTTTAGCTAATCAGCTGGACAGGCTTATAACCTCTTTGATCCATCCTGACCAGGTCGGTTTCATATGCTCCCGCTCCTCAACAGACAACATTAGGAGATTTGTAGATATTATGTGGGCTACTCAGGATAACACCTCTCCTCTGGCTGCCATCTCACTGGATGCCGAAAAGGCATTCGACAGGTTGGAGTGGTAATATCTGCTCTCCACCCTGGAATGTTTTGGTTTCAGCAAGAAGTTCCTAGATTGGATTAGTCTCATATAGACCTATCCCAAGGCATCTGTGCTCACAAACGGCATAATCTCTCCCTCATTTGAACTTGGAAGAGGCACCAAGCTGGGGGACCCTCTCTCCCCTCTGCTCTTTGCCATTGCACTAGAAACATTAGCAGTGGTTATCCATAAAGAACCTACATTTCCAGGCATTCAAATTGGTGACAAATGTCATAAACTGATGTTGTGCGCAGATGACATTCTTCTGTTTATGTCTGATCCTGAACGCTCTCTTTCCTCCCTATTTAAAATTATTGACAAGTTCTCGTCCATTTCAGGTTATAAAGTGAACTGGACAAAGTCAGAGGCTCTCCCTCTTACGCCATATTGCCCCAAAAACCTCTTCCAGTCAGGCACTTTTGCTTGGCCTAAGAAAGACATCAATTACCTTTGAATAACGCCCCCCCCCCACTGTCTGACTTGATTAAAATAAACTTTGACCCCTTATTGGACAAACTACGGGCTGATATAGAGCGTTGGTCTGCATTGTATCTCTCTATGTGGGGCAAGGCATACATCCTTAAAATGAATAGTGCTCTGAAATTCAACTACCTACTGCAGGCTCTCCCGATTCGAATCCCACTACACTACTTTAAACAATTTGATCAACTTTGTAATAAATTCTTATGGAACAATAAACGCCCAAGAATGAGCCTGTGAAAACTGCAGAGGCCAGTGGACAGAGGAGGCCTTGCAGTGCCCAACCTGTTATTTTACCATTACACTTTCATTCTTCGGCATATGGCACAGTGGTCCTTGCCTCCGAAGAGAGCTCCCCTGTGGCTCCATCTTGAGAGAACCATTTGCACTCCTCTTACACCCATGAACTATATCACAGCCAAACTAGCCCCACAGTATCGGTCACATCCTATTTTGTCCCATATTCAGTGGGTTTGGAAGAGAATAGCTCAGATCCTTAAATTTGATCCCTTTATTCTTCGGTCCGCCGGGATCTGGCTAAATCCCAAGCTCTGTATAGATAAATCACCTTTCCTCTGGAAGTCATGGTTTCAGAAAGGTATCACAGTCCTAGGCGACCTGTATCAGGGAGAAACATTAAAATCCTTTGAGGCGCTTAGGCAGGAATTCGATTTACCACACATTCAATTTCGGAAGTATTTGCAGTTAAGACACCTGCTGGTACAAATTTCCGGCTCACCGTCAATAGCCTCATCTAGTGGTGACACTCTAGAGAGGGTCCTTAAGTTCTTTGGACGTGGTCATGAGGCTTCTGTCTACTACTCTATGATCCATACAGCCTCAGATTCCAATATACTGACCCTAAAATTGACATGGGGAAACTGATTTAAAGGTTTCATTTTCAGAGGCACAATGGGGAAGAATACTTAGGAATGGGGAAAAAATGTCAAGTGAACTGCGAACAAGGCTGATCCAATACAACATTATAAACAGAGTCTGCTGGACGCCATCTAGGCTTCGTATAGTGGGTTTGGTGGACAGCTCAGAGTGCTGGAGGTGTTGACAAGCAATGCTGTAAACTTTTAAGCACTCCACGCATCACAGTCATGTTTTTTCTTCTTTTGTTTGTTTGTGGGGTTTTTTTCTTTCCTTATTTCAGGATGTCTCTCCTATCTTTTATTTATTTTTGGTCCGGTTGTGTTTGTTTCGTTTCTATCGCATTCTGATTTAATATCCATGTCATTTCTTAGCACTTATTGTATTCACTCAAAAACAAATCTCTTTCTTGTGCTTTTACTTTAGCACTGGTTTTGCTCTTAGATGCTCGTTTAGATGCACTGATGACCTCTGATGACTAGTAGTTCTCCTGACTTCCTACGTTAAATACACTTACTGTAAGTAGCTTTGGATAAAAGCGTCAGCTAAATGACTGTAATGTAATGTAATGTAATGTTATTTGCAATTGAAATACTTGTATGTATGTGTATATATATATCTTTTGTTATTGTGAAAAAAAACTATTAATCATAAAAAACGAATCCCAACATTTCAACAAAACCAAGACAATAAAATTTAAACCCCAGATGTTATAGAGATGAATCTGATGTTAGAAGGATTTCTATGAGTCTCTGACATTTAAAAACCAGGTGTGAGGTCAAAGTGAGGAGAAGCCCTTTTGGTGCTTATGCCGTATCATCTCCCAGTCTCCATGTCTGCTCCCCATCTCTCCCAGTCTCCATGTCTGCTCCCCATCTCTCCCAGTCTCCATGTCTGCTGTCCATCTCTCCCGGGTTGACAGACCATCTCCCAGCTTCCATGTCTGCCCCCCATCTCTCCCAGGTTGACAGACGATCTCCCAGCTTCCATGTCTGCCCCCCATCTCTCCCAGGTTGACAGACCATCTCCCAGTCTCCATGTCTGCTCCCCATCTCTCCCAGTCTCCATGTCTGCTGTCCATCTCTCCCGGGTTGACAGACCATCTCCCAGCTTCCATGTCTGCCCCCCATCTCTCCCAGGTTGACAGACGATCTCCCAGTCTCCATGTCTGCTCCCCATCTCTCCCAGGTTGACAGACCATCTCCCAGTCTCCATGTCTGCTCCCCATCTCTCCCAGTTTGACAGACCATCTCCCAGTCTCCATGTCTGCCCCCCATCTCTCCCAGGTTGACAGACCATCTCCCAGTCTCCAGGTCTGCTCAGCATCTCTCCCAGTTTAACAGATCATCTCCCAGTCTCCATGTCTGCTCCCCATCTCTCCCAGGTTGACAGACCATCTCCCAGTCTCCAGGTCTGCTCAGCATCTCTCCCAGTTTGACAGACCATCTCCCAGTCACCATGTCTGCTCCCCATCTCTCCCAGGTTGACAGACCATCTCCCAGTCTCCAGGTCTGCTCAGCATCTCTCCCAGTTTGACAGACCATCTCCCAGTCTCCATGTCTGCCCCCCATCTCTCCCAGGTTGACAGACCATCTCCCAGTCTCCAGGTCTGCTCAGCATCTCTCCCAGTTTGACAGACCATCTCCCAGTCACCATGTCTGCTCCCCATCTCTCCCAGTTTGACAGACCATCTCCCAGTCTCCATGTCTGCCCCCCATCTCTCCCAGGTTGACAGACCATCTCCCAGTCTCCAGGTCTGCTCAGCATCTTTTCCAGGTTGACAGACCATCTCCCAGTCTCCATGTCTGCTCCCCATCTCTCCCAGTTTGACAGACACATCTGAATGAGCTTTTGGGTTCCTGATCTCAGATTATAAATGAGAATGGTACTCTTTAGGGCTGGATTGAAGGTGTGATGGTGAGGAACTGGTTTTCTGGGTGGACAGGGGGCACATACAGACGGGTCTTGATGTATGAGACTGATTCCTAGACAGATGTCTGTCTTCAAAATAAGAGTTTTGTTAATCACTTTTCAAGTATTTTCAATGAAAAATGTTTCACATAACGAGATATTTTCTTAAAGCTGAGCAGAGTCCAGCTCATGTGTTGTGTATAAAGGATGAATAAAGTAGACAGTTGTAGAGGAGTTCAAGCAGGAGTTGTGACAACTTCCTCTTTCGGCTACACAACGTGCACCATTTATTCCTTCACCATAACAACAACAACAAAAACCCGCGCAGCGGAAGTGTGTCACTGTAAACCCGAATCGAGAAAACAGCAGCTGTAAACCAACGTTCCTACTAGCTCAATAAGGGGGATTATGTACCCCCATAACCACTACACACGTCCCCCCAGAATTCGCCTTAATAGGAAAAGTCAGTGTGGCGAGGGGGGCGGATCTCTCTGCCCCAGCGGCTCCGCTGGACAGGAGCTGGGGGCTGGTTAACCGCAGGCAAAGCAGCAGAGTCCTCACAGCTGGACCGGGGAAAGGGAGGGGCTGGGGAAGCAGGGGGCGGCTCGCCGGGGGAGGGGGCAGGGCCGGGGGCGCCCCCGCCGTGAGGGCAGGGCCAGACCAACAGGGCGGTCTAAGTCCAGGTGAGCAGCCTTGAGGCGGTCCACAGAAACCCGCTCCAGCCTGCTGCCAACCTCCACCACAAAGTGCTTATCTCCAGTGTCCCGTACCCGAAATGGGCCGTCGTAGGGTGGCTGCAGGGGACCGCGGTGCGCGTCGTGACGGATGAAAACATACTCCGCCGACCGCAGCTCCGTGGGGACATAGGACTGAGAGCCGCCATGCTGAGACGTGGGGACCGGTGCAAAAGCCCTGGCTTCCTCCTGCAGCGCAGTCCGTTGGCAGCAGGCGGACCAGGGAGCTGTGGCGGTGGGAAGGAAATCCCCCGGGACCCGAAGTGGCTGTCTGTAGACCAGTTCGGCGGATGAGGACTGGAGGTCCTCCTCGGGGGCCGTCCTGAGCCCAAGCATGACCCAAGGCAGTTTGTCGACCCAGCGGTCGTCCTTGAGGGTAGCCCACAATGCGGCCTTCATCGAGCGATGGAACCTCTCGACCAATCCATTAGCTTGAGGGTGATACGCTGTGGTGCGATGGAGCCTCACCCCTAAACCCGCGGCGATCTCCTCCCAGAGCGCTGACGTGAATTGCGGCCCTCTGTCCGAGGAGAGGTCAGATGGGGTACCAAAGCGGGCGACCCAGGTTCCGATGAACGCTCGGGCAACCTCAGGCGCTGTCGTGGACGAAAGCGGGACGTCCTCTGGCCATCGCGTGGTCCTGTCGACCATGGTGAGCAGGTATGTGAAACCACGGGAGGGGGGTAGGGGGCCTACCTGGTCCACATTCACGTGGTCGAACCTCCTCTCAGGTACCGTCAAAGGTATCAGGGGCGCTTTGACGTGCCGGAGCACTTTGGAGCGTTGGCACTCCACACAGGTGTCAGCCCAGTCCCTCACATCCTTTTTGAGTCCATGCCAGACAAACGTTGCCGCCACCAGCCTCTGTGAAGGCTTTCTGCCAGGGGGAGACAGCCCATGGACCGCGTCGAAGACCCGCCGCCTCCAAGCAGTCGGAACGACGGGTCGGGGCTGACCCGTAGAGACGTCGCACAGGAGCGTGGCGCCGGCGTCGTCGAAAGTCACATCCTCCAACTGCAGCCCTGTGACAGCGGTCCTGCATGCCTGCACTCCTGGGTCGGCGGCCTGGTCAGCCGCCATCTGGCTGTAGTCGAGTCCCAAATGGGCGGCACCAGCGATGGCCCGGGAGAGACAGTCAGCGACCGGGTTGGACTTCCCAGCGACATGCCTCACGTCGGTGGTAAACTCTGAGATGTAGGCCAACTGTCGCTGCTGGCGGGCTGACCACGGCTCTGCCACCTTGGCCATCGTGAACACCAGCGGTTTGTGATCGACGAAAGCCGTGAACTGACGGCCCTCCAGTAGGAAACGAAAGTGCCTCACAGCGAGGAGAAGGCCAAGCAGCTCACGATCAAAGGTGCTGTATTTGCGCTCTCTCAGGTTCAACTGCCGGCTGAAGAAGGCACGCGGCTGCCACGCGCCACTCACCCACTGCTCGTAAACCGCGCCGACAGCGTAGTCCGAAGCAATCCGTCGTGATGGCGATGGGCGCTCCAGACACAGGGTGTGCCGGCATCGCCGCGTCAGCCAGGGCGGCCTTCACAGCCTTAAAAGCCGTGTCCCTCTCTGCAGACCAGTCCACGGCGTGTTTGGGGGCTGTGCCCTTCAGAGCCTCATATAGGGGGCGGAGGAGATCGGCAGCCCGGGGGATGAACCGGTGGTAGAAGGACACCATGCCAATGAACTCCCGGAGGGACTGGGCCGTGTGTGGGCGTGGAAAGTCTGCGACGGCCTCCACCTTAGATGGAAGGGGGGCCGCCCCGTCCTTGGTGACCCAGTGGCCCAGGAAGTCGATGGTGCTCAGACCAAACTGGCACTTGGCCGGGTTAACTATCAACCCATCCAGGCTGAGCCTCTCGAAAAGGGCTCTGAGGTGGGACAAGTGCTCGGACACGGATAGTGACCAGGATGTCATCCAGGTACACAAAGAGGAAAGGCAGGTCCCACAACACTGAGTCCATGAGGCGTTGGAAGGACTGCGCAGCGTTCTTGAGCCCAAACGGCATGCGCAGGAACGCGAACAGTCCGAACGGTGTTGTCACAGCCGTTTTGGGGACATCAGCGGGATGGACGGGCACCTGGTGGTATCCACGGACGAGGTCCACCTTGGAAAAGATCACTTTCCCAGCCAGGTGGGCGGAGAAATCTTGGATGTGAGGGACCGGGTAGCGGTCCGGTGTTGTTGCGTCATAGAGCCGACGGTAGTCACCACATGGACGCCACCCACCGCCAGGCTTAGGCGCTATGTGGAGGGGTGAAGCCCACGGGCTGCTGGAGCGGCGGATGATGCCGAGGCGCTCCATGTTCTCAAACTCCGCCTTGGCGACAGAGAGCTTGGTCGGGTCGAGGCGCCGAGCTCGGGCGTGCACCGGCGGGCCGGTGGTGACGATGTGGTGCTCAACCCCATGTTTGATCGTAGATGACGAGAATGTGGGCTGAGTGAGGTCAGGGAACTCAGAGAGAAGATGGAGAAACACGTCCTCGTTGGAGAGCATGCTGGACAGCCTGACGGAGCCTGTATTGCTGAGTGTACACGCGTGTGAAGCGAAGGTGACGGCGTCAATCAGGTGTCGATTCCTGACGTCCACCAGCGGCCCATGAGCACAAAGGAAATCTGCACCGAGGAGGGGAAATGCCACGTCGGCGGTGACAACATCCCAGCTGAACCGCTGTCCGTTAAAACACATGTCATGTGCCTCGTGCCGTACGTACGGATAGAGCTGCCGTTAGCAGCTCCCATGGGAGGGCCGTGAGCGCCCGACAGGGCGTCCACACTCCATGCAGGTACGACACTCCTCTGCGCCCCAGTGTCGCATAGGAAACGCCGCCCCGAGATGGAGTCTCGCAGGAAAAGTAGCCTGTTGTCCTCCACGCCGACGCCCATGGCCACTAGTGAGCGCCGGCCTTGGCGTTTCCCGACGAGCTGAAATTGCACGGGGAGGTGCACTTTTTCGCCTTGGCCCCGAACTTTGCATGGTAAAAGCCCAGGCCGGGCTCCTGTCGCCGACCGGGGGTTGCCGCGGCGACCACCATGGAGTCACCAGGTGGTGGCGTGTGGGGGTGGGCAGGGGTGAGCGCTGACGCGCAGTGCTGCTGTTGGCTGGCCAGGAAGAACTTGTCAGCTTCTTCAGCTAGCTTGCAGCAATCGGTAATGCTGGTGTTAGCCAAAGCGGCCCGCACCTGAGCAGGCAGCTGTCGCAGAAACAGTTGGACAAAGAGGAAATCAGGTGTGTGCGCCGGTCCCAGCAGATTCAGCATTTTGTCCATGAGCTCGGATGGCTTGCTGTCACCCAAGCCTTGCAGAGAAAAGAGGCGGTGGGCCCTCTCGGCGTCGGACAGTTCAAAAATCTTCAAGAGGTGGTCTTTGAGCCCCTTGTATTTGTCTGCCGCCGGAGGATTTGTAAGGAGACTCACCACTCTAGTTGCAGTCGAACACCCGAGCGCCGATACCACGTAGTAGTATTTAGTAGCGTCATCCGTTATCTTGCGGATAGCAAACTGCACTTCCGCCTGGGCGAACCATGTCGTTGCCGAGGACTCCCAGAACTCTGGCAGTTTGAGAGAAACCGCGTTGATTTCGTCAACCATGTTCGTTTGAAGGATTGTCTCTGATAACTACCAAGAGACAAACGTCGGGGTCACCAGTGTAGAGGAGCTCAAGCAGGAGTCGTGACAACTTTCTCTTTCGGCTACACAACGTGCACCATTTATTCCTTCCACCATTACAACAACAACAAAAAACCCGCGCAGCGGAAGTGTGTCACTGTAAACCCGAACCGAGAAAACAGCAGCTGCAAACCAACGTTCCTACCAGCTCAATAAGGGGAATTATGTAGCCCCATAACCACTACACAGTAAAGCTGAGCAGAGTCCAGCTCATGTGGTATCTTTTACTACCCAGACATCTACAAGACCAGTAAACTGCTTATACTACGTTTCATCAGGGTTTAAATAATGTTTGACCCAGAAGAAATGTTAATCAGCACTCCTTCTTCTTGGAAACATTGGTCCATATTGTTCATGACATTATCTTTTACTACACAGAAGTCTATGCAGACATCCGCTGTCGAGTCTTGGAAAAGCTTAGCGTTGGTCTGCGGATGCCCATGTCTCCCGAACCCTTGCCTGCCTCCTCTGTGTGAGAGAGTGTTTCCCGTGTTTGGTATTTTGTGTTAATTTGTGTTTGCATTTTTGCCTGCCCTGTTTGTCAGTGGTTTTTGGTTATTATACTTTTTCCGGAGTCCAGTAAAGCGACTTATTACTTGGCAACTGCCTCTGCCTCTTCTCTGCGATTGGGTCCAAACGCACGGCGTTACAAGAAGTCTACGAAACCAGTAAACTGCTTCTACTAGGTCTCATCAGGGTTTAAATAGTATCTTTACTACCCAGAAGTCTATAAGACCAGTAAACCGCTTCTACTAGGTCTCATCAGGGTTTAAATAGTATCTTTACTACCCAGAAGTCTATAAGACCAGTAAACTGCTTCTACTAGCTCTCATCAGGGTTTAAATAGTATATTTACTACCCAGAAGTCTATAAGACCAGTAAACCGCTTCTACTAGGTCTCATCAGGGTTTAAATAGTATCTTTACTACCCAGAAGTCTATAAGACCAGTAAACTGCTTCTACTAGGTCTCATCAGGGTTTAAATAGTATATTTACTACCCAGAAGTCTATAAGACCAGTAAACCGCTTCTACTAGGTCTCATCAGGGTTTAAATAGTATATTTACTACCCAGAAGTCTACAAGACTAGTAAACTGCTTCTACTAGGTCCCATCAGGGTTTAAATAGTATATTTACTACCCAGAAGTCTACAAGACCAGTAAACTGCTTCTTCTAGGTCTCATCAGGGTTTAAATAGTATCTTTTACTACCCAGAAGTCTATAAGACCAGTAAACCGCTTCTACTAGGTCTCATCAGGGTTTAAAAAGTATCTTTTACTACCCAGAAGTCTATAAGACCAGTAAACTGCTTCTACTAGGTCTCATCAGGGTTTAAATAGTATCTTTTACTACCCAGAAGTCTATAAGACCAGTAAACTGCTTCTACTAGGTCTCATCAGGGTTTAAATGGTATCTTTTACTACCCAGAAGTCTACAAGACTAGTAAACTGCTTCTACTAGGTCTCATCAGGGTTTAAATAGTATCTTTTACTACCCAGAAGTCTACAAGACTAGTAAACTGCTTCTACTAGCTCTCATCAGGGTTTAAATAGTATCTTTTACTACCCAGAAGTCTACAAGACCAGTAAACTGCTTCTTCTAGGTCTCATCAGGGTTTAAATAGTATATTTACTACCCAGAAGTCTATAAGACCAGTAAACTTCTTCTCCTAGGTCTCATCAGGGTTTAAATAGTATATTTACTACCCAGAAGTCTATAAGACCAGTAAACTGCTTCTACTAGGTCTCATCAGGGTTTAAATAGTATCTTTTACTACCCAGAAGTCTACAAGACCAGTAAACTGCTTCTTCTAGGTCTCATCAGGGTTTAAATAGTATCTTTTACTACCCAGAAGTCTACAAGACTAGTAAACTGCTTCTACTAGGTGTCATCAGGGTTTAAATAGTATCTTTTACTACCCAGAAGTCTACAAGACTAGTAAACTGCTTCTACTAGCTCTCATCAGGGTTTAAATAGTATCTTTTACTACCCAGAAGTCTATAAGACCAGTAAACTGCTTCTACTAGGTCTCATCAGGGTTTAAATAGTATATTTACTACCCAGAAGTCTACAAGACCAGTAAACTGCTTCTTCTAGGTCTCATCAGGGTTTAAATAGTATCTTTTACTACCCAGAAGTCTACAAGACCAGTAAACTGCTTCTTCTAGGTCTCATCAGGGTTTAAATAGTATCTTTTACTACCCAGAAGTCTACAAGACCAGTAAACTGCTTCTACTAGGTCTCATCAGGGTTTAAATAGTATCTTTTACTACC